>NC_134042.1:41300566-41916182 GCF_965140245.1 Athene noctua | reverse complement strand
CTGGCTGAAGTATGGCGTGGGAATGGTAAGTAAAATGTTCAGTGGAAATTGATTTAAATATATGCACCAATTATAAAAAAGGTAAGACTGACTTTTCAATATTAATGATTTCAAATTGTACTTTGTTTTTTTCTAGCAAATGTTGATGTAAAGCATAGTAATCCCATATCTGTAGAGAATAATGCAGTTCTTGCCTTTTTTTTCCCTCTGTTTTCTTCTTCAGCATAGAGTATTTCATAAAATGCATGTGTAAGATATGTTAGTGTTAATGTATTTTAGTTTTTCAAATTACATAAAAGAAGTATTCAGATTCACCACCTTAAAAGGGAAAAAAAAATGGGGGGTGGTATCTTCGCTTCTAGAAGCCATTATTTCAAATAGGCATGCAGCATCTATAGGATGGAGGCTATTTAAATGACTATGAATATATTCTATGAATACATATTCAGTTCATTCTTAGTTAGAAAAGTGTCTTTGAGGATAAAACATACAAGAAGGTTAAAACTTTTCAAATTAGAAGTCTAGATTATGGAGAGTCTACAGTGCTAACTGCATCACGTAAATTTCTAAAACGGGTCTGCAGACTGTGTTTAACAGCACTCAAATGTCCCTAATATTTTCCAATCACTTGTCTGTGAAAATGTAACATATATGGTATTACTTGTTCTGCATTCACAATCCTTGGAGAGTGTACTTCTTAAAAAATGCAGAGAATGTTGTCAATTAGCTTCAAAGGGTGACTGAAAACCAGAAAAGTGATCCATAACATCTTTCTGGGACACTTATACCTTGCAACCCTGGCAAGTATAAGCACACATTTTCTATAATAAATTCTAAGATAGAGAAGATATTTTATCTGTGGATGCAATACATGATTTCTCAAAGTGTTAGATATCTAAAGCTAAAAGTTTCTATAAAGTGGGAAATAAAACTTATCCAAGAGGTTGTGATGGAGAAACTAAGACTAAATTTTGGGTATCTACCCTGTGAATTATGCATCTTTGGTCCCATTATAGTCAGTGGAGATCTAGATACTACCATGAGTAATGGAGATCACCGATTTCAGCTAGTCATCTATTCATTTTGAACATCATAGCTCACCCAGTTTTCTGAAGTAGACATCTACATACAGACACCAAAGTTTAGAAGCAGGGTCCTCCCAAAGCTTCTACCTGTTGAAGGGGTCTGTCAGACTTTACAAAATGTGCCTGTGACTCCAAGTTTCTTAAAAAAACTCACATAAAGGTGCTTTCACAAATCTAGCTTCACTTGCTAAATATCTAAGGTGATACCTGTATAGATCTATTCCATTGAAAGTGGAACATTCCAAGGAATAGATAAGTTAGATTGAAATTAAAGATGAAACATTCACATATGTTTCTGGATCTCTCAAACAGGCCTGTACTGCGAGCAAAAAAGATGTCCTGCACACTGGTTTTGAATCTCTCAGACAAGAATTTCAGCACAAGCATTTTGTTTGTTGTTCTTAAATGTAGCATACTGTTACAAAATCTGTGTGTTGGTGGCCTGGACTCCTTGCACCAAAGTCTGGAGTACATAAATTTCTCAGTGAAACAATCTCTTTTTTTTTTTCTTTTTTTTTTTTTTTCCCTAACAGGGCATAAATATGATATTTCTTCCTTCAGCTGCTTCTGAGACCTAAATTGAACTCTTTCTCCTGAAGTTTTTAAGAATAATTTTGCCTGGAGCAGAGATCTGATATAGAAAACAAGAGTCTAAACAGTTAAATGCAACACTTGCAACAACAAACAACTTAAACTAGGGTTCTGAGTGGGAAGTGTGAAGCAATTTGCAATGAAACTGCAGCAGGTTGTGCCAGTGGAAGAGTATTTTTTCCTCTTCTGTTACACTGTCTCCAATCCCTCAGCCTTACCCTCAATAGAGGTCTACAAATGTTCTTTCAGAGGACATTTGGGAAAGTAAAAACGAACAACGGTTAATAGAGAAAATCATGGGTTGAATAAACACATTGGGTTTTATCACACATCAGAAGTGGTCTGTTTTCATGGTAATCTCCATGTTGCACAGATGACAAATCACAGCTTTCTCCCTAAGAGAGCGCTGTCATACCTGTGAATGTGCTTAACTCCTCTGTTCTACAGGTAGCCACAGCCTCTTTTAGATAGCCCAAATGAGTAATACATGTCTACTCAAAATAATGGGGCTTGTAGATTGTAGTTTTATTATCAGGTACAAAAAACTGCTTGTGTGTCCAAAAGCTTGTCCATTTTATAAACTGTATCAATCTTACAAAATAATCTTATCTCCTGAATGTGTATGTACAAATAAATGAGAAATACTTAATTTTATTTTTAGAGGGTGACAGACACCATTTGTCTTCCAGAAAAATATTTTTTAAATCCATGCAAGTTTGGCTCCAAAAATTATGTAAGATTTCTGGAGTTCAGAGGAGGGTTACAGTAGCTTAGCTGTTGGAAAACATTCGTTTATTTATTATTTTAGCTTTTCTCTGTTTGCTGTTGTGTGGCAAAGAAATAGGTGAGGAGCTTCCCAGGAGTTGTAAAATAGTTTAGGTATTGTTTCTATTAGAGTTAAGAAACTGATTCTTCTCAGAGCTGCACAACATAAGCATTTGGCTTGTTCACATTTGATTTTTGTATTTCATTCTCTGTTCTTCCTTCTTTCCAGTTTCTTGAGACAAGTAATAGTTGAAAAAGTCAACAACATTCTTGCCTGATATATCAGTACATTTTGTATCAGGTTGTGCTTTGTCAATTTAAAGCTTCCTCTTTTTGCATGGATTTCTCATGCTATAAGAGGAGAAAAAAACCACAGAATATTCTTCCTCATTCCCCAGCTATTGAAATAACAGTTGGCAGGGAGGTCAAAAGACAGGTGTGATGCCAGAAACTTGTAGTATGTTTCCAGAGAGAATGGATTTCAACCTTTAAATACACCCAGTATTCAATTATTAACTTCATCTACATCTGGAATGCCCTTCAATATGAATTGGTTTCCCTGAATTTAGTTGTAACATAGAGGCAAGTGACTGCGAAAGAAATAATCGCTTATTACAAGTGTACTGCAAACCTGAGGGGAGAAAGACTCCTTCCTGATCTTGCAGTGAACTCCCCCACTATGGAGATAATCCATTACTTTGTATTCTAGTATCCTATATAGCAGGCATAAGTGTGTTTATTACAAACAGCAGGATACTAGTAATCAAGATAAAAACAGATTCTGAAGTCTGAAATTTATTGTGTTTTAACTAGCAGATACATAGTTCCAACAGAAAGATTTTTACAATTCTCTTCTAAAACATTGAAGCAGTATCTGTGTTTTGGTCTTCCAGGGCATTTCAGTCATTTCAGAATAGTTAAAAGGAGCCCATCCTGAAAACATTTCTTAAAAGGAAAGGAGTCAAAGTTCTCAAAGTCTTGGTTCTCAAAGTCTTTCAGAATTTTCATCCAACTTAAAATCTAGGGCAGTTTTTGCAAATAATTATGGATATAGGCATATATTGGTTTTCTGCTTAATTATTCGTGAAAACAAACATTCTCTAGATAATTTTTTTAATGTGTTGTTAAAGTATAGGGATCCAACCTGGTTGTTATTACTCTACACCCATTATTCATACTTCACCTTTTTTTCATTCTCTTCTATTTAAACTGTCAAAAATTAAAGTTTGAAATACTATTGTGAAAACAATTATTGACAAATATGTCTGAAGATGTAACAACTGGAAAAAGTTTAACTGCAGGGTTTTTTTTGGTTTTGGTTTTGATTCTTAAAGAACAGATGTTTCCAGAAAATACCCCTTTATGCTATCCTAACTTACAGCAGATACAAGATCATGCTTTCTTCCTGCATTCTTTCTGTATTTAAAGGTTTTAAACTGAGAGAAGGAATGGGGACTTCAGTTCTTGTCTTGTGTCAAGTGTTAATGTCCATTTCTTCTTCCTTTTTCTTTCCTGAATCTGTTTCATGTAGCCAAATTGCACAGAATGGTTAGTCCTCCTTCATTTTTCTTTTCCCTGTTTCAGTGACGATGATGTTGCTGCTATTATTTTAACCTCTTTTCTGTCTAGCAACATATCCCCCATTGTTTTTGTGAAGACTTGCAGTTGTAATAGAAAATGTCTTTCCCATATCTCTCCATGGTAATGTCTGAAAATATTAGCATTGATTGTTCAAGGTACATTATATGAATGAAACCCTTTATTTTGAACAGACCCTAGGATTAGTGCCTTACTTTTAATGGGAGACCAGCCTAACCAGGAGCAATGCTGCAGCCACTCCTCACCATTCCAGAACTAGCCCAACCCTGTTCAGACATCCAGTTTCTTGGTACTTTGTTATCAAGCTTCAGTTCTTGTTAGGTTTACCTAGCTTTTTTTTTTTTTTTTTTCCCAAGAAATTTCTTAAGATTCTTATCTTACATGTCCTAAAGTCTCTGAACTAAACCATTTAAATATTTTTAGCCTCTGTGATCTTTAGATGACTCCTGCTGCAATTTTAGTGGATATGCTTCAAAGCACTTGAAATCTTACCTTTCTTTAGGAGTTGAAAAACCTGAAAATCATGTTTTAAAATTCCTTTTCAAGAAGTTGTAATAAGCCACTGACCTTATTCTTGTGTGCATAAACACTATGGACAATGTTTCTTGGAGTCCACTTGAGTGAAGAACAAGAAAAGAAAAGCATCTATTTTTTTTAAATCCAGGTCTTGTGATTATTTTTTTTTTTTTTTTGTGGTGGTTGTATTTTGGGTTGGGATTTTTTTGAGGAAGATAGGTGACCTACACAGTCAGCTGATGAGTATAATCAGCTTGTGGTTTAAATGACCCTTCTTTGTTCAAAGCAGCTCGATCTAACTGTGGCTAAACTGTGTTAATCACTCTACCTATTTGATGTGACACATTTTGACAAGACACTTTATTGTATTAAATGCATTGTAAATCAAGAGATAAAAACATATTGTTCTTTAAATACTACAATTAAGTATCCCAAGAGTATCAAGGCATGTCCACATTTATGCAGTTCACAATACATATAAATTTATGTAACTTTCATTATAAAAAGGTATATTTGTGATGTGGTTTTCCCAACCTTTCCCCAAGATACCAGTTATATCTTTGAATCATTTTGTCTTCCCATGTCCAATGGGTTAAGTATGAAATGGATAACAAATTGTTAGTGGTGCTCTGCCTGGTGTAGGAGATACTGTGGTTTGGGTTTTGAGGGCAGAGACCATTATGCTTTTAACAATGAAAAACACAGCTCCACCTTTTGGGTTTCATCCAAGCCTGATTTTTTTGTAGTAATATTGGTTTGACAGGGTAATGCATGTAGGAAAGCTAATTAAATCTCTTCTAGTATTGTTTTATTCTGATTAGAAGATATCTTCTAATACTATGCCTAGTATTAGATCTTATAAAATCTTAAAAGGGAGATTTTCTTACCTTAATGAAAACATATAAAAATAAATACGAGTATAATTATGGAAACAGTGAAAACTTTGCTTTTAAAATGTATTTTGATTTTGAAATACTAAATATATAGTGTGCAGTCTCTTAGTAATAATATATTTGATCTATTTGAAAGCAATACTATGAGAATGTTTTACATTTCTTTGGTGGAAAACAAAGAGACTGCTGCATAGAACTTAGCCTTTATTTGTTCCAAGATTTGCTAGTAATTCCACATATACTGAAAGTTAATGTCTGGCATAGCATATTGGAGTGGGAGCACCTGCTCAAGTTCTTAAATGAAGTGTCAGTGTAACCATAAGTCTGACTGGAAACCCAAAGGTTCAAACTGAATGAATCATTTTAATAATAGAACAAAATACCCATCCCGTGGTGATGGGGAGCAAGAGTGCAAAGATCAGCATTGTAAAAAAGGTTGTGATAAAGAATTCCTGAATTAGAGTTTCTAAACATTGATATTTTTTTGTATGGTTTTGCACACTGGTTATGTACTGCTGCTAAGCAGTGAGCTATGTTACAGTAACAGGCTAGCTTTTAATACAGTGCAACTATTGTCGGTGCCTGTTTCTTTGACTTTGCATAACACAAAATACGTTGAATAGATTGAATAGCTACCAGAAAGGATGTTCTGGTTCTTAATGAGAGTTCTATGAAACTTTGCTTAATGTAAAATAGTTGTGATACGTTTTTTTTGTCTTATACTTTTAGAACGTCCAATACCCTTTGATCACATGATGTATGACCACCTACAAAAATGGGGTCCCCGCAGGGAAGAGGTGAAGTTTTTTCTTCGTCATGAGGAGTCACCGGCTGAAAGTAATGAACAGAGTAAGTACAGTTATCCTGTAGGGTTGTTACCTAAATGTATTTAAAAGATTTCTGAAGCGAGTTTGATTATCAGTTCTTTCAGTGAACTTCAGTAGATATATGCAATACAACTTCCTTACACCAAAGCCATTTTGAACCTTCTTTGGTGGCACATTTATTCTTGTTCTCAAGTTCCCGTTTTCTAGAATAATTTCTACCAATCTGCTGAGTAATATTTTTATAGTAAGATCAGCTTCTATTCTGCTTAATACTGATGCAAAAATGCTGGTGGCTATTAGAGCTTAATGCATTTTTCTGCTTGTGGAGAGAAAGTCCCTACATTTTGAGAGGGTGGGATTGTACTTTTTGACCTCCTGTTTTCTTTCCTTTGCCCCAGAAAAAAGACTCGGTAAACTACTTTGCCTCCTTTAGAAACTAAAATCTGTTTTACAAACATCAATGGCAGAGATCTCAGTGGCTTTACTTTCTCAGTACTTCATGTAGATATATTTAAAATAGTGCTGATAATTCGCATCTTGAAAAATCACTTGTCTGCTTGGTTCTACAGGAACATTTATATAAACTTTATATAAAACAGTGCTGTATTAAGTGGGGCTTTCCTAAAAGACTGGAATAAAAAAATAGAAGGATTTCAGTTTTCTGATGTAACTGGTATAGACTACTTACCTTATGAGAAGACTTTTGAGGCTGTGCGTTATATACTTAATGGCTGTCAGACTGTCTGCAGGATAGGAAAGTTATCTTGAAGTAAGATGTGTATTTGCATGCTCAGTTTATCCTTACTCATTCAGCTAATCTGACAACTGAATTTCAGGTCTTGACTGAGTCCTTATTGCTTTGAGCTGGGGTTTATTTTTGTATTTCTAAGTGGTTCCTGGTTTGTTTGAATGCCAGAAGTAGCACACCCAATACTGTGTGAGGGATTTTTGTATTAATTAGTGCTTTGTAAAATACTCGGTCATCCTTTGAGCAATATAAATTTAAGTACGGTAAGAAATTTAAGATACACCTGAAGCCACAGAGGACAAGGAAAATGTTGATTCTGAACCATGCATGCAAGATTTTTTTTTAAATTCTGACCTATGGATCAATTTGTAGATTAAAGTTGTTTGTAAGGCATTAAAAACTCTTCCTCTACTATATTAATTTATAATGTATTCAACTGAAGCTACTGCTTCATGTAGACACAGAAATATGAAACTTCAGTATTTGCGCCTGGGACATCCGCTTTCATGACATCATTGCCTAAACACAAGTCAGAAAAGCAGAGCTGCATGTCTGTACTGACAGAGGAAGCCTGTGAAGTAAATGCTTTATTTCCGCTGGCTCCACTACTTACAAATAATAAGCTAGTAAGAAAGAGTTGGAAGTAGCAGAAGAAAAATTCACAGGTAGAAGCTTTATATAAAAATTCTTGAACAGATTCAAGAGTGCAAACTATTTGTGTTGAAAACTGAACTTTGCACTAAGAGTGATGCTTTACTTTTAGGTGGACGTCAAACCCAAAATCAAAGAAATGGCATAAATATACCTGTGGAGAAACGCACAGAGAATGGGGTATGTAATAAATCCTAAAGGGTTTGGATCAATTCCACTCAAATACCTGTTGTTTTTATTTCTTGTTTTTCAAGATGTATTATAGTGGGAACTGGTGGAAAATGTATAGATTTTGTTCTGGTTTGGTTGGTTGTTGTTATAAAGTGTTACATAAAAAAGTGTTGTTATAAAGTGAATGGCAGAATATGGCTTTTCATGAACTAGTCTAAATTTTCTGTCTAGAAAGAAATTCACTTACGTGACATGAGAGTCTTATTAATTACTGCATTTTCTAATCTATCTTCCTCTGTCTTATTCATCCTGTTCGAAGAAGAAAACAGCTATGTTATTCCTTTGTACTAGTATTGCCTGTCCAGACATCTTTTCTTGCTTGATATATCTCACTGGTATTGATTCACAACATAGCCTCATTTGATAAAGCATGAGAATGTACCTATGGATTGGGATGTGTTGAGGTTGTATACCCCTCAGAGCCACCTCTTTATACTGTTTGTAATGAACTTGGTTCATTTCTATGGCTTATTTTTTTACTAAAGCATTACCAGGTTTCTAATTTAAAATACATATTTCATAGCATAGGCAACCTGTTTGGTGGCATTCAATGAATCCTGGCCTGAATGTTCTCTCTTTTACAAGTAAAACAGTACATCTCTTTGAAAATTACAATGGCTTAGAAACCTATTCCTGAGCTGAAATTCACTTTCCTTTCTTCTCTTTCTTCTCATCCTTAATACTCGTTAAGACTACAGAGCATATTCTGCTCATTTGCTCAGGGCCATTCTGCTACCTTTACTAAGGCACTATAGCTATGGTTGAAAAAGTTTAAAAGCAAACTAATCTGTTTTTCCAAAATGAGATATCTTAAAGAAAAACAAGAACTAAAATGTTAAAAATAGTTGTGCAGATTAAGCAATTCTGTGCTTGTATATTGCCTGATAATTGGCACCTAAAATTCTCACTCTCACACACACACACACACACGCAGCAACAAAGTTGTTCAGTTTGCAGCTCTTAGCAGCTTGTTTTGTGTATGGCATGTGGGCCTAGTGGAAGGAATTTTTTTCCCTATTCAAAACAGTTAATCATGTATTGCTTTCTGCGTTCCTTTTCTGTAGAGAACACTAGCTGATATCCTCTGATGCACAGATCTGTTTATCCTGCTTCCATTGTCATATTGACAATGTAGTGAGATCATAGCGCTATAATATGCTAGGGGAACATAACTCTTTCGTGACCTCCCGGAATCTATTCCTCTGTGTAAGTCAGCACATATACTTCATTTGAGACATAGTATCTTTGGAAATTAGGACTGGCATGTCCAATATACGTGCCTTACAATCTCACTTCTTCGCAGCACTAAAGTTTATGATAGTATGGCTTTGTATTTAGTTTAATTTGCTGCTAATTTTGATGGGCAAAGCTCAGACCTGGTAACTTGAATAACACTGCTACCTTTGTGCCGTTCAGTATATACTTTTTAAAAAACCCAAAAGTTTGGCCACAAAATTAAAATTTATGAGGGAACTGATCACTTTAAAATGGACTTTCACCAGGTTCAGGAAGTTTTTAAAACACAAGAAAGACTAAAACCTGAAGGTGTTATATTAATGTAAATTGTGGTGGGTTTTATGCCAAAAATGGCACAAATTAGGTTTTGAAAGTGTATAAAACTAAGATTTTTTTTTTTCTTCGATTCTGCTAAGTTTTAAAACAGAGGGGGAGGGGGAATAAAGAGGTGGCTTCAGGATCAAGGATTTAATCAGCTTACACTTACGTAATGCATTAGGCTTATTCATTGTTACTGGCATGCTGAATGTTAGACTGGCCCTAAAATCAGTACAAACCAATGGAACATTGAAGACAGCTCAAATCTTACCAAATATTCTGCATTCAGGTATATTTTTATTATGTGTACTGCTTTAATGATGAAATAATTGATTTTTACTTAATATCTGGATAGAGCTGCAAGTGTGACATGCATAGAAGATTAATGTTTGCTTTAATGATTGAATCAATAGTCTTGGAAAAATGATAGGCAATCTGTTTGGAATTCAATTTGGATAATTCTGTTAACTGGCATTTTATATGCAGTAGGATTTTTTGTTCTTTGAAACTATGTGCTTGGTCAGCAATTACTTAAATAATGGTTAGCTTAAAATCACATTGTATACATGCTTAAATTTCATTAGATTATCTTCCAAATAAAGATGCAATGTTAAAAATACAATAGACTGGGTGTCTTCAAACAGTGAAACATGCATTGTTGTAAAAAGAATACTTATCTGGAAGTGCTCATCTGAGAGCTTTGCATTCTACATTTCAAAGTCTAAAGGAAAAACTATGAGATTTTGTGAATTGACAAGTTCTTTTATTCCTGAGGTGACATTTTGGAGGGGTTGCTTTTGTTTATAACTCTTACTTATTGGCAGTGGAATTACACTGTAATCAGGATCTGATCTCTTTCCGATACTACACAAATGTATAGATATGTGGAGATAAGACTTGTATAACTAAGTATTTCCCTTTGCCAGGGAGATGGGACAGTATCTCAAGAAGGATTCTCTTCTCTGAGAATAGCTGCCTCTTCCTCCTCTTCCTTTTTTTTATATGTGTAACTGAGCCAGTTGGATTTGAACACAAGTTATAACAAGGGAAATTCTAATTAAACATTAGGAAAAATGTTTTCTCAATGACAGTAACAGACATTGGAACAGACTGTCTTGGAGTCTGTGGAATTTCTGTCTAGCTGAATGAAGTCCTGAGCAGTCAGTCTGAACTGCTCTGAGCAGGGGTTATTGAACCGGGTGACTTCCAGAGGCTCCTTTCTACCTGAATTATTATTTGATTCTGTGATCAGTGGCCATGAAACGGTGGTCACACAATGCTGGGTCTCGTTTGCTTCCAGAAGTCCTAGCGTTGAGCCAAGCTTCATTCCACAGAAGCGGCAGTGGTCTGGAGACAGTGGGACAGAGCAAATAGAGTTGTAACCACTGGGGGTCAGTGGTAGACAGGAGAGGAACTGGGGAGCCGCCCGTCGGGGTGCAGCTACTACTAGGCATCAGTAGGAAAAGTGGATCACAGAGTCACTTAAAGGAAGTCCCAGAAAGAGGACTGACTGGATGATGACAGCTGTCCAGAAGAAAAGGTAATCAGATAACCAAGAAATTTCTTGGAGATGAGAAAACAAGAAAGCAGATGCAGCTCAGGAGGAAAAAAGAATGGGGTACAGGAACATGATGGAGGTAAAGTGTATTGGACTGAGTAGAAGTATATTAGTGTAATGAAAACTGTATGTGAAGACAATACTCGTTTGCTGTAGTTGCTTGGTTCAAATATTTTTATACTTGGTAATTTACTTGGAGAATAAAATATCAGTTTGTGGTCTCCTGTACCATTTTCTTTTTAATTTACTTTTGCTGTTTCTAATATTAAAATTGTTTCCCTGATTTAGAGACAGGTATCAGTAAGCTTTTTCCTTGGTAGATACTGACAGAAGCCTTTGCGAAGAATTACAAAGTGGAACCTGTTTTTTATCTCTCACTGTGAAATTTGTGTTAGCTTTAGCATAAAAGAAACTCAAATAGAGGAAGAAAGCTTCACCACCATCCCAGACTGGAGAATCATACTCCTGTAAATTTTCTTAGTCTTGAAGCTGTGACCAATAAATAAAGTTGAGATATAATTTTTTTTTGCTGATTAGATAACAGAACTGAGCTTCACTGTTTCTGTTAAAGTGGCTCAAATCGGGCTTTTAGCAAAAATTTTACAGCAGGTAGTCCAACTTTTAGCATCAGGAGGATCTTCTACTTTCATGCTGGAAGAATTGCTCAGGGAAATTCCATTAACACGTAGGCTGAAACTTCTACATACATGTACACACAAAGCCCTTTTTAATACTGATTTCACTTAGGAGAGCATATAGGTGCTCTGATGGAGAGTAGTCACCTAATGCAGTCAGTTTCTGTATCCCATTCCATCATGATAGTGGTAAAGCTACACTGCTTTTGAGTTCCTGTGGTATGGCTCATCAAATTCTAGGCTTAGAGTGTAGATAGATTTACACGTGATACCAAAATTATTGAGTAGAATTATATTTTGTTCATTAGTTTTAGCAATTTGATCCATACAAGAGCAACCAGATAAAAAGGCATTAAGCATCTAATATACACTTTGTCATATATTTGTTATGATATGACAGTTAAAAAATTTAAAAGTGTTCTAAAAAGCGTCTGATAAAGTTTCAAAGATGGCTGGAGATAAATACATTATATGTACTTGCTTGAAGTTTCTCACTTGAATGTTGAAGGATAAAGAACTTAGTCTGGAATAGTTCTTCAAACCTGAGCTGCAAATTCAATTTAAGATTGTAAGTATTAAGTACTTTGTAACATTTAACAGTGTACTTGGAAGAGGCTGCCCTTCACATAAGACAGGTTTTAATCAAATTTGTTTAAAATGAACAAATAACTATGTCAGTCTTGGAAATCTAGATTCTCTCAGAGGTCGTGTAGCAAAGTCTAAGCAAATAATTCCATTAAAAGATGATAAAAATAAATCTAGGGACAAGGAATTCTAACAGTCTGCAGAGATAAAAAATTTTCTGAAGAAATTTTCTTGTAGGCTTCCTGGAACATTTTGACCATGTCTGGTAATTAAATCAGATCCAAGTTTTTCCTTATTTTCTGCTGCGACTTTCTCTATAGAAAACTGTAGACTTTCTCTTTTGTTAAGGAGACAAAAATTATTGTATCTGCTACTTTTACAGTCAAGTGTATTCCCTTGTCTAAACATACATTTCTAAAATTATTGTTACCTCTCAGAGAGGGGAGCCTTGCTGCACCTACAGCAGCCTTCTGCACAGTCAGATTTCTAGTTGAAGCCCTGGGTCAGCTTAATGGAGTTTGGATCTTCATCAGGCTGATATAGTTCTTTGTTAAATGCTTCTGTCTGAAGAATTTTCCAGACAGCTGACAGTATCTTGCTCTTCAGAAAATAGAAAAACTAATCCAACTAAATGACTTAAGGGAAAAATAAATAAATTAGGAAGTAAAAAGAATTACAGTCTAAAGGTAATTTTAATACATACAAATAGCTTTTGAATTCTTGCTGGACTAGAAATCCCAGTCTCTTCACACCTCAGTAAAGGATATTTATGTAGGGTAAAATCTCTACAAGACTAATAAGTTTCATCATTACTTATTCTGTGATCTTTTCCTGTTGTAATTTTAATTATGATAACATTGGTTTATGACTAATATCAGCTCTTAGTATCTGACTTCATTTGTTTTGAGGCATCTAAAGATTGTTTGACTAGTATGGAACAGGAAATATTCTTGGAATTCATTTAGAACATTGTGAGGACTGTTTTCCTCCATGTCTTCTCCATGAATTTATGTAATTTTTAATTCTGTCACTCTGGATACCAAATACCTATCTAGCTGGCTATGGATATGAGATACTCACAGTATACAGGCTTGTAGTATACAGACACTTCAACACGCTCATTTGCAGTATACAGACTTTGTAGTTCTCCTGCTTTTCTGGACACCAAAGGTAGTTCTCTTCAACAAGTTACAGGGAACAAAGATGTGGTTTTCTAGTCCATAACAGCCAACAGGTGGCTTCCCGTTTTGCAGAAGAAGAAAGACCTAAACTGCACCATTTACTCAATCTACAACTTTATTCCCACTTTTGCAGGTCTGACTTTGCTTTTCCTCAAGTATGGCTCTGCAGTTTTACGGCAGTACTCAGTTGCAGATGTCCGTGGAAGGGAAGGCATGAGAAGTCCTGTTCATTTGTTTGTTTAACCTCTAACTGTGGTACTTATTTTAACATATTTGTATTGTGAACATGGAGCAATACAATTTACTCTTTTCCCTCGATTTCTAACTAAGTGAAGCACGTGGAGAATTGCCTCCAGATGTGACTGCGCATAGGGATCCTGAATTGCTTGGCCCTTAAGTAAAGGTAGAGTAGTTTAGAATAAGTGAGTGCTTCAGCTGATGCATAACATTATACACATTAGCTCATAAAGTAAACGTTACTTAAAGAGTTCATTTGTTATTTTTCATGAAGTATTGCTGTGCTTTCAGTCTTTACACCGGCACTGTAAACTTCAATGCCTTTTGTCACAGTTGTATCATTTTGCAGCCGCATTAGTATCAGTTTTAGTTAAGCCGAATATTAAATACTGTTATTGTAAGGAAGATGGGACTTGTCCTTTCCATTATTTCCATACTTCCTTACAGGAGGCAGATTATGAAATTCACTGTGCCAGCACAGAGCTCTGAGAGCTTAATTGTGAAAGCTTGAGAGTTTAGACTGTGTCTCTCTTCGAGCAGCTTTGAGTTCGGAGCAGGAGACTCTTCTGGTGTTTACAAGGCCAACTATTCCTTTTCAGGCCACCTTTAGAATTCTCTCTTTTATGTAGCTGTGTCATCTGCAGATTAGTGTTTTCTCTCATCTTTTCCACAGTCTCTGTGGCTTTTCTTGTGCAGTGCTGCTGTGGCTTCCTTCCTCTGACACACCTTTCCATGTTCACAGTCTTGTTCATTTAGTTTCCTGTCCATCTAGCCTTTGGACACCTAGCATACCTCTTTCTCACTTGCATGTTTTTCCCAGGCAAGTGAACCTTTCCATTTCTCTATTGCCTCCACAGCTGTCTCCAGATCCAATTGTTGTTAGGTTTGTTTTCCCTGCAGTCTTCCTCAGATCAAAGCAGAGAAAATGAAAATCCCTCTGGCTAATTTAGGAGCAAGGGAGTTGAACTTGTTTTTCTTCTTATTCCTACAGGATGATCTTACTCTACAGCTCATACCTTACCTTGCTTGCTAAAAATAAGCCTGTTCTTTATGCAGCTGGAATATTCACTGTATAGTGCCTGGACATATGGTTCTTCAGTGTCCTTATGGAGAGCCATTTGGCTGGATCTCTTGTGTATGTGCACTAAATAGTGCTTGAATTACTTTCTTGAAAGAATGAAGAGAGGGTGAACTTGCATGTCATTTGTGAGTTTGACAAGGTAAATTACAGCTTTTTATGGTTTTCCACAGTATCATAATTTTTAGATCCATAAGAAATTGTTAATGGGGTTTAGTATTTTCTTCAGGGTTTAACATTTAAAAATTCTTAGGTCTAGGTTTTGGCTTGCTGCAATCTTCTCTGACTTGCAGCTTCTTGATTTATACTATTACACATATTGCTGGCTCATGTATTCATCTTCTAATTTAAGAAAAAATGAAGTATGTAGAGAAAAGCATATAGCAAACACTGGAAAGGTTATTTGCAGATTGTGGTATCTATTCTGACTACTGTTTGCCTTTTATCTTAGGCAGTCTCTGTTAAGAGAGAAATTTCATTAAATTTCAGGTGGTACATTTTTCTGTCACTTTAAACAGTAAAATTAATACAAAAAGTAATGATTTTCCTGATCTTCTTGGCATTAACTTTTTGCACTGAGTTGGTAATACGACAAAAAATGCAACAAATAATTCATGTGTTTTTAAAGCTAAATTGTCTGTATTCTTATATTTCCAGTTTAACCTGATAACCGGGAAAGAACTGTGTATTGCTCAACATTTTCCATTGAATATGAAAAGTGCAATGAATCAAGCTGATTGTAGTTGACAGCTGGCTTGATCTTGCCGTGATTAGGTCTTTTACTGCTGGCAAAATCCACTAGCCTTTTCCGTTAGCTGATAGTTGATGAATGCAGAGAGACAGCTTTTCATATTGATGAAGAATTTGGGGAAACCTTTATTTCATATGGAACAGAAATAAAAAATATCCTACTTCCTACTGATTGCACTGAACCAAAAAAGTCATGCAGGAACTTGTAAGATGTGTACAGCAGTTAGTTTGGCTTGTTCACAGCAAACAGTTAATCAGTTAGTGGAGACAGAAAATAAGAGAAACATGGAGTTGAAGCATGTTGAAGCAATGCAAACGTTTACAGCGGATGGGCAGTGCTGCAAAATAAAGATGTGCTGTCTTACAATTAGATGGGAAAATAGTGAACAGTAATTAATTATTTTTCAAAATTTGTTAGCATTACACTTTAGTGGACTTGTTACTTAAATACTGTGTAGCTTTTGTCCTTTGGTTTAAAAGGATTGTGGGTTTCATAGTCACATGACTGGAACGCAGACCAGTTCGGGTTTTGTAACGCTTTTAGTGTTCTCACATAAACAATATTATAACACCAGACAAAAACTCCATATTGAAACAATTACTTAAAGGAAGAATGAACGCACATTTGTTGATAAACATGTTATTCGGGCTAATAAGTGCATCTTAACCATACTCAGTTATCCTATCAGAGTAAGATGTTGCTTTTCTAAAAGGCCCAGAAAAATGGAATTACAAGGCTGTTTTTAAAGGCACTTGGACATCGAATTTTTAATTTAACTTGGACATTGTAACATGTATATTACTCAAAATTACTCTGAGTAAAAGGATTGGTAAACAGGTCCAAAGTTTTGTGCACAACTGATCTGTTATTTACATAAGAATGCGTCATTTCTTTGAAGATAATTTACTTTTGTTAGGAGTATGAGGTTGATATTTTGATTTAAATCATCTACTGGGTATTTTAGCTGATACTAAAGTTAATATAAACATGCTTGAGATTTCTGTGGCTGTTTAAAAGAATCTGCAACAAGGAGGAAAGTAGTATTTTAAATAAATGAGTTCCAGATACCACTTTCCTATATTGTAGAAGTTATTTATAAGCATATTATTTCATATGTAGCAGATGTTCAATGTATGCTTAAATCCATTTCTAATTTTGAAAATCTATTTTAACATTGTTTGGATTTTTGTTAAGTTCAGCATTTTCTTAGCTGTTCTGTGCAAAATAGAAAGCAGCCTCACTTGTGAGATTTCTAAGAAAGCAATATGGAAGAACAGGAAATCTGGAGTCTGTGGCTTATGCTGAATAGACTTTAAATGTTTATTATATAGAGTGACAGTATCAGCAAGTTGCAGGAATTGCTAACAAGGTATAGTGTAGTTAATAAGAGATGTTGAGATTTTATCAGAGAAAGATAATGTGAGATTTTTCAGCAAATTGTCATGCGGTTGAAGCATGTTTATTCTAAGAAACTGTTCATGTCTCTGCACAAATAACATTTTTATTATAAATTTCTGAGTAAAGTTACCAGATTCTGTTTGTAATGTTAATTTCAAGATTATTTGACTATCAGGAGATAGTGTATGCTAGGTATATTTTCCTTTAATTCCTAATATTCTGGTTCCGTTTTCTGGGTTTAATTAGCTTGTTCATTTCCATTAAACTAAAAAAGGCATGTGGTATTGTCATTGGATGCTTTAAAATGGATTTCTGCTATCGGCATATTTCTGACCCAATTAAAAAAACACAAGGCAGAGCTGTGGATAAAGCCATTTAACTGGAAATAACGAAATCCATGTTGAGGTCAGCAAAAATGTTATTTTAGTTTAAATAAAACCAGATATTTTCTTCTGTTTTGGTTTGGGTTTTTTTATTTTTTTTTAATAGTGTTATATTTCACACAATATCTTCAAGTTGTCTTTGTTGTCTATGGTACTAGGATCAAGTTTTATGGAAAATGTTGTCAAACTCTATTATAATTCTTAAATTTGGTGATATATATCATAGAATCATAGAATACCAGGTTGGAGGAGACCTCAGGGATCATCTGGTCCAGCCTTTCTTGGCAAACACATGATCTAGACATGATGGCCCAGCACCCTGTCCAGCTGAATCTTGAAAGTGTGCAATGTTGGGGAACTCACCACTTCCTGGGGCAGATTATTCCAATGGCTGATTGTTCTCATAGTAAAAAATTTTTCTCTTGTGTCCAATCAGAATCTTGCCAGGAGTAACTTGTCTTTTCAACGTGACTCATTGTAAACCAGGAGTTTCCATCTTCTTTGTTGCCACCCTTTATATATGGGAACATATAGGGTCAATATGTTTCAGAAATGTAAGGAAGTCAGAATTGGTAATCTTCAGGAGATGCTCTGTCCTGTGTTCTCATAGTCCTCAGACAGCACAAGAAGGCCGCATACATTTCATATGATACAGAACTTTTTGTACTACCCTACATTTCTTTGATACAGAACTGGTGAATAAACTCCTGTTTCTTCCATCTGTTTTCCCCGTTGCTACTGTTGTGCTGAGGACAGGTGCCCAAAGTGTGTGCTGGCTATTCTTACCAGCAACCTTTAAAGCTTTGGTGCCAATTTGGCAAGTAAAAGCATCCTCTAAACTATGTTACTCTGAATGAGGCTTAAGGCAAAGAAGTCACTTGTGACTGATAGGCCACTTGTGTCCAAGCTGGCATGGGAGAGTCAGGAAATCTTTCACTAGATTCAGCGGGCAAAGCAAGCTGTTCCTTCCTTTCCTGCTCTGGCAATTTGGCAGTTGTGCAGCCACAGCTGTAGCTCTTCATTTGCTGTAAATGCCACGCAAAGGAGGAAGATGCAGGGATGGCCCACTGCAGTGAGAGCTCCCTTTTTGCAGAGGCTGAGAATTGTCAGAGCCCCGATCCCAGTTGGGTATTCACTGGCTGGGGAATGCTCCGACCAACCCTGTTTGTTTCACAGTTATCAGTCTGCTTTGTTCTGAGAAAATGCTCCTTTATGTAATACTCTTCGCTTCCTTTGTCCACATAATCGTATACCTAGTTCCAGACCTGTCAGTTCTGTGTTTGTCATGTAGCTATATAGATTTCTGGGGTTTGACAGCTGTTCAAAGGTAAATTTCTAGTCTGGAGGTAAGTTTTGTATTCCCTCATTTGCCCTAGGAAGGAACAGTGACTTAAAACTGCTATAGATTATGGAAAACTGAATCTTTCAGCATGTGCATTAAAACCCAAGTATTTACTTTGCATTTCTGTGGAGGCATTATAAGTCTTCTCAAGAAGCAACCTGTAGTACCTTTCTGGCCTTTGCTGTCCTCCCTTATGAAGCTGGTGAAGATGATGTTTTCTTTTTGCTGTGTCAAAGTTGTGTGCCTCATTAAGGAATCCCACATGGAGGAGTGAAGTCTTTAAATCATGATCTTAAAGGCGTTGCTTCTTGGATTTCTCTCTCTATTGCAGTTTCTGCTTCTAGTTCAGTGCTGATCTGTCCTTGGTCTGTGTTTTTTGGGAAGGTTGGAGTTTCGTGGTGTGTGTCCCTGCCCCACTGTCTCTACCATGTGATATGCTAGTGTTTTCCCAACCTTGATAAAGAGTGTTTTCTTTCACACTTATTATGACAGAAGATATGGTTACCTTTACTATCACAAATGTTGGGGGGGGGGGGGGGGGGGGTGTGTTGCAGGTGGGATATGTGCTGCATTATCTTTATTAGCTGCTCTGTATTGGCTTGTCAGTGAATTAATAGGTGGTTGACAGTAGTGGGATACAAGCAGAAAAACTTTCTGGGTAACCCTTTTGATGGCCAGTCAGAACCAGCCATTCTGCACTCCAAGGCAGAAGCTAAGATACAGACTTTCTCACCTCCTTGCATGCCGGTTGATTACATTTTATCTAGGTTATGTTGGACCTTGACAGCTGGTGATTTAACTGCAGAATTGTCTCTGACACTGACAGAAGAGAAGGGCGGACCAAAGTACTAAAAGAGAAGTACTAAATGAGGGAGTAAGAATAGAGGTGGTGGAGGTAACTGATAGGAAAAAAGACTAGAGAGAGACTTCATTATACATGATTTATTGTCTAAGAATACACATAGGAGAAAGTGGAGCTTGGCCAGTTTCAGGAGGTTTGAGGTACTTGAACCTACACTTTCTAGTGCAGGGCATTGGGAGGGGAACTGAAGAATTGTGTGGGAGATGGGTGTGAACATCTCTCTTAAAAAGAGTGAAGGAATAGATAAGGAAAGTTAATGACAGTGGCTCTTGCAAACCTTAGAAAAAGATCTGAAGAGATAGCGTGCAGGAAATGATTGGTAAATTCTTGTACTGCTCTGTTTTCTTTTTCAATTAATTGGTTACATTATCCTTTACACTGGTTATTTGAGTGGCTAGGCATTGCTGAACCTAAGCATGAGATTTCCAGTCACTATACTGACCTGTAAAGCTTTTGAATATTGTTTTCCTTTAAAGCTCTTATGTCTGAAATCCTAACCATCTCAGGTGTGGGTTTGGTATATGTTTCATTATTATTTTCAAAGTAAACTTTCTGTTCTTACTAATCCAAATTTAGAAAATGATCCAAAATAAGTATCTTGATGGCTTAGACATGGAGGCAAAGAAATGCGTAAATCAAAACTCATCCTAATTATCAGCTTTTAGAAAATAATATATTTCAAAAGGTCAGTCTCATGAGTTTTCTATTTTAATATTGACATAATTCTTCTTAAAAGACAGTTTTCTGATGAAAGGCCACTGCAAGCTGTTGTTATGGCTTACATGTCTTGACCACAGTACACTCTGCTTGTCAAAGAAATATTTCAAGTTCAGGTGCAATTTTTCATTTGTTATTGTGGATTGTCCATGAGTAAGCCATTTCATAATAGCTCAGAAGCATGTAGACTGAGAAGTTTGTGATGATAGACAGAACAGCACAGTGTGAGGGTAGAAAGAAAGGAAGGAGGAAGAAGAAAATGAATTTTCAGAGTGACAAGATTAATGTGTAGAATTAAATATTAAAGGAGGTTCCTTTTCTTAATTAAATGTCTATGGTATTACTTGTTTTGAGGCCGCTTGTAAACTGGTTCCTAAACTATTTAATTACTACTTTACCATTCATCTCTCCTGTCTCAAAAATATTAATCATCAAATGGTAAAATATTAACCTGCAGTAGGAGGGTAATGTCAGAAGCTGAAACTCCAGTTCATTACAAATTCTGTCTCTCATCATGACCTTTTAAAGTGCACACTAAACAAAATAAATACACTTTTTAAAGATTCTTGTCAATATTAAGAAATTAGGGAATATAGGTGTAACGTTCTTGTCTGTATGAGACATACATAATACTTCCTTAGTGCTTAATAATGCAGTGTTTGCTTTATAGCATTTTATTTAGGAGTCCATCTCTATGTGTAAATGCTTCTGTGAATCAGTGAAAAGAAATTTACAATTCAGCAAAACTGTCTGCTTTGATGTATCACTGTGTAGCAAATGAATCTGTGGAATCTGGAGGAGTAGAAATTTGTAGTGGCTTTGTAATTCCTTCAGAAGGCAGTTCTGCAGGAGGTAGGTTTCTCTTGCTGCAGGAGAAAGGAGGAGGTCTGGACCATAAATGTGATTGGCTCATGTTTGTAATGAGAGGTGAGTGACTTCATGGATGAAATTTTTAATAACTAGTATGAACAACACAAACTTACGACTCTGAGAAACCAACAGCCTCATTAAAGAACTGAGAAAATGCAGCGCTCTCTTTGCCGTGCATAACCTGAGGTTCTGAAGAAGGACCGAGACTGACTTTTTTTTTTTAGTGGTGGCATTTGCTTACAGATTATTACAAGCAGACTCAACTAATATGAAATGCTCTAAACAAACTGATTCGACTAGATCTCGGCAACCAAAAGATGCAGTGTTTTTCACGCTGTTTCAAAAATTATTCTGTCCTGTTCTGAAGACCTGAAATCAGCAACAGTATATCTGAAAATAATTGATGTGGTGTCGAAGAGGAATTCTGCTTGATCCATTTACTGCTTTTGCCATGTGGATGAAGAAGAACAAACTGCGAGTGAAGTTACAGGTTTAAAACTTTGTTTCCTCAACTGCTTCTTTTCTTTCCTAAGTATAGTGTAGTTATTTTAAGTGAAAGGGACTTTTACTGGTAATCAGTGAGGTAAACATTAAAAGATTTCTCATAGAGCATTTATATTTAAATGCTTAATTATCACTGTTTCCCATGTTCTTGTGCTTTGCCATGTATAAAAGCTTTTTAGACATTATACTTTCTAAATGGAACATTTTACAATAGCTAATAGCTTCTTCAAGGAGAAGCTAATATTTGCATTCATCTTATAATTAATCTTCTGTATTTCATAATACAAAATAATGCAGTACTTTTTTCCAGGCATTATAAGATATACTTTCAAATGTGCTTATTTAAAGCAGTAAAATTCTGAGATTTTGGATCAAGCTGTTTTTTTGTTTCTGGTACTTTTAAAAAACAGTTTCTTATTGTCATTATGCATTCCAGGTTACATTTTTCATTTAGAAAATCTGTACTTTTCACTCAGTGAAATGGCTTTTTTTACCTTGAAATATGTACAACCCCTGTACAGATAGCACTTTTTGAGTCTGGATATATTTTTACCAAAATTTCTTAGCAGAGTAAAACGTGTCTCTATTTCCTGAAGAGTGTTATACTGAAAATTACTACTAGAAATAAAATGAGCTAGCAATGTTAACTTAAATTGATGATCAAAGCAGAAAGGAGGGGAGCACTGGGAAGGTGTTGCGTAGTCTGATGCAACTTACATATTTTTGAAACAGAGCATATGTGTACTGAGAAAATACTATCAATTCACACTCTCCACCTTTTTTAGATTTAAAATCAGTGATCCAGGGGAAAGCATTCGAGCCATTCTGAGCCCCTTTTAAGAGTTACCTTCAGAGTCCAGCAGAAGCAGGTGTAGAGAGGTTTAGGTTTTTCTGTCAAGAAGGTCATGGCGAAGGAAGTCAGCAGAGTCTGATTATGTTGTGGGAGCAGCCTCTGGTTTTTCCATGTTACTGTCTTGTCTCAAGTGAGCACATTTTGGTCTGTGGATGGCACCTGGAAAAGCTTCCTTACTTTCTTACCCAATTAGTGCCCCTCAGTCTATAATTAATAATAAAATGACTCTCTTTGATTTATTAGCTGGTGGCCACAAGTGCATACAAGTTACTTGACTTTAAAGAATATTGTGAACAATTCTTGTGTGTCTTAAGTCGTACTAATAAAAAAAGTACATACTACGAAGTTCAGTCTTTTTTTTTTTAAATTATTGTGTTCACTAACAAAGTGCTGAAATAGAAAATTAGTGTTTTGGGTGGATTTTACCTTTTGTTCTCATTCCACTATTATATATAGCTATAACTGTAAATAAATACATAGGAGTTTTCTCTAATTCTCTAATATAAACAGAACAGGCTGGAGCCATGGGCTGAGGCCAACTGGAGGAGTTTCAATAAGGCCAAATGCCGGGGGCTGCCCTTGGGCCACAACAACCCCCAGCAGCGCTACAGGCTTGGGGAGGAGTGGCTGGAGAGCTGCCAGTCAGAGAGGGACCTGGGGTGGTGATTGACAGCCGGCTGAACAGGAGCCAGCAGTGTGCCCAGGTGGCCAAGAAGGCCAATGGCATCCTGGCTTGTGTCAGCAATGGCGTGGCCAGCAGGGACAGGGAAGGGATCTCACCCCTGTACTTGGCACTGGTGAGGCCGCACCTCGATTCCTGTGTTCAGTTTTGGGCCCCTCACTACAAAAAGGACACTGAATGACTCGAGCGTGTCCAGAGAAGGGCAACGGAGCTGGTGCAGGGTCTGGAGCAGAGGTCTGATGGGGAGCGGCTGAGGGAACTGGAGGTGTTTAGTCTGGAGAAGAGGAGGCTGAGGGGAGACCTCATCGCCCTCTACAACTCCCTGAAAGGAGGGTGCAGAGAGCTGGGGATGAGCCTCTTTAACCAAGTAATAAGTGATAGGACAAGAGGGAATGGCCTCAAGTTGCATCAGGGAAGGTTTAGACTAGTTGTTAGGAAGCATTTCTTTACAGAACAGGTTGTTAGGGGTTGGAATGGGCTGCCCAGGGACGTGGTGGAGAGTCCCCATCCCTGGAGGTGTTTAAGAGTCAGGTTGACATAGCGCTGAGGAATACGGTGTAGTTGGGAACTCTCAGTGTTAGGTTAATAGTTGGACTGGATGATATTCAAGGTCCTTTCCAACCGAGATGATTCTGTGTTTCTGTGAAATAGTTTTCATTATTGTTGACTTGATAGGGGAGTTTCAGGTGTAGTATCTAGTAAGAATTACAATTTTTCTCCATAACTTATTCAGTAGGTAATGTTCAAACAGGGACAATAACTTTCTCTAAAGCTTTTAATCCAACATGTCTATATCACACTTCTAAGATGCAGCAGCTGTAAAAGTTACTGTTCCAAATCTGGCTCATTTTAGTGACTGACCTTGAGGTGCATATTTTACCTGAATAATTGCATGCAGAAACATGCAATGTTAATTGGAGTTCTGGTAGCATCCAAAAAAAGGAGAAATCAGTTATTTTAAAACAAATATTTTCCCTTCCTGACTGAAGCTTAAAGAAAGAGTTCTGTATTATGTAGGAGAGAACTGATACTACTTAAGTAGGAATTTGATGTAGGAATATGAAACAAGCCATTCCTAGTGGCTGAGATACTTTGGTATCAACAAGATGGTTAGAGGAGATTTTTGTTAGACCGAAGTATTGCAGGGGACAGATAGGACAGGATTGCTACAGGCCTGCATTGGAAGTCAGTAGGGTGGGCCCAGAAAAGCAGAGCAGCTGAATCAGCTTTCCTCTGGGATCGGGTTTGATCAGATCCACAATCTGATGCTTGGTTGATTGGGGTGGGGAAGTGTTTCTAAGATTGTGGAGTTTTGTTTTCTGAGTAGCAAAGCAGGTGTTTGTCAAATGTCAGCTTCTGGAATTTGACTTCTTACACTGCACACTTTCTTGTGATTGCACAGTGAAGAAAGTGGTTGAAGTAATTTAATATATAGATTTAAATTATATTTGTTGATATGAGTATACTGAAACACTGCATTCATTTTTAAAAACACGTATTCAACCTCACACAGTTACAGCATAATTTTTAAATAATTTTCAGTAATTGCCTCTATACCCCAATTCTGCAAATGATTTGTTAATTTTGAAATGCAAAAGGAGTGATAAAGCCCTTCTAGTATCTTGTCTTTTCCTTCAAAGTTCACTCAGTAATAGCCACTTACTAATCCAAAGGGGATGAACTTTACTTTCTTCACTTTGTACAGACTGTTTTTCACAGATTCTTAACTTAAATGCTCCAATCTGCCAGGAAACGTCACCATCTTTGGATGTGAACTTAGTGACAGCCTTTATCTAAGGGCTCTCATGTGGTCTTGTCCTGCAGTAGGTAAATAACGCTAACCACCAGTTAAAGCTGCCAAGGCAGTTACGCTGAAAATGTTAGGAAAAGAAAGAAGCTTCAGATTCCAATTACTGCTTAAAATACCTGCTTGCACGTGTGTTACTACATCTTAACAGAGCACGATTAAACGTAATATAAGGGCCTTTTTCTCTTGTTTGTTTTGTCTCTTAGTGTTTTCCTCTCATCTGCTTTTCCACTTTTTGCTTTTTCTGTCCCTGGTATGGGCATAGTCTGTGTCCTTTATTTCTGCTCTGAGGTTTCTTACTCCTTTCACAGGTGTCCATCATTACTCTTCCTCTGAGGACTGGGGCAAGACTTTAGATTTCCTCTGAGGAGAGGGAATTTAGCTTCTGTTGTCAGAGCACTTAATATAAGTCAATGTGTTAATGTAACATTTTGTTTTTTGCAGGTTGGGAATCCACGCGTTGAGCTCACTCTTTCTGAACTTCAAGATATGGCTGCCCGACAACAACAGCAGATTGAAAATCAACAGCAAATGTTGGTTGCTAAGGTAGTAATTGTATACAGATCATAATAAATACAAATTTCCTTCAACATAAACAAGCATAAGTTTAATGGATACAGAAAAACACTAATTCATTCTAGATAAGCTCAAGAAATAGCTTGAGAAATCCATTGTTTTACCAAGTTAATTTTAACCTAGCCAATATACAACATTTCAGTGTAAATGATGCTATTAACAATCTATGTCAAGCTAAGTCATGTGTCTTTATCAAAATACTGCTAGGTTTTATTTGGCTCTTTTGAGGCCCAATTCATGGTCCGTGGTTGGCCAGGCTTCACTCTATGATCATGATTAGAAGCTCAGTCACTCCAGTATAGTAATAGTGGTGTGAATGTGCCCGCTTCATGTGTAATCATGTATGACATTTCCAAAGTCTCTAAGATGTAGGAATCTGTTTACAGAGTGGAGAGTAGGTTTAATGTTTTTAACGTTGTTGTAGGTGTTATAATGTACAGCATACATTGGATGCTTGGAGTACCTAGGAATCAACCTATCAGTTCTGCTGTTCTTTCTTATGGAAATAATGTAGAAAAAGAAACATTTTCCATGTGTGCCCAGCAGAAAGTCAGTTATTTAGAACTGAAACATTATCTTACAGTAGGTCGGCTTGTTTAAAATGGGTCTGTTGGACATATTTTGTCTTTAGGAAGCTGGATAACAGCATTGGAACGTCATTTTGCAACAGCAGGAAAAATGTTAATAGTGTCAGAAAACAAATGCTAGAGGAAGCTTCAGAGATGATTTTGAGTGTTCAGGCTAGGGCTGTATTTGCACATATATGTAAATTTGATATCTGGTCTAAAAAATCATGCTCTAAAAAATGGTCTAAAAAATCTGCTCTAAAACAGATTTGTTAATGTTAAGAGTTGTTCTGGGAAGACTGATACATATTTTAACTAGATTCAACTTTTTCTGATTTCTGGAAATAACCCACTGATCATAGTGATGGGTTTTTCTAAGTTAACTTTTTTAAAATAAATGGGTAACAGGCACCTCTTGTCTAAAACCTCATTTTGTCAGGAACAACGTTTGCGTTACCTGAAGCAGCAAGAACGGCGTCAGCAGCAGTCTGTTTCTGAGAGTGAAAAGCTTCAAAAACTTAAAGAACGTGTTGAAACCCAGGAGACAAAGTTGAAAAAAATCCGTGCCATGAGAGGACAAGTGGACTACAGCAAGATCATGAATGGCAATCTGTGTATGTGGAATTTTCAAGTAATTTATTTAATTTAATTTACTAGTCACTGCATGACTAGCAAATGTTGACTAGCAAATAACAGCATTGAAGCAGGATTTCAGATAGAATGTCTTTTGTCTTACAGAGGGTGCTGTGTTTCTATGAAATTCATATATGATGTAATCTTTTGTTCATTTTATATAGTCAGGCATGAAGTCAGAAAAAGTCTATTCTCTAATAGGAAATGGTATGACTGTTAGCAAATTCCCAACACATGAATATTTTAGATGTGCATGCATATACTAGATGTAAAACTAATGTGTTGTATTTCTTAATCCCCATAGAATTAAAAAATTAACAACTGCTTTACTTCATTGTTTTTTATTATTTTTATCCTGCTAATTTTAGCAACTGAAATTGAGCATATAAGTGCCATGTTCCAGGAAAAGCAGCAGGAGCTCCAGGCTGCAGTCTTAAAAGTGGATCAACTTACTCAGCAACTGGAGGATTTAAGGAAAGGGAAGCTTAATGGGTTTCAGTCTTACAATGGACAAATGACGGGACCTGCTGCAGTAGAATTAAAAAAGTTGTATCAAGAGCTACAGGTAAGCAACAGAGACATGCTGTTTAAATGATAGCTGTAGGTTTGTAAAAGTTTTATTACTGCTCTTATGGGTGGCCATTTGGTTCCGTGACATCTCATAAAGCTGGTGTATTAGAATGCCGTTAATATGTGAGATTGTAATTAGCATATAACCCTCCTGAAAACAGATTCTCATTAGCTTTAAAAATAGTTTTTGTTGTTGCTCTTACACATCATGATACAAAGTGTGCAAGTGTTCTGAAGGTTATTTCTCAGCCCCTAATACTTCAGTACTGAATGTTGACATAATCTAGTATTTATCTGTCTCAAAAATTTTTTTTAAAAAAGTTCATTTCAGTAGTGTTATATTTTGCAAAGAACTCGGTGTGGCAAGCTCACTTAGATGTCATCTTAAATTGGAGACATGACTGGACAGTGACTGAAAGTAAATTTAAAATACATTGTGAAAATACAGATGTAATGTCTGGTGTAAATAAAAGACATAAGAATTAAATAGCATTTTAACAGAATCATCTAAAATATAAGCTGCACTGTACTCACTGCACTATATAGTGCACTATAGCTGCAGTATATCAAACAGTATTCTCTCTATCACTATCATATATCTTCCTCCAAGAAGATTGTTAGATCTGAAATGTAATTCTTGCATGACTAATTAAATATTCAATTTACATTGAAATTTTGTCCAGCTTTTATGTTTAGAAGTTACAGAATACTTAATTGTGTGTCAGTGTATCAGGATTTGAGGGCTTTTTAAATTTAGTCATGTAATTTATTGTGATCAAGGCAACAGCTCTAGTATATATTTACTATTTCAAAATTAGTCTCACTCATTTCCTTACATGAACAAATACAACATACAAATTAATTCATCACATGTTTTCATTAATTAAGAATAAGGGCTGTTTTTCCCTTCTTTTACCCTTTCTCCATTTATACAAGGCATGTGTGCCTTTTGAGTATTTCTAAGTTCAAAAATGCTCAATAAATTAAGATTTCTGTCTTGTGCTTCACGATGATCCCATATGTGTTTATCAAGACTTACATTTGCCTCAGGTTTTGCATGTAACATTACCATGAAAATTGGAACACTGAGACAATACTGTCAGACTTATTGAAGGTATGAAAAAATGCCAGTGGGAAAGCAAGAGAAATTATTATAAAGACTGTCATGGTTGATTTAAACCATAAAGGTAATCAATCCCCTAATCTACTGGAAACCTGCTGTGAAGGCTTGGGTTTAATTTCCATGTAGAGAGGAAAATCTGTGCCCAGTCCTTGCACTAGCAGTTCAGTTAACCTCCCATCCAGACATCGAGAATTTTCATGTGGAACTGGAAACAGATTCAATAGCATAATTTCTGTTAAAAGTTTTATATCACTTAGTTTTCATGATAGTCAAACTGTCTTGTTTAAACATAATTTTCAACAAACATTTTCTGTGAGTTAATTTTTCACAGTGGAATTCAGTTTTGAAATGTCTATGCCTAATTCTTCAATCCATTCGCTATAAATGGGATGCAGTCTACGTGTATTTAATAGGTATCCACCAGTTTATTAGGACCTCCTTTTGCTGTTCTCTTCTGAGTTGTTCATGGTTGCAAATGCTAATCTGACAGGCTATGTGGAAGCCTAACATTAGAGACGTCAGAACAAGTTGCTGGTACAAATTCCTTTGGGTTTTTTAACACTGTATTAAAAAACAACTTGATGACAGAATGAAGTAACTGTCCTAATAAGTGCGCTTGTTTTTTTCTTTTTCTCTCCCAAAGATTCGTAACAGGCTTAACCAGGAGCAGAACTCCAAGCTTCAGCAGCAGAAAGAACTCTTAAACAAACGCAATATGGAGGTGGCTATGATGGACAAACGAATCAATGAGCTGCGTGAACGACTATACAAGAAAAAAGTTGAGGCACGTCAAAAAGAAAACATTCCTGTAAGATAAACTGTTAAAAGGGCCACACTTCAGTTTATCAAGAGCCTTATAAAAACCACATAGAATCTCACTTTTTCCCAGCTGAGTAATACAATTATGTATAAAGAACCTATTTTAAAAGTAGCAGGCTTCTTAAAACTATTTTAAGGTTTTCCATAGATACCAGAAAACTGTTAGACAGAATGTATTTCCTTTTATTTTTTTTTTATGGCACAGACCATACTATATTAAAGATTATAGTAGTTTATATTTCTAGGAAGGGATATGTGATCATGGGCTGTGTTTCAAAGCGTGAAAGCATAAAAAGTTTTTTTATAAAATATTGATCTTCCAATATGGAAAATTGATAAAATATAAATGGTCTGGAACTTCGGAAAGAATTCAGTTGCACAGTAGAACATCTGTCTAAGAACTAGAGTGCTCAATTCTGGATCTCCTTATGTATTCCTGGCTGGAGGTACTGCTTTTAAAAAAAAGCCCATACATATTTGATCATTTAAGAACTCACATTTGCCTAAGAAAGGCACAGTGAAAGAGACATTACTCAGATAAAGGTTTCTACAACAAATATATATGCTGTGGCTGAGAAATTCAATTTCTGAGGTGTTGATTTTAGGGAATAAAAAGTGTACATTCTAGTACGTTTTATTTTTTGCAGAGGCATGGTGTATGATGACTTAATTATTAAGGTGACTTAGCTACAGTGCATGGTTCTAGATAATTAAATTTAGATCCTGTTCGTGCACAAATGCCTAGATGAAATGGAAGCTCACATTTCAATTTGTCTGATTTTTTTAGTTGAATCGTATTAATGGAACTTCATCACCCCAGTCATCGTTGAGTGCTTCAGGAAGGGTAGCAGCAGTAGGACCTTACATCCAAGTTCCAAGTGCTGGCACTTACGCTGTACCAGTAGATCCAGTTAAACCGCAGTCTCTCACCATTGCTTCTAGCTCAACACATGGAAGATCAAAATCTGGTAAGTACTTAAGTGTGGTGTTTGTTAATACATGTGATTTTGGAAAGACTAATAAAGAGAAAGAGTAATTTTAGGAGACACACTGTTGGCTTAATCTCTGTAGTGGAAGGGGCAAGTTTTAGATGTCCTGATACTATTCTGTGAATTACTCATTTGATATGAGGCATTTTTTGCCTCTTTCCATTACTTTTTTTCTTAGGAGACTGAGTGTTTTCCTTGAAATTTTAATAGCTAGTACACCGCTAAAAGGAGCACATGTTCCTCCACAGATTCTGTGTTCTGTCTTTAATAGCTTTTCGATTAGTTTGTGTGTTTGAATATAAGAGTGAAATCAACTTGGTGGCAAACTGTTATAAACTATTTACAGTCTGTTGCTTTTCGACAAGTAAAACAAAGCTAGTGAATGAATAAAAAGAATATTATTTCTCAGAAGGAGACTAAATAGGAAAATTGAATAAAACTATGGGAGACTTTTGCTCCAACTGAGATATGAGAATGTGTGGTGCTTGAAGAATTTCTGAAATGGAATAACCTTAGCACTAATGCTGTTTACTTGTTTCCGCCTTCATCAGTGAAGGAGCTGGCCCTTCAGAGTAGTCCCCACAAATTCTCCAAAATTGGCTCCCATGTCTCCCATAATTAATAATTCCATCTACATTATAAAATACATTATTTTTTTTAACCTTACATGTGATACTGAAGGAAGCAGGTTGTGGTATTTGTGCCTTAAGTTCTTATTCTGGCAAAGCTCACCTCTCTGCTCACATCTTAGCAAAATCAGAATTCTTAAGAAGAGCTTAGCTACAAAAACACCCATAATATAAAAAAGCCCAGTCTCATTGGTCTAACCACAGGACTTGATTTACCTGGTCACCTAGGAGAGATCTAAAAATGAGATAAGCCGTAATCACTAAAGCAAAGCTTCTGCAATATTTGCATATGTTCCAGTTCTTAAAACTGAACACTCCAGCAAAGCTTGCAGCATGCTTCCAGGTGGGGAAGAAGAGATGGAGGGAAGACAATCTGAACCTCTGTGTAGGAAAGAATTATGGACCCCAAGGTCATGAAGTAAAGCTATCTAAACAGAATTTGAAAAAAAAACCACCAGTCTTTTCCATTGATATTAGTGATTTAACAATACCTTTTTAATTCAAAGGCTGTACAAACCCCATCACTGTGGTTTTATGGAAAATTCTTAAGAATATGGAATGACTTAATCACGGGGTGAAGTGACAGATACGCAACAGTTTTGTTTTCAGACATGTGGATTCCTCTTCCACATATGGGAAAGGACAGTTCATAACTTCACCGACCAAAAATAATTCACTATCAGAAGATACGCATACCCACTTCTAAGCCTCCCTCAGGAGGCTACAACTTCTGAATGATAACTTTGATTTTATAAAAGTAATTATTCTACCATAGGACTTTGTGTTTATTACTCAGAACGTACTTGAATAAAGTTTTGTAAGATAGATTTATGTAAGGAGAAGCTTATATGCTCCCAGGAAGAAAATACATTGAGAATTTTTTTCAACTGTCATGCTTTTATTTCTCATTATCTGAGTGTTCCTGTTCTGATTTCGCCATTGTCATTGTTATAATTTTTCCACCACTTTTTTTCTTTCTTTTTCTGTGTAACTGGATCTGCCTTGGTGTGTCCGGTAGAGACAGACTGTGGGTGTGTGAAAAAATCTCCAGACACCTGGAAGGTTTCTGATTTAGACATAATAGTGGATCCTATTCTGTCACCTCCCACTTCTCTTCAGTCTGCTGTTCACAATGTCATCCGCCTGGCACCTACTCTCTTTGACACCCAGCACTGTGAGTCCGTAGATCATCTCTGGCTAGCTAAGAACTCAGTTTTTAATATGGACATCTGAGCTCTTGCATACAGATGCATATTAAACAGCATCTTTAGAACTTGGGTTGTGGTCTGGCATGCAGAAGATGCTGTTGAAATGTAAAATCATTGATCAGTTGCTTTTCATCTTTGAAGAAAACAGATTTGCAGCAAATTCATCCCTGGATTACTGGAGTAGTGTATTAGGGATGAGTTTTCTTCATTGAAAAACCTTGAAATTTTCTAATTGTTATTAGAAAATTCATTATAATCACCAAAGCATGTTTTAGTATATCTCAGATTAGACAGATGCATTACATACAGGTTTAGCTTGTGTTACTTTGTGGGAAACTTTGAGTTTCCATGTTGCACTGGCCCCAGAGTTGGGATAAAATCTCACTCTGTCCAAGTCAATAGCAAGAATCTTGCTGACTTCCATTGAACAAAAATATTATACTTGGCTTGCGCTTCAGTTGCTGTAGTAAGTGTCCAGCATTCAGATTACAAAAATTTTTAGGTAGACAGAGAAAATGCATAAAACCTGTTGTGTCTGCATGTCACTGTCTTACTTAAGCAAATGCAAAATGGACTGGTGAGAGTTGAAATGCACCGCGTGTTAGGTAGTCTTACAAGCAGCAGACAGTGGGGTATGTTTAGAGGAGAAAGTGAAGCCAGTTGGTTGAAATGGCTTTGGGGTGACTCAGGAGCAGGAGCTAGTGAGGGCTTGTGAGAAGAGTGTTGCCAATCAGATGGGCAAGAGTGTCTGGGCCCTGTTCAGTCTAACCAAAGATAGCAGAAGGCAGATGCTGTCTGATTGCCTCCTCTTAGCACCTATTGCGCAGGCTCTGGTGCCATACGCTGCAGCTGCAAATTGCAACAGCAGCTTAGTTAAGTGCACGAGATTCAGTTTGGGTTGTAGGAGTGCGAGAGGTACTCTCATTAAAAAATGCGTGGTAGTTGGCAAGTCTGACAGCTTGTAATACGAAGGACACGCAGGTGGGAACAGTTACGTTCTGATGTTTATAAAGTAGAATTGAAACAGAGAAGAGGAGACAGTCTGAATTTACTTCTAGTCTGTTACCTCACAATCTGGGGATGAACATGCTAATGTTTGGAATTCAAAGGATTACCTGAAGTTTTTGTGTAACGATGTTTCTAATAGAAGAGTATGGGCCTGTATTTGCAGGTAAGATAATTAAATTATTCGGGACTTCTGTTTCTGTATGTACTTTCTTAATAGCTAAATTTACAGCTAAAGATGCTTTCATGTTTAGCATGAATCAATCATAACACCTTATACTGATATTCAAACCAAAATTTTTACTGAACCGTAAATGTTAATCATTGCCTATGTGGAAAATTTGCCATTATTTAGGGTCAGAGTGTTTAGACAGTCATCTTCGTTGGTCTTGGTCTTGCTCTTGATAACCAGGTGATTAAGAACAATAATAAACAAACAGAAAACCCCACATGTCCAGTTTTGGGATGTTGCCAGTACTAAAGCTGGACCTTGTTACTTCCTGGCAGTTTGCAAATGTGAAAAGTGATTTCTGGACTATATACTATATTCTCAGTGTAAAAATATGCAAGTGTTAGCCCTATTTTAATGACCAACCACAAAAATACTCTTGCTGCAAAGAAATTGTCTCTCAGAACTCAAACACAGTTGATCTGAATCTGAAAGTTTAATACAATATAGTGTGTGTAATATTAAGGAATGGTTTGCACCAATCAAAAAATAATTAGTATGTTATCTTAAATGCAAGAAGTATAACTTTTCTGTTGCTCACTTAAAAGTGGTATTATTTTAACAAGCATAAAATTGGGTTTATGAGCTAATAGAGTGAATTTGCACTCATATAATGAGTAGTAATTGTCAAGAAATCTTCAGGTTGTCATTTCCATGGGTGGGAAGAAAACACATACTCAATAAAGAGCGTAAGGTTCCTGGATAGAAAATACAGTGGTGGTGATAAATTCACTGTGATTAGAATGTTCCCATGCAGCTTATTCCTAGATTGTCTGCTATACTAGACAGAGGCTGGCAAAGAATTCTAGAAATAGCCTTGCTGATTCTGTTTTCTCGGGTCTTAAAACTGAAATGAAATGGGAAACTTTGCCATTAAACACCTGATTTTCATTTGATATTGTTTTACTTACGGGATCCAGAAATCTCAGTAAGTCTCCACACACACACACAAACCCCACTCCATTTTAGCTGTTATCGTCTAGTAAAGTTAGTTATGTGTTATGTGTCATCTTAACTGATCCTAAGTGCTCCACTGAGATAATTACAGGCAATAGGGAAGGAGAAATGATCTCTGGTCTCCTTTAGAGTAAGAGAAACCTGAAGTTTAATCTTTTAAAGGCAAATCAAAGCCTTAGGATCTAACCAGGGATCTATTTAGTTACTATAAACCTGATATATAATTATCAGGCTATTTAAACTCTCTTGCTTAAGAGAACAGAAAGTAAATAGTCTCACACAGTTAATAGAGTAACATATCAATGCATCTAGGACTTCATTAAGGATTTGTTGCCTGAGTTTATGCGTAGCTATGTATGGGGTTTTTGCATATGAAGAAGATAAAAACTTGTATCTTGACGCTGGAAGTTGAAGTTGTCAGCTGATTTTATAAATTTCATTAACATTAAATCTGTGGATCAATTCTAATCAGGTGAGTGTGTTGAGGAAAAACAATAGGTAAGTTAACTGCCGCTTCCAGCAAAGGAATGTATGCTTTTGTTCCACCCCACTGTTGAAAGTTTTTACACCCTGTTATGAGTGAATGAATCTAGTAACCATAGTTTAAATTTGGAGTAAGTCCACTCAGAGCTTACATAGACTTAGCATTTAGCATAATTTGACAGTGTCTCTGGATAGTACCAAAATAAATATTTTGATTAAATGTTTCTGTAAGGATTTTTGTTCTGAACTTGTTTGCCTTTTAATAGCAGAATATGCAATACTCAAAACAAAATTTTAACCATCTCTCTTTCTACAGAAATTTTCAATGCGATTTGAATGTGTCAAAGGGTAACAAACAGCATATTATATGCAGTGATTGGATTTTTGGTATCAACTTCCAAATGAAATATTAATACTGATTTGTCCCATTTCTGGAATCAAATTAATCCTGTTGTAATTAAGTTGTTCCATTTCATGTGTTGTTTTGCTTGTTTACAGTGGTGGTGTGGATTATCTTAAATATAGTATTTTTGTCTGTTTTCAAGCTAATGATGGAAATTGGCCAATGCTTAAACAGAGCTCAACCCCTGTGGTAAAACCCCCTCAGATCTCCAACGCAGACTGGAAAGAATCAAGCATGGATACTGCTTTAAAACAAGGAACTATATCCAGCCAGCCTTTGCCAACTTCAGTATTAGGAAGTACTGATAAGCTGGTGGGTTTCATGTGTGATATATTTATAGATTTGTTTTGCTGAGATTATGAACCTTTGGCTTCCATAAATGAATTCACTTCATTCCATTTCATATTTAAAAAATCATAAAGAAAATTACTTTTGCATTCCTCCTGTTCCTTTCTGTTCTTACCACAATACAATGTATATTTTTTTTAAACTTCAGTAGTTCATATTCCTTCCTGTTCTTTTACGTATCTGGTCTCCCCTTTTCCCTCTTTTTGCTTCTCCTAATCATCTTTTCCACCTTCCTATTTTTCTAATCAAAATCTTCATTACTTTTTTTTCCTTGCTGCAGATGATCACTTTTTCAAGTGTATGTTTAATGACAAAAATCGTCATTAAATCCATCCTTGAGTGAGTCCACTCATGTTGTCTGTCTGCACTGTTGTTCTAGTACTTCAAAAATGCTTTAAGACTGTAATCTTAAAAAAATAAGGACCTTGTCTTTAAATAGTTTTGCTAAACTCTGTTATCACACTATGTATTACCATGTACATTATCAACTAGATACTGACATCCAGAACCTAGAACAAGTTATTCAGGCTTTGAAAGTATGTAAATAGTTTTGGATTCATATTAATGTATTATAGCTGAAGATGCCTTTAAACAGTGGCTTCTGTCTGATGTACAATGAGGTGTAGAATCATATCTCGTGATTAAGAAACACAAATTGTTTATATCGACTCCTTTGCTGTCACACAAGATTCTTAGTACATTGAATGAGGAATATTCTTGCTCACAAGTATTTTATTTAATTAAATTGTATATACTATTTATTGTTCTTACGTAGGGTCTTGATCTGGGGAAGGTGCCACCAGCAGTTCCTGGTGTAAGCAAGCAGTTGCCTCAAAACTATGGGACGTATCCAAGTCCAGTTCCCTTAGGAACAGGTTCTACAAATTCTCTAGAAAGGAGGAAGGATGGCAGCCTGCCCAGACCTGGCACCAGCATAACAAATCGGCAAAGACCTGTTCCACTTCCGCCGCCAAGCAATGTACATCAGCCCAGTTCTTCACAACAGATTCAGCAGAGAATTTCTGTACCTCCCAGCCCTACGTATCAACCTTCCGGTCTCCCCTTGTTTCCAGGAGGAGATGGCAGGCCAGAACTCCCTTTAACTGTGGCAATCAGACCTTTCCTAGCTGATAAAGGATCACGACCTCAGTCTCCCAGAAAAGGGCCACAGACAGTGAACTCCAGTTCCATCTACTCAATGTACCTTCAGCAAGCAACACCACCAAAGAATTATCAACAAGCTGTATACAATACCTTAAATAAGTCAGTAAAAGCAGGTAGAATATATTTTGCTTTTTTTTTTTTCTTTGACTATTAAGATCTACTTGTTGGGCTTAATTTACTTTCCATATCAATTTGAAAAAATTGTTTAAATCAGTGAGAAGAGGAAGGATATTTTCACATATGCAGCATGGCAAAAAAATGATCCCATATATTTTGGGGGTGATAAGTATACATTTAATTACCTTTTATTTTAAAATAGATGCAATTAGAACAATACAGTCTGGATACTCTACCAATACTTTTAGAAACAAGTTATAAAAACAAGTGTCTGGTGAGGAGAGTTTTTCTCCTCTTACCATTTCCTCATGAAAGAGGAAAAACATTCCAGGTGTTACTTGTAGCTTATGATTGTAAGAAGCATCACCATCACCGACAGGTGAGTATTTCTGTTTTGATAGGTTCCAATATAATTAGTTTTGGTTTTTTCTTTCTGTATTACTGTTAAACAAGCAGCAACAGAGGCATATGCAGTTTATTTGCAAGTATTTTATTACATAATTTGAGAACAGTTCTTCACTGTTTTCCATCTTTCTTTTCTTCAGTGTACGGAAAACCTGTATTACAATCTGGTTCGACTTCTCCCTCACCCTTGCCATTCCTTCACGGTTCTTTGCCTGCCCAGACTTCCTCACAACCACAGTCTCAGCCTCAGACTGAAGTCTCTGAAAAAGATCAAGAGCTGGAAAATGCTCCCCCATCCAGTGAAAATAGCAATGTGGAAAACATTCCTCGTCCTCTCAGTCCTACTAAGCTCACACCAATTGTGCATTCTCCCCTACGATATCAAAGTGATGCTGACCTTGAAGCTCTACGAAGAAAATTGGCCAATGCTCCTAGGCCGTTAAAGAAGCGTAGTTCTATCACTGAGCCAGAAGGCCCAAGTGGACCAAATATACAAAAATTATTGTATCAGCGCTTTAATACTCTTGCTGGAGGAATAGAAAGTGCTCCTTTTTATCAGCCAAGCAATCCACAGGACTTCATAGGCATCCTAGCTGATGTTGATAATGGTAATGCTAGTACCAATGGCAATATTGAAGAACCTATTTCTGTGCAACCTACAGTTCCTCTTCCTGATGAGCCACCCCCTTCGTCAGATGCCAATGATAATGAATTACCTTCTCCTGCTACTGAGGAACTGGTAAGCACTGAAACCACAAATCAAACATCTGAGACAACTGAAGATAACAACAACAATCCTGCTATAGTTCCTTCTACTGAACAGTCATCCAGTCCCACGCCTGAGGTCAGTTCTCCAGTAGAAGATGAAGCTCCTATACCACCTGCTCTTCCTCCTCCAGTTCCTCCAGTAAGTAACAAAGCGAAAAAAACAATTTTGTGAATTGTAGAATAAGCTGTGTGTTTAAGCATAACTGGAAGGTGGTAAGCTTATGCTAAATTGTGTGGTTTGCACTTCAAGTTTCATGATACTAGAAGAAAAGAAAACCAGGGAGGTCCAAGGAGAATTCTGATGGATTAGTTTCTTTACTGCTGTAGCTGTTAAATAAGGAAAATATGCATACAGGCAGCAAGAGGTTCTGTATGTACTTTAGGTTGTAGAACTTTTTTGGGGGGGTATACTCTTGTTGTAGAACTTTTTCTGGAATCTGAGATTCCATTAGAAAATATTTTTTTCATTTCCTGGTGCCTACAAAGATAAATATTTGTATGAAACTAAGGGTAAGCTATGTCAGGGGGAAGCTGTTCAATTTGCAAGCAAGCTGAAATAACTGTTCTGGGAGAAGTGCACTCTTTTCCCCCTCTCAGCAGAGATGCGAGACCAGGGCTAACACCAGTAGCAACACAGCTGACTTGCTTTAGCAGAAATGTTTTTCTAATGGGCTTGTCACATAATTTGAATTGCTTTCAAAGTCCCTCCTCCAGCTGCACCAAAATCTTTTAAATATTTGTCATTACCAAAATCTACAGCATACAGAGAATGGAAAATAGGGAGAAAACAGTTTTGTTGGGTTTTTTCCTTTGTTGTTGATGTGACTCACTTTAACATTAGTTTCAAAGAGTATCTCCTCTTTTTGAGTCAGGCAGGGACCTTGCATTCCTCTGACAATCTGACGGCAGTGTGCACAGGGCCTTGTACGCATTTTCCATGAGCACCACTGGGCCAGGATACTTCTGGGAGAATGGAATATGCTAGCAACATATACAGTGCATACTGTGAGAGGTTTACTTTCTAAACTGAAATAGCCATACTAAATAGGAGCGTAAATGAAAATGATCTTACAGTGCTAGAGACTAAAAGCATTCTATAAAAGCTGAAATTAATAATAGAAACTTTTTTTCTGGAAAATGACAAGGGCACATGTGAATGACTCAGAATATTCTCAAAACACATGTAAATGGGTTTTGGATCTTGAGAATGCTGCTTCTGATAATACCAGCTAGAGCGTCACATAAAATAGCTTCACAGTCTGTACTTTTCTTTCCCACAGCAAAACTCTTGTCCGTACTGACCTACAGCAGATACTTTCACTAATTCAAGGCAGAAATTCCTCTGAGTAGAGACTCAGGCTTAATTGTGTCATGCTTTCTAGTCTAAGCCAAAGTTTTGACAGTGTCTCAGTCCACCAGAAGCATGTTCAGCTTAGATACAATTAAGATAGTGGTGCTCACAAACCATTGACTTAAATACTTTCTTGTACTTGCTACCTTTAATTAGAATCTTCTAAATTATATCAGCATGCTTTTTCATTTTTTAACTGAATAACATGCAGTAAGATAGCAGGCCTTTTATTTGGAGACTTTATAGTAGAAATATTTATAGTTCTAATCACCATTTAAGGAGGATGGAATTCTTAATCTAGTCAAAGAATAACTGAATTGTTTGTAATACTTATGCAACCTGAAATGATGCCTCCCAACCTTCATCTCAGATAAAACGTACCAACTTGAAGAAACCGAATTCAGAAAGAACAGGCCATGGTTTGAGAGTGAAGTTCAATCCGCTGGCCCTCCTCCTAGATGCTTCTTTGGAAGGAGAATTTGATCTTGTACAACGAATAATTTATGAGGTGAGCTTCTGAACAACGGCAACCTCTTCAGATATTTAGGGGAAAAAAAAAAAGTGCTGAACTATTTTTTGTTTTCAATAGGTTGATGATCCCAGTAAACCAAATGATGAAGGAATTACACCTTTGCATAACGCAGTGTGTGCTGGTCATCACCACATTGTGAAGTTCCTGCTTGATTTTGGTGTAAATGTAAACGCAGCAGATAGTGATGGGTGGTAAGTGTCAAGATTTTTAAGTTAGAATCTGGGAGAAACACTACTTTGAGGCACATTCAAAATTCAGTCAAGATCTGTTTTGGGAACAATTTCTTTCCCCTTTACCCCCTGCAGACGAGCACTTTGAACTCAAGTGTAAGGTTACACTGTGTTCAACTCGCATGCAAGCACACTTAAATCACAACGTTTTACTACATTTTGGTTTTACGTAGCGGTATAGTTGCATTTCTTGTTCAGATGCTGAAATGATTAAACAGTAAATAAGAAATTACGAAAGTTAATGTTTAAGATTTTGGTGTTCTTGAAGAATCTAGCCTTACAGGTAGATGTAGTACTTCTGAAGTGTTTGGAGGGGATGTGAAACCTTGCTGTGCTGATCTGTTTCGCCCTCACCTTTGTTTTACCTGTCAAATTTCTTCATATTGAAAAATACCCTTTATACCCAGCAGCTTTGTAAGCTGTGAAAATCGATGTTTTTGCTAGTATCTAATTTATAATGTTACTGGAGTCAGGTAAATCCTGGAATCCACTCCAGTTGCTTGACAGGTTTTGGGCAATGCATACGTAAAGAACAATTTCCTTTAAAAACAGACAGGCTAAACTATATTGCAAGACAAAATAGTTAGGATTCATGGAAGTTTATTTTTTCATGTGTACGTTTTTGCTTTATTTCAGGACACCCTTGCATTGTGCTGCTTCTTGCAATAGTGTTCATCTCTGTAAACTACTGGTTGAATCTGGGGCAGCTATTTTTGCTTCAACTATAAGTGATATAGAAACTGCTGCAGACAAGTGTGAAGAGATGGAAGAAGGTTATATTCAGTGTTCTCAGTTCTTGTATGGTAAGCTGTGACAATGCTTCACAAACTGTTTTAGCTTTTCTAAAATTCATTCCTTTTGTCTGATCTGCATGGAGCATCTGTTTAGGCCCCAGGCTTCACAATATTGCCCATCACCTACCTGGTCTTTCAAAATGCTAAAAACAAAACAACCTTTTCATTATTATGTTGCTCATAGTCCTTCTGTTCTTTGAGCTACTGCACAGGGTCCTTCTAATGTTACAGATTTTTAAAGTTTAATTTGGCTTAATTTCAAGGAAATGGGGAGGTTTGACAGTAAAAGTCAGTTGTCAAATGTCTTGACAGATAGATACTTCAACTTCCAGATGCACAAATTTCTAGCAGATCACGTGAAGAAACACATATACTTTATGAATAATTAACTTACAGAAATGTATTTAGTTACTGAAATACATTTTACAAGGAAAGTACCTTGATGAAGCAGACAAATTTTTACTTCACATCAGAGGATATAAGCTTCATTAAGGTTCTATATACCTGACACTGCAGATTTTCAAAAGCTTCAAGTGTTACTGTGTGAGGCCTGCTGTAGAAAGCAGGCCTGTGTGAAATACAGCAGCAGTTCTAGAAAGCTGCTTTGCTCACACATTTGTAAAACTATTTTTATCCTCATTTGAGTAAAAGATTGTAAAGCTTATATTGCATATATAATAAAAAACCCACTCATGTTCTGACTTGTTTAAAATATTCTGTAAACTTTGGTTTTATCATGCAGTTAAATTTTAATCATGGAAGTGCTGAAAACTGTTCATGAAATTTTATTAGTAAGAGACTAATATTTGGGTCACAGTTTCCGTATTAGAAGTCACAGAGGGAAAACCAGGATATTTTACCATCTAGTGTGTTCTCTAATTTGTTGTTAACAGGAGTGCAAGAGAAGTTGGGTGTGATGAATAAAGGGGTGGTGTACGCTCTGTGGGATTACGAAGCCCAGAATAATGACGAGTTGTCATTCCACGAGGGCGATGCCATTACTATTCTAAGACGCAAGGATGACAATGAAACAGAGTGGTGGTGGGCCCGCCTCAATGACAAAGAAGGCTATGTGCCTAAAAATCTTCTTGGGGTAAGTTCTTAAGTTGCCTTCTCTCTTCTATTTTTCACTTCCTCGTGAAGAAAGAACACCAGATGGATCTTTAGTCAGAATCTCTCTGCATCATCTGGATACACTGCTATGAAGTGGTGCAAAGCAGATTATCCTTATTCGCTCTGGTCTCTGTAGCATTGTAAACACAAAGGAGAAGCTATTGTTAAATTAGTGCTGGGTTTTATTTGGCAAGTTAGTATATTTAGTACCACTTATGCTCTAGTATTTTTTCCCCTTGGCTAAATATAGGGCGCCTCTGTAAAGTGTGGTGGCTCTATAAGGCAGCTTGAGGCTTTGGCCCGGGCAGTTCTTCAGGAAGGTTTTCAATACCTGGCACAAGATAAGCAGCATATAGGTCTGTACAAATTTAAAACAGGAAAGAGCCTTGAAGATGACAACTGTAGACAAGTTGTTCATGCTGCTCTCAGTCAAATGGAATACTGCTATCACGAGGGACCAGGAATGTGAGGCTCCCTAAGTAGAGAGATAGAGAGGACAAAATGTGTAAGGAAACCATATAGAGCAGGAAATAAGCTCTTGACAGGGAATTCTTGTACTCGGCATAAAAACATCCTTTGGTCTGGAATCTTGAGCTAAATGAACAAAGTCATTTTCAGAGCATCAGTTTTGCTGCTGTTGGCAGGAATAAAAGTTGTCCCTTGGCCTCCTGCTGCTTCTGGTTTAATTTTTCCTGAAGTTACCTAAGAACAAGCTGTAGCTTACAAAAACCTCATCGCTCAGTACTTGTTAAGAAGTACCCCTTGGTTATAATTTCACTGATTTATATTAACTTGGTATCAACCATGCAAAGCCTGATGTTTTTATTCTGTTTTTGCAGCTATATCCACGAATAAAACCTAGACAGCGAACCCTTGCTTGAGTCCAGTTGTACAACAGTGCAATACCATGCTGGTAACTGGAAACAAAACGTACACTGGAGCCATCACTTTTGATCATTTCACACAGAGAAATAAAACTATGATATTTAGTTTTAATGGTGCTTTCTCTTGTTAAATGGACAGCATCCACAGTTTTCAAGATCTGCAGTTTGTAAATGAGGATTGTTTTTATGTGACCCACCACTGATGAGGAGAGCGGTACCTCCACTACCTGCAGTGTCACGCCAGCTATCGTCTAAAGCAGTGTTTTAAGTTCGGTGGTAGGAGCTTTCTTGTTTGTGTTCAGTGTTCAGAGGTGTCATTTGCAGAGTGCAGATACACTGTCCAGTTTGCTCCAACCCCACAGTAACTGTCCCACGTCAGGATTTTGGGTATTTTATTTGATACCAGTGAATGTTGAGTTCTCATTACTGATCCACTCTTTGGGTTCTAGGACACAAGACCTTCACCTACTACATGCATAATTAAGTAGTCACCAAAGCTTGATGAAGGCTAGGATTTTAAGTGGTAACACACTGTACACTTAAATCCTAGACAACCCCAACAAAAGCTTTACATAGTCTAGCATCTAGTATTATTTGCATTTAGAATTGAGCTAGAAAACTAACAAAACAACAGTATCTATACACTTCTCAAAATCCCTACACATATTTCACTTGGTGTTTATTTTCTTATTATTCAGCCTACAGCACCAGTGTTTACTACTGTAAAGGTTCCCCTACTAACCACCCAACCTTGTCCATCCTGGGCAAAACAGTTAGTACTGAACTTGCAGCAGCTTAAGGGATTTGTATGTCTGCATGGATGAAAGTGCAATAGTTGAAAAGGGTAAGAGTCTGGTAAGGCTTATACTTTGTCTTTCAAGGTCTGCCTAAGTCAGTCTAGAAGAAAATATGAAGGACTGGATAGAAGTAGAAAGAGGGTTGTGTAGATGCTAAGGCAAGGAGGAGAAAGAAACGAGGTTTAGAGGAGGATTTAAGAAAGGCAATAGCTTATTTGAGGACAGTTTCTGTGGTTCTTGGCAGCCTACATCTGTTGCCAAGGCAAGTTATGCAATAACCTATTCCACTACATTGTAGTTTAAAGCAAAAAAAAAAAAAAAAAAAAAAGGCACTTCACTGGAATTTTAATTGTACATGATTTTATATACCAAAAGTATATTTTGAATTTCCCATTTTAAGTTTTAGCCATATTTCTTGTAATTTTCTCCCATTTAACAGTATGCAATTTGATTAATTCTTCATGTACAAGTTCTGTGTATAATTTATATATCCATTTCTGCAGTGCTGTAACTTGCTTTTACCACAGGTTAGCATTAACTGTATATATTGTGGTGAAAAGTGAAAGGGTATTATTGTTGAAGAATTTGCTACATGAATGTGGTGATTTCAAGAGCCTATGATACACTAATTCAGAGAACATGTAAATGTGCACAATAAAGTACTGCTAAGGCATGGCTGCATTCTCCAGTATTTTTATATAGGTAGCCACAGTAGATGTGCCTTTGGTCAGTCTACATAAAAGAATAATTCAAGCTTGCCCTGTTCTATCTGCTAAGTCAAGTTTCCTCACTGTTTTACTACCTGCACAGAAAATGACTTACCAGACAACTCTGGAACCTCCTTACACCAGTATTCCAGCTGTGACAAATTAATACTTGTCTAGAAAAGCTCTCAGGGGTCCTTTACCTGCAGCTGAGAACTGAGCCCTGGATGTGTGTTTACTCAATTTTTACCAGCATAGGAAGATGGAGGGCAGAAAGACACTTGGCTCAGCACGTGGAGCAGAGGATTCATCCCAGTTATCAACACTTAGAGCTAAAATTAGGGTGCTGTTTATAGAAGTCAGAAGTTTCAAAGTAGAGACCACATTTCCCATTAAAAAAATTAGGTGACACTTAAATTTCACAATATATAATAAGTGAATTAATTTATTCATATTTGTACATTAAATTGTATACAATTTCAGATAGCATTACAGTTAGATTAACAAAAGCTAGTTACCAAAAAGAAAATACAAAACTAAAAATTATTCTGGAAGCTTATTTATTACAGAAGTTTCAAGGTCATGTTCATCTAAGTCAAATTTGGTAGCATTTGATGAAATACTTAGATGTTTAAAATGAAATGTTTAAAAAAAACCCCAAGTGATTTCTATAAAATCATATCTAAGGCAGATTTTATTGTACATTGATTTTAAACATTTGGAGAGAGGGAAAAACCTGAGATCTATACCCAAAAGCTATTCTCTGCAGAAGAGACATACACATTTGTTTGCTTTTTGTAGCAAACAGTATATATAATTGTTACTATAAAAGTTGTGCTGTACATTAGCTGTAGTGCAGGTCACTTTCATCTTAAGTGCCAATAAAGGCTTAACAAAATATACAAAGTCTTAAAAGGTGAGGCTGTTTAAAGCATTAATTGTATACATATTGCACACTATAGTGAATACTCATGGTTCAAAAAAATACTCACATTGCATTTGCCAGTTCTTACATAATGAACCACACTGGAATGAGAAAGGGTCAAGAACAGCAAATGTTACCAGCTGTCAAATTAGCAAGAAGTAAGAGGCAGGTCTGTGGAGGCTGGTGTCTTCCCTCAAGTGGCCAACAGTTTGCTGTTCTTACTGGTCCCGGGACTCATAAAGAAGTTTTGTTGCCTAATATGAAGGCAAAATGGCATTGTGTTAACTGAAGTTTCACTTGCAGCCACCTCATCTTCCTACCTTTCCAAAAATTTCCTTCAAAGCCAAGGCTTTAAATTCTTTCTCTATTATATTCCTTAGACTAAGGCATGTAATACCGCTCAGATAGGCACTAGAGCCATTTTTGAAACAGGGTTACTTACATGCAAAACCTGAGGTCACTGAAGCTTTTAGATCAACTTATTTGTTTCTTCATGGTCATTTCTGACCAATTTTCATCAAAACTGCCTTGGAAAAACCTAGGAGTGGTATTTCTGAGACTGTGGTAATCTGTCTAAATGTTACTAGTAAACAAGGTTCTTCTGTTCTATATCCCTTCTACTGCCTCCTCACAGTTCTGGTGAGGTGTTCCATGTGTCTCAAACTATAGTATCAAGCAAGGCCCTGCGATGGGAAGAGATGTGTGTTCTCTGGCTGCACATCCCTTTACCTGCTGTTAACCAGGGCCTCTGAACCTCTCACTGCACGCAGCAGTGACAAAACTGAGCTGAACTCCTCAAGGGAGACCAGTCACTGTGGGGAGGCTGTTACACTTACCATAAAGTACTGGTGCTCACCATGTTTGTGGGAGTTGTATTGCTTGTGAAAAAGAAATTGGAACAGGTATGTGGAAGTGCTAAATTGTACTCACAGAGCAACATGAAGTTTGATTGCGCTGTGCTGAACACAGCATTAAATGCTGGGATTTGGGGTGGCTGGGGAGCAACACGAGCATCCAGCCACACACTTGCGTTTGCAGCCAGCTTATAAATTACAGTTCTAATTAACAATTGATCAGATGAACAAAGTTCCAGAACTAGTTGGGGTGGTTTTGGTTTTTGTTTCCCATAACCCTGACTTGTGAAATATGACACATCAGTTTCCTTAGCCATACAGTGCCTGGCAATAAAAGATGAAACAGTCTTCCACAGGGTCCTGCACCCACCTCTGTTCCCATTTTTAAAACTCAACAACTTCTCTGAACCTCTCATAAAGTAGTGAAAACAATTAGCTGAGTTTAGGTTCGAAAGAGTAATTCGTAACGCACATTCTTCAGTGACAAAGACCTAAAGAACTTGAAAGTCTAATTCCTACTTCTTTTTCACCTATCAATATACTTAGGATCTTAGGAAACCCTCTGCTGTGCCCATCTTCAGGCATCTGAGCATAAAACTAAAGTCATGGCTGTAACAACCCTATCTCCTGTTAGCAACAAAGCCCTAAAATCCTTAAATTAATAATAAAAGGAAAAAAAAGACTCCTAGGGCTGCATGCTGCCTTTAGCATTATTAAGCACCCTATGTGAAGATTTTCTTTGGCCTTCTCTGAGTTTTGCCTCCTTTGCTTACCTTATGCATAGCTGCCAGCCAGCTTGCTGACAGCTTCCTGTTACAGCTGAAGTCTTCACCGGCTGTAAATTTCATCTGCCTTAGCTCCTCTGATCCAGGTACCTTATACTGCAGAATCATACCTATGGCACGAGTGTTGCCTCCTGCAAAAAGAAATAAAATCTTGAACAGCAACAGGTTTTACCAAGTAACCCAACTTCTGGCTAATAAGCATGTTTGAAGAAAACGATCTCATCACTTAATTCAAAGCACTAGCAACTGCGGGTGCACTAACTGCTGCCGTGCCAGAGGCAGCAGTGACCGCGGGTGTCAGTGCCAGGCAATGGCATGTGCAGACTCAACATTCTTTAATTCTTTCTGACAATCACTGAGGCAGAACTTGTATAAGCCCCCAGGTAAAGCCACTAGCTACACACACTAGGAGTAGCCTCATGGTTTAATGTTACCAAGTCTTCTCTTAAGTAGATGCCATAGTTTCACACTGTAGCCTGCAGTTTGTAAACTGAATTACTAATGTCCAGTTAGACTGATATCAAAGGGTAGCCCAGCTTGATACAAAGCCTGGCATAGCAGTCAGAACTCCCTCCAAAACCAGCAAAGGTTGGGAAAGATGCTTACACAAGATTAGATAATGTCTGGCAACATCATTTACTTCCTGAAGGAAATCAGCTACGAAAGACATTTCTCTGACAACACTGTGATAGGAAGATGTTTGTATCTTTTACTCTAGCTGCACAGAGATTAAGATAAACCAAAGCAAAAATACAGAAGTGAAACAAAAACTCTGTTTAGAATACCACACTTTATTGGCATTATTTCCTGAAGTAGTAGAGCATAAACTAAGCCTCAGGAAGAACACCGCCATACACAGACGGACACTTTTTGCAAAGCTCTTTATAAAGAGAAGTGTCTGCATGAGGGGGCTCCTGGAGGCCTTTACTGTAATATCCAATAAGCTAAACAAAGACAATTTCAGTCTAAGTAACCTGATCAAAAGCCCACAAGCAGTGTTATAAAAGTAGCTATTTGCTCCTCTTCTAGGATAAATCAAAATACAACTTCATCATTCCCTCCCCTGCATCTACCTGGTCAGACTAACAGGTTAAGAGGTCTTATTTTTTTTAAAGATTGTAAAAGCAAGCCATTAATTAACAGTTTATTTGTTCAGTGCAAAGCCTTACTGGCCAGTCCACAAGTAGTATATTACTCCTTTCTGGTATACACAGTTCAGCACACCTCTGCTGGAGGAGGTGATGCACAATACTGTGTACCACTAAAGACACTTAAGACACTTCCTCATCTTCTCTCTCCTCTTCTAGCACAGACAATAGCACATGTGGTCTAGAGGTGGCCTTGAGAGTTTTCATTCTTCAAAAGTTACAAAAAACATTCATTCTCAGTTTATTAAACAGGACAGATGGGAAGGAACAGACACATGTCAGATTTGAACGAAAGTTGAACAGCTATAGATCAAACAAAACAAACAGCACTGCAGAGGAAGAAAGACAGGAGGGGGGCCGTGACAACATGCTCAGGTGAGTCATGCTCACAGGTACTGGGGATACCTTCAGTAATATGCTGGCTCTCCAGAAGGCTGGTGTAAGTGTGAATATCTTTTTCTACCATCAAGAAGGCAGGCAGGCAGGCAAAAAGATAAAGCCGTCAGAAGAGTAGTGTACAAGGAATTAGAGGAGCATTAAGTAACTCAGCAACACATCTGGTTGATTTGAAGACCAAGACAAGTTATTGAAGTTAACATGCTGTACTGACTGACTGTTGCACAGACAGGCTGTCCAATTGGACAACTCCAGAAGTGACAGAGGTATTGCTAAAGAACAATTATGAAAATTCCCGACCTTGTTTGTTCTCATTTCAGTGAAATCATATTCAAGTTCATCCTGAAATACTCTAAAATCTGGTAAGAGATGAGGCAGTAAGTATCTGCCCTCTGATTCAGATGTACCAGTTTCATTTGGCCACCCCTTCATCTTGATTGAAATTAAGAAAGCAGAGTTTGATTATTTATATCCCCACCACCACCGGTTTCTCTCTTACTCTCCTCACAATTGTTTGTACCAGCAGAAGAGAAATCCCAGCTGGATTCTGAAAGGGAAGCCACCAAAGACTAACAGTTCCCTCTCCTATGAGCTTTTGAATCAACAGATGTTTACATTTAGCTAAGAGAAAGGGTCAGAACAGATGATGACCACCTTTACTCAAGTTTACTGAGAAGCTCCCCCATATTACAGCTGTAAGGTAATTTCTCAATTCTTAGGTTACCCCCAACATCCCAGTAGCCACATGGACAGACTTTCACACACTGCACTCTATTCTGAGAGCAGTTGTTAACAAACATAGTTACAACTAGTTACCAATAACCTAGATATGCACTAATGTGAACAATAATTACAACTTCACATTTTTTTTCTTAATAGTTAATTTGTATTCAGTGAAAAATTTACCTCCAGGAGTAAATCCTTCTGTAAGTATCTGAACAGTTGAAATCTGTATAATTTCAATTTCATAGTGGCTGTCTCCATCCAAAACCAGGTATCTACATAACAGAAGAACTTTTTTAAAACAAAATTTTTTTTCTACAATATCAAGTCCAAATCAAAGGAACAAAATAAACATAATCTCTCAGTGACTAGCTGTTTATATGTTCTTTGGAGTGGGGAAGGGGAGAAATCAAGCAGGAAAAATTACATTTCATTGAAGTTCTTCATTTAAAGGAAAAAAAAAAACCACAATCCTTGTAGTCTAGTTTGCCAGGAGACCCTTTCAACATATTAAAAGCATTCCTCTAAAGTTCTGGGGGAAGAAAAGAACACAGTCTAAAGTGTTCTAGCCAACCAAATTATAGGGATGACCAAAGTAATTCTTTGGCTGTAATGTTAAACAGTATGGTGCAGTGTTAGAATCATTCTGAAACAAGATTCTTTTCATTGGCTACAGATTCTGCCCCCCACCTTCCTATGATCCCCCTTTTAGCTGGCAAAACCACTGTATTCCAGCAGCACTGAGTGGCATTATTAGTGAGTGGAGCTCCACCATTCCAAGGCATTCTGATCCAGATATTCTGTTTAGGTTATTAGATTATAATAATATAGCTGTAAGTGCAACAGTAATACAAGTGCAATTTCTACCAATTTTTCTCACCTCTGATTGTTGGAAAGGCGACAAACCATGAGCTCAGATTTATCAGATGTTCCCAGAGTTACAAAGAATGTAGCACCTGGAAAGAAATGCTTTAGTATTCTAATGCAGAATTTAGAAGGAACATTCAAGTATCGAAAAGGATAACTAATTTTTACTTACTGCACCTAATACACTGAATTGGGTGAATTAAAGGACTAATTGAAATGTTGAACTGATTAACATCAGCAGAACACTCAAGTACAAAAAGCTGATCTTTAATTACCATGTTCTGAAACACAGGACCTTTCACAACTGCTGTGTAATTTCTCCCACATGATGATATCTAAGACAAATCTTTTAAAAATTTGAAGAGATTTGGAGATGGCAAATACACGCAATTAAAGACCCTATCTTGTCACCATAATACAAGCTGTTGTTTTAGTATTAAAAAAAAAATAATCTTTCAGAAGAATAATAATAGCAGGGTGTGATCTTCAGCCTATGCTTAGTAAAGACACCTCCTTTTCATTACTGAAGACTAGCTCAGTCTTTGAGGTCAATGAACTTCAGGCTTCATGTTAGTTTCTTCCTGCTCAAACAGCTCCTTTGACATCGGGAAAGTCATCTTAGCTACATTAGTGGAGTGATTCATAACTTAAACTAAAGCAGACTACATGCCTAACCACTTTTATTTCCTCCATGCCTCACGCTCCCTGTATTACCTAATCCCAATACTGTTGGTCTGGGAAATGAAAAAAGTAACAACATACAGCCCTGCCAAATGGTCTGCAATCCATCTCCACAATCTGAACGAAGCAGCCTCAGAGAGCTTCACCACACTATTTCACAATTTACGCAGTCGCCCTGACCCCTCAGCATGGACCCCCAGGCTGCTGCTGAAGCGAGACAGAGACAACAGCAGCAAAACTGCAAAGGACATGACAGCCACCACCTCTCTGACTGCGATCTGTGGCTCTACGGTGTCAGGAACAACTTCAGACTTTAACTGCGTAACACGAAGGCAAGCAGAACAAGTTTTAAAAAAAGACTTCAGTTTAAAATACATTATTTAAAAACTCATCAACACCTTCATCTGCAAAGCAGAGTGAAGAACGATTTGTGTGTTACAGGGATGAACATACTCCTTTCTGAACCCAGAATCTGCCTAGAACATTCACGCTAATCAGACGTGGTTTAGCTTACCAATTATACACACTGGCAATCATGCTGAGAGAGCCCATCAAAAGGCACTGAACAATCACAGAGTATGTTAAAAACTGAAGACACAGCTTCCTTAATGCAAGTGGAACGCAAATTACTGTAGTTTTAATGCTATGCAAAATTGACCACTCATGATGATCTGCCATCAACCACAGCTGTAGGCCATGGACAAGATTAAAGCTTACAGATGAAGCTTGAAACAAGCACTGTATCTTGTTAGAAATATTAAAATATTCTCTATTGTATTTTTCATCCTTACTTAATGTAACAGGAATATGGCCAAAAGATGCATGATTTTAAGAAAAACGCCAACTGCATACGTCTGTTCTCAGAGGCATTAAAAATTCCTTTGTCTTTATTTAAATCACTCTTTGCAAACTTCTCTCTAAATAAACTAACACAGAATTATTAACTGGCAAACAAGAAGCATGACAACAAAAGAGTATTTAAAGGACAAAACTGCAGCTTGTTTGACAAGAGGCACCACTCCTGCTGTTTATCAGGTTTGTTTAACACAGCATTTGAATAAATGTGAGATCAAACCAGCATATATATGCATTCAGGCCTTACCATTCATTAGTACTTTAAGCTGTTTGTCATAAAACTCTGTTTCTTTCTGAGAGATGAGAGCACATTCAGCACACTGGCGCACAGGGTCCACAAAGCACATGCGAGGCAGAGGCACTTTTTTACTGCAGCACTTGTCACAGAAACACTTCCCACATCTTCGGCAGTGGTGCTAAGCAGGAGAGAAAATTTTGTTTATCTGTTTACAAAGGAAACTATTAGAGAATAATTTGATAAAACTACTACATTAAATATCCTTCTCCCCGAAAAACAGAAGTTTCTCAGTTGTGAAATGTACAACTTGAGGGACAGGTAAAGGAAATTTTAACTGCTGGAGCAGTAGAAAGAAATCTCTGAAGGCTGAACACAAAGGACTGAGTATAGTATGAACAACAGCACTATAATAAGCCTTTGCTGGCACTCTGTAAACAAGCAGACTAGACATTGAAAGGGCTTCTCCAGTGCCCAGCAGATCCTTCACCTTACTGTCAGTAAGAACACAATAGAAGAATGGTTTCTAGGCCCCTTCCCACTTCCAAGCAAAGATCCTGAAAAACTTCAACTGAAGATCCTATTCTTCTGCCTTAAAACTCACTCTAAAGTTTTTCCCATGGAAAAAGATAAAAATCTTTATACTCAAGATCTAAACCTACTTCTAAAGATCTAAAGTTTTTCCCATGGAAAAAGATAAAAATCTTTATACTCAAGATCTAAACCTACTATCAGGTAGCATAGTACAAATCCAATGAAGTTGCAAAATCAGAATTAGTATTGCAATGTGTTTCACAGCAACTAAATCTGCAACAAGTGGCTTGTGCTCCAAATCCCTACCAGGGTGTGACAGTCCCAGCAGGTCTTCCCAGTGCACGTTCTCATGTCAGGACAAGTATTCCCAGGCAAGCAGGAACTGATGTGTGGCTCAAAGCAAGTCTGAACAGTTTGATACAAGGAACTGATACACTGCAGTTTTGGTCAGTGTTAGGATTTCCTTCCAAATATCATGCAAAATCTTCAGGAGTACCTATTTCCCAGGGCTACCTCCATTTATTTCCCAAAGCTAAAACACAGCAGTCTAATGAATTAGTGCTTCTCAACCAAAACTCTCCAACCAACCAACCACCATGCTCTTAATTCATCCAACTAAAAGGTAACACAAGAACTAGGAGAAAGTATGATCCAAGATCGAGGGGAACTGGAGAGGGAGGTGCTGATCTCTTCTCCCTGGTATCCAGTGATGGGATGCATGGGAATGGTTCACAGTTGCGCCAGGGGAGGTTTAGACTTGACATTAGGAAGCATTTCTTTACCAAGAGGACAATCAAACACTGGAACAGGCTTCCTTGAGAGGTGGTCGATGCCCCAAGCCTGTCAGTGTTTAAGAGGCATTTGGACAATGTCCTTAATAACATGCTTTAACTTGGTCAGCCCTGGAGTGGTCAGGCAGTTGGGCTAGATGATCACTGTAGGTCCTTTCCAACTGAAATAGTCTATTCTATTTCTAAGATCACCAACTGACATCCTAATGCTCTTCAGGCCTCCTGAAAATTTATACCTGTCTGGTACAATATATTAGTATGCCTGGTCTATAATTTCTCCTTCCCTCCCCCTCCAAACAGTAAGTTAGAAAACACTGATTATGTCCATGCACTACAAGTCACATTTCCACATCCTTCTTCACTTTCACAAGCGCATGCTAAGAGAGTGTCAGTGTAGTCAGACAAAGGGATGATACTTCCCGCTAAAAATCACTGTTGGCCTTTTTGTGGAGGCTGCTTACTTTCTCCATACAGAAACCTCAATATTTTTTCCAACAGTAGTATTCTGCACACCAGTATGCACTCCTGCTTTTATGTAATTAATTTCATGCTATTTCTAGTGTTTGCTCTACATGCAGTGAGCCTAATTATGGCTCACAGCAATCAAGGTGGTTTACACTTTCTACTTCAATCAGAAATTCCCTTTTCCAAACGTGAGATAAACCTCATTTAACTTTTAGAACAGGAGAATTTGAGTTGTAGTTCTTTGAATTTTAAGAATATGGTTCTTTAATGTGAGAGTGTAATTTGTTACTTCTGAAAACTTTTTTGTTTACATTTCCACACTAATTTTATCTCCCAAAACAGAGCTGAATTAGTTGGCTTGGTTTCCATGTCAGTACTGATGTTAGCAGCCCACTCCAGCATGAGTTTCTCTTACTCTTCTCTTGCATGTAAACTCTGTGGGTACCCAGTAATTTAGAAAAACCCCTAACTATGTATTACACATTGAGCAACAAGAAGAATTTCAAAGAAGCAAAATTAAAACAAAAAGGACCTCTAGTCAGAAAAGACAGAACAGAAAGAAAAACTGCTTTAAGTTACATCAGACTTTGCATGCTATTCTACTGAAATCTTCTACATTTTAAATCAAAATAAGTCAATACTAGTATTTTGCAACATGCTGTTTCACCGATTTCTCTTACCTTTCTAGTTATGAAGTCAAACTTTGTATCACACTGCATACATCTTGGGCACTAGAAAACAGTACAAATTAAAATTAATCTACAATATTTTTACACCTCTAATCCTACTACCATAAAGCTCACAAAGACTGAGCTTTATATTATGCCCTAAAAAGAAACACCTCCAAATTTCCATCCTTTATGTTTCCACCATGGATGGCTTTCATTTAGTACTGATCTAGCAAAATAACATCATCTCCATTTGTAAAACAAAAAAAGCTGCCAAACTCATTTGCCCTAAGGAATACTGCATCTTGCCAGCAGTCAAAACTACATTTCAGAAGTACTTATGCATAACTACGTTTGGCTATCCAGACAGCCATATATTCCAGAGTCAATTGTTTTTATATAAATTGTCATCCTCACTGTATTATACTGTGATGCTCTGTTGACTCTCTAAAACATTTTTCATGTATTTTAATGCTCTCAATACTTTCACATCTTTGAAACGTGCTAGGAGATAGTTGGTTTTCTTCCAAGCCACTAGGACTTATTTTTTATTCCAGCTACAAAGTGTCACTTTCTGAAATACCTCTTTCCTGAATCAAGCTTACACCCACACTCCTCCCAAAAGAAAAGCCAGAAAAGATTGAAGTTTCTCTTTTGAAACTGAGTTTAAAGGGTGACAGTTTTGATTTTCTAAACTACTGGAACTGATCAATGACAAAGTTTTCTGTATAGAAAGTAACCTACCTAAGAGCTGATAGCCATTATATCACTGGATTTTCACCAAGATTTTACATATTTTTATTAAACATATCAAAAAACCCACTTATAATGCAATTATTGATAGATTTATTTGCAATTATTAATGCAAAATTATGCCTGACATCTGAATCAGGAGAACATGGTTAGATCTGTAGGAAGTTTTATAACTCTAGAAAACTTAACTCCTCAAACCAGACTCTCTCAGAGTACAGCAGAATGTGTCTTAAAAACTGAGTAGGTGCTATTTGTTAATAATTTGCAGTAGTTTATATGAAGTGTTCTGATGTCTAAATAGAAGTTTAACAAATTAGAGAGTAACAGTCACTGTAATGGAACATAAATAGCTACTTGCAGTATTTGTTACAGTAAGCTAGGTTTCTAAATCCCACACAAAGGAGAACTAGAAGTGTTCCTGTATTGTTTCAAATAACCTACTGAACTAAGGCATCCAACCACCCCTTTTCACAATGGCTGTAGAAAATCTTATTCTAACATTCCCTGATGAATAACCTTCAACGTAAAGCAACTTCAGCATTCCCCAGGCTTCACCTCTGTAACAAGTAGTACTCTACAGCTAATACCACATTTTAGTCTACATTCGTCTTGATTTAGTATTTTGATTTTTGGCATGTTTAACTTAATAACTTGTCTGGGAGCTGGACCTGGCAAGAATTTTGGTATACTTTGAATTTACCAGGAGTCTAACTAAATTTTCTTAATGAAAACATATTACAAACTAGGGGGAAAAAACACTCTTCTAGATACTGTCCTAAACAGATTTCATACACAATGGTATGCTAAACACACAGTTGCTTTTCAAGGAGGAACAAAGTTATCCATCCTCTTATTTAATACAAACTCTATATAAAAATATTTCTGAACTCCAGACCTATCATGGTAACCTGCCTGATACATAGAGCAGTCATAAACCACAAGTCAAACGGCATATGGTGGCAGCCACTGCAGAATGGGATTTTCTTACAAAAATGTTCTAACACAAGTAGGGTCAAGACACTGTTCCTTCAAGGCACTTCTGCTCTAAGTAACCAGAATCAAGTGAACCATTTGCACAACATCAGTGTCTACTTTGCCTAGGAAGAGATCTCTATTGAAGAACATCTTGAAAGGCAAATTCTGTCTATTCATCCATATGCTGACATAATTAGAGAGTGCATGAGTATGGAATTAAGCTTTATTGCTTGAAGGGTTTTTATCACATTTACAGAGAAAGGAGCATGACGTTTGAGTTACTTTTCATGTCTTCAAGATACAGGCTTTTTAAAACTAGTACAAATCTGGGTTTTTTGTCAGGTGGAAACAAAAAGATATGGAGTAAGAAATTAAATAAAAATGCATGTCACAAGTATACTCATTTCACAGACAATCAACATACCACTGATATCAGATTACTTCATATAGCAAGAGAAAAATGGAAGAGCATCCAACAGTCATTGGATCTTGGTATTAATTTAAAAATACTGAGAGCTAGGTCATTACAAGTAGAGTGAAACCTCTCACATTTGCTGAAGTGTGATAACAAATTTACATAATACTTTGGAGCCAGACAGAGGTGAGAATAGTGTAGATGGACAGGAAGCAATAGTTACACTTGGTATACTTTATTTGCATATACAATAACAAAGTGATTCAAGAAGTGATGCAAGGTAATGCCTGGCTGAGCTGGTTAACACAGTGAACTTTTGCAAATGTGAAAGTTCACAAGCTCGTCAAATCACACCTTGTAACACCCTGACCAAAGCAGCTGCTAGCAGAGTGGAAAACACAAACACTGACCAGATATGGCCTGTTAGGCTTTCTGATACTACAACTGCTCAGGGCCAATTCATTGCCTGAGCCACTGGAGTTTGCCACCAGTCCAGGCGGGGCTCTGTCACCCAACTAGTGCCAACTCTGAGAGCCTGAGCCAACACAGGACCCAGCTACATAAAGCTCAGTTCCCCCCGCAGCGATCCAGGAGCCGCAGGGAATCACTGCCACCACATCTGGAAGCTCCTCTCACACATCCCAGCTCTGAGGCATGCAGCGTTCCTGGGCCATGTAAAGATCTGGTACACAGCTGGATGTCACAAGGTTTGGCCACCTCTGCATTAGAACAGACAAATTTTACTCAATTTCTAATCCAAGATTTCCTTAATAGGAACATCATCAGCTGAGCTCTGCTGGTGATTAACAAAGAAATTCCAGGTTAGACAAGGCACATGCTGTGATCAACATTTTAAGTTCTGTCTCAAGTTTAATGATGCTCAGCACAAATTTTCATATTATCCACCTCATTATTTGTATTATAAATAAGACTACTAAAAAGAAAGTTTTCTGTAGTCCTGCTTCAGTCTTACACTTCAAACTCCTCAAAATAACTGCTTTAAATAATCTTGTGAGATAAAATTAAAAAAAAGAAATATATTTCAATGTTATATAAGTTTTGCGAAACTACTACCTACCATAATTTTTAGGTGGTTTTACTTTTAAAAAATAAGCCAGTAGCCTCTTCCTGCATAAGAAAAATAAAGGTACTGAATTTGTAAGTGTTACTGGCTGCACAGCAGAAGCCACCATATTTGAAAAGCCAGATCAACATTCACTAACAGTGCTCTCTTGTTTTGGATAAAGAACACTTTTTTTTAGTTACATCTGACATGGTAACAAGAACAAGTGTTCTTGCTGAATTCACTAACTAGATAACATTGTCTCTTTAAATTTCATTTTATTAATAAAAACATGCATTTTATATGCTTCCCTGTATATTGCATACCTGCTTTATTTAAGGAAAAAGTTTGTAACATATTTGGTCATCATTAACCAAAGGGATGTCAGAACCTCAATACACTAAGAAATCTACTAAAATAGCTTCTTACAAAATAATTCATATTCTTAATCTTGCATTATTAACAAATTCATTTAAAATGTTTGCCTATAATACACTTCCTCTCAACAGCAATTATCACTGAGTCTGATGCAAAGGCAACATTCAGTCACAAATCAACACCACCAGCCTATCAACCAACAGACTACAGGAGAAAAGTTGAATTTTAAGGAGAATGAATACCTGCAGCACAACTGTAATAAAAAATTCAAACTAACATCACACATCAGGCTGATGTATCTAAAATATACAGACTTCAATCTTAAATATGTTTAACTAGTTTAAATAAATCCTACCACAATCCTCAAACATCCTTTAGTTGAATTAAGATGGTACTATGCATTAGACTGAGTTAGAAGTACCTTGGGTTTTTTTTTTTTTTCAATGAAACTAGTCTGCTACAATCAACGACTACTGAAATGTCAAAGTACATTTCAAAAGGTCAGGGAGAAAACTAATTTCAGTTTAACTGTTACACGAATTATATCCACTGATGATGATGTCAGGAATCAGGAGGTTTCCTGGCCTAGGAGAGCACACACAGGGTACAGCAAGTCACCAACACAGCAAAAGCAGACTCCACGCAATGCAAAGGGAAACCACTTATAACTAACTGCTCAGACTTTGCTACAAGCTCGCTGATAAATACACACCCCGTCTGCAACACAACCAGCGCACCACACCCCGTATGGCACTGGCTGGGTGGGAGCTCCAGGAGCTGAGCACCCACACCTTCAAACGTAAAAAAAGCTCTGGTCACCAAAACGTTTGTCTTCTCTACACTTCATACAAGACACATAACCAGTTGCTTCTGGTGACAAGGAGGATTTTAATTCTGCAGGTATGGAAGAGAAAAACTTGAGAAAATTCACACAAGATATTTTAGCAGACTGCTTGTTTAAAGTAAGTTGGAAAAGTCACTTCTCAAAAAAGGGTTGTTATTTTGGACAAAACCAGCAACTGAGTTACTAGTCACGCACCTTAGGACTGTACAGGTTAGTCAGAGCTGCAGCAGCTGTGCTAGCAGAGTGAGTCTCTAGAATTACTACTTTTACACAAAACTTCTTTTCTCAAGAGATATCAGGCAGGGGCAAAATTTTCTTCCTCATTCCTAACCAAGGAGGACATAGTGTTCCCATACAAAACAGACCAACCATGTCAGTATCTGGCAAGGAACGGCTCTGCTTAACGACTCTCTGCTTAAACTCAGATTGGCTCATCTAAAATAAATCTTAATGCCAGTCACATTTAAGTGCACTGGCGTGCCTCCACACCACAGAATGCTAGCAATAAATAAACAAACAATTGATTCTAAGCTGTATCAGCATCTAGCTGTAAGGCCTGGTAACAAATAATGATCTGACGCAAAATTTGCAAAACTTACTATAACATCATGATCACATAGTTTACTTGAAAAGTATTCCAACGCAAAGTTGACTGAAACAGTCCAAGTTTATTCAATACTCATTTAACACCATTAGCATTCACACTGGGAGCCAGAAGGGCTGTTCTAACTTAGCCTCACTGCCTTAATGCTTTCCATCTTTTTGTTTTTTGAGCAAAATGGTCTTCAGAATTACCTTTATAAGCATTTAAAGAGAATGCCTCGCTAAACATTAATGCTGCATAGCTCGCTACACTTTTAACTCATTCAGTTCCTCACTAATTTTTGTGACAGGGCCACACGTCCCTGAAGAACGAGTGACGGTCCTACCCTTTTCAGTCCATTAATTTACGCGAAATAAGAAAACTGTGGTTTACGACTGAAAAACCGCACCCGAGCGAGCCTGACCCGCCGCCCGGTCAGTTCGGGAGGGGAGGCGAGGCAAGAGCCCTCCTGAGTCCCGCGGGCCAGAGAGCCAGGCCAGCTCCCCGAGGGCGCCGGTAGCCCCCGGGCCGCCCGCCCGGCCGCCCCGCCGGCTATCGCCGCCCTCCGCGCACGGCCCGAGCTGCGCAGGGGCCCGCGGCCGCTCCCGCCACCGCCGCGCCCCGGCTGGCACCGACGGCGAAGCGGGGGGAGGGGTGCCGGGAAACACGGGCGCGCGAAAAAGGGGAAGAACCGCGCTCTCAGCCCGAGGTTCCCAGCCCCTCGGGCCGGTCGCGGCGCGTCCCCGCTACCCGCGGGGCAGCGGCCTCCGGGGCGGGGAGGCCCCCGCGGGCACCGGGCCGCCGCGGGGAGCCGCTGGGGCGCCGAGCGGGGTTGTCCCCGCGCGGGGGAGCGCCCCGGGTACGGGAAGAGCGGCGCCCCCGCCCCCGCGATACCTCCTTGTCTGGCACCCAGGGCGGCTCGTCCAGGCCGAAGGGGCTGCGGGCGGAGCGGTGCTCGGGCACCATGCGCAGCCCGCTGGGCGAGCGCACCAGCTTCTTGGCGTCACGGCCCTCGCAGCCCGACATCTTTCCCCTCAAACTCCGCCACCGCTACTCTCCCCCTCGGGACTAGCAGCGCCGCTACCCAATAGCCGCCTGGGTCCTTCGGAACGGGCACGGCTCAGGGCCAATGGAAAGCAGCGAGAGGTCAGTCCCCGCCCACCCGCTCCAGACGCCCAATAGAGCACCGGCTCCAGACTTCCCAGCCAATCGGGTATAGCTTGAGGTTGAATGCTGGCACGTTAGCCCTTCCCCACCCCTTTAGGCGATGGAGGCGCATGCGCATTAGGAATTGCCAGCCCCGCAACCCGGAAATAAAGAGCCAGCGGCCCTCAATCACGGCCCCGTAGGCCGCGCTCGGGGAGGCCTGGCAGCCGATCGGCGAGCAGCGGGCGGGCTCGGGGGCGCCGCCTGGAGGAGCGGCTTTGGGGGTAGCGCCTGAGCCGAGGCGCTCGTGCCACCGCTGGCCGGAGCGAACGCTCCTCTCCCCCGCCGCCCCGCCAGCGGACACCGCGGAGCAGATTGTTGCCGCAGGGACAAGCGTCCCGCCCGCTCGTTAAGCAGCGCCCTGCCACTGGCTGTCCTGCCGGAGCGCTGGCGCTGAGGGGATTTGATTGGCCTGTGACTAGGCCCGTCACAGGCAAGCTGCTCGCCGATTGGCCACGGTCTTTTGCGGCGGCTCTGGCGGGGGTTTCGTAACGGGGCTGCGGATTGTGTGGCGGCTCCGCGGCCGGGGCCCCCTGGCCGGGGCGGGGAGTGTCGCTGAGGCGGTGTCCTTCCGCCGCCAGCCGCCCTCCGGGCCGCGACGGAGTCCGCCGGCTGGGGCGAGGCGGCTCGCGGAAGCGTGTTGCCGCTCGCCTTCCTTCTGTGCCGGCGTGGGCCGCGGTAGGCCCGGGCGGCCTCTGTCGCTGCCCTGGCCGCGGGACGCGCCCGGCTTTCCGTTAACGTGCTCCCGGTGACCTCCCTCTCTTCCCAGGCCCGTGGCTGCGGTGGAGCAGCTTCGTGCGAGTGGAGTGTGCAGAACGGTTCGGAGTCCCCCCAGTCAAAGGTGGTCATAATCATGATTAGTTTCTGTAAGTTTTGACTTCTAGCTCTCGTCAAATTGTTTCCTTAAATAGGTGTCGCTTAAAAATGTCTGTTTGTTCTGTTATCAGAATCCATGGCAGCATCTGCTCTCCCATGTTAGAAAAGGGATAGTTCAAGTTATATATTCGTATATAACTCTTACGTGTCTGCTGCAATCTTTCAGGTGATCTGAATAATAGTAACAAACCCCACAGGACTCATCTAGGCAGCTGTAGTGCTAAACTATTGTGGTTTATATCAAAGTATTAAAAAGTGTTTGATACTGTTAGAAGAAACAAACTGATTTTAATGTTTTAATACTGATTTTGCTAACTAATCAAAATATCTTTGACTATCCAATAATCGTGAATCATTCCAAATTGCACCTGCAATGTATTTGTGAGGTTCAATCCAGAGCAAAACCACTGCAGTATTATTAGTTGAACCCTTTTAAAACATATCTCTAAACAGCCATCTGAGAAGTCTTCTGCCAGTGTGCTGAATCATTGTTATTTTTCTAAGATAACTGATAAATATGTTGTTCAGAAATAAAAAAGAATATTCCTACAAACTTTTCGTGTTGAACGATGCTTATTTTTATTGTTGCATGTATATCTGATAAAAGCAGCTTTAATAACAGATAATCCATCCCAGTGCTCTATCAGGAAATGGACTGGGACCAGTTCGACTTGAACCCTAAAGTAGTTGCTGCCCTTAAGAAAGGTAACTTAATTTGCAAATGTTTCATTGATAGATCTGTCACCATAGTGTCTTCCTTTACATAACCGTGTTTGTGGGTGTAAGCATGTAGATGTACAGTAACATTTTAGAACTGTAATTAAGTATTTTCGTAAGAAAGTTTTTTGAGTAATCAGAAGTGATGCCTTTTCCCCACGCTCCGGTAATAATTTTCCAAACAATTTCGTAGCAAGTGTCGATACACTGAAAGTAAATGTTGCCTGCCTAGCTTACAAGAACACAATGTAGATTAACTTCAAGTAAATGATTAGTAGGAAGTGGGAAAACTTTTGTGCATAAGACTGTAATCCAGCCAAAAATATTTATGAAGATTCTTCTAATTTCAGCTGACATAAAATCAATAAAAGAGATTTTAAATCTTTCTGGAGCAGACTTGCAAAGATTGATGAAACTATCCAGTGCAGACATACAGTGCTTACTGAAAACAGTCTCTCACACGCTGAGGAGAAATAGTATGATTACAGGTAATACATTCAATACCAAGAAAGTGTTCTATTTAAATCTTGAAATGTTATCACTGGGAGAATATAAGGTTTTGGCTCCATATTGACAGTGTAATGCATAGTGAAAATGAAAAGGCAAGTGGTGTTGTTATGCTGTAGTGAATTATTTAACTGTCCTAAGGACAGCTCCTCTGAGACCTTGAAGGTAGGTGGAAGATGATGAGTGTCATTCTTCAGGATCAAGCCAGCCTGAAACAGGACAAATGATTCTCCAGTCCAGAAAACTTGATTAGAGGAAGAAAAGATTCTCTCTCTCTTTTGGACAAAGACTAGATGAAAAACTTACATGATATATCAAATCAGTTTATATAGTTTATAATATTAACACCTCATTCCAAACCAGGCAGAACCTAATAGCTCCTCCTGTACAAATGCTTCATGGCAGCTGTGTACTTAGAATTTATTTTCTTGTGATTTGCCTGTAGCTTCAGGCCTTGGCAGAATGCCTGGTAAGCTGTTTCATAGTCTCCTACAGCTTCCTATTTCCATAATTGCTGCGCTTGAACCTTGCTGGCAATATTTTCTCGGAGTGTAGCTTTCCACAGAAATTCCTTAGAGGCAGAGAAAGGAAAACAAGTTTGAGAAAAGGAAAGGGCTTAGTGTAAACTATCAATTTTTGAACAGGCATTCAATTAGTAGACCCTGTGGAGGTGGGGAAGACTAGGCTGAATTATGAAAAATTCCCATTGGTAAAGAAAGCATCCCTTGTAGATATAAACCTGGTTGTATACCTCTGTTTTGTATCATTCTGTGTTAGAAAGACACTAAAAGAAACTTTTTTTTTTCTTTTTAATCATTAAAAAATCCAAAACTCTGCAGCACTTCAGCTCTACCAAGATAAAGATCATCTCACCTCCCAACACCAGAAGCTAAGCCTAGGATGTTCAGTATTAGATACCTTGTTAAAAGGTGGCATTCCGTTAGTGGGAATCACGGAACTTGCTGGGGAAAGTTCTGCTGGGAAGACTCAGATTAGTTTACAGCTGTGCCTTTGTGTGCAGTATCCTTACAAATATGGTGGATTAGAGTCTGGTAAGTACTGAAATGTAAATACTGATTAATTTGACGTTTAGAGGAATATACTGTCTTTAAGAACCTCATCAGTGCATTGAAGTAGATGCACGTATTCAGTGCATGTCTTACCCTGCTGCAATAGCATTAGTAGTCAGCTAGTTAGTAAAGCATCTTGATAGAGAGAAAAGCAAGCATGCTGTGCACATGTCCTGCATCACAACATAATTTAATACAACATAACTATTGGCTGTTGTTTACCTGCCTGCCACTGTGGGTTAAACTAGACACATGCAAACAATATATGAAAAGTCTTGCTGTAATAAGTATTTGTTGACTCCTCAGGTAACAGCCACAGCAAACCAGCCTTGTCAGATAATTTTCCACAGACATCTTGGGTATATGGTATATATTCCTTAGTTGGAGGTTTTGAATTTCAAAGAACATGTAGTTTGGTAACAATAATTAAAGTGATTTACAGAGTAAAATTGATAGAAATCTAATTGAAGAAAGCTAGCGTTGTTTCACACCTGTGATTTGCCTCGTTTTGCTGAAGTAAGTAGGTTTATTCTTTGATTAGAATATGGGGTTTTTAACCATCTATCATGTTAATCTAACTTTTTTTTTTTTTAAATCTTGGAGAGGGAGTAAACTTGTGTCACTCCTGAGAATTCAGTGTCCTGGTAGCCTGCCTTAGGTGTGTTTTGGCTGTGATCTTGCTCTTCCTTCCATGCAGCACTGGGTTTAATTTGGCAGCTCAGCGGTTTGTTGTGGGGAAAATGAATTATTTCTTGTACTATATCTGCCCATGTGGAAAAATCATGGAAGGTTCAGATGAAGATCTTGCTTAAAGGGCAGTAATTAGCTCATGGTTTACGTAACTTTGCTTTAAGTTACATCATTAACAGAGCAGAAGCAAATATATTTTGTTCAATTCCTTCATGTGTTGCTGCTAACTGCTGCAAATAGTTTGAATGCAAGTACACTTTTATTCATGCCCTGGCATTCCTCCCTATTTATGTTGAAAGAATGGAACAAACCAGAACAGAGTACAGAAGGAGGTGCCCAACATCCTAATGGCACTGTTGTCTCTTGTACCAGACTACGGTCTTCCTTGTAGGGCTACAAAATGGCAAGTCTTTACGTTATTTGTGTTTGAAGATGGTTCTTGTTTCTTATGCACTTGGTGCCATTACGATTGTTTTGTCGTTTCTTTGTTCCCCATCTACTCCCTCATAAGTGTTTCACAGAAGATAGCATGGCCATCGTATCAGTGTTCCTGTGAGAGCCAGAGCGTTTTGGAAGGGCGGAGAGGGCAGAACTTTTGAGGATCTTGAAGGTATAGAAGGTGGAAATGCCCTGCTTGCAGGAGTTGGAGAGCTAAGGGAGCAGTGGAATCCTAATGCTCACTGTTTTTAATTCTGTGGTATCTTGCCATATGTTAGACTGCATACAGTCATAGCAGCAGATACTGTTTGCATAGCACTTGGAAAATGAAACTTGATTTCTCTGCAGTCTATAAATAACGGTTCTGTTGAGTCTCTTATGTGAAATACAGAAATGAAAAGCTTATGTTAAGTATGAGGAGTTTTATTCTTTAGGAAACTTGAAAACAGTGCTTAGTAACTATCACAGAAGTCTAGCACTGCCAACAGGAGATTAATCTCCATGCTAAAACTTTGCTAATGGTTTAAAATTATGGTGGGCTGGGGTTTCTTTTAGTGCTAGAAACTTCCCTTCTTTTAGGTGGTGATGTTGAAATACATTTATTTAGACAGTATTTTTTATTTTTGACTTAGTGGTAGTCTTGTTTACAGTTCTCAATGCTAGGAGGTTGGCAGCAAAGAAAGAAAATAGGACATCCTTTGCCTCCAGGTTATCTTTCTGCCATTCTAACAATGTCAGTTATGGTCAATCACATGTTGGCTGAATTTATTTTAGATGTCCATGTTAATACTACATGAATATAATGTGACATTCTTACCCATATTAGAATTCTGAATTAGAAAAAAATTGCTACTGATTCCTGGTAACAAGTTGATTTGGTGCATAACAGATTATGTTCATAGGACTCAAACTTTGAGGGTGGGGTTTTTTAGTGTTTTTTTTACTTTTGGTTGGTTTTAGGGTGGTTTTTGGTCAACAACCAGCGTAGCACTTCTATCAGCCTAAGTAACAGTAAAGCACTGAGATTTGATGAAATGGCTGATTTCTGTTTGGTTTTTTTGTGGATCAGTGAGGAAAGATGCTTATATGACCACTGAGGACAGCTGACTCCTTAAGTGTATTTCTCAGCTTCTTTCTCAAAACTGCTAACTACTCTGACTCTTTACTTGTTTGCAGTGTTGACAGCTTCCTAATAAACTATAAAAAGCACGATGCCATAAGGCTTTTCTCTTTGTGTTGTACTAGTCTCCTCTATTTAGGTTATGAATATTTACGTATCTTTCAAGATAAGTGAATCGTAAGTACTTCTGCCTCATAATTAGGCATCGGTCTTTAATAGTGAGTTTAATTATTTGTCAGTTTCTTCTAGGCCTTGTAACTTCTCTATGAAGCCCTTCCTATATTTTTAATGTACGGGTGTGTGTACTCCTGCATCAAATGTTCCACTGCAGTTCAGGCTGAAGGTCCTAAACAAAAGCTGAAGAGGATTGATGAAGGTCCAGCAGGAGAGAGTGCTATTCCCATTCTAATGTGAAACTCAAATTTTAAGCCAAGGCAAAGCTCATCTGATATATTTTATGTGGCTTAACTTTCTTAAAGTTCAAGATGAGAATTACATAACTGTTTTGTGAAAAGAGCAGCACGTAAAGAAAAAAAAAGTTGTCCCACAGTATATTTTGGAGAAATCACAAATGGACCAATTACATACTCAGATCACATTATCTGCTGTAGTAGATTTAACTGGTGTCAAAGAAGTGTTACAGTGGAGTAGAAGATTGGCAGGTGACTTGGTTTTTACAAAACTAAACTGAGGCAGGAAATGGTCTGTGAAGTAGAACTGTTCTTAAGAAGGAATTAATCTTCTTGATCTTTTCAAGTGTTTCACTAAAAAAAAAAAAGTGTGTTCACTTGAACTTTGAAATTGTTGTCATGATTTTACAGAGGATAGTATGTATTGATCAGGAATTTTAGATCTAAGTTGCTGGACCAGTGGAGCAGGGAGGACCAGATTTTTGCTTCTCCAGCTGTTCTTTTTTGCCTACAGGTATTGCAGCTGTAGGATTACCTTGTTTGCCTCAATTTACTTGTTCATCCGGTATAAATGTGAAACTGGACCACTACTGCATATGTTTGTAATATAATGATTGCTCGATCATGTTTTACTCTTCTGCTTTTGCCTTGTGTTTGTTGTTAACACTGTTCTTATTACTGGTCTGAAATTATCTGCAAGGAAGATCTTTAGGAGAATTTTACGTTTCTTTTTCTCCAGATAAATTAATTTTTGGGGAAAAAAAGAGTATTTTTGCAGCAGGCTTCTCAGGTTTTCTGGTTTGAAATGTCTTGAATATTGCAATAACTGGATCTAGATACAACTATCTAATCAATGGAACATCAGTCTATCTAGAAATACAAATCTGTATTTGAAAAAACAACCACCATGAAGCCTTAAGTAATGGAAGTTGCATCCTTTTTAAGTAAAGCCAGGAGAGGACAAGGGCCATCCTGAAAAATCAAACCTGCCTTAAGCAGTAAGTAGACGATTTCTCTGTAAGCCGGTATTCATGGTAAAGAAATCCCTGTCTTTCAGAATTAGGCAATATTGTGCAAAAGGCAATGGGCTGTGAATAAGAATGGTAGTTGAGAAGTCCAGAATGTTTTACTTCAGCACCTGTTAAGTTACTGTGCTACCACAAATTAGCATAGCTTTTGTTAGTATGAAATTGAGCAACCACATGGGCTTAAGGAAGCTGCATATCATGGTTGGGTTTTCTTTATTTCTTTGCTTACTTGGTTTTGAATTTGCACCATAATGATTTTTCAGTTTTGTGGTGTGTTGCAAGACATAACTGGCTTATCTGAATGAGACTTGGTGCTAGATATAAATAATGTCAAATTTGTGATTAGAAATTTTTTTTTATTTACCAGCTTTTTAGAAATTGTGAAACTGAAAATCTGATTAGGAATGCATGAACTGCCCATAGTAAAGATGCTCACCTGCCTATTTGATACTCGGCTGTCACTGTCAAATTATAGAGTGGTATGAAAATTAGCTTAATTAGGAGAAATGAACCTAGGGAAATAGTCAAGAAAGTTATGGTTCACCTAATTAACTATTTAATAGTTATTTTAAAAGCCTTAAGCAGTTAAATGATATAAGTAATAGTTTACTGTGCTTTCCTCACCTGAGCTTCATACAAGTTCGGATAGTATTCAAAAAGCTGCTGTCACTGTAAATTTAACGGACTCAAGTGACTGTGGATTTATTTTCTCTTCTTTATTTTCATTCATTGCTGATGGAAATTTGCATATGTGCTCATTTGTGTCTACAGATACTGTGTATGACATCAGTTGTTGTAATACAGCATTTATGCCCATAGTTTAAAATTCAGAATTCCATCCACTCTAATGCTAGAGGTGTTAAAAGCACAGAAAGTATTAATGGTTTCACTTTAGTTTATATGTTAAGGAATCATTATCAGATCGTTACTGCTCTGATCATTAATGCTTTATTGTAGTCCATATTCACTAACAGATGTTGTAAACTGCTAATAACCCTCCATTCTCTCAGACATTAAGTATATACATAATGAAACTGGGAAATTAAGAATAGACACTGAATATTCTGGTGATAAATGCCAATGGCTGCCAGGGTCAAGGAAAGTAAAACGGAGCTGAAGTATAATTTGAATCTGTTATTAGGTAGAATGGAAATAGAAATTGTGGAAACATTTCAGTACCTCCTGTGAAAGGCATGGATGATGATGAAGTATTTTTCCATGTGTTAATAGTTTAAGAAGATTTTTAATCTCACCTGTCAAAGGCAATTTTTTTAATTAGTGGCCATTGGTAATTTTTTTTTACTTTGCCTGATAGTCTTATTTTTAAATACTTAGAAAGCTGGGTATTGGAAAAGTAGGGCGTTTTAATGTTTCACATGTGAAGTAGGGTGGTTTATGTAAGAATTTGCAGTGCAGTTGGGGAGACTTAAACTGAAGTTACAAGTCTGCTCCTAAAGAAAACTGGGCTTAGGCTCATCTTTGTTTTGTATAGAAGATTTTCAGAATTTTATACATGTGTCCATCAGTAAAATATTTGTATTGGTAAAGTAACTATTTTTAATTGACTCAATCCTGAGATCTTTCTGTTTCTGCTATTGGGTACAGTTTCATATTTTTTCAGTGGACTGTATAGAGGAAGTTGCATCTGGAAATGGGACTTTCTGCTCCCTGGAGGGCCAGTGTAGGGATGGGCCACTGGGGTGGATGTGTTCAGGATGTGTCATATTGCCAAGCACATCACCTGCCAAGCTGTGTTAGCAGCTTCAGTCACTTTAGTGAGCAGACTTAATTCTTAGATGTAGCCCTGCAAGTATTAGCTGATAATTCTGGATAGTTCTGCAATAACAGTAACAATTTTTAATAGAGAAAATTTTGCACATATTACTGTTTTCTTTCCCCCACATCTTTGATGTCTATGGTTAATTTTCTCTGCAATAAAGCATACTTATTAACCAGAAATCATGGTAAAAATATATATCACGCATAGAAATGGGATTGAAGTATAATGTTTTTTATCTAATTTGCCATTTTCACAAAGAGTTAATTGGACTGAGGTTGGACGAGTGATCCTCTTTAAACTGGCTTAAAATTGTGGGAATAAGTATCCCTTCGTATGTAAATTTAAAAACAAGAAACTTGAAAACAGTGAAATGAATCAGAATGCTAGTACTGGTGTTGCTGGAATAGTTGTCTTCATAGTATAGTGCTGTGTTTTGGATTTCTGACCCGAACAGGCAAACTATGCCATATCACTCTATGATACTCGTAATCACCCAGGTTAGGTGGTCAGGTGTCCCACAGCTGTGCAAAATGAGTGTCACCTAGTGGAGAGTGCAAAAATCCAACTGTGTCAGCAAACACCCAGAAAAGGAGCTGGCAGCTACAGGAGTCATAGGAGTGGGGTTTTTTGTTGATTCAATATGGCTGAAAAAAGTGACATGAATTTCCAGATACACGTGTCTAGCACTTGAGTGCGGAATGTATTATTTTATTTTTGTGCTGTTAAGAAAAGTGTGTGTGTAAGAGCCCTGCTGTGATAATAGAGGTGGTTTCCTTGACTATAGGAGCTGTCTACATTTGTACAGAAGATGTATTCCCAAGTAAACGTTTGCAACAACTCATAGATCAACAACATAAGCTGCGTGCAGATGTTCCAGCTGAAATCATACAGAAGATCAAATTTGGAAACAGCATTTTTGTTGAGCATGCAGCAGATCTAGTAAGTAGTAGCACAAATGAAGAATGCATAATTTTTACACTATAATCCAGTAACCACAGGGGTTTTTTTGATATAGGAGACCTTTCAAAAGGCTAAGAGTAAACTAAGATCTGTAATGAATACTACTTAATCTCTGCAGTTTGCTGTTAGAGAACTGTCTATGCTGTGTTTTATTAAATACAATATCAAAGGCTTTATTTTGTAAAAAGCAGCTCATTTAGCAGAATAGATCTTTTTTTGTTGTTTATACATTACAATTTAGTTTTACAAGCTGTGGAATGTTGGAGGATATTATATGTAATTCTGAATGCATGTAAGGTCTTAGCTGTGAACCTCTAGATGTAGAGTGACACCCATTAGAAGAACTGTAACACTCATACTGTTGCTTTTTTTTGCCAACATTGAAATTTATGATGGCTACAATCTGAGATTATCACTGTGAGCTTGTTCTACCCAGCTGCTGTAGACCACACTGTTAAACACAAGATAAAGGGCTACAAGAACCTTTCATGTGACTAAAATGATTATTCTTATGTGATAGAAGTTGCACTCTACAAAATATTTGTTAGTTAAACTTCCTGCAATTGAAATGTTTGTTGACTTCAAAATACTCAATTAGTAAAACTTTTAATAGGGAGGATATAAATTGCAGCTACTCATGTTTGTAAGACTTGATCAATATGGATTTGATGTGGGAATTATGTAGTTTACTGTTAATGTGTCATTAGTGGCACAGCAGCACAGTCTTTAACTTCTGTTTTGTACATTTAATGCCAGTCTCGAGTCCTCAGTGTTTCACTGAGAACCACTCCTGCAGAAGGGGAGCAGTTTAGGATTGTAGTATTGCATTCTTGAGATTTTGAAATGTCAGTAAATAACTGATTTAAGTCCAAGCTGCAGATAACAGTATGTTGCAGTTTGGTCTCTTGTTGTACCTTAAGAAAAAAAAAGGACATTTGTGAAAAATGGTTGCTAGTGAGACAAAGATCCACAAACTCACTTCATGCTTAGGAACTCCATCAGCTTGTGTTTCAGCAACGATACCTGTAGTTACTGTCTTGATTTTACAGATAGAGTTATTTAAACTGTTTTAATGATGGCTGTTTGTTTGTATTTTGTGGTAGGATACCTTTCACAACTGCATTACTAAAAGGATTTCCCTGCTGCTCACAAGAGGCATGGTGCGGTTGGTGGTCATAGACTCTATTGCTGCTTTGTTTCGATGCGAATTTGGAGTTTCAGATTCTGTTATGAAGGCTCGGTATTTGCAGACATTTGGAGCACAGCTTCACAGTTTAAGCACTAGATTCAGGACTCCAATAATGTGCATTAATCAGGTATGACATCAGAATTGCTTCTCATTTTATAGGGACCATTTAATAAATGGCTGGAGTGGGGAAAATGTATATGCAGATTTCTTGGTGTATATAACACTGTCAACTGAGTATTAATGACTGAAAACTGAAGTTTCCTTAAACTGGTGTACTTTAGTGAATTTTAACTTTTCAAGGTTTAAGAATATCATTTGAGCTTTTATAGATTGTTAATGTTCTCAAAGGTTGTCCAGTAAAGCTAATGAAAATAGATAGGTATAGCAACTGCATAAAGCATCAAACTAAAATAAGAGTTCTTTCTTAACACTAGCTTCAAATGCCACCACCAGCGGGTTTGCTCTGGGAACTCTACACACACAGTTATATTCCACATATACAGGAGACAGTGAAACACCAGGGGCTTTGCATTTTTGTGAAGCTCAGCTGTTTTGTGTAACTGCTGAGATCACTAAAGCATTAGAATGCATTCAGGCTGGCTCGAGCTGAACCAAAAAAAAAGGCCACAATGATGCTAGTAAAAAAGAATATTCTTTAGAGAAAATTAGACAAGACACAACTTCTGTAGAAGCAGCGTGACACTGTTCCTAGCCTAATCATGAATCAAAGGAGCATGTGAATGCTGGAGAGGAAGCGTTCAAGCTTGGAATGTGGCCTGAGGAAACATGCAGGTAGGCCACTGCTGGGAAACTTTCTGGAAGGCCCCTCCATCAAACAAGTACTCAGCCCTGAGGTTGCCTTCTCACAGCAGAAGACAAGGGGTGGGGAGAAAAGTTGAACTTGAAGTCACAAACAAGAAGAATTCTGTATCAGGAAGAAAGAGATTCTAGAAACATCAAGTAACTGTTAACATGTTTGTTTCTGTTCTGGAGGAGGAATTCTGGAACTGAAGAATGGACAGTGTATAAAATCTTACATTTACTGCTACAACTGGAAGGGAGTGTATTGGAATTCAAACACAGCAGCAATTTGAACAGCTTGCACTTTTTATTTTCAGTAAGATTTTAATTTCAGTCTCAAGTTACTCCTAATTTTTTGACCAACTTTTTCTTAGATCACTTTTTGTAGGGTCAGCTAGCTTCTAAGGAAAACAGATTTCTGTAACTACTTTCTGAATTTTGGTATTAGTAGAGACTGTTTGGGAAGTGTAGTTTGGATTTTGCTCTGTTAAGCAAAGGCTTGTGTGTTTCAGCATTTACACTATGAATCCAACCAATGGGTTCAGGTTCCTTGGTTAGCTTCTGGGATACTCTGAGTATGGGCATCTGGAAAAGACTGGCTGCCCTTTTCCTGGGGGCTTTGAGGACCCATCTAGCAGGCAAAAGAAGGTCTGATTTAAGGGTAGGAGAAGTCTGAATGTATCCAATCTCTACCTTGGAATGGTTCAGCATGAGAGGGGAAAAGAGTGATTTAAGAGAGCTTCTGCCTTATGACAGGAATTTCAGGCTGGTGCTGGCTCACAGTAGATGAGGTCTCTGCCTGATGCTGAGTGACAATACGGACCATTTGCTAACAAAGGGTCCTGCAAGACTCTATTCTAAAGGAAGGTGACTCAACTGTGAATATAACAGCACTGAAAAAGATTATGGCTGTAAAGTAATCTGTTCTGTACATATATATATTATGTTTTATAACAATTTGCTGTATGTTGTGAAGAACTTGTGTGTAGGAATCATGGCATTAAAAGACAACAGAGGGAGCTGAGGTGTGGATTTTTCTAGGTTGTAGTCAAAGACAAACCTTCAAAGGTAGGGAAATCCTTGAGAGCAGGACACCTTTTGGAGATCTGGGTTTCAGTACCTCTTAGCTACAGATACAACATTGGAACAGTTCAGGTGGGGGGGTGGAGTGTCTTTTTTTTTTAACAAATTTAGCATATAGTAGTAGTTAAATTCATATAAGCTGTAGCTAGCTAAAGAGTTGTAGCACTGTAAACTAAGGCTATACTTCTGAACTCCTTTTTAGTGTGCCTTGAAAGAATTAAGGGTTTTCTAACTTGGCTTAATATGTGATCCAATAACTTGGATTTTCTTGTCTTCATTCCCTTCCCTACCCTTCTGCTCACTAAAAACAAATGCATGACTACAGGTCAACTTCAAACGTTGTTCTTCTGCTTTAGGTGACCGATGCAGTGAGTGAGTCGGAAGCAGCTCAGTGCAGTTGTAGGTAAGTCATCCACAACAGAAATGTAACCATGTCCTACACAGCAACATTTAACCACTATATTTTTTTAGAACTCCAGTATAAACTACCAGAGCCTATTAAGAGCAGTAGTGCATTTACCCAGCAATGCTGCATTTGCTGGAGATCAGCAATAACTGATGTGCTGTAAAGTGGAAGAAACTCAGAAACGCTCCTGTGGTAATCCCTAAGCAGCAAGTTGGGGGGAAAATTCCCTGGAGTTAATGGCTGGTGTACTTGCTTACACAAGAGTATTTTTACATCTCTTCCTGTCTCTGATATAACTGAGTGCCTTTTCTGTCTGCTTAAAAAAATACAGCAACCAAACCTTATGGGTTGGTTTTGTTAGTTGCTTAAGGGGGAAAAAAAAAAAAGTATCTTTTGATACCAAGATATTAACAGGATTCAAACATACATATTTGTTGTTCAATCCTAACTATAATCTTGAGTTACTAGATGAGCAATGTGCTTCATAAATGTGTTCTTGTGAGTACTTGTGTCTTCCAGATTCAGAAACTGACACAGACCAAGGATAAGGTTCAATCTTACTTCCCCCCCCCCCCCCCCCCCCCCCCCCCCCCCCCGGTTATCTTGTAATTCTTTTACTGGAGAGATTGCACTTTTCCCAGAAAAAAAAAATGTTTTAAACTTTGGGTTGAAAACAATACATATGCAGCATTATATCTACGCAACATTTCTAAATATACCTTCGAGTGGAATCCAGGGCCAACAGTTACACTGCAAATACTTGAAGTTCAACTGCTTCCCTCATGCTGCTTTCCTGTCACAAGAGGGGACCTGACAAGACAGAGGCAGGTATTCACCGTGGCTGTAGTTGGAAGAATGGTTGAACTACTCTGTGTAGAAGCACTGCTCCTCCAGCTGTTACCTTGCTACAGAGAGAACCTAGCACATAGTTTTGTGCAAAGACCCTGTAATCTCTGTCTTCGAAGACCTATAGTTAAATAGAGCAAACAACAATAAATATAGGAACAGTAGATCATTTCTTCCAGTGTAATTTTTGTTACAACAGAAGTGAAGATATTTCATATTAAATTCATACATGCAGAGATCTGTGATGCTTTCTTTGCAGTGTAGTGGGTAGCAGAGTCTGTCCGGCACTTGGAATAACCTGGGCGAACCAACTGCTAATGAGACTGATGGTCAGCCGAGTACCACAACCTGCACCATCATCTGGAGTTGTGTCACACCCCACTGGAAGTGTGAGGACTTTAAGAGTAGTTTTTGCTCCTCATCTCCCTTCATCCTCTTGCTGCTATACAGTAAAATTGGAAGGTGTGAAAGGCATAAAATAAATCCTTTGCACAAGAAAGCATCCTGCTCCAAAAATGTATCAAAACTACTTTGCTTCAGGAGGAATTACTAGTAAAATGAAATTCTCCCTAGATGAGAGAAGTGGATGCTGAAATACATAAGCGGTGATATGACTGTATCAAGCCAGTGATATTGTGAAAGAAGACCTTTTTATACCTGGATATATGTGCATCAGCTTTTCCTCTTGAGATAAGAATTCCAAAGGAGAGTAAAGCTGTGGGCAGGGGGATGCTGCACAATGGAGTGTGATGTGTCCGATTTTGTTTGAATAGCACACTCATCTAGGAACAGTGTGTACTGCAGCTGTGTACCTTCTCTGTTTCCAGACCCAAAGGGACTCAAATTCAACGAGTCAATATTGCCTGCTGGTGTTCCTGGGCCTCATGCTGCGCTTCTTCCACCTGTAGGCCTTCAGAAGTAACAGAAAGCAAGTTTGTCCCAGAGCACTTGTTATATTAGGATTTTTTAAAAATACCAGAAAGATATTCAATTTTAGTATCTTAATGTAAGAATTAAAACTGTACCACTTTTGTACTGTATGGGCATATCTACCTTCATAGAACTACAGATTTTTTGGAAATGGTTCTTTTCCTGCTTTCCAGTTCCCTCAGAAAAAGCCTCTGTACCCTTTTCCGTTTGAAAAGTAGCAATCCGCCCGCCATCCCCTTGCTCTGCTGCCCCTGGTGAAGCTGTGTAGCCAGGTGGTTTTCCTGCTCTGCACATCTCTGTTTTGTTTGCTCTGGATAGATTCTTCATCAGCTTCTGGATCCCTGCCTGTAGTATCTTCTCTCCTTACCACTGGGCTCTTTGCTAAATTGTGCTTTTGAAGGACACTTTTAGCTGTTTTCAGGCATCCATACAGCTGCCCATCATGTTACTCTGCTCAGGGTCTTCTTTGTTCTTAGAGCTTTACATGTTTTTCTCTCCATCTTTAACACATCTTTTCCTGTTGGCCTCAGACTGCTGCTATGACTTGTGCTTTTTCTTGTCATTGCTGAATTCCACGTGGGAGAAGGCTGGATGAAGTTACTCATGCACATTTTCCAGAGGCCTTACCCCTTCTTTGGCCTGTGGTATGTGGGTGCCTGCTCATAGCAGTGTATGATGCACAGACTTGTTAAGCTTTCAGATTCCCCCCTCCTCCCTGCTTCCCCACCAGGTTGCCCAGACAAGAAGACTACCCTGTCCCAGGTTTTTCTGTGTGGTTACATTGCTCCAGTTCTGTCTTTCAGCAGATGAAAACCTTTTGTTCTCCATAGGCTAAAACAATAAACTCATCCACAAATACAAGTTCAGAGGAATGACTGTCAAGCGCCTTGGTCAAAGGCAAGTCCAGGTGGATTCCTGTGTGTTCTTGAGGCACACTGTGTTAGTGACATCGCTGCCACCTCTGCCTTTCCCCTGTAACCCTCTGTGAGGACGGAGCAGCCATCTGCTCGTGTGGAAGTGTGCAGCAGAAAGGAAAAGTTTTGTCTGGTGTACAGGGGCTCAGCTGGAACGCTCTGGCAGGCAGCTTCTCTGAGGACAACCCAGTATGACACAAGGAAGAGATTGACTGTGTGACTGCCTGAGGGAAGTTCTGGAGCAGAACAGGCACAGTCACACCTTGAAGATGAGCGAAGGGAGCTCGAAGCAAACAGAAAAAAGGATGAGTGGCTTTCAGTGCCTCTGAGCCCCCTGCAGTTGTCAAAGGGGACCTTGTGCAAATAGCATAACAAAATGTCTTTAAATCTCTTTTCTAAAATGTCTTAATTCTCTGTATTTGAAAATGACCAGGTTGGTTTTTTGTAATAAAATCCAACCATGATGCTTAGAAGTCTTTGTGTACTCAATCTAAGGAAAAAGTGAGAGGGCTATAGCTCAGAGATGTGGCTACCTCAGTCTTCACATCCTTATGTTCCATACCCCCTTCACACAGTTTTAAGGAAGATAAACTCATGCAGCATATGTAACACTCAAATGATTCTCTTCCATTCCTGTTTATCTGGGACAGGGACTTTAGCTAATATATTGCTCATCCTATTGTACTAATTTGATTTAAAAAAAAGCCACAGATGGCTGTAACTTATTAATGGAAGTTAAGTCAACCCCTACCCAGCATTCATTTACAAAAGATCCTCGTCAAAGCCCAGGCTCCAAGCCCAGGAGCTTGCCTCACTGTGTTCTGAAATGGTTCAGTCTGATACATGTCTTAAGGCTCAGTTTGCTAATGTTGTGATTGCTCTTTTCACAATGTCACTGCTCACAGGAATGAGACAGAAGTGATGAAGTCACAGATAGGTCTGTTTACTTGATGAAAAACACTTTTACCAACAAATGAAAGTAACACCTTACCTGAGCAAGTCCTCCTGTCCTTGCCCAGGTTATTTAATCCCCCAGCTGGAGGCTTAAAGCTGAGTCAGAGCATGTTACAGTAGGTTTCGTAGCTCATCATCACACACAAACCCTGAACCTCTAAAATGCCACCAGCCCATCCCTCACAGCAGCTGAATGTTCAGCAGCAGTTTCTATCCCTTTCTTTAGTGACTCACACACAGTCAGAAATCCAGGATGTTCATCCAGCAGCAGCAGAGCTCTGGGGGTGCAAACTCTCAAGACTGAACTAAGCACTCGCCCTCTCTGAAGCCTAGGGGCACGAGTGTTAAAAGATGCTTAACTTTTAATAAATGCAATTTAAGAACCTTCCCTTTATACAGCTTTATTCATCTTTGGATTTCACAATTGAGAATTGTTTCTATACAGGAAAATGCTGAAGTAATTTTTTACAAAGATTTACATTCTAGAATGTATTAAGTATATAATCTTTATCCTGTAAAACTACATTTAAATCTTTTTCTACACTTTGAAAAGAAATGTTAAATGACACTTGAGAAGCTTTTGAACAGTTTCCAATTAATCTACAGATCTGTGATGTATTTAAAGATGCCTTTTTCAGCAGAAATATCATACAGGGTTCTGGAAATGTAGAACCAAATTAGTTTGTGCTTGGTGAAGATAAAGAATTTACACAATTGACCTATTAAGAAAACAGAGGTAATAAAGAACACTAATGCTTATTACAAGTTACTCGATGAAATCACAGTGAATTACTACTCCTTGTTACAAAGGGAGGCAAGACAAACAGGCAAAGTCTGAATAGGATTTCATCCATAGGCGTAACTACACACGGAAATCAAAATGCAGCATCTTAAAGCCAATTGTGGAAGGTTTATTTTTTTAAAAATCAAACATGAAATCCACATATCAGGGGGAGGGGGGGAATGTTTCTCCTCAAGGAGGATACACTGACATTACAAATGGTTTTCTGGTTTTGCTGTTGTTGGGTTCTGGTTTTGTTTTCTAAACCAGGTCCTAGAAAACAAAAAATACCCTTCCTGACTGCACAGAACTCATCTGGCTTAATTATACTGTAACCGACCACCACTGCTGTATCATGCTTCTACTACATAATTTAAAACTAAAGACTCACTGACTTTCCATGCTTGAATTAGGACTTGAGTATAAATATAGGGAGCCTAAGGATAGATCTGGTTTTAAAAACTACTTCACTGTGCTTGTTCCATGCTGTATACAATTTTTAGGCTCTCTTGCTTGTATGTGCCAGCACAAATGACAGAGCAGCTTTGAGCTTTCTGATGTAGCTGGAGCATTAAATGAGCTTCCAACTAGATTCTGTAAATATTTCTTATTTTAAAGCAGCCATAACTTTGCAGCTCCACTATGAACATAAGCATCTTCTCAGCAGCTTGTGTCCTTTGACCTCTATCAGATGGTGGCACTGTGTTTTGCTTCTTGATTTGTTGTTTCAGGCTTTTTTTCAAAGAAACTATTGATCTTGACTATTCCATGTACTGAGACTATTATGAATGGTTTGCGGAGAAAAAAAAAAAAAAAATATATTCAAGATTTCCCTTCTAAACTAATTTTTTTAAAAAGCCAATGTTTATACCAATACTTCTATAAGTCTGTGACAATGTAAAGTTGCTACAATGAAACGGTAAACTTCAGTGTGACATCTTTTAACATTTATTCTCTCAGTACAGGCTAACATTACCAAAAATGCAGTTCTCTTAGCAGCTTTCAGACAAAATACATGACCTGCATAACAAAAACTAAAGTAACTTGAACTCATCAAGTATTGTAAACACTTCCAACGAAGCACTGCACACCCCTTTTACTATGTATTTACAACAGAACCACACCATTTTCAAAATTACTGGATTCAAATGGTACAATTTAAACACAAATCCTTCTCAAGCTTAAAACCATTTTAATCTACCACCATTCAGGAGGGCTTGGGGAGATGGGGAGGGTGTTGATTGTTTTAAGAAAAGGTACAAGCTGTAGATAATGCATCCAATTGTTTTTCTGCTAAGTGCTTTGTTCTATCACTGCAGTACTGCAAGCACAAACATCACAGCAGTAGTTCAGTTATTCCTCTAAAAGAGGAGCAAATCATGAAACAGTTACATTTTACAATAATATTTAGTAAGATCTAAACTCAAGACCAAATATTGCCAATATTCCTAAAGACTTGGTACACCACCAGACAGACAGAAGGGCAACAGGCACCTTTTCATCAGTTACAATTCAATGTATGATTCATCCTACGTGTGACTGTTGCTGACTGTACCCCAGAACCAGCCACTGTTTGGAGGAGAATCTCGAGGAACTGGCCTAACCTGGAGTCCTCGTTACGTTTTTTATGAAGTTCACCCTTACAGTTCTGGGCAGGGACAAATACGCTAGATTAAAAACACAACAGCACTACCAAGGTTGCAGTTTTCCTAAAGATGTCTGACAATTTTGAAGGTCTTTTCTAGTTTTCAGTTTAATCAGAGCTGTTGATTTAGTTTGACCTCCCAGAATTACACAATTGCATATTCTGGTTTTATACTTTATGCAGATTGTTAGCTACAACTGGAACAGAAAAAATTCAGAAAGACTTACATAAAAGCTAACTAAGCAGCCCACCTGAAATCTAAATGTATATAAACCATGTCCTGACAGTACTTAATTCACGATTCAAACACAAGGAAAGTTGGCCTTAACTTTGTTTTTGCACTTCACAAGTTCTTCTCAAACTGCAAACAGCTAACTGACTCCTAACTGTAAGGATGTGGCTATCATTCTTGGGGATTTATGGAACTTGTTTCTTCTCTGAAAAAAAAAAAAAAAAATTAAATATAAGAATTGTTTAATAAGGAGTAGCTCAACAACTTAATCTTCCAGCACACTTTAAAACACTATATAAAGGTTTAAAACATTTAAAAGCACAGTACTAGTAATACCACCAACAGTAAGATCCTGAACAGGAAAGTTCCCTCACTATCACCATCAACATAACATAGTCTTGCATTTTAAAAATTTAACGTACATCATAATCTGGCATGATTAAATATTTTATTGCTATTTACACAAGGGTTTTTTTTGTGAGGCTGTAAAAATAATTTTCCTTCAAAGTTGAAAGATGAATGTAAAAACCACATTTTTCCTTTTTTTTTTTTTTTTTTTTTTTTTAAAGTAATCCCTTACCACGCAAATCAGCTCTGTGTCTAGAGAGTTTTGTGGGGTTTTTGGAAGCTCTGAGTGCAGCACTGAGCTCTACAGCACCGGGCCTTACAAGCCCCGCCGAGAGCATGGCGCGGGCGGGGCAGGGGCTGACTGCAAGGGCAGTTTGCAGCGGGAGCTTCTGATGGCAACGGCCCGAGGGAGGCGACACCGTCGCCGGCTGCTGGGCGAAGCGAGGGCTGCGGCAGGGTCCTGCCCGCCCGCCGCTTGGGCACGGGTACCCAGCCTGCCTGGAGCCCGGCGTACAGTTCCTCCTGCAAAGCCAGCTCAGTCTGGCCTCGTGCAGAAAACCAAATTCATCACGTTTTGCTTTTTTTTGGGGGGGGGAGTATATATATTATGTATTTTTTAATATTAACAGCTCTTAATAAAAAGATTAAAACTCCAAAGTCTACATTATATGAGTATATATTGTTAAGATAACTGAGCAGCAATCTGCTCTCGCTCGAGTTCATTAATGAATTGCACTACTCTGTGCTAAAACTTCTACATATTAGCAGCATCATATCTCACGGTTTCTAAACTGTCTTTATAGCAGGTATACCATACACAGCTTTCTTTAAAGAGATGCTAATAAGGTACCTCCTGGTAAACACAGTCAAGTGCATTACATACACAACTTTTTTGCATCACGTAACACAATTTAAAACCAGATGTAAAGCCAGTCAAAATACTTCTATGAAGTACTAAATCTAATGACTCTTCACAGCCGGTTCAAATACTAAAACTTGCTTATGTCCCTCTGGGTTTACCTCCTTCGGTTGGTGCCAACCTTGAATGAATATTCCAGCTTTTCCCAAAATTAGTTTCATTCAGCATTTTCTAACTCACAACTATGACCACAAATACATTTGTACACACGCTGGTTATTTTTTTTTACTTTCTCATCCAACTTCACATGAATAAGGATTTTTACAAAAGATGAACAAAATTACAAGCTTTACAGAAAAGCAAAAGGAAATACTAGTGTTTATAAAATACTTAAAACCATACATACTTAGTTCCAGCAGCAGTCCTATATACAGACAGCATATATATTAACCATAAGTAGATTTAACATGGACATGTGGTCAAACAAGTTGCTTGCCACTTATGGCCATCTAGTGCCTCCACCAGGGCCCTTAGGATCTGAGTGGTCCTTTGCACAGCAGTTACTCCACAGCGTAACAGCTTGGCGTGCAGTTCCCTGCTTCTGCTGTCATCAGCCATTACGGAGAAATGCAGGATTTGGGATCAGCATACGGAAATGCTAGAGCACTTTCAGCATACAGAGAATGGGATTGTGAATTCCAGTGGACAAGCAAGAAAGTCAACCTGAGGCTTGATGTTTCCCTAAGAGCAACAGCAGCTGCTCTGGGACAGCTGCAGTCCAAAACTTGTGTATTCTTCAACCACACAGGGTAAAGGTCAAAACATTTTCCGTTTCTTCTGATCAACATGAACTGTCCTGTCTCCATCGACTATTGTGCCCTAAGACTTATATCAACAAGTAGCAAAGTTATGGTCACAGGTATTGCTATTCATGCTAGCTGTATGTTGTGTAACCCCAACCGTCTCTTCTGTAAAATTTAACTGCTCGATCTAGTGGTTAATTAAGCCGTGTCTAAGTGCTGTTTTGCCAGCTAAGGTTTCTAACATGACAACAATCAGTGCTGCAAAGGAAAGCCCCACCAATACAGTATGCTCAATTTGACTTTATACAGTAATGCGCATAAATTTATCCTTTTCTCATTCCAGCACTGTATGTATTTACTGCTACACATTTCATTTTGCCTGCATTTTCAAACAACTTTGCATTTTGGTATGCTTTAAATATGTTTGCATTTTTACATTTTTTTGGCTGCTGTAATACTCAGATCTATTAAAGAAATCAACGTAAGTAGCATGAATGGGAGCAGTGCAATGAGCAACATACATCTGTATAGTTTTCCTTTAGAAGAAAATACCCACTAATGCAGTGATTAAACTTGTCCCTATTTAGAAAAGTAGAAACAGCAGTCCTTTGAAAAAAAACCAAGAATCTATAAACTAGGTGTTCCTATACATAATGATGAGGAACCAAAGCTTTGAAGGTCTCAGTGCTTCTTTATTCACAAAGGAATATTAGCTAGCTTCTGTCCAAGAATCTCAATGCGCCAAATCAGTATGACTGACACTCAGAGCTCTCGAGTCTGTCAGACAATTATTTCGTTCCTGTGTGAAGGGGAAAAAAACAAATAAATTAAGTAGATGTCCAGATAGTTCAAGCAAATAAACAAAATTACTAGTGTTAACAAACAGGAACAAACAAGTATGAGGAACTACGGAGAACTGGCCTTGTTCGTGTTGGGTAGGGGGACTCTCTTCCCCATACTCCAATAAATATCTTTTTCCCCAAACTTTCAACTAGCAATACGGATAAGATCTATTGATACGCACATACACCCTTTACAGTCCTGACCAAGTCCTACCAGAAATGCAAGAGCCCATCTATGGGAATTGCCAGGAGTGTCTATAGGGTGAATGAAGAAAAGTTCACAAGAAGTGAGAACTAATTTTGATGTCACAGCACACACACCAACAATAATTTACTCTTCTGGAAGTCACCAACTATATACTACAGATATGGTTTAGGAGCACCTGGGGCATGACATTCTGAAACCTTGGCGCTATTGCTTTGAAGAATTATGCTTTACCCTGGATTTGTTTTTTGGCTGAACTTCACTCTAAGCAAAGTTTTGTACACATTTCACACCACAGAAAACTCTGCAGTACACTGATTAGAGGTAACATAGTTAAGACACCTTTATGCCACTCAACAGTAAAATGAGAGCCATACAGTTTGGGGTTTCTTGCTACCATAGGACAAATAGTGACAAAGATCCTCATGTACAGTTTTGTTAGTACAGAAGCAATTTTATCTTCCTAAAATTAGTTGGAGTTACTGTGTTAGTAAAATGCACAACAGTGTTTAGAACGCAGAACATCGCCAGCTTATTTGACAATATAAGAAACAGTGACTTATTAGGTAAAAACAGGAACTGGGACGTGGCAATCGGGCACACCATATACAGTTAAGCAAAATAAGGAAGTTTCATATTAGCAGAAGCGTAACATAGACCAGACAAACTTTCAGAGACTGCTCCTGTACAACCTCAGAAACAACGGAAGTTGCATTTAAGGGAATCTGAAAATGTACAGCAATCAAGATTTTTGGACCCTTTGCAATAATGGGGATGAAGTAAAAAATACTTAGTAACTGGGCTTTAAAAGTTCCTGCATTTTCAAGTATCGTTTACAAGAACACAAGATTCCAGCAGTTTTGTATCCACTGTAACAGTTAGAAGATCCACAGCCAGAGACTGCTTGATATCATAAAAGCCAATGCTCTTCACAGGTCAGACTTTAAGCACTTGCTTAAAATTAAGCATAATTCACAAAAGTGTTACGGAACAATGCCTTAAGCATACGCCTTAAACATCTTACAGAAGCAGGATCTTACCAATCCCTAGGTGTTTGTTGTTTTATTATTTATAACATTCTTTTTATCTCAAACCCTACTAATGATATCTACTTTTGTAAGAGTATTGTAGGGCTTCTTACTTGAAAATGATCTTCAGTAGCCTTGCCACCCATGTTAAGAACATTCAGAGAACTGGCACGCTTCATGCTGCAACCAGGACAGTGAACATGCAAGGATAAACCAATCAGAATAGCTGAAAACTAACAGCTCTAAAAACACAAGTAATAACAACGAGCAATGCACAGTTAAGGGAGTTTTAACAGTGCCCCAAAACTGATCTGAAGGATTCCCTTTAAGATAACTAACTACATAACTTAGAATTCTATGTTAATACTCAGTTCTAAATTACATATAAAACCAAAAAAATTACAAGCTCCTCAGAGCTTAAACATTTCAGGCAACTGATTTCATTTCAACTCAAAATAAAATCTCAGTTTTCAAAGCATATCAAATTAATACACTGTCTTAGCATTGATTTTTAATTAACTAATTCTCAGTTTCAACTTTATGCAGCTTCTTACAAAAGCATCAAAATATTCAGACAGTTTAGGGAAAAAAACCGTGAAACATGAGTAAGTTTGTCGCATAGGCAGCATTTAACTTGGCAAAGCTACAACAAACATTAGTTTAGTACTTTCTGCCTCATCTAGGCAAGTCTCCAGAATCTATTTCAAAAAGCATTTAAAAATCTTTTATTTTAAACATTTCAAAGTGAAGGGAGATAAGATGGTTGGTGCTACGAACTCTGGTTATGATTTTGGCTTTACAATGCTCTGAGCAGTGGTAATAACAACCCTAGATCACCGTACTGAAAGAAACAGATGAGGAAAAAAAAAAATTAATCATCAACACAGGAAAAATATCACTGTATTAACAGTAATATCTACTGCTGTTTGAGATGAGGATTAATAGTTTATCTACATTTCTCAAACATGTACAAAATTTAAGAAAAATGTTTTTAAGCGTGTGTAGTGAGATTCAAAATTAGCCTTAAAATTCTTATCATCATGGTGACAACAGGAACGTCTGATGTCCTTTATCCCAAAGTGTCTGTACACTACACAGAATGTTCTGTGTTTGCTTTGATTTTTCACTAGATCTTTAACTACTTCCCAACTACTAAATGAGGGCTTTGTATACATATTTGATGAACTTTTGTTCACAAGACAATGAGGCCCTAATCCTGCAGTGCTACCTACAGCTTTAGAGACAACTGGCCAGGCCAATGCAGTTTCCAATGCCTTCCAATAACATGGAAAGGTTTATCCATACAGATCACATCAGATTATTAACCAGTTTTTCTATCTACTGAAGCAAGACTACTAACAGTCAAAGTCAAGGACGAGTTTTAAACGCTTACGTGAAGCAAGGGTTTAGCAGAATAATGAACCAAAACACTAACACACACAGGCACCAGCTGCCACATAACACAGGCTTACTGGTTTTTCCTAGCATTAAATCTGAACGTTTCAACAAAAGCTAGAACGCACACAATTTAAAGTATCTGACATAAGTGTTAGCAACAACAAAGCAAGGAATCATGCATGGTATACACCTCTCATTTATTCAAGGAAACATACAACAGAGGTTATATATGAAAGTCAAAGTAAGTTAATCTGTAAAACACAAACAAAACATTACATAAAACTCTCCAAAAGAGCATAAAGGTTTATGGAAAACCTTCCAGGGAAACAGAAAATCCACCAATAAAAATTTACATGCATACTTCTAGGTTCCTGATGAAGTGCCAATTAAAGAAAATTTTTTATCACACATGAGATACTAGTTTGTTTGTGGGTTGGTGGTTTGTTTGGTTTTGCTTGTTTGTTTGTTTTTTAAAAAACAACATACTTAAGAATTTAGTCTGGCAACTGTACTTTTAATTCCTTCCATATTAGCAACTTGAGTGCACAAATAGCATGCAGTTGTTTTTCTGGTGCGTAAGTAATAGCAATAATGAAAGCCTTTTTTTAAGTTACAAATCTTAACTGTTCTGCTATAGGATCAAAATTTTAAAAGTGACAAAAATCAAACCTAACACTAATTAAGGAAAGTTAAATTATTACAGAACTGAATTCTGAAATATGATAAAGAAAGAAAGAAATGATACCATGCTTCAGGTATTGTATCTTTCAATAAACAGTTCTTAAGAGATCTGTTTGTTGTCAAAAAGGCTTTTACATGATTTTACAGAAACAATTTCCCTGATGAGTTTTCCACTTTATTCTCTTCAACCTTCTGTATCAAGCAACCACATGAAAACTAAGTCTGTCTTTCATGCTGCGCTATCAATGTACTTCTATTTGAGTATTTCTCACTCAGAATCACATCTGCACTGTCAATTACTATTTACAGAAGCACAGAGTAAGTAGCAGGTGTAAATCAATTTCAAAATAAAGTCTTCATAGAGACACAGGCAGGGAATGCAGAGGTGTACTGGTAAGGAGGGAGGCACGCCTGTCTTCCACCTAGAGTGGCTGACTTCACAGCAAAAATGATTTATGTGTGTGCTATGTCCGTACTGTAATATTCAGCTATCAAACACACTAAAAATGAAAGGTTTGCATAATCAAAACTGAATTTTCCTTTTATTAAACTCAGAAGTAGAAAAAAATAACTATTTACTAAAAGTTTCTTCAGAAAATAAAATCAAAATTACTTACTGGAATATCAGTATGTACAGCTATGCTTCACAATCTACAAAGCTGGTGTTTAATACCAGAAATCTTTGCATTTGTTATTAAAACCAGCTAATATAAATTAGGATTAAAAAACGTCTCTCTCTTACAAGAACAGAAATTGTATTATTTCTTGTCTGAATACACTCAACGTGTCTATCTACTACATAAAAGCCTGTCAATGCAATTGCAAATTTTAAGAATAGATTATTGAGAACTACAGTGACATTTGAAAAACAAGAATACTTCATCAGAAAGGGAAAGCAAGAAAAATATTGCCTTGTCTTCAAATTTGTTTCACATTAATTTCTTTATTTGAGGAAATCTTATCTGGTGATACAGACCCCACAATATAATTGATGCTAATGTGGGTAGATTACTTCTGCGTTGGTCGGATAACACTACTGAAGTGCAGACAATAAAAAGGCAGAGGAGTTCTTACAGGACACTGCAAAGCCAAATGTCTTCAGTTACATGCAAGCACAATTTCCTACACCTATAATTACAGAGTTACTTTACCCGCAGAAAGTTAGCTCTATTTACTACAGAGAACAAGGAATAAAACTCTTGGATTTTAAGAAACTGAAAACCTTTCCATGTCTCACAAAAATGAGGAGAAAAAAACAATATTAGCTATGAATATATGCATCTATTCATAGAAGAATATACCTGGACTATGATGTATGAACTCTAGACAGAACTGAATAGAAACAGAAAACCCATGTATAAAAATGCCATATAAAAATGTATAAACTTATAAAAACTGAAGACAAAGTAGGATATTCCTTTTATTCTATTTTGGCTTGCATTTGCTTGCTTTTCCTAAAGTACTTTAAGTTTACATATTTCCTTCTTCTAATCCTATGCTTTTTCACAGTTTATTCCCAATCTATCATCTCAGAGGCAGTTCTTATTGATGTATCAATAAAGGAAAAGGGATTTTTGAACTTGCATTTGCATCGGTGCCTTCAACATCAAGTCTCTGGCAGCCAAGAGTGAGATTTTAATTAACTATTATAAAAATCAGATCAGGCTGAATTTGAAACAGATAACTGAGGAAGTGAATTCTACGTGTACACAATGTTTTACAGCCTCATAAAAACACTAAAGCAAAGCTTCACTCCTGGAGCACTTCACAGTACATTGAGACCCTGCCTCAATATCACTGTCTCAGGCATCACCATCATCACCATCTACTATATTACTCCTAGATCCAGTTGCTCCGTCAGAAGGCACTCCAAGTTCTCCGATTTAACTGTTTTAAAGCTTAGGTTCAAAATTCCAATGTCATACAGTTTCCTGTCAACGAAATGAGTTGCTGTTTTCCACATCAAGGGGGAAAAACCCTACAAAACTGACTGCAATTATGCCAGGGGCAAGAGGGAACACCCATGAGTGCTATTATGAAAAAGAGTAGTACGTTTTAATGTGTACTTCTCTGCAGCAGCCAATAAATGATGAATGTGTTTATGCATTTATCAGAAATATTACATACACCCAAATCCATCATCACATGGTAAACAGGAAAGAGTGAGTAGTCAGATTCATTAAAATTTGAATTTTTACCACTGACTACACTGAAGCCAAAACATTAATGAGACGCACAATTAGTTTCAAGTTTTTCAACATTTTCCTCTGCTCTCTGAAATCTGGGTTTTCCAAAAATAGAAACTAAGAAGGGCTCAAGACAGTAATTCTCTTTATACCCACAGTAATATATCAAACTATACTAAAAACATACCAAGACATTAAGCAATATCAAGAATATTAGCTGTGGGTTTACTGTATTGAAGCTTTTCTTGTAAAAATAAGTAACATTTATTATTCTTCACTGCTGTGTGAAAAGGAGAATTTTGCAGGCAACTAACATTTATCAATAATTCTATGAGGCCTTTCTATTCCTCAAGTGGCTAGAGCAGTAAAAAGGAAAGAAACACTATTAGAATTAACTCTTAAAAGCAAATATAATTCCTCAGATGTTACAGAACTTTCATTATAAATTTAATAAATTGTTTCCTATTTTATTTTTCTTTAAGATATAAATCTATATGATATGCAGTTAGCTAAGCAGAGAAGAATACACTGCCCTAGGTACTACACTAGGCTACACGGGGGCACAGAACGAGGGCACACCAGCACAGCTAAGAGCAGATAATTACCCTGGATTCTTTGGTTCACTGTCCCGTGAACTTCCTCCCTTCAGCTTTCTAACCAGCTTCTCACTGCTGCGTCTAATGGAAGCACGAAGTTTGCTAAAGGAACCACTGCGTTTTAAAGATCCAGTGCCATCCTGAAAAAAATTGAACAAATGTGAAACTGCAAAAGTTTGTTGCCCTCCCCCTAACCCTGGCTCAAAAACATTTCATTGATGAATATATATTTTTTAATTGCTATTAATATATACTTGGTACAATTACTTAAACACATAATACCATATAGCTACAACTTTACAAAAACAAAAAGGCTCCTTCCAAATTATAACCAAGATTTCTAAAATATGAAGACATGCTCAAGCCATCATTCGTAATAATTAATAAAAACCCATCACAGCAGTTAAACAATTCACCATCACCATGTCACCATTTCGTATGAGCGCACTGCAGTTAACAGAGTACAAGCCCCAAGCAAAAGCATTCCCTCAGTCTAAGAAGAAAATGGTTTCATTCTTTCTAAGTATCTACATTACTTGCAAACATGTTTGATTAATCCTAAAATCCTTAAAGATATTTCTGATCAGAAACATGTATGGTTAAATTCCTGTGCTTCATTTTAACTTTCACCAAAGAAAATGTAAAACATGATGAAATTAATTTTTCATAGATTGCATTCATGTTTTACACAGCTGTGCTGATACAAAGAAGCTTCCAATGGACCACAATTCTATTTTTAAATGTTTTACTCTTAAAAACCCAACTGTTTAGTAAGATTAGAAGTGACCTTTTCCTACTTCACAGAAATCCTATGTGATTATGAAGAATTGTAAAAGAATTGTAAAAGAAGAAAGTACTACTAAGCAGACAAAGACAGACACCTGAGTTGGAGTGAGTTTATTAGAAGTTAGAAAGACAAATACACAAATCACTGAACACCAAGATTAGTAGAGAAAAGCATAATTGCCAAAATCTCACACAAAGACTAAACAGCAATGCTACTTTAGAATAACCATAAGTGAAGACATCCAGAGTTCCATATTGATGTTAACCATGTAATAGTTCTCTAAATACATTTTAAAGCACTTGAAGTACATGCCTTACTTTTACGGGTTTTGTTTTGTTTTTTCTCCTGTAAAGATCACCATCATGCCATTTCAATAATACCTTGTGTGATACTTTTAACTACCTTTTTTTCCATAGTGAACAAGCTACTTATAAAGTTCATTGTTACTTGGTTGGTTTTTGTGGTTTTTACTAATGTATTACACAGCAAATGGTTGTAATAACATTTTGTATGACTAGATACATATCTGGCAAAAGCTACACATGTACAGAAATAGAAAACCAAAAAAAGACACCAGCACTGAAGGAATGGCCAGTTTACAGGGAAGTGTAGCTCTGACAAGAATCTTAAGGGGTTTGCTAAAACACAGCAGTCAGTACTGAAGAGAGAAGTTAAAGCTTGAAGATGGTGCACGCCCGTCATGCAGGAGACAGTATAAGAATCACAAAAGGCATCTAGGCCTGTCAGAAATGGAGAGAGAAAAACTGAATGAAACTGTTGGGAAAAATTCAACAGTTTTCAATTTTGAACAGTTATGTTAACAGTATTTCTAGGTCACATTCAAAATAAATTTTTTCCAGAGTATTGGGACTGCCCTTAAGGACAAAATGCAGGCCCTTACAATTACCAGAACGTACATCTTCACACAGTTCCGCCTACGTCACTAATATGCGACTTACAAATGAGCATAAATGATGCTATGCATTCCTTAAGTTAGAATTTGTATAAAATACAAAACACCTTCAAGAAGGGATCGCTTTAGTATTACATTTTGTAAACGAAGAAAGTCGGGGTTTTTTTTCAGCTGACATTAACACAAAAATAAAGGGAAAAAAAAAAAACCAACAGAAGAGAGACACAGAGCAAGGTGCATTCATTTCAGCTTTAACTTCTGTCAGGAATTTTCCTTGAAACAAAACTGCAAGAAGAAAGAGGTCTTCCCCTAACCTCCAGACAAAATTCTGTTCATTCCTTTAAAGAACTAGAATTCAACTGACCTGTATCAATTCAGTTTCACAAGTGTTTTTTAGAACATATCTATGTGTGCATGTGTGTATATATATTATCGAAGCAAAAGCTTCTCTACTTTCCCGGATGCAATGAGGCAGCTGAAAGAATTTACCTTTAAAAATAAGCTGTGGTTCAATTTACACACTTTCCATTCTTCATATAAGTACAGAGGCCATTACTGATAGTCTTAAGGTAAATGTTTTGAGAGCCTTTACCTATAGCAACTGGAACAAACGGTAATTAAAGTCATTCCTGTAAGTGACACAGTGCCTTGCTACCAAGAGATTAGAAAATCAAAATCTAACAGAGTATGTTTCAAACTAAATTGCATATATTGGTCATACTTAAAAACAGACTTCAGCTTTGCAGGATTGAATAAACTGAAGTCTAAATTCCAATTAGAACTATTACATCAGTGAAAAGACTGTTCCTGTGGTCTTAAATCAGCAATGCTATAGTAACGATAACGATCCAAAGAACAAAGGCAAGACAAATTTGGTGGGTATAGAGTATAACTATTATGCTAGCTAGGACAGTAAGAATAAGCAAACAAGCTTTTTGGTACTGTAAATCTAAAATAAAAACATCAAACTCCCAAGTTACACAGTGACTCCGTGATTAACAAAACACCTTTAAAAAATAAGCTTAGGATTAAAAAAAATTCCTAAATACAACATAAACAAACAAAATCGCAAGAGATATCCGTTTCTATGGCAAAGTTTAATTGCCAATTTATATGTCACTTCGAATGAGAATCACCTTATTACTTTTTCTTACAGCTCCCCACCATCTCCTCCTACACTTCGTAGTTGTCTGCTACAATGCCCCTCTGACAGTCTGACCCTTACTAAACAAGAGCAATTCTTATCAGCTGGTCTATGGTAGTGAAACTTATTGCTTTCATTTCACACCTGAAAGCAGACTTATGTGCCCAAAAGATTGTGGTTTTAAAGCACTGGGTTTGAATAAGAAAAGATACTTCCTCACACCATGAACAATTACCTTAAATTAAGCACTGTCATGCCATGAAGATTTTTATCTGTCCTGCAACAGGTTGCAAGATCCATTTAGAAAAATGCCAATTACAGATACCCACTGTCATTTCTACCTTGAATTTTTAAGACCAAACATTTTTTTCCACTTTTAAGTATCTTCTGTTAACTTTAAGGGATGGACTTTATTATAAGAAAGATGTAAACATGCACTACACAACCTCACTCAACATGTCCATTTTAATAGTTAATGAGGGATTTACTTCAATAGATATTTCATTTCTTTTTGTAAGAGTGTAAGACATTACATCAAAGCATCTAATGCTTTATATGGATTACATATGGAAGTCAATTACAACAAATCTTCTAACAAAAATTTTTCGTTGAAGTTTATTGCTTTACACACTTGACCTGTTCTCTCTGACAGGCAAGAACATGAGTCACCTTGACCACTTCAAAAGAATTTAAATGGAAAATACAAGCCTCTCTTCAGGATCTGCATAGAGAAGTAAAAAATTCTACTATATTTTATGAATCAGAATATTTTGTCTGGAGGGAACACAGGAGGGTAAAAAACCTACACAATATAAGTTAGAGGGAAGAACAGCACTGAGATAGAAACACTAGCAGAGTAGAGGGAGAGAGAGTTGCCCACTTTATATAAAACATTTAATACAGAATACCTTCTCTTAAGAGGGGAAAAAAGAAATAACAAAGATGAGTATAAAGCAATGCCACTTCAGCACACTAAAAATTGTCTCTTTGCCCTGAGAGATCAAAACTATTTTTCAGATCAACAAATTTTATCAGTGAGTTTGATTCAAATATTGACCTAGAAATACTGTCTATTGCTTTTCCACAGAAGGCCCTTTCAATCCAAAACCTGCATGCTTGTTTAATTAATGTCAATAACAGAAAAAAGTTTAATCCATTTAGAAAATAGTCATGCAAAGTACAGTGAAAATTAAGGGAGGAGTACAGTACACAGTTCTAATGCTGAATGGGCAAAATGAGAATTAAAAAAAAAGAGTTATCCAACCTTACTTTGTCTTTATTAATGACACAGTATTATTCACAATAGATGCTGATTGACTGTCTTGGCACTGAGAACACCAATGCCAAGAAAACAATAAAAAAGAGAGACAAAAGCAAAGATGGAAAGAACATTCTCCTTTAAGACTTAAAGAAGCAGTATGTGTTTTATCAAGGTTTCTCTGGAATGATAAACTTTGCTTCGTGTGGCTAACAAAAAAATATTGCTATTGTAAAAGAAATGAAACTTGAGAACACTCAATACTGCAAAGTAGGCTACTTCCCCTCCCATACAGCAAAAGCAGGCAACACTACTTTTATAATCTAATGGAAAATTTTCAGCAGAACTGCAGCTGGGAGTTAGTTAACAGTGCAATATATATCCCATTGCCAGCAATGGGATAAAGCATGGGAAAGTTGGTGACAGAAGCAAACAACTACATAAGGCAGATCAGTAACAGAGCTTGCACTGTCTTTCAAGTTAAAGGAAAACAATGGTTAGAAAAATGCATATGTAACCACATTACATATATGTTTTTACTTTCTGACAATTAGTGTTATACAGTGAAGCCAATACATGGGAAACAAATAGGAACAAGCTCTGACTCCAGTCAAATTCTAATATGGGAAAGTGATATTAATATTTCACTTAAGAAATGAGAAGTTACTATCATATTGTTATGTGATGGCACTGCCTCTTAAAATGGATTGTACAGCAGTTTAAAAGTTAAATTCTTTCCTCTAAAAAGTTGGGTAAGGAGGAGATGGAAATTATTTTAGTGTTAGACTGAGCACTTTAATTTACTCAAACTGCTAACACTTAGTACATCTCCACATCAAATGTTCTTTGTGATTCCAACAGTTGCAGTATTTCTAAAGAAACATTAAAAATATGGGCAAATATGACATCAAAAGGACAAAAGCAAAAGTAAGTTAATTGCCAGAACATTTCTACCAGTAAAAAGAAACCACTGACAAGCAATTGTACACCAGACCATAACCAGGACACTCAATCAGCATTAAACAACTGAAATACAACTGCTTGGGATTCTTGAAGAAATTTCACCATTCAAGACAACAACCGAAAAAATGTTTCAAAATATTACGATTTTTTTACATTACATTATGATAAACAAAGTGTTATTCTTCATTTCTTAATTGATTCTGCAAAATTACAAAATCCAAAGTAGATCAACCAAGAAACTACTGAAAGCATGATAGGCTGGTGAATGGACAACCATATTTGTTACGGTGATAATTGATCTAGGCTACTTTCTTAAACTGTGTACTGTACTTACCCCATTCCATTCTACGCTCATACTCACTTCCTCGCCTCCATCAGGACCACTCTCGTACTTTACCACATCAACATTGAGGCTTTCTCGGCTTCGCCTTTTTTCTATGCTCTCAGGGTCATTCAGCACTTCAGCAACTCTCTGTTTATGAACATTGTCAAGACCCTGAGAATCAGATAAAATGAGAAAAGGTTTTTTTTATTACAAGCTGTATTAATCTACAACTTACACACAATAACCGTATCAAGAAAGAAGTCAAACCAACCCGTAACACCATCACCCCTATTCTGCTTTCAAAGGGCAGTTAAAGATGAGCTGCTCTTTATACACTGCAGGAATCAACACAGCAAGAAGTGAACACAGCTTGGTAGTTTCAGAATTCAGTGACTTGCCATTCTTTTCCTCCTACCCTACCACTTGTCAAAGCCTCACGGTGTTCATGTCACTTACCTGAAGCCAGCTAGCTACCAGCTTAATATTTAAGCAATTTATAGATCATGAACAGACAATGCAATTCTCAATTTTCCACCTATCAAATGGCGCAGTATTAACCCACCTTTGGGAAGAATGTTGCAGGTGTCTGAAAATCTAATATCTGAGACTCAGGTTGTGTTATTTAAGAATATCAACACATGACACTTGGCACAGTAGTATAATTTACTCTTAAGAAAGAAATCAAATAGAAAATAAGCTTATAATAAAACAGACTATATATATGGTAAATAAAATATGTTTACTTTGTGTTAAAGAACGCACATCAACTACCAAATAATCCTTTAAGTATCTTAGAAGTGCTAAAATACCTTCTATGAAAGACCTGCACTAAAAATAAAGGCAAAATCTTTAACTAGAAAGTAACAAAGGTCAAATTATTCTTATTTTCAGTTTTGTTTCTTTATAATAAACCTACTCCACATCATAAATGGTATTTGCTGTCAGGAAGAGATCCCAGATGAATGCCTTACACAAGAAAATATTTTGCATCTTTCACTGTGCAGCATTAGCAGCAAATGCAGCAGGGGATCTGTGCAACAAACCCATAAAGTTTACTACAATGCAGAAAGTGAAAATCATGCCAAAATTCTTCTTAAAAGTGCATAAATAAGAATGAAAGATGTTTTAGTGCATGGAGAACTCAGGTTCTTGGTTCCCATATAGCTGCTCTCCACCCACTGAAGAGTGGAACAGCCCTTCCTAATGAAATTCTACACACAAGGAAGCATGAAACCAACATACAATGATCACATATTTTCACTTCCTTGTGGCTGTATGGTGGAGAAATGTGGCTTGAGCTCTCAGACAGCAGAGAAATAGGGTCAAAATGGCTTTTGCACCAATTCCTTTAGCAGCACAGAACACAAAAAGCATAAACCTTTAAAATCACCAGGAAGGTGATGTATCACATACAGACTCCAGGCTCAGCTCCAGAGCTATCATGTCTCATTTACCTCACACGGTTGGTTGGGTTGGATTGTTGTTTTTTTTAAAAAGTAAAATAATGAAGGGACAGGGAACTGTACTTTCCCAGTTTGTTCAATTCTATCATGAAAGATTAAGGACAAAGAACTTCAACTGGTCTTCAAAAATCTAGCATATGCATCCCAGCAGCTAAAGCAAAGCATGTGTGAAGGAGAACCGAGCTGTGGAAGACTGATGCTTTTCCACCCCTCGGAACAAAAGTACCTCGTTGCTTTTAGATGCAAAGGGGAAATGCACTAACCCTGTCTGTCCTCCTTTACTTTAACCACCTAGAATAGAGAGGTAATGTTAAATATGGCTAGTAAGACAGCACTGTTTCCTACATGTCCAAATCTAGTGCTGCATGTAATGTGATATATTATAGTATAATAGTATAGAGGTGGTATATGATGCTTCAAGGTCAAATTTTTACTGGGAAAAGTTGGTGCTCTGTTTTGGCATTCTGGAAAAAGGAAATAAACATAACTACAAGCAAAGTTTTCTTCCAGTCTTCCTATTACTATTGTATCATGCCAAACTAACCTGATTGTATCTGTTCACACTAAAAAATTATCATGTGTAATGGCAACAGTAAAACTAAGAACCAGAACAAGTAGGTTAAGATGTACGTGTTCATTTCTTATCTTCAAATCCTATTTGAATGAGAGACACATCAAAAATGAACCTTCAGTAAAAGTATGTGAAAGTCATCCTCAGTAAAAGAAAATATCTGTATCAACTATTTCCCTGACTCCTGAATTTTCCTTGTTGAGTAACTCTTCTCCCAGATTCATACTTTCCTCTTACCAGTTTCATTCCATTTATTTGGCAAACACTTGCAAGTTTTCCATCATTTTCTGTGGAAGAAAGAACTTATGCCATCTTATATCAAAGGGAACCGTTGCTGAAATCACTAGAAGAGCATGAGGTTTGCCAGGAAATTTTTGCTCTCTCACTTTTCCAGAAATCTGCTTCTACATACAAACACTGCAGTATCATTCTTTAAAAAACAACTTCAAAACAGTATAACCAATAAAATCCAGTATATTAACTGATAAAGATACGGTCCATCACCTCAGTCAGTTTACTTGAATTTAGAATTTGACTTTAGAATTTTACATGAAGATATAAGGAAAAAAAACTCAAACCAAACCACTTCTGGAAAAAAAAAGACAGATCTTATTTACTATTGCATAAAAGCAAAATTAAAATTGAACTTTCCAAGGTTCTTTTAATTCACTTATATGTTCTTATTTTGCTTTCCATTTTAACACTGACAAGCCATATTTACCTGTCCAGTCTTATGTACTTTTATAAAAGACATTGTATCAAATCATCCAAAAGGGAAAGGAAAAACAGAAAGCAAATAAATCCCCAACAAAAATCAAACTCTCTCTCACCTTCTAAGACTGAGAAAGTGTTACTTGAACAGCAGATCTGAGAGCACAGAGACAGCACAGAACTCCTCCACATTGCAAGAATTATAGTCCCCCCCCTTAAACTGCAATATCCATCCCATCGGTTTGCAAAAGTAACAGAAACAACAACTAATAAATTTATAATTGTCTTTTAAAGGTCTGCACCAGTCAATCAGTTGTACGAAGAAACAGAACATTTGTAAGTTTGACAGCTCCTTATTAAAAATAGAACAGCACTGCTGTCAAAGGAGATTATCAACAGAAACTCTCCATATGCCCTAGCTACAGTCTCTCTCCCAGGACATGTAGCCAACTGAAGACTGCTGGCTCACACAGTGTTTTCTGATCTTCCATTTGCCACATAATTTCACCCCCAATTTAAATCATGCCCCCAGCACACAGTGCCACTGCCCTAGCAATTAGCCAGTTTGGAAATCTTAAGATGGTTATTGGTTTATCACCAGTTCAGACTGAAATTAGCAAACAACATCAGGCACCAGACACTGAAGAGCTAAAAGTTCATATGTTCCACATGTATGATAGACAACTGAAGCTGAAAATCTGCATGACCACAAAGCAGAAATATCATTAAGGCAATTTTTCATACTTGCCTGCTTACGAGATCTCATTGCTGCCTCTTCTAATGTTTCAGCAGCTTCAAATTTGCCCTGTCGTCTGTAAAGTGCCCCAAGGTTCTTTAAGGTAGTTGTTACTGTTGGGCTATTTAAAAACAAAAAAAAAAAAAGAAGTAGTAGTATATATATACACACACAGACTAAACTTTTCTTAATTAACAAACTAATAAAAAATTAATACAGTATTTATCTTTTTTGGTAAATATTTAGTGTCTCTTGAAATATACTGTACTTCAGGTACATGGAAAAACCTGTTAACAGCTTTCAAAGTGCATTAACAGCTCACACTATGATTAGTCAGCAGCCTTGAAAATCAAAGATAGTAACTAACCTCTAGATCTATCTACTCAAGAGAAAACTGGAGTGCTATATCCTTCTGTTTCTCAGACACATCTTAAGGTGAAAGTTTAGCTCAATCTGAGTGTGTTCAACTGAATAATTGTGAAGCTTCCAGAAAATATGCCTACTCATGCATAGTGACCATTACTGTAGTATGTAGTCACAAAACAAATTAACAATTCCTTTCACCAGCTTTTACTTAACACCTACTAGCAATTTTTATGCATTCAAACTACACCTGAACAATAAAGGAAAAAAAATCCACACATTCCGTTAATAAGTCTCACACCCCAACAAGACCTTTTGTTTCAAGGACACAATGAAAATTAGCTCAGTCACAGTATTGTTGTGTGAAGTTTTGCTCCAGTAACAGCAGAGAAAAGATTTCCTCGTGCATTAGAATCAACTAGTACATGAAAAACAAACCAACAAAATGTATTGCACCCAGAGAAGATGGGGAAAAAAGAGCAGATTTCAACAGTACAAAGGTTCTGTTGCTTGTTAAATACATGAATTCAAACTCTGAAGAAATTAAAAACCCTCACTGAGCATTATCAGTACCAGGTGCAGGGGTTTTTTCTTACACTGTAACACCTGCACATTAAAAAAAAACCCACAGTAAACAAACAAAATTAAAGCAAAAATATTTCACAAAGCATAAACCAAACTGAAGTCCTTCTCCCATTTTAAAGTACACATTTTCATTCACACAAAACTGTATTCTTCAAGCTTTAGAAACAAATAATGCTTAATTGTGGCAATTTAACTTTGTTTCCTTCTGCCAGCTAGAAAACTCAAGGCTCAGTTATTTGTACAGTCTCCTTTTTGCTTCTGGCCTTCTCCCAAAGTCTTGCTGGGGCAGGGAGAGCATGTATGTCAACCAATGGTATAAAAAGAAAGAAAGATGACCTATGTTTCCACGTGAAGGGCTGCCACAAACACAACTGGTGAATTTTTATGTCACTTATTAGACCTAACCAGCCTAGATTAAAAAGCAGCCTCAGGACTTTAAAACTGCTACCATGTTCCTGAAACTCATTCTTGAGGCATGAATTTTTAACACTGTAGTTTACACCGTCCTAAGCAAGCAGCTGGTTTGGTTTCCTTTTTAAACATGCTTCAATTTGAGATTTCTGGATACTTGGGTATTGCCTCATTGTTTGTCCTGTAAAGAAATTACCCACCTGTCAACTTTGCAAGCCTTGTACCAGCCCCCATATTCTCCAAAAGATGTGCCATCTTTTTGCTTTCCCTAAAACAAAAGTAACATTGAAGAAAGTTAACTGACTTGTAACAAATAAGTAAAAGTTCAAAAAAAGTTTTATGTCAACGGCCTTACTTTGCATTCTTCCCTCTCTTCTGCATGCATCCAAATAGGCTTATTTTCATCTGATGAAACAGAAGAAAGTATTTTATAGAAGCACAAAACTACAAAATAGACAGTTTGATTTCCACCCTTCTGAAATGAAGTTGTGAACCAGGGAATTATATTGTTACCACCACAAAAAAGCTTACTCTTCATACTACAAGCAGCAGATAAATAAAACATACACCTCTTCCCTTTAGAAACAGTCACTTCTGAGAAGCTCTGAAGTCAGTATACGCTGAAATCAATTTGTCACGTGCCTGGTTTTGTGTTAAAAAACACACATTTATTTCTTTTATCGTAACAAGTGTTTTGACATCTAAGTGGAGCATATGCTACTGTCATGGAATGCAATAAAAATTCTTCACTGTGATTTACAGTTGATAAAATGCATTTGACTTCAATGTACAGTGTAATTCACAATTTAAGGGTATTTTCCCCATTCTTTGAATGTATTAATGGAGGATTCACATTAACAATGTATTTATTATATCATTAAAAATCCTGCACTGACTGAAAAGTGACATACATTTTTCTGCCCCTATAAAAACATCAAAATTGGGTTTGGTTGAACATAAAGTAAATTATGCCAGAAATACAATCCATAAAACATAAACCTAACAAAGTCTATCTCATCTAAGAAAAACTTATTTTGAATCAAACACTACTGCTGTATCTAAATGCCTTCTTAGGATGAATGTGCTTCAACACGTCTATAACCTCACTTTTTAAAAGTCTACTTCAAGCAGAAAACAATTTTAATCAGGATACAATTAACTTCCTGCAGATTTTATTTCATAACTGCAAAAATGAAACATACATTAAAATCTAGGGTCTCAGTTTCTTACCATCTACAGAGCCAAATTCCCGTTCATGAGCACGAGTAAGAATCTCTTTGTATAAAGTTTCCGCTTGCTTAAATTTGCCCTGTTTTAGATAGCAGGAAGCCTAAAAACAAAACACCCCCCCAAAAGATATCAGCACATTGTTTTATTTAGCTTGATAAATAATAAATACAATGCATGCTGAACAAAGGTGCATTTCAATTTATCAGAAAATTTTACTTCCTTAGATTTACTTTAAAAAAGACTTACCAGGTTATTCTTTGTTTTCGCAACATTTGGATCATCTGGTCCCAGCTTAGTTTGGTAAATTTCCAGTGCCCTCTGATAGTAGTATTCAACCTCCTCATATTTGCCCTGGTTCTGGCATAGTAAAGCCAAGTTATTTAATTGTTTGGCAACATCAGGGTGATCCTTCCCCAGGACCTGAAAATTAAATACCTTGTATTAAAACATTCTCCAGCCATCATATCAGGGTTTAGAAATGCATCACTTAGAAATATCCCATTAGCTCTTATTCGTCATCAATTCAACACAAGGATCACAAAAGCAAAATCTATATTTGAAAGATACGAAAATTATTCAGTTCTATTACAAACTGAGAATGCTGCGTAACAATTCTTAACAGGAATAATGTAAGTAGTATAGAAACAGTATAGGCAGCGTATTATACAAAGCCTGAAGATGCAGGCACTGTCTCATGGACTAGAATAAATATCCACGTAGTCATGGATTAACCAGCTTTAAAATTTTAATGATGTTTCATTTTTATTCCAATACCCTTGTCAAATCAAAGATTACTTAACTGTCGAAGGGGAAAGAAAAAGGTAAAGAAGGTTAATTATAAAATACAGAATTTAGAATATACCCAGAGTGCTCCAACAGCTTTTTAAGACTACTGGAATTTACTACTGTTTTGAATTTCAGACACTGCTAACTACTAGGGCACTGCTAACTGTGGTTTATCTGGCAGATCTAGCCCAACAAAACATAAAAAAGTGGAAGTGTTTAACTTTGCCCCCTCCCTCAAAAAAACTCATTGAAAGATGCTGTATTTTTTTTACTCATACCTTTTCTCTGATTTCCAGAGCCCTCTTGCACAACGGTTCAGCTTCTTTGTACTTTCCCCGTTTACCATAAAGTACTGCAAGATTGTTTAGAGTTGCTGCCACCTGTCAACAGTAGAGAAATACTAATTACACTGGAATTTGCCAGTGCAAATATCTGACAAACGAACACATCTACAATGCACTGATGTTTTCAAATTTTCCATGCACATAGTAAACATCTTGGAATTTGGAAATGAATAAATTATTACTGAATGCATACATACACAAATGAGGAAAGAAAAAAAAAAACAAAATCATGAAATACTTTTGCTTCATTTGTGGAAATGTTGTTTAGTGCATCCATTTTTCTTTGTATGTTATTCTCTTATATAGTTACCTGCTGACATCTATACTCAGAGCTGCACTGCTCCACACAGGCAACATGAAGTGAGGTATCACATTAATTTTAAACACTATGTCCAAAAGCTTGATTTACATTTCATTTAAAAGCAGCAGTAGACCAAATCAGAAGTACCCCTTCAATAAGTTTAATAAAGTGATTTGAGTAAGCAAATTAAAATCTTTCTTCACAGATTAATTTCCCACAGAAAATCCATGCAATCCAAAATCAAGTATGTGCAAGTCATTTGTGGTGAAACAGCACTGAATATAATGCTCAAAAGGAACATTAAATATTTAAGATGAAGAATGTTACATCACAGCCTCCTACCTGTACTGTTTAGAGATAAGCCAGGTCTTAAAAACTTTCCTGTTGAGTTTAATATTAGAATGAGTTGAAAAAACTTCAGTGAAAGACAAATAAAAAATATGATATTGCATGTATACAAACCGCTGGATGATCTTTGCCCAAAGTCTTTTCGCGGATAGCCAAGGCATCATTCAGGAGATTTGCTGCATCTTTGTATTTGTTCTGGTCTCTAAATTTTAAAGAGCCATAATTAATACTTGGGATTCAGTAAAGAAAGTAATAAAAATGAAGCTGACTTCAGTACTAGCCTAAAGATGCTTGTACAAAAGAAGAGAAATTGAGAATATATTCAGAAAGAAGAAAAAAAAAAACAGAAGCCTGTAACTGTAGTTTGCTAGTTGAGGACTAGCATGTACTACTTCTACACTGCTGTTCAATTTATACCTCCGGATTATCTGTAAGCGGGTAATCAAGACATGTCCCCTCAGCAGACAAAAAAAAAAAAAAAAAAAAAAATCAGAACTGGCTCCCAAAGCAAAGGCACAGGCAAAATTGCAGTAGCTTGTTTGACATTTAAGAATAGGGAGACATAAACATTGCAGGACCCTCTTGAGGGTTTTAATAAAAAGCAGTGAATGAAAATTGAAATAGTCAAAAACTTAATCTGAACATTAACGGGTTGTAGGTAAATAATAACTATTTAACTGGTATTTATCTATGACAATATACAAACCTGTACACCAAAGCAAGTATGTTCAACATAGTGGCAACATCAGGATGATCATGACCTGAAGTCTTCTCCAGATCTTCAAGAGCTTGTTTACAGAGAGGTACAGCAACCTCATATCTACCTTGGGAAGCATACTGAATAACAAGATTATGAAGGGTCCTTAATCTTGCTGGAATTTCATAGCCACCTTGCTGGGCAGCAGCTGCTGCACTGCTATGCTGCTGTTGAACTGAAAGAAATCGGGAAGATTTCAAGTTGCTTAAAAGATGACTAACTAAACCATCTAACATTACTGCAGAATAACACAAAATGAGACTCACTGAATTTTACTTCTTCAATACAAAGCATTAGTATTAGAACATACTTCCTAGCAGTCACACTGTCTTGAAGAGTGACAGTGAAAGTATGACCATGTTATTCTTCATATTCCATCTGGTATTGTATTATTTTACACTTCAATTAGCTCAAAGGGCCAAGTGTAATAAATCAATGAATAAAGTAGGAAACTTTCAGCTCAGCAAATCATTAAGAATTCTCAAGATTATATAATAATTTTGCACTTACAAATATTGGTATTTCCCTAGAGAAAATATTAACAAGTCAGCTGCAGAAAAGCTCAAATGGTTTGTCCTTTTTCCTTTATTCTTCTTCTCTAAACATACAAATTTTTTTTGTTTCCCTTTGTTTGCTATACCAAGGAGTGCTTAAGGTTGGCACAAAGGATTAAAACACCCTGGATGCCACAAACAACAGTTCCAAAAGGAAAGGCACCAAGCCAAAGCCAGTGTCAACCTTCAGGTTTTACTTATTAACCCTCAGGCTTAGCCACTTATTTTCCAGCAGCTCCTAAGCTTTGGTTGTTACAACCCACACCATCCCATTCCCCCCAGAAATCTACTACCTCTTTTCTCTTCACCTGGAAGACTTCTGGCAAAATTGAGAAAATTCCCTCTTACTCATTTTCATTAAATTCTAGACACCACACAGCATAAGAGCTCCAGCCGTGAGACTGACCTTCTTCTCTCCTTTCTATTAAGCTAGAAACACTCTCACAGCAAGTGGGAGCCTTTTTATGTCAGTGGAATCCTACAATTTCAAGCCTACACCCACAATCACTGCCTACCAAAGCGCTGAGGCATTACAGTATTTTTCCTGGAGGTCAAAGAAATTGCCGACATGTCAACTTTGTCTTTTGTGAAGCAAAATAAGATAGATGGACTATGCAGGTATATAGGCAGCTTTGTCATTCAACTTTCCTATTACAAAATTCTAGAGAAGCAAGGATGAGCTCATGATCAACACTAAACTATTCTAAACTCTTCAAGTCTTCCTTCCATTGCTGGCTATGGATAGCACTAATACGCTATAAAGAACTTGTATCTTGTATATATGCCCATAAAGGAAATTCGAAACTCTGCTGATCAGAGGTGCAAGCCTTCAGATATTTCTTCTGAAGTCATCTGTCTACTAAGAGCCATTATAATACTAGCACACTACATATACACTACAGTATCAATGTATTATATAGTATCAGCTTTACATCCATACAGAAAACACAACATTTCACCAAGCAAAGCTTATCTATTAATGGCTTCTTTGAATCATGCTACCAAACACCTCTACCCTCAAACTTCAGTGCATATTCATCAGTGCTTCTGACCTGAAGACAATACTTCTAGAATGAGTACTAAGGAAAACAACCTTAGCAAAGGGGAAAAGATTATATATGAGAAAGACTTCATACTAAAACCTGTCCCAGACTGCTAAATCAGATCATTAAAAAGGTCATTAACAGAATTCACCATCAGGACAAACCATCAAAAAGCTTCAGTGTTTCAGAATCTGCCTCAGTCACTTGGAACAAACCTCCTCCATTCTGAGACCCATAGGAAAGACTGTGGGACAAATTCTGAAGTCAGTTCCAAGAACTTTACAACAGCTAGTAAACTCTCTTTAAAAACCTAGGCCCCAGTTCTGTATGGATCAATGGAATGTGTATCAATGACAGGTTTCCTTATTCTAGCAGAGGTATTCACCACTCCCACTGTGTCCCAGAGGACCCCAAGCGTGGATTTGTTTTTATAAAGAGCATCTTTATATTCTGCATTGCAAAAATACACTAACGTTGTAATCTGAAGTGCACTTACTTCCTTGTCCTTGGTCATCTTCATCATTGGGAAATAAGTCATCCAAAGGCTCTTTGGTGGAATCTGTATCCTTATCTTCCTATAGAACAACCCCAAACCCAAACAAATTGTTACACTTAAATCTAAAGGCATAAAGGGAAAGCCCATCTAATCAGCACCCAGAATTTAGGAATTAACAACAATAACATTTCTCACAGAAGTTTTATGAAGGTCTGATGTTCAAATGTATTTACATACTCTGTCCCAAAACAATACAGGACACCTTCAGAAGAGCCAGGAATAGAAATCAGGTCTCCTAGATTTCAGTCTCAATTTAAGCACACAAGAATACATTTGCTATTCTTACAGAGACCTAATGAAAGTACCCACTGAGGAGTGAGTGCTACTGAGTACAGAATTGTCCACTGTACTTTTCTAGTTGTAAATGCAGTTATAGATGGTCAAGGAGAAGAATAAGGAGACCTCCATTTCTGAGTACTCAACTTCTCCACAAAATAAATTTTGCAACTGTGACTGTAAGGTTCAAAAAGAAATACACACTTGCAGGGAAGCTAGTCTCCAACAGTCTCCATCTGGAACCGTATTAATTTCTGCACAAGCCATCAGTGTATATTGCATATAACAGTGTATATAACATTCCAAATTCCACAATCATGTAAAATAAAGAAACAGATCGTCCTTCGGTCCTGTTTAAGTGTGAAGTCTACACAACATAAATAGTTGAAGTTCTCAGAAATGTTAATCTCGGTAAGGAGAAAACCCAGGAGCAGAACACAGTCCAGTTTTTCTGGCTCTCCATCCAACACCTTTTTTCACAGATAAAAGGACAACTGCTGCTGCTGGCATTCAAGTTCAATGGTGGCAAAGTGGGTGCTCTGCAGATTGATGGGACTAGATCTGGGGAAGATTTCAACCTCCTATTGAGTATATATAATTTATTATTTCCAAGGCTAACAACAGAAACCATCCATATGGTTAGTGAAACTATAAAGTTGCTTTGCCTACTTTGACCCTACTTGCCAATATAGCTTCAAACAACAGTGCTATTTAGGCCATCTGCAGATTACAGTTCAACAGTTAGCACATCAAAATCCCAGTGTTTCCTCCTCCTGTCCCTTTTCTAAACAGGATTCAGTGGCAGTATTCAGCTATGAATACCAACTCATGAAATAGCACTGAAAAGTTCACACTTTTCACAAACTGACCAAAAGAACTCACAATACGATAAAAAGGATTTAGTCAAGCAGGCAGTTAAGCATGACTAAAACACATATATTTTCAACCATTATGTTACTGAAATAATTGTTTCTGATAAACTGTTCTTTCCAAGACACGGGTGAGAAGGTCTGATAGCACAAAATGAACTCTTCCTCTATGGTGCCATCTAACTTAAGGAAACAAAATAAAAGGGTAACAAGGAGGGCAAATAATTCAGATGTCTTTTTAAGTGGTAAATTACTTCCGTAAATTAAAATTGTATCCATTTTCTCTCTAAATCTAAGAATATTTAACACAATAGGCTAGCTAAACACAACTGAAAACGTGCAGATGATCACAGTGTCTGGCAGAAAGTCCTGAAAGGGGATTCAATAGCATCCTATCTTAGTGTAAATTCTCAGATAGAAAAGCTACACACTGATTTCACTAGAGAAAGACTAAGTATGTAAGTAAAACTAAATATGTAAGAAAAACTATGAAATTTTTTGTTTGGTTGCATTCTTAATATTTTTTAAGCTAATATGGTACTAAATAAGGATTTATGGATTTTAAGCCTCACATTTTATTATCTACAGACAGTAGATAATAAGGATAAAATAGATAAAATAAGAATAAACTGAACTCTCAGAATCTTTCTGCAAACTATGTGACACTGGTACAAGGTAAGCATTTAATGACAAGTTTATGTTAGAGACAAATAAAAAGCTTCTATCTGTCATTTCTTGGTTACTATGCAGATTACAACATATATGTAAATGTAAGGTGCTTTTACTATGCAGCTACTTACTGATGGTGAAATATCATCATCATATTTTTTTAGTTGATTCATGAATTCTAGATGTTTCTTTTCTTCCTCCAGCTGAGCCACAGATTGCTCACTTTTCTGTAGTTTCTGTTGTGTATTGGCTAGTTCATCCCGTAGCCACTGATTTTCCTGGCATAGCCGGCGAACCTGAGCACGCAATTTCTGCTTCTCTGATTCCACTGCATTTAAGTGATTTGACAAGGCCATCATTACCTAAAAAGCAGGAGGTGTCACATGACATACTTCCTCTAGAATGTAGTCCTGTATTTAACAAAAAAGCCTTTTACTATTTAAAACCTATGTCAGCTGTGAAATCTGGTAACCAGATTTCCCTTCTTTACATATCTGGTTCTCACTTTTCCTCAAACTTTTTTACCATTTGTTCAGCCAGAATTAACCTAGAGGAACTCTTTACTAATGATTGTTTTCCATGATGCTATCAGAAGCCAAATTCTTTTCGAATGCCCTGAAGATTACATATAATCTTAAAATACATGAAAAATTTGAACTAGGATTTAGATTACTGAAATGGAAAACTTTGTTCCACTAACATGAAACGGAACAGTAATACTTTTAACTTGAAGGACCACAAAAATAACTGAAGGACTAAGAGTTCTAATTTAGCAGCTTTCAGACAGAAAGGATTCATATACATGCTTACAGTTCATAAGATGAAAACCTCAGCATAACAGTAATACTACAAAGGGACAATTATACTACTGAGATCTAAATGTGCAACTGAACACACAATTTATATAAGCACTTTATGTATCATAAACTTGAGTGTGCAGACATTCAGTGTGTTTGAACAGTCATATTAAGGACAAAAAAATAGCAGCCATAACAGCAGTCTACTTGGATTGGATTTCTGCTAATCAAAGTTAAATGAAAAAGGAGTTCATTAAGTGAAAGCCAAACATTACGCACAGAAGATACTCTTCCTTCACTGCTTATGTAATCTCCCACTGATACACATAGAACAGCTGATAGCAATCCCAGGAAGCACACCTTGTAAGGATGGGCCACTGGTCATAATACGAATCTTCTTTCAGATGAGTTTTGACATTCCCAAGCTATTAGTATTTCATCTCCTCAATTTCATGTTTCTTTAAAACAAAATTACTTTAAAGTGGTTTTAAATTAAATATTTAATGTGAAACAGATGGTGACCTTAGCTGAATTTCCATGTTTCAAAAAGATATATCAAGCCTGTAGAAACTACTTTTTCCTACAAAAGTAAGAAATACTCCAGGTATAATTTCCCGATACCAATCTAAATCTTCAGATTTCAGCACCTATCTACTCACATACTCAAAACTGTTAATAATTTAAATTACTTGGCCTATTCAAACTGTGGCATTTGTAACATCAGAAAGTACATTTAGGAAAGTTGTGATAATAGGATTAACATAATCAAACAACATTGTACCGGCTACAATAGCAAAACTAAATATTTTGTAATCTTACCTCTCCAGAATTAACTGAAAGAAAAGTTTTATTACTTCTTCAAAGTCAGTTTCATTTTCATTGAAATAACACTTATGTCATCAGACCTACATCCATATCGCAAAAACATCTATAAAATATTTCCATATCTTAACTTAAATGCTGCAAATCATAATCATACTACACTGCTGCAACCCAAAGCATGCAGGAAGAGGTGGCTTATCAGGTCTAAGAGTAGTAGAAGTGTCATTGCTTTCCTGACAAAGGCAGTAAATGCAGACACCTTGGCTCGTTGCCACCAGAGTTCACAAAACACCGTGCAGGGCAAACAAGGCAGTAACATCTGCAACTGAGGCTGCTGACTCCAACAGAGCCAACAATCAGGAATAGCTTCTTGGAGTCCCAATACCATGTCAAAGTCAGAAGAGAGAAGTTACTCATTCACCCACCGATCTCCTACAAACACTCATTAACAGTAACTCAACTTAGCAATTTTATTCCGTATGTCTTCTAACATATTCTTCTGATACAAACGAGCAAGCTTGTACAATATACTAAGGCCTGACAATCAGTACCATAATGTCCAGGGGTTCTACAGTCCCATGTCTGGTAATCCGTATTTGTTCGTTCTCTCAGGCCTCAATTCACCATGATCCAATGCACAAAACTTTCAGATCACCAGATCCAGATCAGAAGACTGAGCACATTTACAGACCAGTATAAAGACTATTAATATAGAGCTAACTCACTGGCATTTTCAAATCATTTGCAAACATCTGCTATTTTATACCAATGACTGTATCACAGTACATCGTTTCTGGTTTTTGATGTAGTACAAAATACCCTAAAGTTGGACTGTTAAATATAGTCCTGACATCCTGACTAAACATGCATCTTTTCACTCACCTTCTGCAGACAATATCTTCATCAACTAAAATAGTTCACAGAAATTAGGTGAGTCCTTTTTTTAATGCATCAGTGAAAGTTGTTCAGGCTCTGTAGTCCATTCTCAATGTTTAAAATATTTAGTAAATGTTCAATAAAGATTAGAGATTCTTAAGCTTCAGGAGCATTGTGAGCTACTATAAAGAATCTCAGAATCAAGGGAATATAAACATGAATTTAAGGTTATGGCAGAGCTCAGAGGCTGGAGCAAATTTGGGGCATGGAGTGGAGAGGGAGAGACACCTCCCTATGCAATAATTTAGAGCTAAAATGCCAATGTTGAGTTCTTGAGCAGCTCAAACATTACCTGCCTAATGCCATGGAAAAGTCTAAACAGAAAATAGTAACTGTCTCACTGAAGCTCGGTTATGAGCTTCAGTGCTTTAATACTGAATGCATAAAGAGTTCTGTAACACAACAAGACAGACAGTATCTACCTCTATTAATTACAGCAACGTTTCTCCTTAACATACAATAACAACGTCAACGTCCCAGCACATTACAAATATTCAGTAGGGCAAAGTTAAGTCCTCAAAGTCTGAAATGCTTTATTTCTACTGCAATTTTACCTGTGCTTCACTAAGGCCAAGCTCCAGCATTTCCAGTGACTTTCGAATCATGTTTGATTTTTCTTCAACCAGATTAGTTTCATCATCTTTCTTCAAACACTTCAGTGTTTCAAGTAAGCTCTGTAAAATTGAATTGTGTTCATTCTTCAGTGCCTCTAGTCCATTAATCACTTGCTTAGTTTTGGCAATGATCTCATCTTGAGTAAGCTTCTCCAACTTCTCTTCCTTTAAATACACCATTGTGGACATGTTTTCATACATTCTGAAATGGAAAAGTACACTAGTTAATCCAAAAGTAAAATTAAAATAAGCAATTCTCTATAACTGAATAATGCTTTCTTTTAAGAAGTCATTAAAACATATGAATTTGAAATGTATATTCAGAATGCACAACTTTTACAATGTTTTGAGTCCTGGCTTTGAACAGTGTTTCAAGTTTTCCAGTTTCTATTTCCAGATTTAATATTAACACTAATTCATAAGCCAAACAACAACAGAAAATAGAATATATACTACAAGAGGGCAGAATAATTTCTCATGAGCACTGAAGAATAGGACTGCATCTCCAGGATTCTGGTTTGTGCAAAAGCAAAGTAGCTTGTGTATAAAGGACCTACTCTAATAAATATATCTATCTGCAGATGCCACTGATCTACAACTATCTCTACAAATATCCACAAGTAGAACTGGAAGAATTTGAAGAAATCCATTCAACCCTCTAAAAGGGTTGATCAATCAGTCAATCATGAGAAAAATCACCCTCTTCTAGTAAGAAGGAAACACCATCTTCATCCTTTTCCAAGGACTACAAAAGCCATTATCACTACTTATTTTGAAAATAACAACTACTCCCTAAGATTACATTCATTATTGCAACTCTGCAGTTACATAAGATATTCAATTGCCTACAGGTCTATATGCAGATGTTTTGAGGAAGCTGCAACAGCTGTCTCCCGCTAGAAAAAAAGGTTTGCAAAACACAGCCCCTGCAAGAAACATGTCACTGTGTTATTCTGTCAGTATCTTATACACTACATTAAGGCTAGCAAATTTCTGGATATTTGTAAACACCTCTACCAAATCTAAATGAAGATCAAAAAAAGTTTAGAAACTCAGGTAACTTTACCACCACACATGCCATTACTGAAGTGACAAACAAGTTTAACTATTTAAAAATACAAATAAGACACAGAAATCACTTGATCCTTTTTTAAATGCCACCAGAAAAATCTTTTGTAACAAAAATAAAGAATTGAAGAATTGTTCCTTTATACTTGATATTTATACCTTCAAAAGAACCAGAAAGTATAAATCAGAATAAAGTAGGAGAGATTTTTCAAAAGCAATAAATTATCATTTCTATATGAAGACACTTGGGGAAGCTTTGATAAACTAATATTTAAAATTAATTAGCTAATCTGTATTCGAACTTTGTACAGAAACAAGTCCAGTTTTAGAAGAAAGCAAAAAAAATTACAGCCACTTAAATCTTGAATAAAAGTCCTATAAGGAACATACATATATGCACCACTTCATGACAAGAGCCAAAGAATGTGCTCTTATACTCTTGTAAGACATTAAAAAAAAGTGGTTATATACACTCAAATTACCCCGCTATGATCTCCTCCAATGCAATACCTAAAAGGCATAACCATTTGTCACAAAAAGAGCTGTGCACTACACTGGTTTTTTTCTCTAATAATCTATTGTCTGAAAAAACAGATAATTTGGGGAAGCAGTAAGTTTGGTTTTACCAGAGTTTAATACAAGAACTTCATGTTCACAGATATACGTGATACAGAGTGTATATATCTGTATAAAACATCTACTCTTGTGTGGCATAAGAAAGCCTGATGAGCAGAAGGAGATTTACACATTTTCCATTTATAACCTGAGAACTATTACCCAGAATGCTTAAATGACATTTTTAAAGCACATACTCTCTAAAATTGTGTATAAAAATGAACTGCAATTTAATGTGAGCCAAATTTGTAAATATATGCTTCTAACATGCAGAATCATATAAGAAATTGTTATGGATTATGCCAACCAGCATACAACTCAACCCTAATTACCATCAGCATGCTTTCATGCCTTCAATTAACAATTTCCATCCTGAATGCAAAGAACTCAAACTTTGAACATAAAGAAATAAAACCAGCAGAGGACTTCTAATGAATAGGGACTTCCATTAGAAAAGTTATGAGAAATATGATTTTTAAATACCTAGGGTTTTCTTACAATCCAGTGTAAGTATGTGATGATTCGTCTGTCTTACGTGAATAGGGGTAGCAATTCCTTCTGTGTGCTTCAGTGTTCTGTAGCCTTTCTACATCAAAGATGGAAGGCAGGTGTGCACATGTATGTATGTAATGCATACACAGATACTGTTTTTTTAAAATTGCACATTTCAACCACCACAATAGAAGTTAAATGAATTCTAGGTGATAAATACAGATAAATTAACAGCCCTTCACTGTTACAAAAAGAATACACAAAACCAAGAAAGTAATACCAAAAGCTACGTTAAACCTTGTAGTGGTTATGATATCACGCAAAAAAGAATAAAGGGAAGTACCTATCTGACATAAGAAATCCAGCCAAAAGACACATCTGTGTGCACAATTACATCTAAGGTGTGAAATGGACACTGATTTGTTACCATAAGGAAAAAAAGGCTGTCAGATCATAGATATAATCCAGCATATAGCTCTGGCTAAAGATTAGCATGGGTCCTAAAGACAAATAAATAAAACAGTTCTATTTTTTTATTTTTATTTCCTTATGTATCCCTAAGAATTCTCTTTCTTAGTATTGACATTTTCATTTTTTAATAGCCAGGTTTCAAATACTAAAAGCTGGGAAGATAGATTTTTAATGTATCTAGTATCTGATCATTATTGTTTTAAAGTATTATTTAAAATACAATTAAAATCTCACACCAAAAATCTGTGAACTGCTGTGACAAATCAAGTTCTCCCTAAACTTTTTCCTCAGGATAGCTGAAAACTACCAAATAATGTGTCTGCATACAAGAAAGTAAACCATCTTCGTAAAAGCTACTACAAGACTGGTTCAACCCATACCTACAGGCCCTGTCATCTACAAGCACTGCAAACTCCACAAAGATACAGTACACACTAATTTGAGCTTTCTGTATCTCCAATATGTACCTACCAGTTCACTGTTTTGTGACAATAATCAGTCTATTCGGGGCTTTTAACACTAATTCCACTCTTAGTTCCTCCTTAATTAAACGGCAAGGCTCAAGTTCTACATCTGGCAGGTGCTTGTTTCATTTTGTATTAGCTGCTAATTACAAGTAATTAATTCCCTGCTCAGACCAAGAACACATCTCATTACATCATGAAATGCACCATCTTGAAATACTATGAGCTGCTTTAACTGCTAATCTTCATAATGTGGAAAACTGCCTCAAAAACAATCCTCAGAAGATCACAGGCCTTCCAAGCACAAGAAGAAAATCACCAACAAAGGCGAGAGATGAAAAACAGTCTGCTGAGGGACACAAGTAGTAAGTCAAACACTGCATTAACTGCACCCCTTCCTAACAAGGCAGCCCAGCAACACACACTAGGCAGCAACGGCAAGGATGAATCACCCATGGATGTTTTTCGTATACTTAGAAAGGTGTTTGTAGAAGGACTTGGATAAGACACACTCTAGTTTGAATATACTGCTGTTGGGGTTTAAACAGAAATCTCAAAATCTGAAAGAACATCAGTTACTTTGGTTTTAATCTGTTCATTTCTCTTTTTCTGTGAGACTATTTCTGCTATCACAAGTCACATTCCCATACATAAGGAAATTTATAATCTCTTCTTGTTTGACTTGCCTTCCTTTTAACTAAGACAAACCATTACGCTCAGGAATTTTATTCCAATACATTCATCTCTAACCTCACAAAAGATAAATATGTCCTCTTGACTTGTTCAGGACTGTAGCTGAACTGCCAATGCTATCACTCTTTTCATCATACTATATATTAGAATCCACAGATGAGCCTCTACAGAATACAAAATCTTGAACTGCACCTGTAAACAGTGTCCTGTTGGAGGTCAGACTTAAGGTACGCTCGCTGACCCAGTTCTATAAACAGAATACTGCTGCACTTCTGTGCTGCCTCAGGTTTCCAAATACGTGATCTCAGAAATCCTCTTCACAATTTAGCACACATGTACATAAGCTACCTTAAAAATAATGCAGTAAAAACAATTAGTGGCACATAACAGAGCCTGTAAAAGCAGATAGGAAGATAGAGCTGCAGGTGACTAGCAACCAACATTAAGGTATGGAGAAGTCTTTTAAAACACACGTGTTTGAAAAAAGAATTAACCCCTCTGAGTCACTTTTTCTATCAACTTGCAGCCAGTAAGCATCTTAATTTAAAAAACCTTACTGTGCTCCTTCTGCCAGCCTTCAACTCAGAGGTAACCCTGAATGCAGAAGTCTGCCCTAACACTTGGTTTAAAATGAAGGTATGCAAGGTAAATACTATTAAAAGGACATTTGTAGTCTAACGTCAAGGGCACATAGCCTAATAAAAGCTCAGAATCACGTTGGTAATTTGACCTACAATCTTAACACCACAAGGCATCCGTGTTGGTAAGCGAACGGGACAAACACTGATCATTTGTAAAGGTTTGGCATTTATACAGGTAAAGCCACAAATTTTTGAAGAAATGCACAATAAGCATAGCACAGCTTGACCAAAAAGTGTAAAACACCAAAAAATGTGAGTACTGGCAGAGACATTCACCAGACTAACATGGCTGTTGCTTTTCTATGAAGACTGCCAGGTGCACCCCCGCACATCAGTGGGAAGAGGCTGCACGGCCACACGTTCTCCCCCTACATCACAATAGCACCCACCTCTGAAAACCACTGCATCACAGACTCTAGGAAACCCCAATGGCTATCAGTAAGTCTATGTTTAAGTGAATAATATCAATGGCTATCAATAAACTATGTTCAAGTGAAGAGGATTATGTACTTGTTTAGCTGAAAAATATAGCCACTGTACATTTGCCTTGATAAATCTTGGTATTTTTTTAACATCACAGTCTGCTATAAAAAAAAAGAATCATACCTTTCTGGGGAAATCTTTGGAAGATTAAAAGATTACTAAGAAGAAAAGCAAGCTAACAAATTATATTTGCTAACAAAAGAGATTATAGCAAAAATAGCTCCTATAAAACCTGTAGCAAGTGTGATCTTGACAATTGTCTTTGAGAAAGCAAAAGCTAAGATTTGTACTGCTGTGCAAATCCTTTTATTTAAATTTCTATAGCATGCTACATCAACACTGACGAAGCATATACTGTTTCTTAGCAATCATATCTGCATTCCTTTAAGTATCAATCTTAACACTATTTTGAAAGAAATACTTTTGCACATTTCAAGGATAACTGCCAAAAAACCTTCGTCATTTTAGCCTTCATCCTTCTTCTGTAGCAAGTAAACTACTTTCATTAAAATTATGACTTCTTGCTGAATCCATTAATTCAGTAAAAAACCCTTAAACAGTATAAAAGTATTCAGTGGCATAAGAGCATCCTGTAACTGCAGATTATTCTTCCTCTTAAAGAAAAGGTTATTATGGTGTCAATTCCTTGACAGTACTCTACTGAATAAACACTAGCTACTAGCTAGTGTTTCAATTATCATGATACAGTCAAATCTGTATCTTTTTAAATGCAGACAATCCAAGGTGACCTGTTGATCTATTTCCAGAATCTCTTTTAGATTCAATCATATCCGGAATTCCACAATGCTGCAGAACATGGCCAAACCCCACCTTGCTCCTCCTGCTCACATACTGCAGCAGACAGATCCTCTGATGATTTGGCTACCCCCATTTTTTGGATAAAAGGAATCAAGGGAAAGTATCCTCTTTCTAGCATATCTAAGCCACTATATTTGACCTTTCTGAAGTACTAAAAATATATAGCAATTAGAACACAGAATAGTGACATATCCTAAAATCACAGTGGATTATTCTTTCTCTGAGAAGTGGCATCTGTTTGGATCCTACAATCACTCTGCCTGTATCATAAGCATGTATGAGAAAAATTTATTCTCTGTATACATTCCCAAGCCCTTCTAATATCTCAGGTTTCAAATTAAACTAGATGGAAATAAGATCCTTTGATGCATTTGTTATCACATCAAAGATTACTCTTCGTCAAAGCTGAAGCAAGTGCAAGAGAAATCTGACAGGTGCGTGTCTAACACAGTTTACCAGACCCAGTCAGGAGTCTAGAGGAACTACACTAAAACATGCTTATTAACTCTTTGTCAATGAAGGTTACCATCACCTGTTACAGGTTGGTGGCACATAACTTCCTTACTCTAAATCTAAACCAACATTCCTACTAAATATTCCTACTAAAGACCTGGGGCAAGACCAAAACCCCATTCTTTCCCAGAATAGTAAAACTGAAGACAAACCTTCCATTGTTAGTCATTGGCAAAGTGCTCTAATGCCAATTTGTTAATTTTGGTTATGTTCAGCAATTTCTGTGATTTGCAGTCTGTCTTCAGTCTCCTACCACCTGGAGCAAGGGAGTTGTCTTATTTTTTTAGTACTACTGCTGTGTCAACAGCAAACAGCGTCTGCCGATCTTCAAAGTCAGCACTGCCTCAGTTTCTTGTGAGCACTAATAAACACTTCCAAGCACCAAACACACCAAGGACCTCAAGAAAGCAGAGCATTTTGTCTGTTCACTAAAACACTGACACGACATACCAGTCTGAGCCACACAGGATTTGCCTTAACTTATGACGAAAAGCCCACCTCACTGGATCATTCCAACAAAATGATCGTGACTCTATTAAGTGTGGTTACATAAAGACAGACCAAACATAGTTAAATGCATTAGAAGGCAGAAGCCGAATAATTTAAAAAGCCATTATATTTACCCTTAGTTATCAAAAATGCTTGTCACAATCACACATCAGGAAAAATCAAGGCTAACTATTCAAAACAATTGTAGTTTAGTATTTTGTAGTTACGAAGACAGACTTCATAAATTACCTACTTTAAGTGGACTGAAAGGAAATGTTGACTGTGTTTTTAAAGAAATACTCTCAAGACACTTTTAGTTACAAATCCATCATCATTATCAATTCCACAAATTTTACTCTCAGTGTTCCAAGGATCTGCATTTATTTCTGTGTGCAAAAGGCACATGGCACTTCATGGACTTGCCAACTTGTGCAACCATGAGTTCAGTGAATCTTTAGTCTCTATAAGACATTTTTAACAGTGATTCTAGGTAGCAAGAGCTTCTCAGACTAGAGTAGGGAGGTACAGTAACACTGAAGTGTTTTCAAAGTTACTTGTCTTGCAACTTTAAGCTGTCAGTAGCACAGACAACATTTTTTGAGCCTGACTCCAGTTCTTTCGTTTTGCACTGTTATTTTTGGACAAGAACTGCTTTATTGACTAATCAAAGTAAGCATCCATTTATGTTATCTATTTATCTTAACTCTAAATAGCACTTAGGTAAAAACAAAGGAATGCTACCATCAATTCAGACTTCCATAATACATTAAAAACCCCATCAGCTTCCACTTACTAACATGAGAACTATAATCTTAACCAAATCTACTTTTTATGGCATACCTATGACCATTAAAAAATGCTTGCAGGAAGGGCAGAGAAGGCCACATCTTGATTCATATTATTGGATCTATGTGGGAAGCTTTGATGACAATTTACTGTGAGCACAGATTATGTTGCTTTTACACATGTTGCTTGAGGACAGTGAAGAGAAGGGTTACTTAAACCAAAACGGGAAACCCAGCAATTTCTTCTGCAGACATAAAAGGAACATCCACTAATACTGCTTCAGCACACATTACCCTTTAGGTTTAACAAATCCTTCAAACTGGTTTTGACGCTATCTAATAGTTTACATTAAGATGTACAAACCAGAGTCTCCCTTCAAGCTTTAGGGAAAACAGCCTTCACCTGCTTATCCTTCCATTAAAAAAAAAAAAAAAAATACAAAACCAATAACTTAATTCTTCCAAAATGACTACAGAAAAAGTTGCACAATTAAATTGTTCAGGCATTTTCCTTAATATTGAGAAGGAATTAATTCCACCCTATTAAATATTAAAATTGATACTTTTGATGGAAATCACCAATTATCAAACAGATGAATAGGTTTTTTTACACCTTACAAATTTCATTTCACAGAAATCACAGCAAATGATGCAATCATCTAGAAAAACAACCTCGTACCATTCACTGTTTCTTACCTACTACAGCAGACAGCTGATTTTGCTGTAAGGTTGAAAATAATTTCCTTATTAGGCATTCCATAAGCTGCAGGATTTACTCAAATGGTCTGAACTCTACTGGGCCACGAGGTATGGAGCAGTACAGCCAAGCACTAACCCAGACTTTGACAAAGGCACCTTAACATTCTGTGAACTCACACCTGAGGATCAAATCATAGTTTTAGCCCCCTCTCCAGTAATCTTTCACATTCATGATTTATCCTCGCTAGTGCTGGGCACTGGGTGCTCCTCTGGGACTCCTGAAATACTGGCTGTGGTTAAAAACATCAGCATGACAGTTCCTGCTGCAGTACACCACTCTTCTGGTGCTCTGATAGAGAACAAGAGCACACATTAACTGGAAAATAAACACCAAAAAAGTAAAAAATTACAGTTTTAGTATTATTTTTTAAACCATCTCTCTCGGATGAATTGGTTTTGAAAGCATCCCCCTACTGAGGATTGCAGAACAGTCAATTCCTAAAACAACTGTGCCATTAAAAGCAACATATCATGCACTTCCAAGTATTGCTCCATATGCAGTCAGACTAGACGACAAGAGGAAAAAAAGGAAAAGACAAAAACAAAAATTCAGCAAGCATATTTCCAGGCCACTTGTTAACACAACTGGGTGGGGATCAAGATTCAGCGGCCACACAAACTAAAAGCAGGCACTGTAATTCAAACCCCACTGACTGCTGCTTTCTAAAATACCCTGTGCATCTTTGCTCTCTACCTGCATTCCACAGAAACTCCAAATTTAGAAATTTTTTCTACGTTAAAGGATGTATTTTAACAGCAACAGTTGAAGTGTGCTCCAAAATCAACATGCAGCATATATAATTTTAACTTAAAAGTACTGTGAGAGAAATTGATACGGAGTAAGGAAGACTTAAAAGCAGAGCAATTGAATCATTAATCTGCCTTTATCTTTCTTCTGAACAATTGAAAGGACATGTCAGTAACAGCAAATTACTGGGACACTGAGTCAAAGTCACCCTATGGTGCCTCTTGCCTTTTCAAAAGGTATAGGATGGGTAACAAATCTTTGATCAATAAGGACATCTGGCTAAAACACCTACCAGTACCATAACAAAACAATACCTCTCATCTCTGCACAATTTCTTAAGCCCCCAGGAATACCCAGCAAGCACCACCATTCTGTGTTCCACAATGCTCCCAGACCAGAATCCTACAGAGCAGTTTTATCACATCCTCTCTGTTAATTCTGCCTTAAGGTAGGATAGCAATCAGGTTTGCACACCAAACCTTCCCAATATATCCCACTCCTCAGAATTAACATACCTTCCTGAGGATTCATTCATTCACACCTCTAGTAAGACCTCTAGGTCACTATTATTTGTGCAAGCACACTGCCAAACATCATGAATCCTGCACTCCTCCATATTTCAATAGTAATATTCATTATACTGAATGCAACTGGGCTACAGCCAGGGAAATGGCAAATATAAACAATAGCACATTCTTATATCTTCCACACATTATTGTCTTCTATGTACAGAGGAATTTGGAAACAGAAATGGCTGCTGAATTATCTAGTCTGGCTTCCTGCAAACCCAGGACCAGGAGCATTCACTCACTAAGACTATGTATGGTGGGAGACAGAAACCTGGCAATGCTCCTCATGCCGCCATACATTTCATTTACATTCTCTTATCATTTCAGCACAAACACTCCCGTCCATAATAAATCAAACCAAACATATGCACCTTTTACCGGATTATTTTTCAGTCACAGGTGAGGGAACAGAAAAAGAAAAGGTCCAGGACACAAACACAGCCAAAATACATTTATTTGCCGATGCTGCTGCGCAGCAAGCTGTGTTAACAGAATGAGGATATGGAATGAGATTCGGGAGTGTGGAACTACATAAACCAGCACTGAGACTGACAAAAAGTTCAACTATATCCTTAGAGATTGAGTATATATTCCTATTCTGTCAGCAGAAACATTTTAGGAGGTTGTTGTCCTCCTAGCTCAAACCTGTAACCTCTCCTATATCCTCACAGATTACCATCCCACTAGCTGCATTATGCAGCCTAGAGACAGCTACTCTCTACACTGAAGGAGGGGCAGGAATCCCACTTTTTTAACGAATCCTCACCCCTCTAAACACACTGAATATGGGAGGGGCGAGCAGGGAGGAACATCCAGTTTAAGCACATGAACAAATGAAACCTTAAAGGTGAGGGTATAGTAAAATCCGCTCACGGCAAAGACAAGAGGGATGAGGGAGTAACAGCAGTCTCTCCGAAATGGAAGCTGCTCAAACTGGAAGAGAAAGATACAGCTGTGACTTTCCTACACTATTCAGCCTGACGTTGTTTGATAAAGGAACATCCATAACAGCACTCAATCTTAAACAGAATATTCTATTCAGGGGGGGAAAAAAAAAAGGCAGAGCTACCCTCAACACAGACCCCCCCCCCCCTCCTCCTCTTCTAATCCATAACCTGTATGGCATGCTTTGCAAATCATTCAACTAATGTCAGCTGGAAGGAGCTAACTCAAGATACACTGCAGGAATGCACTTACTGCAATCCCTTAAAAAGTTTAAAACCACCACCCTCTACACTGTGGAATGGCACACACACACAAATAAATAGTACATGGCAAGTGATTTTTTGTTAACATTCAACTTCTTGTGCTGTCTTCAGACAAAGCACAATATTAGAACAGCATAAAATATTAGTAGTAATATGCTGCCAAAGGGGATAGCAGCATAGGATTTAACAAACAATTTTTGAATATATCAGGTTTTGTATGTAATGCAAATAATTCAAAAAAAAATTAAGTACTGTCCTTTAAAAAGACTGATTTTTCAACACAACTTTTTAAGCGGTACCAAAAAGTTCAGCTTCATGTCAGACATTTCTTGACCTTCTGAATATTAATTAGTGCAACGTTAACTTTTTAAATGGTTTACTGGGGTACATCACATAATGAGTATAATTAAGGAAGCCAGTACTACTGACTAGGCTGGTTACACATCCTTTGCTCTATTCACTCCAAAATTTAATAAATCAGCTATAGTTCTGACATAATCCCAGAAACACAATCTTAATATGACAAATGGGTTTTATGGCAGATATGTGCAACAGAACCAAAATAGGAAACTGCTCGCTTTTAAGTCTACCTGCAAAAGATACTTTACTACTTTTACCTGTAAGCAAGACCTTGACATTGAGAAATCATGTAAAAAATCTGTACATCTGAGTATATGAGGGAAAGCATATTTGGAATAGAAGATGGCATGACTCCATGCCCTCCCTAATTTTTAGCAAGAAAGATGACTAACAATAACTGACAAAATACATTCAATTTTAATTCCACATACATGTCAAAACACAGATGTCAGAGTAAAGGTTGTTTCTGTGCACTAAAAGAGTTAAATAGCAGAGTCCATGGGAGATAAACCGGATTCAAAGAAACAAACAGTAATTAAATCAACACACAGACACTATTACTTGTATCTGGTTTTTTAGTTGACTGAATCTGAAGAAACTGTCAACTACCAGAAATTAATTTTCTTCACACATTATAAGAAATTAGCATATCTAGTGTTAACTGTGCTTTAGTGTTCAGTCTCCGAGAACAACTCCTTTGTTCACATTTCCAAATATATTATGGGTACTGGAAGCATACATTCTCAGTACTGGAAGCATATATTCTCAATCCTCGTGCTTGCCTATTCACTATGGCCTGTCATTATTAAATATATTAACTGTCTAGCACCAAAAAAAAAAAAAAAAGTATAGTGTCATCTTAAGCCTGATGCCTGCAAAGAACCTCACACAAAACCCTATGGAAATAATTCTTCCATCACTGAAAGCATCTGCAATTCTGGCTCTGACCCTCTAACAAAGTCCCCAATTTAAATCCCATAAAATGAAAGCAACAAAAGCCTCTCACCTTTTTCTGGTCAGACGTTTATTGATCAAGTAATTGTTCAAAGGAACCACACTTATTTCTACAACCTGCTTTCAGAAAGGAAAATGCACTAAAAAAAATAATCACTGGGAAAGCGTTAATACCTCAAAAATACCTGAAACTGACTGTGACTCAGGATATAACTATTATGATCAGTTCTATTCGAAGTCAAATAGGTTTCTTTTCAGAATGAACAATCTGTCTTTGACTGATACTTGATTACCACGAAGTATCTATTGGTTATTATATGTGGCACACTTTTGTTTTAAGGAAAATGGGAGTTAACATTGAAAAGAAACCTTTTTTCTAAACTTTAGTCAAGATAAATATGATGTTACTATAAAACAATTAAAAATTACTTTGGAAATACAATGTATTATACAGGCTGGATTAAGAGAAACACCTGTGACCAGCCACTTCATTGCAACTATGATGGAATTGGTCCATTTTTACGATGGTTAGGTCATACTGAACAACACCCTGGAGGCAGAGACAAGAGGTGTTTATTTAAATAGACCTTGCATGCCTGTCCCCCATCACTATCTGCTGCTATGCTCTTCAACATTAAATACAGAAGTCTATTTAGCTTATTTATTAATTTACCCGAATTTCCTTACTTTCTACTCCCTCTTATAAAAACATTCTTTTAACAAGTATTTGTACACTAAATTAAGTTTTAAAGTAATCATGAGCTGTGCATCTGAGGAGATATTATTAATCCCAGAATAAATCCAACTGCACGTCTGCCAGAGAAGCCAGAGGAAGAGATGACAGAGTAACTGCACAAGCTCAGATCTCGAGAGAAACAGAAGCTGCATTAAATGGACTCAGAACTGAGTATGATGCCACTATATTTCCACAAACTCCCAATTAAATTAAATAAGGGACATATGTAGGTGTGTATACACAAATATATCTACATATATAGATATACAGAGAGATATACATACTACATAGGGGTAGCACACGAGTAAGGGTTTTCTGCCATTACCATGGCAAGTTCTTCATAAACAGAGGAAGCAGCAATTGCTCTTATATGCTTTAAGTGTCTGTAGAGTATTATTTTGATTCTTATATGTCCAAAACATTCAGAAGATTGTATTCTTGACTCCCACAAATTTAATTAATAATTCTGTATGCAATTCTTCTTTTGTCAAACACAAACCTTTTTAAAATCAGTTTCCATTAATAAGGCACTGTTAGCACATCACAGTAATTTGACAAACAGAGGCTATTTCATGAGACATTTAGAGGGTAACTTTATTATCTTTTTAAATTACATATGAATGCATGTTTTCTTTGATTACAAAAGTGAAGGGAATGCTGTTAGAATTTCTGATTACTGGAATTGTCCAGTTCCATCATAATCCATTGGAAACAGAAAGGTTGCCAAACTTTAACTGCAACATGATGCAGAAGTGATACTGCATTGTTGTGCAAGTTTCAGAACTGACAATTTGAATTCCCTGCATTTACCCACATGGTTCTGCATAAAATAAAATGCATGTCTAAATGGAGCTACTAGGGGTCTCTGTACCTGTTGTAATTTCACAAAAAGTTCCTCTTAAGCCATGTGTTCACAAATATAAGCTGCAAGTGACTTAAAAATACAAGGTCTTCTGCTCAGAATCACCAGATGGATCAGCTTTCTCTCTGCTGCCAGTAACTGCTGAATGTGTTACTTTCAATTGTATCTGTAATCCTAGGGTTATAATATCCTCTATCATGTTTCGCTGAAGCTTTGGAATTCATAATCAATTAAAATAAAGCTATTTTCCAAAAGAGTTTGAAATCAACTGTGCATTCAAAAAGGTTGTTTTTAGCATTGTTGGGGGTTTTTGTTTGTTTTGGGTTTTTGTTGGTTTGTTGTTTTTTTTTTTTTTAATTAAAAAGCTAAACTGTCTAAATCTCGAAGATTCCTTTTTAGCTTCCAATGCACACCCTTTAGGCATGTTTCCTATTTAAGTGTAGTGCAAACACAAAAGTGGAAGTGAAAGAGACAATTACTTCCCAAAGTAATTGTTAGTGAACCGTCTGCCAACTGCAAGAATGCTAAAATTACATTTTAATGGCCTACATTTTATGTATTTTTTATGTATAACTGTGAAAGTATTTTATATCACGAATGACATTTACTCACCATTTCGCTATTCAAAGCAAACTATGAAAACAAACTTTCACTTTTTTCTATCTATTTTTATTTTCTGATTCTGATTCCATGAGCAGTACTGAGTACTGCTGCTACATTTCGACCATATATACTAATGGAAATCATTAACGGGGAAAAAAAAAAAAAAAAGAGAGTAAGAGCATCATCATTGATTGATTCAGTAGCCTTAATAAAGCCAGGGGATAGCATTACACTGGGTGATGCTGCTTTGGTCTGTAAAATATTCTCCAATATGCTTAGAACACAGAATTCAATAAGGAGCCAAGAAGTTCCTTATAGTGATTACAGACAACTGCTATGCAGATCTACAAATCAGGCATCTTGTTACCTAAAAATATTAGAAACACGAAGCCAGAATGAGTAAGATTATTTAAAGTGCCTAATTAATATCTACCTTAAAGATACAGTTATCAATTAAGTCAGTTATACATTTATGTCATTTTGGTAGAATAACGTGCTCCTAATCAATGCTTTTCTACATTTCTTATTTAAGAAGTGTAGAAATCTGGCCAAGACCTAAGTCTACGGATCGCCTCCGACGACAGCACGGTGGGTGACCTACAATACATAAATCCGGTCACTATTTACAAGACCCAAGAGAGAGCTGTCCTCGCCTCTCCTTTCACCATTTCTGAATTAGCAACAGAATAAATCACCTAAGCTAAGCACGTGAAGTAAAAACAAAGCGCCGCACGCCCCACGGAGCCGATCTGAGCCCGACGGAGGGGCGAGGCCGGCAGCCTCCCTCAGCCCCGGCTCTGCCCGGGGTCCCTCCCAGGGCGGCGCCCGGCCCGAGCCGCAGCACCGGAGGGAGCCAGAAGAGGAAAAGGGGACAAAGCCGAGGCGATCCCCATCCCCGCCGGGGGGGTCCCTGCTTCCCGCAGCCCAGCGGTGACCGTAACTGACGGAGCTGTACACAAAACACCGAAAAAAACCCTCGTGCCCCCCCACTCCCCCCCCCCCAAAAGCCAACCCACCCCACCGCGCAGGGAAGGAGCTGGCTGTCAGCGGCGCTGCGGAGGGACCGGCCGGCCCGCGCAGCCTTTTGTTGTTTGCGTAACGGGACATAAAAAGGCAAAAAAGATTAACCACCACCACCACCACCACCCCCCCGGCCTCCCCCACCCGCCGCCCCCCGGCAGGGCCGCCCCCGTGCGCGGGCAGCTCCCCCGGCTCACCGCTCGGTGCTGCAGGCTCGGGCGATGTGCGCAGCGCTCGCAGAGGCGGCGGGGGCCGCGCAGCCCGAGACTGGGGGGGGGGGGGGGGGGGGCGGGGGGGGAGGGAGGAGGCGACCGGAGGAGGATGTCAGCGATGGGCGGGCGGAAGGGAGGAAGGAAAAGGGTTTTTTGGGGGGCGGGGGAGGAGAGGACCGAAGAGAGGGAAGGAAGGAAAGAAGCGGGTCCGCACCACGGCGCCCTCAGTGCCTCCCCCGAGGCGCTGACAGGCCCGGCTCGGCTCAGCCCGCCGCGGTGGTCGGCGCTCGGCCCAGCCCGGCCCCGGAGGAGCGGGCGCTGACAGCTGCAAGCAGCCACCACCACCCCGGCGGCGGCTGCTGCTGCTGCTGCCACCAGCCCTGCGCCCGCCCCGCACTGCCTTCCCCCCGCCCGCCGCCCCGCCCAACATGGCGGCTCCCCCTTCTTCTCCCACAGGCCTCCGCGCGCCCTCCTTTCCCACCGCCCCCCCCACATGGCGTCATCCCGGGCCTCGGAGCGGGGAGGGATGGGCGGGGGGGGGTGGGAGCAACGACCCCGGCCCGGCCTCGCCTCCCTTCCCTCTGCGCGCACCCGCCTGCTGCCGCGGTAGCGCGGGCCCGGCCCTGGGACGGCCCCGGGAGGGAGAGGAGGGAGGCTGAAGGCCTTTGGGGGTTCAGGTGCGGAGCCCCACACTGGCATCCCCGAGGCTGCCGGGGGAGACGGGCGGGGCCCTGCTGAACCTCGCTGAGGCCTCGTCTGCCTGAAGCGTGTGCCCGTGGGGGGCAAAACCCGGCGCTCCTCAAGGCTCCCGCCCTCCCTCCGGTCCCGCGCAGGGGGCTCGGCTCCGGAGCGGGCTGCCGCCGCACCTGGTCTTCGTGTTGGTTGTTCGGAGCGCCCGGGGAGGAGGGTCAGCGTTCTGCTTCTGTGGAGCAGGCTGACAGCAGGGCTGGTGGGGGCGATGCTCCCGTCTTAGCTGAACACCTCAGGGACAAACGCACGCGAAGAGCTCTACAGTGAGCAGCCGGCTCACGGTGCAAGGTGCACGGGGGGAACAGGCTGAAGAACGAATTCTGTGGGGAAGCTGGGTCCCCCCCGTGAGGCTAATCGTGTGCTGCTAATATGTTTCAGTGCCCTTGTCTTTGTTCCGCCTTGAGCCAAGTGAAAGATCCCTACTCTTCTACAGGTTTACACGTAAAAAGAAAGACTTCATTGGAACTCTGTGACATTTGTCACAAGAACCATTTCTTCAGTTTCCAATTGCATTCCCACTTTTGCTAGAGAAGAATGAATGGTCACAGTATTTTCTTCGTGTTGATGTTCCGCTAGGTAGAAGACCAGAAATGAAAGATGGAAGGAACTGAGGTTTGAGGTGGGAAAAAAAAAAAGAAAAACAGTTAAATATAGCAAAGCAGTAAAATGCACACTGGAAATCATCAGGGAACAGTGACAGCCTAACTTTATGAAAGAATTATTAGTGTCTGGACAGAATATTATGGTGCATTATCATCTGAGCTCCAGTTTAGAATAGAATAGTTCCGTTGGAAGGGACCTACAGTGACCATCTAGCCCAGCTGCCTGTTGGGCTGTACATAGAGAGTATGAATCATAAGCCAATGGAAACATACGGAGGTACAGTGGTAAATCAAAATGTGCAGCCTCACCTAAATGCCAATATCTAAAACACATGAGGAAAGAAGAGCTTATATATCTGTTTGCCCTCGCATACAGCATTGAGAAAGTCTACAGAATGGCACATATGAGACCAAGAGTCAGGTGAGCAAGACTCCCGAGTCAGAAGAAGCAGGAAGTCAGAAGAGGAATCAAAGCTAATGCTGTTGTCAAAGAGGCAGAACAGGAAGAGTCACAGAAGCCCACAAGAAACAAAACAAAGTTAGGGGAACATAGATTGTCTGCAGACTGTAAATACAGAGAGTAACTGTTGGATTTGAAAAGCTGAAGCAACCGAAGTATACTTTCTGAATACCGCTCACTGATTGATATCTTACAGGGGTCAAACCATCCAACAAAAAAGCAGCTGTGACACCAGTATTTCAGAGCAGCAGCTCCTTGTCTTCTTCATCTCTAAAACATTTGTCTGGCAATTTTGTGTTAATGCTTTATCATCATATTGTAGTTTTGACAGGCAATACAGGCTAACGATGTATACTAATGTGAAATATGCATTTGTACAGTAACATGAAAGGGGAAAAAAAGATTGAAGGGCATTCCTTTATACAAACTACATTTTAAAAGTAAGAGTCATGCCAACTGGTCCACAGGTTCAGAGAATTTTCATGAATATGCAAGAGATTTAATTAAAAATAGAACATGCCCTAATTACATAATTATGCAAGAGAAATTATTCAAAGGAACCACTCCTGTCTTTTGAATAAACAATATTCATTGCTTTCTTCCTATCACACATTTGCTTTAAAAGATTTCCTGCAATTAGCTGCGTACCCGAGGGATCTGAGTATCTCCCAACAAAGCAACTACTCCAGCTATGACCCTGATTCATAATACTCTGGCTAATCAAGTCTGTGCATGCTGGCAATTTCCCACATAAGCAGCATACACTAAGCTCCCTCCTGCAGGAAGGTTGCTTAGCTCAATGGAACTGAAGTGCAATATTACTCCCCTCTGTTTATGGCACAGAGCACAAGACAGACACAGAAGAGACTTGGAGAGCATGCTTCTTCCTCAAGCTTCTGCCTGACCTGAAATATCGTAGGACTTACTCTCCCTTTGGATCTTGTTTTTCCTGTCTCATCTACATAAGAATTAGCCAAGTTCATCTAGCAGTAAAAACTACTTACTGCCTACATTTCCATCTTCTCTTAGGGAACTAGTTATGCTTTGCTTTTAGGATGAAATTATCTAGACATGCTGTCTCTAGAGTATTCTTTGCCACCAACAAGGTCACCGTGGTATTCTGCAAACATCTGAGTGGATATTAAAATAAAATCCCCAAACACATTTACAGTGCTGGATTCTTTATTCTCAATATACCCATTTCCCTCCTCTCCCAGGAGAGGGAAGTTTGTAATTCACAGTGGGAGAGAAATAAGAGCAAACAGTTCAACTAATGCAGCACAAAGCTCTTAGGTTTTTGAGGTGCAATAGTGTGATAAATACATGCAGCAAACTAAGATTCGGTTTAACTAACATCCACAAATGGAGCAAGCCTCTATAAAGAATTTCAGGTTCATCTCATTTAAGAAGTGTTGGTTGTTTTATTTTACCATTGTTATTAACAAGAATTATCCTCTTGGCTTAGAGGATCTTTCCGACAAAAGAGACAAAAGTTTTTTAAATCTAATCCTACAGTCTATAAAATCTATTACTTCATTTTATAAATGTGGGCTACAATAGAGCAGTACATTGGAATAATTTCAACTGCTGCTAAAGTGCTGTTTAAAAGCATCCTGGCAATAATAAATATTGAAAGGCCAGATTCAGCAACCTGTCTGGCTTTTCATCACAATCACTTGACAGTTGCATATGCTTTTAGTTTGTATTTCCTACAAGAATGTCCTTTATGGAAAAGAGGAAACATAAAAATCAGTTTTCAAGAGTCAAAAGCATCAAGTACATAGTCCCAGATGCAATTTCAGCCTAAATCCTTTGTGCCTATGTGCAGTTACTGCACGCAGAGCTACCCTGTTATCAGGGAGTTCAGGCACTTTGGAGTAAAAGGACTGGATTTTGTTTGCCTTGACTCAGTCATAGTCAGGATGCCTGAACACACCATCGGGAACCCACTGTTGTCCATGGCATTAAAGTTCCAAGTAGAATAAACACTGATCATGAACCTGCTTCCCAAGTCAATAAGCTTTAGTCACATGCAAGTGAATTCTCCTTTTCCAGAGTCACAAGGATTTCTAGAAAGCTGTAACAAATGAAAGCCAGTGTGCTTTTCCCTGCAGTTTTCTACCCACAGAGAATTAACAAGCAAATAAAGTATGCAGCATTAATTCAACTCTTAACAGGCCATTTCATTAGATAGCTTCTGTTACCTTTTTTTAAACAGAGCAGGATGTTTGCACCATAACATTTTGCTAACCAGAATTCTTTTCACCTGCCAGCTTCTAAAGAGCTGTGCCATTGTTATAGCCCAAAAGACACTGACTGCAAGGTTTAAGAAACCCATTCAGTTAGCTTTAAAACAATTTTATTAGGAAAAACAGACTTAAACCCCTCAGGTAATATAGTTAAAGTAACTGAAAGCTAGAAACTATTAGGAAACTTGCATGTCAGTATTAATGTCAATATAAAGAAAAATACTAGACAATTTCAGCAGTACAACTGTATTTATATATCCCAACTTCCACCGTTATCTTCAAAGTAGTAAACGACTAGGAGCTAAGAATTGCACCCTTTGACAAACTATAATACTCTATGCTACATGAATTTACAGACAGTGTCAGTATTTTCCAAGATCCTACTTTTAAAGCATGAAAATTCCCAACAGCTTAAGGGTTCACAGAGGAGAGCTTATGATGATTAGACTTGTATCTTTACTCCCTGCGTTCAAGGAGTAGGTTTCCTCCTCTGTGGGGGAATGCTCACTACAATAAATACTCTGCTCAACCAGCAATATCTGTTCCTTCTTTATTTCTGACAAATCTCTCATTTCATTGAAAGATGAAGCAACTTTCTTCCTTACCTGCTTCCATGTTCTGTAGTCAGCTGATAGTTGTACCTTTCTACCTTTCTTCCTTGGAAAGACGCTCTTCTCCATATTCACTCTGCATGACTTTCTGTGCTTATACATGAAGAAGGATAGTGTTTCATTTACACTACTCCTTTCCTTCCTCTATATTCTCACTTTTCAGTGAGTTTATTCTCTCTTGGGGTTTTACTTGCTTATTCAAGGTTGCGAGAATTATTAATCACTGCATGCGAGTCACAGGAAGCTACATTTATTTCTGTATTCACCTACCTCAGTCACTGAACCATTGCAAAAGTGAAATAAAAAACACTCTGTTGTTGGAATATCACAATCTTGGCCACTACTAGAGTAAGAACATTCAGCGTGTGGTACAATACTTCTCTTCACCCTCCCATACCTTTACTTCCCAACTATGACTAATGCTCCCTTTACCTTTCTATTGGGATAAGGCCTGGTATTGATAACAAAAAAGTTTATTCCACAAACACAACAAACAGACTCTTCCAAACACAAAATCTTTGATAGTCTGTGTTCAAATCCAGGAGCACTTAGCTAAAAGCAGAAAACCTTTACTGATTTCTAAGTGCTGGCTTTATTACTACTTACATTATCCTCTTCCCTTTCTTTGAACACCAGCTGTTTGTTACCTGTACGGTTTGTCAGCATTCCTTTATGGAGATTTGCTAAGTCATCAGCTTTGCTGCCAGATTACTTGCAATTAGATTAGGTGAGACTCTTACCTTGATAATCTTCGTAGTGATTGTAGGTTTTTTTTCCGTGGTGAAGGAGACTTTCAGGTACCTTCTTCTCATTAAGTTTTCCAGAGTTTCATTATGAAAAGTGCTTTTTCCCTAAAAAAAAAAAAACTTTGAGAGAGATTTTACTTTCAGCTACACATCAGTGTAAATCTGGGATAATTTCATTAATCAGCATGAGCTTTTTCTTTTTTTGAGAAGTGATTCCTTGAAAGCATAAGAAAGGCATTCCTTCTTTACAGCCAAAATTAGATAAAGGCACAGACTGGGCCATGAACTTGTCTCAGCACCAGGGAAACTGGTGCTTCCTCATGGAGATATGAAAGATTGTATTCCCTTTATTCTCACCAAGATTCCTACATATATTTATAAAAGAAGGAAGTTGTGATTTTTCAGATGCTGCCTTCTATTAAAGCTCATGCATATGCTAATCACAAGAAATGCTAATGCCAGTGTATGCCTGTATGTGACCTTTTCCAGGTAGACATTTGCACCTACTGATGAAAGATAACTAAGTCTCAAAAGTCTAAAGGGCATTACAGATAGCAATCTCATCTGGTCTTTTTCTAAATGTAATTATCAAATTCTTTTGAAAACCAAGTGGGCATCTTGCCCTTCCTGCCCAAGAACCTCATTCCTCTGGTGTTCAGTCCCAAGGGTAATATATACAAATAGATATTGTGCCAAATTGTGTCATTTCTTTCCAGCTCTTTTCCCTTGCTAGTGATCAGCCCCATTTCTCTATGTGTTTGCATTTCCAATGAGGTCCTCAAATGTAACACTTCTCTTTTATTTGATTGATTAAATTATTGTAGAAAAAGAAGATTCTTCCCTGGGTAACCCTGTTACCTGGTTCTTCCTCCACTCACACTGTCTAGGAGATTCTGCACTCCTTTCTTCCCTCCTGACCATCAATTTGCTTGGCTAAACAAACTGAACTCTTAATCTCTTTAAGAGAGATTCTACATCTCCCTGATTATTCAGCTCGCCCTTCACTGCTCTCATTTGCTTCACCTTTCTTGAGACTAATGTGCTGCAATTGTTTATGCCATGGTCACTATTTAAAGTGATTGTCCCTAAGTCTGATTTATCATTAACCTCCCTTACAATTGATGTATTCTTTTTCTGCACATGCTGCAGTAACTACCAAACCCTTATCCCCCTTCAACTTCTGTTAAATGCTTTCTCTCCTCCTCAACTAATACTCTATATGGAATTACACCAAATTCACTTGGCATCCAAGGCTGATTAGAATTTATCATTTTTTATGGGAGACCATTTTACATCCGCTTTCCCTTGTTGGAGTTTGCCTTGGTTAAGAGGGTATTCAAACCAAGGCAGTACTCAGCTGCACTGGGCTGGGGAATTAATGGTAATACATTTTGCCCCAAGGGAAAGGGAAATGGAAATATTTCTGCTGTGACAACTGTTTCTGTAGTTTCTGTGCCAGTGACCAATTATGCCTCTAAAGAAAATGGCTTCTGTGAATATGCCTGTGGCTAGATGGATGGTATACAGTACGTGGGGCTGAGAAGGGCAGAGTCACTCTAGAAATCAATAGCAAACAGAACTGCCTGTGCTAGGTATTTTGTTCCTCATCCCGTCTCCTGCAAAACAGAGCAGATGCAGGAAAAGGAGAGATGATCTTATTCCCAGGGGTTTGGATTTGAATTCTCTCTCCTTGCTGTCTCCATCTTCCCACAGCAAGTATGTACTGTGAAATTTTTACTTCAGTTTCAGATGTTGTAATTCCTCTGTTTTCTGTTGTAATTTGGTTTTATCTGTTTTAATGAAACATTTTCTTGACAGTTCACAGAGAAATCCATTGAAAAGTATTAAGTCCAAAGACATGTCATGAACACACTCACCACTTCTTCCATATCTTCATGATGATACAGAAGAAAACAAGATATGTACATTGCTGCTATCAAGTCTTAGGCTTGAAACATTAGTGAGATGATTGCATAATTTACTCCTACAGGATGGATGGTGTGTTTTATCTCTACAGGCTCGTCTGTCAGTTACCTGAGAGCAAATATTCTTGAAGAACTCAATCTATGGACATGCTCCAAAAGAACAGAGTCTGATACCTCAAATGAGAAGGGGTTGAGAGAGTGGTTTTAAATCATCTTTGTGCCTTCCCAATCCTATGCTATTCTCTGCTCCCTGGGTGATTTAGACAACCACAAGGACCTGGCTTCCATGTGATAGTTCTGCCCAGGACCTCCACAAGGTCCATCAGTAACCTAGTCCATCCACACTTGTTATACCCTCTATAATTAGGGGATGTGAAAGGAGGCCTTAAGAAACTAGCCTTGTAGGTGTCAATTTATGAAGAAAGAATTCCTCATGCATCTGTATACAGGTGTTTTAGGGACCAGTATATAAAAACAGTGAGGGGATGCTATTAATTTGTCAAGTTTGTCAGATACTGCTGCATCACATCATGTTCTGAAGGTTTTCCTTGTGCCAAAAAGGCTAGACTCAATTTAGGTCAGTTGTAATTTCTGCAGAAACTGGCTAAGGCGGCAGTTACCTCATCAGTATGTACATCACCACAGACATTCTGAGGCTACAGTTTTGCTTCAGAGGACAAATAATTAAAGATAGGATTTTAAAGCAGGACTCCTTGACCTTTGACTTTGGTGGCCGGCTGGGGATAGTACAATTCACAGAAATCAGAACTTGCAGTAATTTCTTTCAAGGAAAAAACCTGTGCCACCGTAGTTATCTACAACACCAGCATCATGTAAAATGCCTGGACTGTTTGAGGTGTTTTGATTACACAGAGCAGTTCACTCTGTCACATCAGCTAACAGTCTCCCAGGGAATTGCTGAAACATGCCAGGTTCTCAGTACTTTAGATTTTGAGTCTGTGTGTTTTGACATAAAATTATTCCTTAATATTTAAATAATAATTAAATTGTAATGAAAGCTGAAATGCATTGAAATTGTTTCAAATATATATATATATAGTGCAGTTTTACATAGTTTATCAAACCCTAGGTATTGAAAATAATGTAACTGTAAACAGGAACTGAAACATACTTCAGTAAACACTAGGAGAAATCTGGGAACAATTAATATATATAAATTATCCGTGAAAGTGAAATGTACTGCCTACATAGTGTTTCACTTTTTATTACACGCTGAAGGGTCGCAGAGTACACCATCACCATATGTTTGAAAACTGTCATGACTCACACAGAATAGGCTGATGAATAATGGTATCTTCCTTCATCAGTGTATAACACTGACCAGAAATCTACCCAGTAAATGGTTCTGTTGTGGGCAGCAATTTAACATGCCCCATATCCTTATCACTAACTACATAACCATAAAAATGTTACTGCCAGGTTTATCAAGCACCAATGCAGAAAGCACTCTAAATATCTTTAAAGGAAGGTTCACACATTTATCATTTCCCATCCCACTCATTTTGCAGCTGAAGGAGGCTGGAATGCTGTGTTACTGGCATTCTCATTAACTTCACTTAGCTTCTTTCTCTTTGAATTTTTGGTTGTGAACTCTGTTGGGTAGCATCCAAAACCAAAGTTCATATTGTAAATAAGTGAGACTGCTTTTCTAATTTACATGTAAACATATAATAGAATTAAAGTTGAAATGATATTGTTAATTGTGTATGAAATTAAACTTTAAGTGCTAAGTGGCTCTTAGATAATACCAGTATAGACCCAAGCCAATAAGTAATAAGCTGCTTTGCTGCTTTTAGAGAAAGTGTGAACCTCGTGATTCAAAAGCCTGAGAAAAATCTTCCTGAAATGGAAACCTGCCCTGTCCAGTGGCAACTCTTCAGTTACATTCTCCCAGCATCAGCATATTTTACTCAGTCCTATGGCAATCAGATTTATGGCTGTGACACTGTGGTTACTGTTAAGCACGCCCAGCAAGTCTCCAGGTGTCACTGAATTTGCTCTTTTTCCAACAACAAAAGCCGCACCAGGGAAGAAGCAGCAGAGGAGCATAGCAAATGAACTGATTTTAAGCATCTCTTGTCAATTAAAATTGCTCTGCAATATTCTATGGCAGAGCTGATTTTTTCCTTTGAAGTGAGCTTGAATTCTCTGATGCAAATTAGCACCTGTGGGTATTTACTCATATGTCATCTCAGTATTTTGTTCTGTTTTTCATGGTGGAATTTTTCATGAGGCCTGAGGAAACTGGGAGTTTTCCAGACATGACATTACAAGTGAAATATTATTTTGGTAAATGTGAGAAGAAGATTGGTTAAGTCCAGAAGACATTTTCTTACATATTCATTGGAATTTAGTTTCCATTTTGTCTTTCAATCTCATACAATTTTGGACAAATAAAGAGTTTTCTACCTAAGTATTTACAGTTTCTACAGCAACTAAGGTCAGAACTGTCTTGACTTGGTTTGTCACAGAGTGTTTATGCTGTGTCATACCATCTATTTTCTATATGACACTCCAGAATCAAAAATCACTTGGAAAGCAATCAAGGCAGTCAGTTAATCTCTTTTGAAATTTGCAATTCATGGCTTTTGTCTTCTAATATAGCCTTGACTACAAAATCTGTCTTGCAAAACAACCCCTACCCTCCCAAAGACTCTAGACTTCTAATTATTCAAATCATTCTAGAAATTAAAATCTGTAACTTTTCTGGAACCCTTTAAAAACAGCCAACTTATACTACACACTGATCATCATATGAAAAAATCTCCACAGCGGGGATTTATTACAAAGATGGGGCTAAAATTTATCAACAGTAAGTTCTTTAATAATGAAATATAAAAAGTGACCTGAAATTCTTAGGATTCTGAAACTTGGGTTTTGCCTGTTGATGTGTTTTGGCTCAGCTGTTGAAAGTTATCACAGCCAATTCTGCAGCTGAATCGTATCAGCAGGTTCTTTGCTGAATGCCAGCAATTCCTGACTGGCACGGGGGCTGCTGGAAACTCATGCCAGTCATGGGCCACCAAAGTAGCTTCAGGGCTACTCAAGCTTAGGCTGCGTGCTAATTGCCTCCTGGCAGTCTCAGGAGATGCATGCGGTCATTCTTGCTGCCTCTTGACATCTCTGCCCAGATCACAACATACCTGGGACCACCCCTAAGGATGAGAACCTGCATTCCCCAGAAAGCAAAATCACTGTACCTTTCCCTGCAAAATATAAGAAACTCCATTAAATGGGTATCTGGTTTGAACGAGTAAAATGCAAGCAGCTGTATGAAACAGGAACCACGTCTTCAGAGCATTTACGGGGCTTCTAAAACCGATTCTGACTGTGGGTAGTACTATAAAATAGTATTTCTCCTAAGACCACACTTAAAAAGGGATCGTGTAATTTTTTTGTCTTTACTATTTTAGCCAAAAGTACTGATTTTGCACTTCCACAGCACCTGCTGTTTGAATTTATCAGTTAGCTAAATCTTACAATACTCGGATGAATCTTACTCCATTAATGAATGCACACTCAAGTCACAAAGAAGTGATTTATGTAATAATAAATATTAATTAGTATGTCAAGATGATTACATTCAATGTGCTTATAAACTCTTTTTAAGAAATAAACTACTAAGAAATAAAATTGTGTTTCCAGTACTATTTATTTTTTTAAAATGAACGTGAATATTCAATTATGGAGTTATTATTCTGTGAACCAGTTTACAGCTATCAGTAGATATAATTTTTAATATGAAAATTATTCATGCATGTTACTGTTCCAGACATATATTATCCTTTCCTGAAGACATTTCAATCTGCCAGTCTTTATGCAAAAAACTGGCCCATGGGCTCTGCACAGGATGTAAATTAAGTTCTTGTTTCGCCAAATCTGCTTACCCTGTAGGATACCAATCTTGCTTAGTGATAGTGTAAGCTAAAAATTGCAAGCAGAACAGTCCTCTTAAAACTGAGCCAGAAAGGGTCAGCTTCTAAATAAGAAATCTGAGTATTGAACTAGATTTCAATTTTATCCCTAAGAATGTTCATTTAAACATAGAAGCTATCTTCTCAGTTGTTTCTACCATTACTTTTATACTCGCAATGAAATTGAGAAATGCATTTTATTAAGATGTACAGTTCTTTATTAATCATATATAAGGGTGCTACAATCACTTCAACCCAGCCTTTAGTTGGTCTGCCTCTCAATCCCCATTTGATACTTCCTCTTACTCCTCTCACATTCTACTGAAATTAATGCTCCAGTAGAGAAATTTAGTGAATAGCAAACCCCCCAAAAGATTATCAGAACATAACCACCCCGAGTTAATACAAACTATCAAAAATTATTTATTACCAAAATACTGTTGCTTTATTATGTACTTACTGAGTGCATGAGACAGATTAAAAAGGCACATGCTGACACTACTAAATATGAAATGCTGCTCTTCCTTCTGACAGGATTAGCTAAATACCTAAATGAGAACACTCCCCTGTATTTTTCCTACACTCAGAAGATGTGCACAAAGCCACCCTTTGATCTATTTCACTAGCTTCAGTTACTGTAGCAGGCCTTTGTATATATAAAAAATTTATTTTTAGTAATCTGTGGCAGCTCCTTATTCTTCTTTTGATGTATAAAGGATTTATGATCAATAATATCTGAAAGCAGCTGGCATTATTACAACTGCTCTGAGTAAAGAAAAAAAAAATCAAAACTAATGCAACACTGGCAAAAATGATATGGCTGTTCAGAAAATGTAATTATCTCAGTAAATGTATGTGGCTTTGGTAACGAGACTCAAAATTTCAGATGGATTATTTTTAATAACATCTTTTCATAGTGGCTTTATTAGATGTTCTAAATCTGACCTCAACACTTACCTAATAAATAAATACCTCACTCCATCAATAGGTTTTAGATGAAGGGACCCAGCTCTTCACATAGAATGTTAATGAAAGCAGTGACATAAAGGCATGAACTTTACCTACAAGCAGCTCAGAGCAGAATTCCAGCATGATCCACTGTATGCCAATTATATTATTTTTGGGTGACCAACACTAAAATTACATGTTCAGAAAAGTGTTAACTGGGAACTGACTGAAGCACAATCCAAACCTTCCCCCATGCCAACAGCAGAATACTTATATCTGCATGATGAGGCATATTAATTCAACTGACATCTAACACTTTTTCCCTTGGATTAGTTCTAGTAGTGAATCAATTTCCTGATCTGGTTCAGCAGGCAGGCACAAAAATGTCTGTGTTAATAAAATTGAGCAGCTCAGAAGATGAAAATGTGTCTTTTGATTGACCTCTACCCACTTAAGCATATATAAAACTACCTTACAGATCTTATGCATAGGCTGTTGGAATACACAGCTATCAACCACCAGTCCACTGGGGTTCTGGCCTCTGCCTTTCAGAGATATTTTCTTACATTATCCAATCGTTCTTTTACACTGGAACTATTTATTAAAGTGTGCATTCGCATTGTGGTCAAAGCTTATATACTGTAAGATAGGATTTACAGTAAAGCCCTGAAGAATTACATTACATACCCACATATTCTATTTCAGAAGTTTATTTTCCCAAAGAAACTTTTTAATAAATATATACCTTTTACAGTACTGATGCAATAAATAACATTCACAAACAGTATCTTCCTAGTGTTATCATCTCAGCAAACACTATTAATGACTGTTTTCATTTACTAATAACAACAGTTAAAGCCACAATTCAGTGACCATTTTAGCCCCAATGATGATATCATCATCATTGTATTAAAGTGTGATCTGTTACCATATCATCAATATTTATTTTATTTTGCAAAGGAATTATTACATTGATACTGACAAAGCTCTTCTTGCTCCAGCTGAGAAAGCCCGTGAATAAATCCTATCATATTTGGACATAAAAAAGAAGTCAGTGACTGCTGAGCTGTTTTCAAAAGCAGAACATTCCCTACAGCGTAGCTTTAGGAAAACACACTTCGATTAACAACATACATTCTTTTTAACTGAATCCTCTTAGTAGGTACTGTATCCAAAAAAAAACATTTAACTGTATAAATGGACAGGGAGAACATTCCAAGGAATGGAACTTCTTTTAAATTAAAGAAAATGTTATGCCATGTATAAGACTTCACTTAAACTAACTTCCTTCCAATTGATATTACATACCTGGAGGCTAGAAAAATCACCCTCAGTCAAGTTGTTGTGAGTGCCTCAGAGAAACTGGTGAGAATAGCACATTCTTTGAAAGAAACAATCCAGTAGAAAGCAGTGCATATTAGTACTAATGCTGTTCTCCTCCATACAGCCAACTATCAGTTCCCCTTTCTACCAAGATTAAGTGACTGGCAATGCACCTGTTTTATGGCTCAGCAGCTACAATCTTTAACCACAGTCTAGAGTAACTCTGGTCCAAGGGGAACACGTTTCTTTTAATTAAAACAAAATTATCAAAGAACATCGTAAGCATTAGTAATTTGTATGAAATAATACCACAGATCTTTATTAAAAATAGGAAATAATCACACTGAAAGGAGGATCACTCTAAATTGATTATTTGTGAGTATATATACAATTTGTTCCTTCAGCCATGTTGCATTACTTATGGACAGCTACTGCCCCAGAGAGACAACTGCTGCAATATGAAGCATTTCTGTCTTTATATACTGATACAGTTGGTGGAGACATCATTCTCTGACCCGAGTTCAGGTATAGCGTAAGCAATCACCCATTATTTAGGAGCTATGACTCTGTGGTAAAAATGTGACAGCTGTGATCCATTCCATTTAATGTAAACGAGGAACAGCTTTTAATAGTTCTCTCAGTTGTGTTTGGTTGAGAAATGTTTTAGATGTTCTTGGAATAAAAGGTAAAGGAAATCTACATAGCGATTATAAATTAATGGCAACTTTTATTTACATAGTTTAACAAACAGATTCAAACAATTATTACATTAGTCATTCAGATTCTGAACATCACTATAAACAGCAAATTTATAGCAGGCCTAGCTAGAGTTGCATTCTTCGTGGAGCTGCAATTAACTTCCCACATTTTTCTTTTTCCAACGAAGCCACCTCAGAGCTCTTGCCAGTGCTACTTGTCCCATGAGGTATGTGATAGTAAAGTTACGTTTATACCAATCTCTAGGATTCCAAAGCCAGGAAAATCATCAGCATGCAGAACAAGAACAGGAAAAAGGTAGACAATTATATTAAAATATACTTTGGCATTGACAAATGACAATTCAGTGTTGACCTGCATTTTCCATGGCAACACTTTTCCTGCCCAATGAGAGTTAAATAATCTATGAAAAGTTCTGTGTGAATATCCATATTCATGAACAGATGACATGTGGACTATAGGGCTACAACCACTGAGCACTTAACTGTAAAAAAGTTAAGGGGTGGGTAGTTTTATGACCAATTGTATTTGAAATCAGGTAAGCTAAAATAATTGTAACCACATCTCATGTTTCAGAAGTAAAGCTGATCATCAAGCTACCTAGAAGAATTTTCTGCCAAGTGCTGTGCTATGGATAAGATTTGTTTGTGCATGTATGAAGATGCACGTGTTGGAAAGGGCATAGTCACCTATAAGGGTGGGAAAAAATAAAACCACACTTCAAAGACTAACTGTATAACCTAACACAGAAAACATTATGTTTCTAATGCAGTACCTTTTAAAGATGATGCCTCCAATATTGCTAAAGTTAGCCTTTGTATCTTTAAATAGTTTTAATAAAGCATGCATGGCTTCTGGAGCTAATTTAAGATATAGATAGGGGAGTCTGTAGCAGCCCTTTTTAAACTCCAAGAACTTGCTTCAAATTCTTGCCCCTGTTACAAACTAAAGTAACATCATAATTTCCTTCTAGATTCTAAGAAGGATCCATCCCCCGTTTTGTAAAATGCTGCACATGAAGCAACAGAGCACGCTTACTGAAGAACCAGTGGAAAATATTATACACAGGGATTTAGGTCTTCTCTTGAGATCTCTGTGGGAAACCCTGCATGTACAGATTTAACATAAACCTAGGATACTAACCTCTGAGTAAGGATAGTAGCCAAAATTATGCTGACAAGCAGCACTGAGCTACCCCCTCAAATACCATGTTTTGATTTAACATGACAACATTACAACTGTTTCTTTTCCCCTTTCATGTCTCATTTCCTATATCCTTCTCAATTTTTTTTACCCAGACTAGACTGTATTTCCAGCCTTAAGTACCCTGAACTAAATATTCATGGCATCCATGCACAGTCATTGCTTCAATTTTAACTACAGTTTAGAAGTTGCAACACTTCAGCAGCCACAGTTTTCAGGCCAGCTGGCAACACTGCAAAAGAACATACCACTGAATGCATAAACAGATTTTTATAAATATGACCCCTCAAAATCACGGTGCCTTTAAAAAGCTCCACTGCTTTCAGGGCTGTGAAGTTCCACTTTGAAACTTCAATGATGGAGCTGATACCACCTGATTTTACAAGGCCGAAACAAGGAAGGTCACGTTTAGGCCCAAAGCCTGAACTCTCTTGCCATGAAGACAGCACACTATCCCAACGTCACCAGAACAATGGCATCTGGTGACCAGTTACAACAAACTATTTGCTTTCTCATTCTTCAGTTACAGGCATTTTGAACAACAAACCTCTTATTAACAATAGTATTTTACTTTCCATTTTTTCATGCTGTCATTAAGGTTTACGGTGAGGTCTCCTCCTCTGACCCCTCCCCCCATGGAAAAAATGCACATATTTGTTTTAAATACTTGTTACAGTAAAATTGTTCTTACAGTACATTACGGTATATGCACAATATGTACAAAGAACCCTAAACCACAATTTGTTATAGATCAATTAAAGTGATGGTAGACTTCTCGCTAGTATTACACCATCAGGAAACCAGTAACACTTGACACCTTGGGGCCTAATAATTTTTCAATCCAATACAGAGAAGAAACTGAAGTTGTGGCTTCATATTCAGTGGGCAGTGCTACTGTAAACTGATTAAGCACTGTCTTTCTCCAGCTTCCCATTCCTTCCTCACTTCTAGCCCTCTACCAAGCGTGCACAGCTACGTGCAGTCATGCGTGTGTACGAGTCATTTTTCAGTTGTTTCAGATGCCCAATCCAGTTTATCAAGTTGTTGTACAAACAGTAACACTGAAACAATGCAGTAGATGTTCTGAAGAGGCAGTGTGGATGTGGGCTTGCCCAGTTGCAGCTGAGGTTCTACACAGGATGAGTTCAGGTGATCATTTTACTAATGCTTTGCCACACAAAACCCCTTCAGACTCAAGGCTAATCACTGTCATCATTTGTACTATGTGCTTGTGAATAATAAAAACAAGAATAGTAAATACTCTCATGAAACAATTTTCCTTTGAGATGAATTGCATTTACTAGTCCTTATTTAACAGTCAACTAGAATCTGTTATATAGAAATTTCAACTGTTTTATTCGCCTATTTATCAGTTTCAATTAGCAGCATGAAAACACCCATGCCATAAGAGAAAAAACCTGAGTGCCTGATCTTGTCTCTCTGAATCTCAGCCATGAGATTCATCTCTCCACTAAATCAACAATAAGCAGTAGAACTCAAATGATAATGAACATTTATGTCAAATGCTAATAATAACATTTAAAAAAATCATTTTCTAAAATGACAGTTTTAGGTGGTGTTTTACCAACCATGGGAAAAAAAGTGTTCAACTCTTCTAATTGATCTTATGCCTTTCATTTAACTGTAATGTATAATAGGCAACATAAATACCTTCTACATACCTGTTATACTGCATATGCTTTCTAAAATTTTTACTTAGAAAGTCCTTGTAAAAGTCAGCCATTTCTTCTGCATTCAGTGTTGCTTTTTGACCTGAAAATAAGTTTTGGCATAACAATGTCAAGATAATTCTTTGGATTGAAACACTGGGTTCAGTTGCAAGAGAGATAGGTCTGACTCCTTGCTCCTACAATCCTCCTGTATAACCCTGAACAAGTTAATATGCTTTTATCTTCCAACTTTTTGAAAACTACCTAGGGAGCACAGCAGATTAAAAATACTGATCATCTGTTATAACTCTTAAGCCCTTATTAGTTATGACAGTGATTATGTTTATCAGATCTTAGATTATTTAGGGAACTAGTGAACCCCTATGGAAAAGTCCACAGATCTAGGAGTACCTAATCCTTTGAGTAAAATTAATCTCTCTGGGGCTGAAATCTAAACAGCACCAGTAAGAGCACTTAGTAACCTAAATTTCTCCCCCTGAAGCAAGTCAATAAATATAGAAAGAACACTATCCATGACTGACATACTTGCAGGTGTACATTGTTTTCTGTTGTTGATAAATTTTAAGTAACTTCTACCAAACAGTGTATGTTCTGAGATGTCAGATTTATTAACAATATAGTAGACAATTACTTTGTGAAGAAGCAAGTAAAAAGAGGACTCAGTATGCCACTGTCATAAGCAGAACATAAGGAGATGGATTCTTTCCACAGAATATGAAAGGAAAACCTGTGGCTACAGCACAGATGTCAAATCCTGAGAATGAGCAAATATTCTCAACTCTACCAGATAATTCCTGTACAAACTTTCTGGCACTTCCAATGTTTCTAACATGAGAATCAAATTTGAATGTCACAGGGGACACGGATATGATGAGGGAGACGGAATTGTGATATTCAACTTGCTACTGTTCCGAAATGCACTTCAAAGCTCCTGAGACTGATCACAGAAATGTAAATTATTGATCAGTTCTATCTGTCATTATTTAAAAATCTAATGTATTACAACAGATTAACATGCTATGGGATAAATTTACTCTATGACTATTTGAAGGTTGCCTACTTAACACCTATAGTTAATTTGTTTCTTCATGCTGTTGCCAGTAGAACTGACAGTAGATTCACTTACATAAAAATGTACGTTTTGTTCCAACTGTTAGCGTATGTTATTAGTCTGATTTTTATATATGCACGCAACCGTATTCTAGAACAGAGTTAATCAACACATGCAGACAATGTAATTTTATTTCTAAGGGATGTACTTTATTTCTAGAGTATAAAAGCAAAACAAACAAAAACAAACCCAAAATGTCAATATAAAAGCAGCATTTTCTAAACAACACAAAACTTAATTATTTTTCAACCACACACTGGTCACTGGGATACAAACAGAAGAGAAAAATAATGGTCTTTTAAAGAGGACATCAGAGCAGATGCTTTACTAAACTCAAACTGATCATTATTCTATGAACAAAATGTTCAACCTCATGCTACAATGTCCAATTCACCGTTATTACGAAGGCATCTTGTCTTCAGTTTCACATAATGAATGAGAGAGGCAACTATTTTACAGCAACTGTGCTCAGGCAAAGACAGGCAGATAGCAGCTGCTGTCTCCTCAGAAGTTGCCTTATTCTCCCTCAAGGAAAAATATTGTATTCACCGTATACACTATGGACCCCAAGTCAAAGAGTGTGAATTTGTCCGCCCAAACCGTAAGATGCACTTGAGGCACGTGCTCTATATGTTTAGCTCAGCCAGCTCACTGGGTTAGGAGGTGTGAAAGGAAAAAGCCCTTCCTCCTCAGACTACAGAATGATTACATTACTTGGGGAGGATTTCAGCACATTCCCTCTAGCTGTGCAGAAGGAATTAGGGGAAGAACAGTGCAACAGATGATCAGACCCCTATATGCACATCTCTGAGGAGCTCCTCCCCTCTTTTTTTAATCATTCTCCTAAAAGTACTTCTAAATCCTACCCTCAAGATTTACTTGTGACAGGACACAAAGAGCATAAACTAACAAAATTCAAAGTTAAACAGAATTCAGAATGCATCCTAAACTATAAATAAAGATCTCACTAACCTGTTTCATCTCTCATTTTCAGACCCTTGGCTTTCAGTCTTGAATAAATAAATTCTTCTTTCTCCTAAAACATGTTTTTCCACGTTAGAATCTGATGTACTCAGTCCTTGAAGTTAACCACTGTTTTTAATCACATAGCAGTGCTTAATGCCCTCTGAAATAACAAGCAATACTCATTATACTTGGAAATGTCAACAAAATATTTTCCTGAATCCAGTGAGTTAGTTAAACCAGTAATTTCATCACTTAGATCCTGCTATGTGCAGACATCAATTAGTTCATGCAAGTGTCCTCCTACTGAAACATATATAACTTATTTGTGGAGTAAAGTTGCAGCCGAGCTTCAGTACTGACAGGATCTAAATGAATCTTCAGTTTATAAGATAAATTATGAAGATTTGATGTACTGTATACAGAACTTGAGCACAGAGAAAAACATAGCCTCAAAAAAATGAAATTACTTAGATGGAAACAGAATAATTATTTGTACATAAATTTTTCAGTTAAAAAGCAGTTCTATGGAATTAAAAAACAAGCTTTGTTTTTTCTCTGAGATCTTTGCAAGTTTTGTGAGGATATGATGATCAAAGATCATCACAAATTATGGTGAATTACTGAACCTTTACTGTTCTTCCAACAAAATTCCGTGTCTCCTAAGCAATGACACAATCAGGAAAGACAACATACCATGACTGAAAAGTCCCCACTTGTACACTTACTGGGGTACACTGTCAGTGGAACAGTCCCTTGTTTACCCCTGGTAATTATACCTATTCCTCCCACTTATGACAGAGCAAGAAGAGCCACAGGATCATTTTCAACAGCTGCTCTAGTCACAGATAGGTCTCTCCATGTAGGGTGGCTAGAACTTTATATTTTCAGTGCCAGATAGGAAAGAGGCAAATATGCCACTAAACAGCAATAAAATATGCACGTTCTTTAGTTTTGTACTTAATTTTAAAGAAATTAATGACAAAAAAAGTAATTTCCACAAAGACACTGTGCATATTAAAAGAAACGGTATCAATTACCAGACAGTACTGGCGGGTAGAACTGCACCCTTCCTCATGGAGACCAAACCCCTTCCCCGATTTCGAGTGGGCGGGCAGGATCCGAGCGGCACCGGCCGTCGGGGCTCACCTGGCGGAAGGCGCGGTTGTGCCGCGCCCAGAAGCGCTGGTCGCAGGCCTGGGCCTCCTGCCGTGCCTCCCGCAGCCGCCGCTCCAGCGGGGACTCCTCGGGGGACACGTAGAAGATGACCGGCCGCAGGTTGGAGTGCTTGTCAGGGGGGCCGATCCAGTCGTTATGGGAGTGTGCGGGGGGGCTGAAACCCAGGCCCTTGAAAATACAGGCAGAATTCATTATCACCACTTGAGAAGAGTTTCTGAAAACCACCCCGATTTGAAATAAATTCCAAAACTCCACACGACCTTAAAACATAAGAGAGCATAACAAGTACAGAAATTACGCGCATTCATTTACCCTGATGGAAAATTATGCGACACATTTAACATTTACTTTCATTTAGAAACTAAAGAGGAAAATAGCTTCGACTCTTTTCTAACAGACAATAATCACGGTTGTGGTTTTTTTTAAAAACATCTTTTTTTTTATTTTCATATCACTGATATTCCACTTCATTAAAATATTTGACGACAAGAACTAGCAGGTATGTAAGTCTTCTTAAGCGTTGCTTTCTTCGTGCATCCTTGTGAACATGCACAAGCGCGCAGCTTTTCAGGCCGGGTTTAGGGAGAACTGACTCTAAGAGCCCATAAAGTACTGCCCCGCTTGGAAGAGCGTTTGGCTTCCCCGGTGCCTCGGCGCCCCACCCGCACGGCGCGGGAGGGCCCGCGGGGTATTTACCAACACCGGGGGCGCTGGAAACTAAATAAGTAACGAGAGGCCGCAGGAAACGCAGACTTTTATCGGGCCGCGCCCGCCCAGCGGCGCTGTGAGGTACCGCGGGGGCAGCCCGGCCGGCCCCCCCGCTCCCCCCTCAGGGCTCCGCAGGGGCGGGAAACCTCGCGGCCTCCCCCGCGGCTCCGGGACGCAAGAGCTGCCTCCCCCACCCCTCCGGGCCGAATTTACCGCGCTGTCCTGCCGCTCCCCGCGCTGAGCCATGGGGCCGCCGGCGGCTGAGGAAGAGAAGGAAAGGAGGAGGCGGCGGCAGCAGCCGCCACCCCGCGCCAGCAGCCGGGCAGCCGCCATCACCCGCCTCCTGCCGGCGGCTGGCGCTTTACGGCAGTGTCGCAAAGGCGAGGCCGCCGGGAGCGGAGCGCGGCGCTGCGGTCGGGGGCGGCGCCGGGGATGGGGCCGCGTCCCTCGGCCCCGCCGTTCCCGCCCCCGCCGCCGCCCGGCCGCGGGGCGGGGCTCCTGGGCTTCGCTGCCGCTCGGCCCGTGGCGCAGCGCAGCGCCGGGCCGGGCAGCGGGTCCTTGGGCCGGGGCGGCCGGCGGGTGAGGCGGCCGGAGCCGGTGGGGAGCGTTGCGGGCGCTGAGGGCGTTTGCGGGGGGAGGCGGTTGGGGGAGAGCCTCTCCTCGGGTGCCCGCGGGCTCCCCCGGAGCGGCCCGTTGTCACCTCCCCTCCCCGCTTCGGCGGGCCGCGTCGCCGGGGCCAGGTTGCTACCGTGCAGGGGCCTGGAGGGGCCGCCGGGGGTGGCGGGAACTGAGCGGGGAGCTTCGGCTGTGGGGCCTGTGCGGGGGAAGGCAGCCCTGCCCTGGGGTTGTGGCACCCCGGCGGCGGTCGGGTTTTGCCGCTGTTTTTCCTCTGACCCGCGGGGGTCGGGTTTGTTGTGCGATGCCTTCAGCTGCAGGGCAGGTGGGCAAGGGGGGGCTGAAGGTTGTGGGCAAATGCAAAGAGCCGGTCGAGTGCTAACTAAAGCATCACCCCTGCAGCCTGGGTGAGAGAAAGAGGTGTGAAACAACAGAGGAGTCGCTGTGAAATGTCAGCCAAGTGGTTTATTCCTATTGCTAGCGATATTTGAAATAGCTGTAATGCTGAGGTGCTTCAGGGTGTTGTCAAAGTTGTGACATGTGGTTGCATAGCGCTTTATTTATCGCAGGTCTTGTTCTCGCTTTCTTTGTAGTTCATCTGAAACTGGACGAAAGAAGAGAATGGATATGGGTAACCAACACCCATCCATAAAACGGTTGCATGAAATACAGAAAGAAGTCAAAGAGATTGAACAACAAGTGGTTGTCTTCAGTGGTCTGTCTACTGATCGAGATTACAAGAAATTAGAAAGAAGTCTCACTAAACAGCTTTTTGAAATAGATTCTGTAGACACTGAAGGAAAGGGAGATATTCAGCAAGCCAGAAAACGAGCTGCTCAGGAAACAGAGAGGCTGCTTAAGGAACTGGAACAAAATGCAAACCATCCGCGCAGACTGGAAATAGAGGCTATATTCAAGGAGGCGCAGTCACTTGTGGAACGTGAGATTACACCTTTTTACAAAGGAGGTAACTGTATAAGTGACGAATTTGAAGAAGGTATTCAGGACATTGTGTTGAGGCTTACCCAGGTGAAAACCGGAGGGAAAGTTTCTCTACGCAAAGCAAGATATCGCACTCTGACAAAAGTATGTGCTGTTCAGGAGATTATAGAAAGCTGTGTAAAGCAACAGCTGTCCCTGCCACTCTCTAATGATGCACATCCTTCTGTCTCCAAAATTAACTCTGTAATGTGTGATGTGAACAAAGCAAGAGGAACTCTTATTGCGCTTCTAATGGGAGTGAGTAGTAATGATACCTGCAGGCATCTATCCTGTGTGCTTACAGGCCTCATTGCTGATTTGGATGCTTTAGATGTCTGTGGTCGCACAGAAATAAGAAATTACAGAAAGGAAGTAGTGGAAGAGATCAATAAGTTGCAGAAATACCTGGACTTGGAAGAAGAAGCAAATTCTACTCACGCTTATGATTTGGCACAAAATCAGTCCATTCTGAAAATAGAAGAGATTCGCAAGAAAATGAAGGAAGTTAATTCTTTACTTTTAAAAACAGAGAATGCTTCTGATTTGTATTTGGGATCCAAAGCAGAATTACAGGGATTAATTGCCCACTTAGATGAGGTGAGTCCAGGCAAAAACCCCTGTATTAGAGAAGCCAGGAGAAGAGCAGTAATAGAAGTTCAAACTCTTATAACGTATATTGATTTGAAAGAAGCCCTTGAAAAAAGGCAAATGTATTCTGAGCAAACTGCTGCCGAACATCAGTCTCATAAAGCAGTTTGGAATGTACTTGGAAACTTGTCCCAAATTCAGCAGGAGGTGATTTCATTTGATGGAAACAGAACAGATAAAAATTACATGAGATTGGAAGAACTTCTTACAAAACAACTTCTAGCACTTGATGCTGTAGATCCACAAGGTGACGAGCGGTGTAAGGCTGCCAGAAAGCAAGCAGTAAAGCTTGCGCAGAATATTCTTTACTATCTGGACATGAAAACAGATGAATGGGAATACTGAAACAGCCATGGCCTAACACAGAACAACATTTTTTCCTTCGGCACATTATGCAGATCACTGGCAGCACATAATAAAAGTGGTGTGTTCTGTGCTTGCTTAAATCACAGAGATTGCATAAGCAGTTGACTTGGCTATATGTCTGCTATCCCACGCAGTCACCCACTTGCCATGGCAACTGTCAGTACACATCAGCAATTCTGGTCACTGCTATAAGCAAAGAAGTGCAATTCTCTGAAGGATTAGCTTAATACGTGATCAAATGGCTTCTTTTTTTTCCGGTTTGTTTTAATAACCTTGCATAATGTTCAGTGAATGAAGATTTTCCAAAGATGCAGAAACTGCCTCGTGGTACAGTACTGACAAAACTAGAGGAGACTGGACATGAAAATTAGTATTCAAGCATGAGGCTCCATCCAGCAACTTCACAGCAGTCTGAATATACTCTTAATGTGCTGTTCCAACAAAGTATTAAGGGCAGAAAACCTGCTGGCCTTTGGGTTGTACTGGATTTATTCCATCTATCGCACTTTTCTGTGTGTTTAGATTTCTCACTTAATGGAGCTATAATGCCAGCTGCAAATTAGCATTTACATAGCAAAGCCAATTATGTCTATTTTTTGTAATACCTGAGCCCTTTGATTTGCAAAAACAAGTCTTTTGTTGGTGGAAACTTTCAAATTATTGCTTTAAGGTACTGAGACTTGGAGAGGGAAATCTGTACATATATACTGGCCAGATAAATGGGATATCGAGGATTTTACACTGCCATCTGTAAACCCCTGAAAACTGCACTGAACTTTAGTGGCTGCTTAGGTGTCTTTTTAAACTCAGTTGTTAGATCTGGTTTTGACTTGTCTTTTCACATTCAGTGAAAACAGAAGCAGAATTCACTTTGACGTGAATGAGCATTTTGGAATTATTTTTGTAAAATCACATAGCTAGCTACAAAGATGTCCCTAATGATCTAAAAGCCTGTTATTTATTTCATACTGGTCAGGTGTGGCTTCAGGCATGTCTTGGAAAAGACTTGTGGCAAATGTCTCTCCTTGCAACTCATCGTTTTAGTAACTTAGTAAATAAGCTTGCTTGTACTATTGTATGCACCTACCTTTTTATTTGTGGCTGCTAGTGCCAATTACATTTCTACTGTAGCATGTTTTTTGGCATTTTTTTGAGAGCATGGCATTAAAATTAATTAATTATAAAGATATATATAAGTATGGATACTTTGCACTTAGCTTTTTCATGTTGAATTAATGATGATGATGTTCTATAGATGATGATTTGCACCACTTTAAGGAATAAAAACCAGTTTGGATGTTAAAATAAATATTTTTAGATCTATTTTTGACTGATTAGAGAAGACAACACTGTCTGTGAAAGACAAGTGCCTTTATGACACCACTGACTTGCACCGTCGTATGTAGATATAGGAACTGTTTACTGGCAGCTTGATACATTTGTAATCTTTGCAAACTGGATTTCTCACATATATATATAATTCTACTATAATACATGTCAAATTAATATAATATGATAGGTGACGATTGTTCTATAGAGTCCTGAGAATGAGCATCAAATCTGGGAAATATGGATTCTGCTTAAAAACGAGTACATTGATGTGGAGATGGGGGAGTTTGGGCAGGTCTTCTGTGTCTGTTGCTACAATAAGGAGAGAATATGTGCTCCATGTAACATGCTTTGAGATGTTGATGAAAGGTTCTGTAACTTCAGAGTGTGAATATATTTTGTTTGTGATTGTACAGGTGATTGCTTTGCAAATTTACTTGCCAATTGAATACAGTGCCTGAGGCACGATTTGGCAGTGACAGAATGTTGGAAGATTCTCTGCTCCTTCAGATATATAACCCCATTGAATTTATCTCTTCTTACATTAAAAAAAAAAATTTTCCCTAGTTAAAATTCCTATCTATATGTATTATGTGGCTAACACAGAATGTTAATAGTTATACACCTGAATTATTTTATTCATTTCAAGCTTTCTGCACATTTGAACTGCAACTTCTGATTTGCACTTACATTTTTAGGAAATATAAGCATAGTGATATTACTCATTTTTCTTTAGTATTACTGTCAGGTCTGCAGTGGTTGTTTAACAATTTAGTGTCTGTGTTCTTTGGAGGTTATATGTAACTTTATAAATGTTTGAACCTGTTACGTAAAAGCAAATAAGCATAGTTTTCAGATCTGTTCTCTTTTAGATTTGTATGTCTTTTAGCTTTTCTGAATGAATTGTTAGGCCTGTGTCTAAGAAGGCAAATGTGTAAAAGTTAGGGTGATTTTGACTGAGTAGGGTTCAGTAGCAAGATATTATGTGGGTTAATTTTTTTTCCCATTGTTCTATACTAAATTGACTATTTAAATTTTATGGTAAAATCCTCATCTGGAATGGGATTAATTCATAGCTTTTGCATGAATGAAAGTAATAAACTACATATGCTTAACCAAAAAAAAAATGCACAGATTTCTCAAAATCTTGCTTTTGTGCTGAAGAATGTAATTTCTCTGGTTTATATATCCAAAGATCGAGGGACACACCTTTTCTTTCTGATATGGCAGGCTAAAGTAATAAGCAAAATGTAAATGGACCAAATTTCAAAAGCCTGCATTTTATTACTATACTGAAATAATTAATTTTTCTGTGTGCTGTGTAATCTACCTTAGAGCAAAATAAATTATTTGATATTTGGGAGAGAGGTAATCCTACATTGTGATTTCTATTTGTTAATTGTATTTCTTTTTAAACTAGTTTTCTTCAGTTATTTCAGTGTTTATTTTTTTTTGCTTACCACTCAGTGGTTTTTCTACGTTACCAGTTTGGAAGAGATTTTGTTTAAATATAATTCCTACTTTTTCAGTTTGATAGAAATTAGTGTATGTGCTTCTTATGGTGTATATGTCTTGAATTATTGCTGCGTAGGATATGGCATTTGTATATAAAAATTCAAGATTAAATATTGCAGTGTTATATTCTTGATTATTAATAAAAATACATTACTACCTTTTACTAGGTATTCATTTGAATGTTATGCCCTGCTGCCTTTCTCTATTTTTGAATGTGAGTTATCAGAATGTAAATGATTTGTGTCTTAGAGAAAGTGTTTTTATCAAACATAGACATAAAGCTCTTTTGTTTTTCCCTCCTTCTTTAAAAGTTTGCTTTTTTCCTGCTGTATTTATGAAAATAAAGTTCTTTGTGTGGAAACCACTCCTACCTCTACTTGCCAAATCTGGTGCCTTTTGGTTTTCTCTGCATTCAGCCTGGCGTTACAGTCATTACACCAGTCACTGCTTGCATTCTGTCTTCGGTGATTGCTTTGCGTCCTCCTGGGCTTCAGTTGGATGATCACTGCAAAAATGCTTGTGGCTCTTTTAAGATCTTTCCACTTTCCTGTTGAAGGATGCTGCCTTAACATATGAGCTTGCAAAACTGAGGGTATGAAGTCTCCTCATGTGCAAAGTCGATGTGGATGAAAGAACCTTTAGTGGGAGTTAAGCTAATCTGGTTTTAAACTTTGTAGATGAGGCATGTTCACATGATTGTTCTGATGGCTCAGTGTCTTTTCTCAAGATGCGGTGAGCCATGTTATCGGCTCATTGCTGATGGAAGTGGGGAATTCTGTTTCTGCCCAGAAAGCTGCTGGCTTTATGCAGTTTGTGCTGCTTGGGAAACTTCTATGAGCTGATTTAACCCACTAAAACGAGAGAACAAACTTAACAAAAATGGAGGAGGTAGTTTTCTGTGGGATTAGTGTGTAAAACTGGCTTGTAGAAAGGCATATGGGCCAGAGCTACTGTAAAATGAAGGGGTGGGTTTTGTGGCCCTGGGTTAGGGAGCAAATTTTAAGATTTTCAGTAGCATTAAGTCATTAGATCAACCTTCTGCATAGTTATGTCTGTGGAGAAGGAAAGAAGGTGGCACTATCAACTCCTACAGACAAGTAGGAATTTGCTGCTTCGGTAATGGGATATGATGAAGGCAATACAAATGAATCATGTACAGAATTCAATTGCTCTTTTGTGTTACAGAGTAAGTGTTCATGCAATAAAACACACAAGTGATCATGTCCAAGTACTATACACAGTCTGGAAAAATCTTATCCAGAACACATCAGATAAGAATAAGGTTTATAAAGGCTGAATGTTCCTACAGGTAACAAGTTCACCATATCTTCTTTCTCTCCCTCTTAACTATATGGCTTATTTGAAGGAGATACATTATTCAAAGACCAATAAACCATCGGGGCAATGGCCCTGGATGTTGCTCAGCTAGCTGCTGACCTGTTTGTCTTCATCAGCTGTTTACTTGTCAAAGGAGAGTATTTGCCTTGCTAAGAATTTTTTGGTGTGTGTTTGGGACAGGCAGATTTTGGTGGCTGAAATGGTTTAACTGGAAAAACTCAGTATTTTATTTCCATATAGTGTATCCTCCCCTTTGGAGAATTCTCAGCTGAGAACTTGAAGGATTGGAAGGATGTTGGTACTGAACTCATGGATCAAAGGCCTGGGGGTTTAAGCACTGCCAGCAGGAGACATTCAAATGGCAGGATCTGGGAAAACATTCCTATTAGAGGAAAGTGCTAGTAGAGACACAACCAGATGTTCAAAGCTGATGCTTTGAGTGTGCTCTGTGCCTGTTCCCCTGGTGCTTACGAGCTTTCATTGAGAAAGTGGATTTTTAGAGGAATATTCCCTGAAATACTGTCAGGCTTTCTGTTTTAAATGAAGCTGAGAAATTGTGTTTAAAGCTTTTGCTGAGCCACAGTGGGACATGTACTAGTTGCTGGCTGGTCTGGATATCATTCTGTTTTGCTACATGAAACAGTAACATACATAATGCTTTCAGTTATATTAGTAGGCACGTACATGTCAGCTGGAAACTGGTCATTAACTGAAGAAGCTGAAGATGAGGCATGCTTTTGTTGAAGGCTTTGCACGACACCCTTTCTCTCTGAAGCATTTGGTTCTGGGGACTGCCAAACATGAATGCATGAGTTGCAGTGCTTGTCAGTTCAAAAATAATGAGGATCCTTTCCAAGTCTGCAAACTCTTCCTACAGGACATAAATTGTAGCAGAGTTTGCCATTAGAAATGGAAAAGTACAATGAGTTTCTTAATTGGGCTATTTCTCCTCAATTAGTTTTGCCAGACAAAATTCTGTGCTACAGGAGTTCCTTGTGAAACCTGTATTTCAGGCAGCTAACCAGAAGCATCTCATGAGGGAAGAAACACAATGACACACTGCAGTGTCCTTAATAAGATCCTGTTTTATTTAACTTCCCAATTCTATCAATTCTGCAACAGATACCCAAAACCAAATCTGTGATCATGACCACCGCGAGGTCTCCAAGCCAAATCAAAAACCCAAGGAAGCCGAGAGACAAGAAAGGCTGAAGGAAGACAAGCCAAAAAGCTAGTAAAGTTGTCAGGCTGTTGTTTGACCAGCCTGTTTTAGTTTTATGACAGAAGAAAAGCAAAGCAAAGCTCCCTTTTGCCTTGTTGCAGTTATACCTGGTCCACACCCTGCAGTTCAACACTGTTTTCCATCCTAAGTGCTCCTGCCAGGCACAGTCCATCCAGCCTCTAGCTGATGGGGGTTAGACTTGGCGTGCCCTTGGGCAAGACAGTGCCGCCCATCTCTAGGGATGCCATAATTACCGTCGTACTCCCTGAAATGTCAGGTCATCGCAACTCAGTGTGCACTTGGAATATCAGTGTGGCTCACAGAAGACAGTGTGTGACATGAAAGCTATCTCCTGTAATAAACTGGTAATTGGAAGGGATAGTATAATAACTGGTAGCAAGTCTGAGTAAGATATCATTCGTTTAATTGTTCATGCTGAATTTATTTTTTTTAAAAAGAAAATTCTTCACAAATTATTTTATCCAAATCGATCTGTAGCCTGTGATTGAATGCCTACTTCTTACCTTCCAGGTGCCTCATGTTAATACCACATGAAAAGGATGTTAATGAATGGCCTCTGCTCACTTTCAGACATCTAGTAAAAGCCAGGTTTCCCAGAACACTCATCATCCTGAAGTTCCCACTGTGACAAGTAAGGCCATGTTTTGAAAAGGAGCCCATCCACAGACCCACGCACCCTGTAATTTCTTGTCACAGACAACCATGGGATCATCCTTGCAGCTAATCAAGCTGCAATTTAAAATGGCTTTGCCTCATTCCTCCAGTGAAAGGTTGTTCCAAAGCATCATTGCTGTGAGGATTGAGAAACCTTCTAATTTCCAGCATAAACATATTCATGAGAAGCTTTTCTTCTCCCCTAGCGTGTAGTCTAGAATATATTTATAGGCCACAGCTGAATTGCCTCTCAGCTCCTGTTTTGCTTGGCTAATGAGCAAATACACCCAAACAGGCTGAGCTCCTTTGAAAATCTCTACTCTCTGAATCCAAAGCAAATCCTTAATAGTATTTTTCAATTTTTTTCAGAAGTTTTTCCAGTTCTGAACATATCTAAGGCTAAAACTTTCAACCTGAAGTAGGAGTCAGTGCAGGTACATTGTTTGATGCATTGTTTCAAAGGAGGTCTAAAAAAAAGAATATCTGTAGCAGAGCAGTTGTAAAAAACTGAACTGTATATTTTTCTTCATTGCATTGTCTTACATGCCCAGCCTGCTTTGCTGTTTGCATATTCTAGCAATCGATAATTTTGAGTGACCTGCAGAAAGGGAGTGGAAACATTTTCAACCTCTGCTAGGTTTTTTTTTTCATCAACAGTGCTGTATTGTTGTTTGAAGGAACCATGTGTGAGTGTTTTGAGGATCAGAAGCTATCACTGATCATTTCACTTGGCTGAAGTATGTGTTTATTTAGGCAAGTGCAATAGTATCTAAACTAGATTAAAAGCTTTCTCGGAGAGAGTCCACCCCAATTCATGACAAAGATCTTTGAAATCATCAATTAAAACAGAAGACTGCTTATGAAGTGTGGCCTTAGTGTAGAAGGATGATTTACATTGCTATTATAGATGTGCTTTCAAATTTGAATTATGAGTACTAAACTCTTGAGAAAAAAGATCTAATAACCTACAGAACAATCTTGCTGAACATATATACACAAGCAAACATTCATATGGTATGTGTGTTGTGGTTTCCAACCTCTTTCAAATTACAAATTCAAAAAAAATACATAAGGCAAATTAAAATTTACTGACAACAGTTGCCTTTTGGGAGCTTCTAAAAGTACGGCAGGGATCACTGTGAGACTGCAGAATACTAGTCATAAGGTGGATCCATGCAAGATTTAAATAAGTTTACAGCAATGAGGGCAAATAATCTTTAAAAAGATTACTGAAATGCAGTAAAGACAGCAGCTGCCTTGGGAAGCCTCAGAACAGCTTCATTCCAACTCAGTGTTTTGGAACATTTCTCATCATTCCTGTTTCCAGAGCAGAAGCCAATTTATTGTCTCTTTTATTTCTACAGAGCTATTGTGTTTCTGATATATTTTGTCCCTGGTTTTCATTATAACCCTTTATTTCAGTTTTGTGGCAGATTTCTTCATTTCTGTTTCTGGCCCATCTTGTTCTTCCCAAACACAAGTTGCTTCCCAAGTTACTAATTCTTTTGTGGACACTGTTTCCACCACTTCACCAATGGCTGAGTTCTTTCTCTGTCCTGGTGGAAACCTTACAGCTTACATTCAGGATGTATTTCTTAGTTGATGTCTCTGGCAAAGATCAATTTTACTCGGTTGGACCTGGAGACCCTGAAAAAAAACATGCATGCCACATGAGTTCCTCTGTCATGGATCTCTGGGACCAAGGCTCTGGTAATTGTGAAGAAACTGTTTAAACTAAGATACAGCTGGGAGGGCTTTTATGAGCTTCATTACTGGTATAGAGAAAGAGGACATTAGGAAGTTGCAACAACAGATAAAAAAACATGAGAGGATAGAAGAATAGCCAACACAGTGACTAAAAAATGCTACTGCTGATATACTCAACTGATGGCAGGGGTTGGAGGACAAGATGAAGAATGGGATGGGGTGCCAGGAGCCAGCATGACAGCAGGTCAGGACAGGTCCAGTGACAATATCCAGGCTCCAACAGGAGTCCAGATCACCAGACAAGTCTGGTCATGAGGCAAGTCTGAGGTTAAACCAGGAACTTGTCCAGCAGGTTGGGGTCAGGGCCCCAGTCAGTGGGTACAAATAATCAAAGATTAAAATAGTCAAAGATTACAATATTTTGGAGAGGCTTTGCTAAGCAGTTATAGCATGACTGAAGAGTTGGTAATAGAAAATATTCAGGGATTGAGTCAGCAGAAGGATAAACCATGGGAAATTTGTTTTTGATCTCAGCTCATATGGCTGCATTCCTATAAATTCAGAGAGCTGTTCAGCAAAGTCAGCTGCTGAATATCTGAAGGACCCGAGCATGGAAAATGTCTGGACTTTCAGTAAGTATGCAGTTTCTGATCGTATGATATGACAGCCACACATGAGCACATCCACCAGTTCACGATGCAGTTGCATTCCCACTTGCTTACTATGGGATGATGCTATATAGGATGATGCTATATGACTAAAGACTAGCAGATGCAACATTTATATTTAATGCAGGGTCAGCTGACTTTGACACACAGAAGCTGCCCAGAACTTCACGTGGAAATTTGAGTGGGCACTGCAATATCGCTTTCAGTTTTGGCACTAACTCACAGAGAGCTTTCTGGAGTATTTCTAAACAGGTATCCCTACAGTATGGCCACAAAGAAGATGAAGATGTTCCTACAATGTGCCATAGATGGTATCTCCAGTACAGAAAGTGAAGCATTACTGTCATTGCACAGGGGAGTAGGGAAACCCCCTTTGAAATATATGCAGCAAAATGAAAGCTGAGAAAAAACCATAAGATTGCTCTCTCTAAATAGTAGGGTAAGTATCAAAGATGAAAAAGCAATTACTTAACCTAATGGATGGTGTGGGCAGAAATACAAATGGATATGAATTAGCCAGACTGGAAATGAGAAGAGACAATTTCTGAAGGAAGCTGTATGAGATGTTGCCTTGACTTGATTACCCCAAAGATACCTTTGAGTTCTTGAGTATCTTCATTCTTAAGTCTTCTCTGGATGTGCTAGTCATTATTTCTATTTAGCTTACTCTTCTTTGGAAATTAATGCATCATCCACTTTAGAGCAGCTGTAAGGGTCTGTTAAATTCTTACAGACAAGCAGCCATGCTATGATGCTAATGTGGCTAAGTAAAGCCCTCAGAGTGCTCTCAAAACTTAGGAAGTGTACTTTAACTTAGGACGTGCACTTTAATTCAGTTACCCAATGCATGCACGTTGTAATTGCCCCTTTTTAACAATGAATGAAAAGTTATTCAGTATTTCTTTATAAGCTCCGTATACAATATATGGGTTCACATTTATATTATTTCCTGCAAATAATATAAATCCTGCTCTACCTATACCATTACTAATTTCATCACAGTCTCAACAGATTTCACTGACATTGATGAATTTGATTTCAGAGTACGCCGAGAGCTCAGGTTGTGCTGTTGTTCCTTGTTCCTAACTGGCTTTGGAGACCAGTTGGCGTGAGCATCTGCACTATACTTAGTACACAGATTGTTAAAATTTAGATGGGCACCTCTAACATGCCTTCACTGACTGTGTGGGAGCATACTTTTCAGGATCCCACAGCCATCAAATGAAGGCATTTTTTTTAATAGGAAGCACAGAAAGCCAACATCTGGAAGGCACTAAGTCACAAAATCAGCTTGGGAGGGACCTAAGGAGATCATCTCATGAAAACATTTGCATTATGAGAGGATTAATATCAACAGATCATGAGTGACCAATATTTGTGTAACCTTCGCAGAGAATCCACATCCTCTGCAGGTAGCCTGTTCTAAGTCTTTACTACTTCTATAGTTAGCAAGTTTTTCCTATCAGCCTGACTCTTCATCTAAAGATTTAAATACTACTGGTTTTTGTTTTTTTCTTACTCTATTCCCATGAATCTGGAGAGTAATTAATTAATCATTAGTAATAAATAACTAATGCCTTATTATTCACAGAAAATAGCTGTTTCCTCAGCTCCCCTTTTAGCATTTGCTTTTATAGATTAAGCACCCAAACAGCTTCAGTATTCCATCACAGAATAACATCACATGTTATTTCAATTTCTGTTGCTGAGGTGGCTCTCCCATAGATGCTCATCAAGGACCTATTTCTTGAAGTACTATTCCCATAATTGGACACAGGACTACAGCTGGGGAGTCATTACCAATTAGTAGCATGGCATAATCACCTTTCATATTTTAGCTATTATAGTCCTATAAATATAGCCAAGGACACCTTCTTTGCAAGAGCATCACACACAGTTGACTCACGTTCAGTGTATGATCCTGCATAAGCCCGGGCCTGTCTGATCCTACGCATCAAGTGCAGGACTCACGCCACTGGCTTCTGCCTCTGTCCTGCCTGCAGCTAGGGTGAGAGCATGTGTTTACAGTGCTGGGCAGAGCCTCCTGCCTGCACCACGGCTCCACATGCCAGCCACGGCTGATTGCCACTCTCTGTGATTCACTGACTCAGGCTGTGCCAAATTCCAACCAGCCCCCCGAGGAGGTAACTGCTCCTGTTGCATCCTGGAGCTGTGCTTGCTGCCCCATCATGTGAATGGAGGTGCCAGATGGCCCCTGCCCAGCCAGGCATCCTGACGTGCTGCTAATTTACGTGGATGCTCGAAAACCCTGCAACCCCCAGATCCTTTCCTGTTGCCCTTCTGATCCTGTGATCTTCTGAAAGTCCAACAGGCAGGAAGGACTCAGATGGAAACTTCCCTGAATTCTCAAGGTTGGAAACTGGAGAGGTCTTTAGGTCTTTAACCAGGGGAGGAAGCATATTTCAGCTACTCAGTCTGAAACCTCCCAAAGAGGCCTTATTCAGAGATGTTCCCAAACAACTTTTCTGAAGACAAAAGTACTTCTTAGAGAGCTCTAATAGGGCACTTAAAAAGATCTCCATACTCACTAGAAACACATAAAAATCTTGCCTCTTTTCAAGTTGCTGAGCCTTCTCCTGATTCCCACACCCTTCCTTAGTTTTACATGTTCAGTGGCTGAAAATAGGAGTGCCTTCTGCTTTATGGCACGCTAGTCTTCTCATGCAATAAAGAGCACCCTTTCCCTGGGGTTTTATAGGCTTGTGTAGCTCATTGACAATGAACACATTCTCTTCCACATAATCTGGATTAAAGTAGACAGTGCATTGCATCACTTTCATTAGTGATTGCCAGGCTGTGTTTTAAGGTGAAGCTTTCTGTGTGTATTCTATATTTCTGATCTGTGTTCTAGCTTGGAAAGGAATAACATTTCAAAGTAAGAAGATAGATGTGGGTGGTGATCATTACCACAGGCCTGGGAAAATCTTGTTTTGATATCTGGCCCTTGAGTTGCTGGTTCCTGGGTTAGTGATTAGATTTTTCTATGTATTGGTTCAATACTCAGCACAGTGAGGAGTTAGTCCAGTGACACTGGGAAGTAGGGTATATGGCTGTGCATGACTTATCTGTCTCGGTCTGAACCCATGAGCTGAACTGGAGTTTCCAGCCTGACTTCAGCGGCCCACCTTGGCTCCAACCCTGGGTGCGTCTGGATGAAGGCACTGCGAAGATAAGCCACCACAACCAACAACAGAGCAACCTTCCCCAGGAGTAAAGCAGTTCACAGATCACTGACTCTGTTATTAATATGATTTTTAAATGTAAATATTGAGATGTTAGCTTTGCTCTCTCCAAGGCCCTTCTGTGAGACACACACCCTCCCGTACAAACACCCACACCACAGTCCCGACTTGTGATTGCCAACCTTATCTTAAACTCAGCCTGTCCTTCAGATGAAGTCATCCTTTAGGGAGACGCTCCTTCCCTGGCAGGACCCCTCCTCCCGTGAGGATGCAAGGCTGTCAGCCCACCTGGAGAAACCAGCTAACACAGGAGTACAGGCAACCCCAGCTGTCTCTGCAACTCGTATGGATGAAAGCTACCCCTTTCCTCCTGTCAAAGGATTAAACACTTCATTTCTTCGCAGCACACACTTGCATACTTCCAGCCATTGTATGAGATGCTGGGTGTGTTGGGAGTGTCCGTTGTCTGTGTGGGACATTGTTCTTTCCTTCAAGACAGCAGATCTCTGCTTCATGTTGTCTCATCTCTCCTCCTTCCTGTGGGTGGAAAAAACAGCTTTGGTAACACCTAGCAGTGTCTTGTGCCGCTCCTTGATTTTCTTTCTGATTTGATACTTGCTGTGACTTTTTAATCTCACCCCGTTCTGCTTTGAAGCACAAAGCCACATGCTCCCTTAGTTGCAGTGTTACTGCAGTTTGATGGAAGAGGGTTTCATTTGGAAAGGAAGGGGGAGGGACGGTACCAGCTTTCTATTTCTGTATGCCACTCCAGATCCTCTCTCTCCACTGTGCACGGTTACTGCCTTGCAGAGTGTGAGAAATTCCATTTCTTCTGTTCTCTACTTATCCATTTTGTCTGACATACTCCTGCACTTGGGCGCCAGACTCGTGCCTGGTCCCCTAAATCTCATGAAGGTCTTGAAAGAAACAGGGCACAACCTAATCTGCTGTTTTCTATATATAACTGAGTGCATGACACACTTCCCAAAATATGCTGCAGTACTTGGTGGCTGCTGTGTTATCATGAGGTGCAGAGCAGGAAACGCAGTTCCTCAGATTTTATGAGGCCTTTTATCGCTAACCTGACTTGTCACTTTTCTAACTGAAAGCAGCAGGGCTTTGCCTTCTTTGTTGTTTTCATCTTTTTACAAAACAGCTAGCAGAACAAATAAAATAAATGCAGTTTAATGGCATTTTGGCAGTGCAGGAAGTCAGAGGGATCATTGCCTGTGGATTTGCAAGGGAGCACGATTCATCACTCATCTACAGAACCCAGCTCTGACGTTCATCTTGAAACACATGTTAATCCAAAACCATCAGGGATGCAATCTTGTAAAATCTTCATCCCCTCCTCACTTCAAGTGGTCTGGCCTGTGCAGAGGGAAAGGACAGCCTGTCTGCTCACAGCTCCAAGAAAACACTGGCAGATGTTTATAGGGTGCTAATGTCTTCAGCCACTGGTGTTAAATTCCTGAAGATGTGAGGCTGTGAGGTATCTGATAAACGTCTCAGACAGGACTCTGCAGCTGCTTTCATTGAATGCCCAGTGAAGAAAAAGATCATGATTTTGCAAAAATGAAACCATAAAGTAGAAGCAGAGGAATGTGTCTGCATTTTTCAGACTGAGTAGCTTTCTTAAATAAAACTCATCAACATAAATGTTGGCACATAAGGTGTTTTTTAAAAGCCCTTCACAAATGTAAATGGTAGGAGAAGCTTAGTGAGCAAGGGGAGGTTTAGGTTGATAGAGTTCCTTTGAAAAAATATCATGAGACTAATGCTTAGCCAGCATTTTTTTTTTTTGGTCTCTAAGTTGTTTCCAGCTGCAGAAATGCAAACTCTGTGACTTCAGCCAGGAAAGATATTTGTATGCGCAAACCCATGCACAGGAGACAGCATGAAAGGCAAGATGCTAACTGCATTACAACTTGCTTAGAAGACCAAACACTGACTGGGACTATGAAATTTTACCTCAGGGTCGGTATGACCTGAAGACCCAACCTAAGCCAGCGCTTAACAGCTGAGCACACCTCATACCGCTGATAAAACAATTGAAGATTTACCTTTCAATGGCAACAAAAAAGAAATATAACCACAGCCAGAACAGCAATGGACTATAGGAAGTCTTGGTGAAAAATTTGATCCTGAGTGCACTTTGATGTGTGCTTGTGAAGTCCAACATGCTGACCCAGGGGTTTTGTTCTTCTGGTCGTGCTGGTTTAGCATATGGAGAAGGGCAGCACTTCCAGGAATTGCTTTCTGTCTTGTTTTTATAGCAAGTTAAGCAAATGAGGGCAATTTCAGGCCCTGCGATAGGCAGTGAGCCACACCCAGGGCACCCTTCCAGCTCCTCCTCTGCTCTATCGCTGGCAAACAGCTCCACACTGCCAGGCGTGAGCGCAGCCCCTTCAGATGAAATGATCTGGAGCAGAGCGAGGGCTCGTGCCCCGACACACCAGTTAGTCACAGAGTAGGCACCATCCTGTGCCCTTGCAAGGACCAGAGCAAACACCCAGCAGCACCGCACTGGCTGGCAATTTGTGGGTCACTGCCTGCTGACCCTGACTCTTGCAAACACCACTTTGTACAAATCCCCTCCTTAAACTCATTAAGCCTCATCCCATAATGGAATTTTTGCTTCCAGTGCCCCATGCGCAAACCTCCCAGCTAGCTGCAGTCTCACAGTGTCCTGCCTAAGATTGCTGATGACCAGTTGATAACCATTTGTCCTTGTGCCAGCTTTGTCCTTTAGCTTCAAAAGCACATCCTCCCCTGGGTAGGTTTGTGCTTACATGGCAGCCCTCCTCAGCATGGGTTGTGCAGGGTTTCCTTGGGGCCTCTGTCTTCAGGCATGGGAGCAGCACATTTCGCCAGCCTGGATGTGCCAAGGCTGTTCCTCAATGAAGAACTTTCTTGATGTTTCTCCAAAGGTCTCTCATGCATCCTCAGAAAGAGTTTTATCTGTGCATTAGTTAATTCCTGGCTGCTTTGCCTACTACAATCGCCGGTCTGTCTCTGTTTGTTCAGGCCACGTCACACCAGCCAACCAAGGCACACTAGTTTAAACACTGGCATGGAGGTGTCCTTGCTCTCCTCTGCATCCCTGCTGCTGCCCCATGGAAAGCCCAAGCCTTGCCTCCCATTCAGCCCTCTGCAACACCAACCTGACTGCACACACCTACTGATGCCCAGGGCACTGAGAAAAGTAAATCCTGTCTCTCCTTCACAGGAGGCTAGAAAACTGCCCACTTTCTCTGGAGGTGCTGAATATAAGCTGGTAGGTGTGAGGGGTGCAGATGCTTTAACAGGGACATTGTTTCATGAACCAACCCTGCTGTGTGAAGACAGCTTCAGGGCGTTGTGTTTGCTGTATTTGGGTCAGAGTGATAAAAATAGGGTTGTACAGGGCTTACTGCAGAGGATGTACTGCCATCACACATGTACCCGCTCACAGCACCATTCAACATTCATTTCCCCTTGTTGATATTGCACTCACTCATTTTTTACCCCACTGGTGCGCACCCTCCCTAGAGCAGTTTTTAATGCATGAGGGCTGGATTTCTGTTCTGACCCTCTTTGCAGCACCCCATGCACGTACCTGGTACCCATCTGATGAGGTAAATCCAAATTTAGGAGCATTTCCTTGTGAAGCAAAAGACTTTTCATTTGATAAAAAGCACCTGGCTGAATATCTATCTGTGTGATGGTTTCTTTCTAGACCTTTCTCAGAAGCAAAAAGCAGCTGTTATCCTTGTGCTGAGTAGTCTCAAACGATATAAAAGTCTAGCAGGTATCGATCTCTTGTAGTTAACTCCACAAATTTTGCCAGTAAGCATTTTTTTTAACCTCCTTGAATAAAAGTGAAGAGGGGAGGCAGCGATTTTCCACCTCTCTGCTAATGCTGATCTGCCTTGGGGACCAGGCAGGACAAGTGACAGCCAGGCCTGACAGCCCTCTGTCTGCAGAACAGCATGAGATGGTCAAAGGTCCCTTAGCGTATTCATTCCACCTGGAAGGAGAGAGGGGGGCATTCATGCTCCTGCTGCAGGCATCAGCATGGTTGTGGCTCGCGGCTCAATAAGGAAATCCAAATTCCCTGTGTAGCCACAGAGCTTTTTAGCGCTCTGGTCTTAGATGCTCAAAGCAGACTGGAAATGGGCAGTCATGGTCTGGCAGATAACTGCTGGTCCACTTGTTTCCATGAATGCCCTCTGCAATGTCACAGTCTCTCTGCTCTGGGTTTTTCTTCTCTGAGTGATGAGATTATTCATTGTGCAAGCTGTGGCTCCAGCTGTAACCATGCTGTGTATTTGCACCTTTGAGTGCCAGGTAAGGGAGATTGGATGAATGGAGAGAGAGCACAGCATCATTTGTGTGCTTGGGATGGGGATGAAACAGATGAGGCCTGGTGAATGTCAGGGGAGAATGGCCCATCTTCACCTTCTCCCTCTGGTGTGCAACCAGGTGAGGTTGGGAAAGAAAAAAGACTTCCTGGATTTTTCCCCATGGCTGAAATCTGAAAGTGTTTACATTTTTTTATGCACTTATTTTGAGGAATAAACTAAAGGATATCGATGGTGTCTGTCCTCTGCTTTACATGTATTATTCTTTGCAAATTCAACCGCTGACAAATCAGCAGGCTAAGTCTCGCGGCCCTGCCTCCCTTCCCGATGACAGCAGTGGTGGCAGCCATAGCAGTGAGCAGCTGCTAGTTTTCCCTTGCACTTCTGCATTCATGGATCTCAAAACGTTTTTGTGAGAGGACTGCCATCAGCTTTCTTTTTCGAGGAGGAAATCACAATACAAGCAGAGAAAGTGATGGGTGCAGTCCTCCATGGTGTGACCCCATGACTCTTTGGCCCACAGGTGGTGGAGGATGCTCCAGGGGACTTCCAGTGGAGGGGCTTCCAGTGACCTGGGACACCAGGGCCCTGCCTCTCCTGGGGGTGCTCTATCCATGCAGGCGGCAGCCCCAGCAGATGGCCTTTTCTATTGTTCTCTGCAATGAAAAGGGAACTCAGAAACACCAGCTCTGCACAAAGATTTACCCCCATGACCTGAGCTGCACCAGTACATTCATGTTTCCCTGAATCCCACTACTGGCATTTTCTGCACTGTGCTTCACATGAGGCAGTCCAGACTTATGACCTTCAGGTTAAGTCCACTTTTTATTCACTGCATTTTGCACGCTAAGAGCTTTCTGCCTGCTAAGCCCCTGAGATAAAGTTTTTCAGCAATTCCTCAGTACTGCATACAACCAATGTAATATTCCCTCTGGTTCTGAGACAATTCCCTGGAACTGCTCAGGAGTCTTGAATTAAGCAGCGAAATTAGTGGCAGACACGACAGATGCTTATCAGCATTTCATCAAGGTATTTAGGTCCATGAGAATCACACCCAAGCAAGCCACCACTCTACTGCAACCCTGGGTCCCTCAGCCACCTGCCTTTGTCTGCTGCAAGATTTCTTACTCCTCCCACAGCCCCTTCATCCAGCCTGGAGCTGGGTGAGAAGAGCTGCTTGGTGAATTAACACATGGTCCAGCAGCCCCAAAGGGAGGCTCTGCATCCCAGGCACCAGTCAAGCTCAACCCTGTGCCAGTGGCGTGAAGGCTGCGGGGCTCCATGGGGCCCTCGGGATGCTTGAATGAGCACAAACTCTGTCCATGCCTCCTGCCCTTGTACACTTTGTACAGGTTATCAGCTCATCCACGGATTTTTCAGAATTGAGGATTAGCAGGAGAATTGCTAAAATAATTTATGAACTTGTTCTGTGAGCACATTCATACCCCTGCAGCCAGTGATTGCCTTTGCAGGCTACCTCAGCCACCACCAGCTTCTACACGCATCTTCCCCTGTTTCTGTTTCACCTGAGTTAAGCCAGGGCTGTGGCTTTCAGAGACGCCTTGCAGCTGTTCGTGTGAGCTAATGGAAAGGAGTGAAGTCAGTTACAATGTCAGTCCTCGCATGGCTTGTACTTGCTTTGGCTTGCATGAAGGACACAGTATTTCAGCTGGCAGATTTGTTTCTGATGTGGCTTTGATGAGGAGGAAACACAAGCCCTCAGCGAGTCTGTGTCTGAGTGAACATGCCTCCAGAAATGCCAGGGCACACCATGATGGGTTCATCTCCTCCCTTCCTTTGCCTCCAGGGCCCTATTAAAACCTCAAGATTTTTGAAGAAGAACAAGGTATCAGCTGGTGGCTCTGCTGGTCACGCTCTTCTCAGAGCTGATGCATTGCCAAATGTTTTGGTGACCTTGGTGAGCGAGGATGGTGACCAGTGATACTATGACACATTACTGGACATTGATGTCTCCTAGTACTCCTGAAGATTTTTGCTAGCTGAGGAAGCTGGACTACTCAATACCCATTTAATTAATCTCTGAGCATGACACACAGCCCATTTATTTTCCTTTCTGGTAACTGCGTGATGCAGCATGTCATGAGCTTGAGTCCCAGCAGATACATGTTCATGTAACAAGGGAAAAATAATTCTCCTCTGCTGCAGGGATTAGTGTCAGAGACTCTGGCTTGTGCTGTGCAGGAGTCACACCAGAGCGCTGCAACGTTCCCTCTGGTTTTCACAGCCTGTGAATCATGTCTGGCAGTGTGAGAGTAACTTAAGCAGGGTCAGGAGGGTAGGCAGTGGATGCTGTTAGCCCTGATCTACTCTGATCCTCGGGGACCTCGCTGAGGGAGACCCCCAGCAGCAGCAGAGGTGGGGAGCAGTTCAGCTGCCCTGCCTTCATCACGTGCCTGGCCACCGCCTGCATACTGCCGAGGGGTTGCTCACTCCCTCTTGCACCATCATGTTGGAATCTGTGAGGTTAACCATTGTCCCCATCGTAAGGGCACACTGAGTGTCCTTCCAGACATGTCCCAGTGCCCCTTCACAGGCTGTCCCTGAGGTTTTCAGACCACAAAGGGCACTACAGTGCGTAGCAGTTTACTCTGAGTAGCTGTAAAATCAGGCAAATATGAAGTGAAAATTGAGCAGAAAAGGTGTTAGGTCAGGAATTTTCCAATCAAAACTGGTCAAAACAAGCAGCAGAAATGTACAAATGATCCACTGCGATCCTCTGTGAAAATGTCATCGTATTCATAGGACCATGCATCCATAGGACGCAATGACAAAGCGGAAATAGCTTTGATAATAAATGCAACATTGTACCCGAAAAAAAATCTTAGGAGTGTTTTCTGTAAGAAAATAGAGGGAAGAGGTCTCCTGGAAGTTCATATTTTGTCTGTCTATGTCAGATGTGCTTTAGGGAAGCAACTGAAACAAAATGCCATTTGGGTAGAGGAAAGGTCCATACCAGCTCAGGAAGAGCTGCAGCTTGACCCAGCTGGATGAACTGGCAGCTGCTGTTAATGAAGAAGCTTTGCTTTTGGATCATGAAAAGGGGATCAGCTCGGGTGTACAGGTTGGAAGAAGGTTTTGCGAGCCAGCTAGTGTGATGAGTAAGAATCGTGCCTACATTAATGGGGATTTTCAAAAGGAAAGGGTGTGCTATATGGTCCCCAAACTTTGTTCTGTCAGCTGGATTTGAAATTTTGTGTTCATTTAAAAGTAATGGCATCCAGGAGCTTCCTGTAATGTGGGAACTATACACACTCATGTTGGTCAGCCCCAGTTAGAGGAGCTTCCTAAGGGGTGATGCTGCAGGACCTGGCCTGACATGACTGCTGGGTCAATCAGTGACTCCTTAGCTCTAGGCTGGTGCGACCTTCCCGTGGAGACAGAGGCCATGTTAAGTTCACTGACTGCTGATCAGAGTGGAAGGGTGAGATGATGTTCTCCCTGTCTGCATCATAGAGACAGGGAATAATCTAGGTTGGAGGGGACCCTCTGGAGGTCATCTAGTCCAACCTCCAGCTCAGAACAGGCCTGACTTTGAACTCAGGTTGAGTTGCTCAAGGGATTTTCCAGTTGAGTTTCCAGTATCTCCAGGGATGGAGAGTCCACCTGTTCCTGGGCATCTGCTCCAGTATCTCACTACTGTCATAGTGAAATATTGGTTTGTTGTATATCAGCTTGTATATCTATCTTCCTCTGGTACACCTGGCTTGTAAGAATGCTGCCTCTTCTGTTTTTCTGTAGAGAGATTCTAGAGGGATTTGTGTTTTACCCCCCAAGGATCCTTAAATAAAGTGAGATTGTCCTTGACGTTGATTTCCTACAAACGGTACCATAATGAATACTTATTCTGAATTCTTATCAGCTTCATGTCCTAGTAGAGGAATGAGAGACACTGTTTTTAAGACTAAATAAAGTTATTTAAAAAATAATGGTGAACTTCTTTCTTGGTTCCTTTGGGAAAGATAAAACCACGTCTGTATGTATGTAAGCATTGCCTGCAGTTTCTTCTGAGAACCAGAGATATGTAAGAACACAAAGCAATATTTCAATCATTCTTATTTTATATTCTGGCAGCTTGAGCAGTCTCTGCAGCTGTTCTGTGATCGCCTGTTCCAGCTAGAAAGCCAAACCTCAGGCTGCATTATGTCTTTGCAGGTACTGGCCAATGCAGGTGTCAAAGTGGAGCCTCTCTACGTGAAAACCAGGTATCAAACAGAATGAGATCTTTTTCTTATAGAATTCAGTTGAAATTGTGCCTCTGTCTAGAAGGGGACCTGAACAACCCCTCCCCAGAAAGCAAGTTCATGCTTGCTCTCCTCAGTGAGGAAGAGCAAATGGTCTCCTTTCCCTCTGTCAAAACCTGCAGATGAGTGTGAAGAAGGTGGGAGCATGGTTCTGTTTCCACCAGGGTGGATGAGGCATTCAAGGACATGATCATGTCTGACTCCTACACGGAGTGCTGAAGGAAGAGGCTGCTTTTGCTGTCTGGCAGAGATCAGGCAGAAATCTCATGTTTTCTCTGCAGTATCTATAAAGAGGAATCAGATCCAGGCTGCTCCTCTGTGGATGTTACCTGGCTCGTCCATCATATACTCCCAGAAGGAGTCATCCTCATTTCCAAATGAGGGAATTTTAGAAGGCAGAATGAAGTATTAACTGAGGGTGGCTTTATTTAATTCACAAAATGTGGATTTTGGGGTGTCTTTTGAAATCCATAGGCCCCTGGTTTTCTGAAGCTTGGAGCTGACTCCTTCCTATCTGGGAATGACCTGGAGCTGTGGATGATCTCCCAGTCTTATCCTCCTTAGACGACATGGTGTCCCCACATCTCAGGTCAATCCCTGACCCACTGAATCCTCCTGAGTGCCATAGTGTGTCCCCCAAGTACACCCACTGAAATGAAGATCCAGAGTAGACCAGTCGACTTTATCAGACTGACAATAGTTGCTAGGAATGTAACAACAAAGGTTCCCCTTCCTGAGCAAACGAGCATTTGTAATTCAAGCAGAAGCTTCTTCTCATAGCTTAGGAAAACTGATGAGATAATGGATGGCCCTATTACAATTCGAAGGCATCTGGGTGAGAGGAAAGGAAGGCTTTAGCCATCAGGTGGCACTCTGAGCATGCTGTTCAGCAGCGATGTCACTCAGAATGCTCCTGGGCTGGAGGAAATTCCTTCAATTCAATAATATGACATAAACTTCATGAGCTGTGATTCATTTCAGGTTAACACCCTTTTTTTATTTCTGCAAAATTAATCATCCAGCTATATTTATTACATTGTTTTAAAGCACGGGAGTCCTAGGAAGAGAAGTACATCAACTCCATGTTTTCTTAATGTTTTTTTATCTAAATATTTATTGTGTTTAATATTATGCTTAATATTTTTGCTGAGACAGAATAATTCCACTATTTGTTCTCTGCAGCAAACAAGCATATTTTGGCATCTGTTTTGTGTTTGTTTCTGTCTTTGTCTTAATCTCCTACCATCAAGCTCATCTCAAAATAGGAACCTGAATTAATGGTCTCCAGGTTCTTCGCATAAATCCTTTTAACCTTTTCAGCCATTTAACGGTATTTGTAGTCTCTGCTATTGTTCTGCATGAGGTTTCACTTGGGAAGAATTTCACTTGAGAACTTTTTTTTTTTTTTTAGGATTACGTATCTAGATTTAAAAAATAATATTTAAATTGCCTTCTAGGTTAGTTCCTTGACTTTTTTTTTTTTTTTTTTTTTTTTTTTGTAGAGTGTCTTCTACTTTGATATACAAGCAGTAGTTTATTACTAGTGTGTTGGTTTTACATTACTGCTTCTGTAGGAAAAATTGTAGTTATGGTAATTGAAGGGTGAAATTAAAGGACTTGTGTTTAGCACCGCAGAACAGCACTGCAGACTATAAAATCGCTGTTCTGCTGCTTGAAGCCAGAATTTTCTAACTGACATCAATGGGAGAGAGACTGGGCTCTGTATTGCATGGGCAGATACTACTCACCCGCAGAGGAGAGTGGGGCTGAATGGTTTTTGCACAAAACTCTAGCCTGCTGTCCAGCATATTTGTAAAACCTATTTTTTAACCTTTCTAGCCAACCCACCACCGAAAACAATTTAAGTTCTTACTCCTGTGTCATCTGACCCTGACAGTCAGTGTATTCCCTGCCATTGACGGCTCCCATCCCCAGAGCCCTGAACAAAGCCGTGCTTGTTACAGGGAAAAGCATGAGCTCATCCATTGTAATCACCCGGCCGCTCTAGCTGCTGCTCCAAAGGAGGTTTTGTGGAAATTTCTGAATGCCTTCAGACAAGCCAGCGCTGGATAAACTTTGGTTGAATCTTCAGGGAGCAAAACTGAGTGGATTAAGTGCTTGTATCTGCTGTAAGAATAGGTTTTCTGAATGGAGGGAAGCCCTGGTTATTCAGATAATACAGCTGTGTTTCAGCTCCAAATACAAGACTTCGTAGAGGCTCGGGGAAGCAAAGGGCCTAGCGTAGTCTTCAGGCACCCACACAGATGGGTAGCCCAGATAATCCTTTGATCCTCTGACATTCAGGGCTTCAGGGAAACAAAGGTGAGAAAAATGAGAAATGCAAATGAGTAATTTTGAAAGTGTGAAGAAAAGGACTTGTTGAAGCTTAAGCTTGCCAAAAATAGCAGTGAAACAACTGCATTTTATGCAGATGAGTTATAATCACATGTAAATTGCTTTTTTTTTTTAAATTGGATTCACTGTAGCTTTCAATTTAGAGACCTACCTGAGGTCCCTGAAGGTCTATAGTCTCTCCTACTCTGTGGTTCCAAAGCACAAAACTTGATAAAGTGATGCATGCTGCCTGCTTCCTGAAAATCAATCAGCCCATGCCTTTTGTGTATTAACTACCCAAAAGGACTTGAAAGATAAATGAAGGTCACTGTCCTGTAATCATTCACTACCAAGAACAGAATTAACCAGCCAGTAGGAATTTTCCCACTGCACACCTGGGTACAATGAAGCAGCTGTAGCTCTGTTTCCATACTGTCTTTTCAGTATTTCTTATGTTAAAGAATAGAGCAACTTCTGAATTTTTAACATAATCTGTTTAAGTTACATAATCAAGTTAAGAAAGAAGTTCAGTGTTGAAGTTCAAGAAATCTTCAGAGGTTTGCTTATGATTTGCTGTGGAACCGTGGGGGACTTGCTTTGCTCCTCTCTACATCATTTTTTCCCAACCATTAAAAATTAATGTGTTGTTACATTCTTGGCACCACAGTCTGCTAGTGACAGAGGAAGGACTGCTATAGCTTGTTTGGGATTTCCTATATCTCACTTGTCTCAGTGGAGAGAAGTAAAAGGCGTGCACACCATTTTTCCCCTTCTTTGTAATTAGTCTTTCAAACTTCCCTATAACTCAGATGAGCCTACAAATAAATGTCACAGATGCTAAGGTCTTCACACTTTGCTAATTTCAGTCTCATAACGTGAGCCTGAATTTGAATTTAAAAATTAGGAGTTCAGACTCTTAATATTGTGAGGGCAGTAATCTCTTTACGTAACAGGGGGAAACAGCATAATTCTGCCAGACGGCCACAAACTCAGTGGGGAGCAAAGCATTCAGACCCTTATCTATTGTTTTCCTATCCTGGCTCATCCCAAGTAACTTTTCTACGTTTTTTTCTGATTTTTAAATATAATGTAATTCTGTTTTATTTTGTTTCTCCTGGCCACACAGCTGTCTTTTATAATAAGTACAGGTTTTATTCAACCATTGCACTAATTATCACTGCCTTAAGAGAAAGCAACGCTAGAATTGTGGATGAAATGGAAAATAGAGCTACAGCAAAAAGTACAGCAGGTTAAACCTAACTCATGACCTTTTAAGACTTGTGCTCTGTGCTGCTCACTGTGATAAGGTGGAATTTCCTGGCTTTAGCCGAAATACACTCAGATCTTTCTTTTCATACACCAGGCTGATGAGCAGTTTGTATTTTTCCCAATAAGATGCACATGTACATATTTGAGTGTCTTTTCTTTGTGTTAAATTACATACTGTATTAACAACATGCAGTCAACAACACCAAAATAATTAAATCTTGTAGTACCCAGGAAAGTAAATAATTGCTTGTAATATTACCAGCTTACAGGTGGCATGGAGGAACAGAAGCACAGAGGGATTTATGTGACTTGCCAGACGTCATGAAACGAAGGTCTGCCAGAGTCCAGAGATATCCTGTCTCGCAGTCTCATGTTTTAATCCCTAGTCTTTCTTTCTTTCCATTAAGATAAAATATGTTTCCCTAATCCACAGTATTTAAGTTTGTTTTCAGGTAAGCCTTGAATCACTGGTATTCTCTGAAGCTTCCACTGAAAAAAGCAGAGTGTGATCAAGTAGCGTCCATGAATATTTTAGCTAATGTCATTTTTTTAATATGGTAAATATTACAAAGAAGAGCTGAGAGACAGCATAATTTTGTGTTTTGCTGAGTTCAGAAATAACGTTGTGCAGAGTCACAGAATTCGGGGCAAACAGCTCGTTGGTCCTGTCTCTTTACTGAAGCATCTCTTCGTGTACGAAGACATCACAGTGTGTGTTTTTAAATAAGTCACTCACAACGCCTGTCTTGTGCAGAGAAATTTGCCATTCCCTTTGCATTTCTGCGCTGCCCACGGGTCCCTATGCAACGTCGCCTATACTCTCTTTATGTTACCAGCCACCGCTAGGTGATCTTCAAACACCTTCCTTGCCGTCCTTCTTCTAAACAGAGGATGTAAACAGCTAACAAAATTTTCCACAGAGATGCTATTCATGAAAATATTTTTGCACGCGCCGCTTTGCAGCCTGCAAGCTGCAGTTTTGAGTTTCCTGGGAAGAAAGCCTATTAAGCCGCCTTTCTGCGGGGATTGCCATAGCAACCCTCGCACAATGCCAATGGCCCAGATTTCCTTCAGCCCCTTCTTTCTGAACTGACAGCAGTGATTTTAATGCTCCTTGAACCAAATCTTTGCATGTGGAGACCGCTTTAGAAGAAAAAAAAGAAAAAAGCTTTTAATCAGTGTTGGTTGTTCTCTTTCCTTTCTTTCCGAGAAGTGAACAGGGAAGGCGTTTAGCATGGCGTCCCTCTCAGCCCCCTTGAAGGTGCAGCTGGTTAATGACCATAAAGTGTTCCTGGGTTTGGCAATTTCAGTATCATTCATAGCTCTATAAGATACCGTGGAAATGATGCTTACACAGGGGTTGCTTTTTTACAAATACTTGCATCTTTGGGCTGGGATGTTGGGATCACAGTGTGGAAAGAGACATGAAGCTATCACAGAAGCAAGGCAAACTCACAGTTAAGCGTGAGAGTGGGACTGGGACTCAGGCAGCAGTACTGTGTAAAATGGGGCAAGCTGCTCTGTTCATTTTAAGCATTCCAAAGAGGCCAGTGTCTGAATATTGCCAGGTCTGTAAGCTGTAGTAGGGTCCCCCAGTGACATTTGGTAGGGCATAATGCCATAGTCAGAGCTGGCTTGTTGGTGAAAGCCGGTGACATGGGAGATGGGAAAGCAGAGCCAACACCTGAGGTTGCAGCTCAGAGCCAGCTCCCTGCACGGGCGCAGACACCCACCATCTGCACCCCAGGTGCCCAGAGCTGCCAGCGAGCCAACATATGGGCAGGCAGAGAGAGCTCAGGCAGGAAAAGAAATAAAAATCACCTGTGTCTGACAAATGTGACCCAACCTTTATGTCAAGCAATCCCTGTCCAGGGTTGGTGCTGGCACGTGCAGAGCCGCCACAGCTCTCAGACACCCCCTTTCTCTTGCCACTGTCCCTCTCATCTCCCCTTTCCTCCTGCCTGCACTTGGAGGGGCTCTATGTCTCATTGCCCACAGGGCACAGAGAGGGTGGCAGGGTGAGCGTAGCCTCAGGAAGGTCCCCGGAGAGGGGACACCAGGTCAGATGCTTGATACATTCACCTCCAGCATCCCAGAGTGCTGCACCTGCAGATGCTGAGGACCCCTGGGGTGCAGGCCCCACCACATGCACCTTCCACAGGGGAAGATAAATCAAAGCTGTATGTGCATTGACATGCCTGCTAACACCCAGACTCCAACCCGTTCCTCACAACTGCTCATTGTATCCACTGGTAGCATTCCCCAGCTGTGTCCCTGTTTGCTGTAAGCATCTGTCCGTAAGCAAACACTTCACGGGTAGTGCTTAGCCCTTCTGTCTTAAAAGTCTGTGCAAACATTAGAAACAGAGGGAGCTCCTGAGTCACTGAATCTAGCCCTGGGCTATCTCAGGTAACCATGTCACATATGCTAACTAATCCTCCCAGTAGTCCCCAGATGGAGGGATAAGCTGCTTGGGTCTGTCTGGGGAAGGGAGACATGAACCAAAGTGTGTGGTGGGCAGCAGAGGTCTGCAGGGTCTCATTCCCTCCCTAACTGAGCCTGCCCTGGTCAGTAAATACGAATGGTTACCACTCAGACAGGGATCATGCCATCAGTCCAAAAAAATGGACCATGGATACAGAAGTGGTGATGAGTGGAAACATGCTTTAGGGGAGAAATTGAGGCCAATTCATTGTCAACTGCACAAAACCTAAGAAACTCTGGGAGCTGCCCCATGCTGAGGGAGCTGAGCCCTCCCCATGCCTGGGGTCTTGCTGCAGATGCTGCATTCACCTGCATCAGCCCTACTTCTGGTGTTTAGTGCTGGTATCTTGCTGCCCTGTCTCCCCTGCTGCCTTTTTGGCACGAGGATGCCAGGTGTCCCCAAAATCGACCTTCTCTCTCTGCAGCCACCCTCTCCAGGGCCCAGGAGAAATGATCTTCCTACAACAGGAGCCTGCAGAGAAGCTTGCAGCAGCGGAAGTGATGCAGCAGATTCCCCTGAGCTGTAAACATATTTATATCCTTACCCCATCCGCCTGTGGTGAAAACCCCTTACTAATGCTGTGGACAGGAAGGAAACCATGTTTGCATTTATCTGCACTTTTTTCAGCTGGTGGTTTGATGGTCTGCGTGAGCTGCTTACCCCAGCGATCCTTGGTAAGATGCTTCAGTGCTGAGAAGGTAGGAGGAGAAACAAAATGCTCCCTTGCTGGTGTTCCCCCTGCTTACTCTAAGTTGGCACGCTGTGGGGCAGAAGGACTGGGCATCATCCCCGTGGCCCCACTGCCCGGGCAGCCCTTTCAGCAACACTGAGGGCAGCAGTGGAGGTGTGAGAAGGACAGAACAGGACCATTTTGGGGGATTGTCATATTCTTAGAGAAGATGCTTACAAGCTTTTCATAAAATTTCCCTCGTATATCTGCCATTAGTTGTGTCCATCTCACCAAACGGATGAACTATAAACTCCATTTTATTACTTTTTAGCAAAAAAAAAGTCCCATTGGGTTTTATCTAGTATAAATATACCTTCCTCCCATTCAGATAGATAACAGCCTGTACAAAATGAAATTTTACAGGATGATTTGCCACTGTGGGAGCCAGGCTGGGTCCCAGTTTGACCACTCACATTATCTCTGTGCTCACACAGAGCTGTAGGCACCGTGTAAAGCCAGAGCTCTTGGGCTGAGCTGGCTGAGGAGGCTGCTTCACTGCTCTCACTCAGCAGCTCTCAAAGACAGAACAGCACAAATATTTGTATGTGAAATAGAAAATAAATAATGCATTTTGCTGGAGGACTGGCGGCATTTGTTTTACCATGTGAAGTCTGCAAATGTTTGTAAACACTGCGTCAATTTGCCATACTACAGTAAAAATGAGGATTCATTGCTTTAAAGCCGGTGTTGAGGCTTCAAACAACTCTTTTTTGCTGAAGCTTTTGAGGACCGCTTGTAGTCCAAAAAGTATGGTTTGGGCGTGTGTGTCTGCCTGTGTTTTCGCACCGGACGTGCCACAGCTACGGGCAGTGCAGGAGATGTGTGGCCTCTTTCCACCTGGTGACACACAAATGCCATCTCACTAGAAAACAGAAGTTTCTGCGATCACCCTTCATGTGGCTCATGCCACAGACCAGACTGAGTTCATGGCCCCACACTGAGACAAAGGCTTTTAAGCAAGGAGCAGGTTAGAAGCCAGCAGGAGATGAGCGCCACAGTTTTCCCACTGCAACAAATTATAAACCTCAAGGTTTATAATCCAGACTGCAGAAAACAACCCTTGAAATCCCATATTTCTGGGTGCCTTTCCCTCTAGTGCCGTGGAGACTCCTCTGCATGCCCTGCTCCCTCACATGCTGCCATGCTCCTTCCTACTCCCCCTCCTCCCATGTGTGCCCCACAGGACCGCATCCCTCAGCTGCCACCGGGGTTTATTAAAGATGGAAAAACCCCAGAAGACCAGGGAGTCAGCTCCACGGTTATGTGAAAAAACTAACCACTGCATGGTGCTAACTGTTTGCACGTTGGAGAGGAGGCAACCGACCCGCTTCCCCAGGCAACCCTCTTGCAGGATGTGGTGCTTCAGAGCTTGGAGCAGACATGTCTCGGAGTGGAGGGAATTGTCTTCCCCAAACCTCTCCCAAGCTGACGTTTGCCTGACATCCTGCTGGAGAAGGCACTGAGCTCATCCTCTGCTGGGAATACTCCTGGCAACTTGCAGGCGCATGCCATGCTCTCTGCCAGGCCCTTGCCCTCTCAAAATAGCAGCAGAGGAGCCACGGGGTGTAGCAGAGCAAAGTCTCCCAGAAACATTGAGCATCTCCGTTTTGTAGGCCAAGCCATCCCAGCTGGACAACCAAGGACTAGTGCAAAGATGTCAGTCAGGTGCTGAACCGGCACTATAACCTGCAGGATGATAGACCCTCATAAATACTGTTGGCCACGGCTGTGAGGGCCGCTGCTGTAGAGGCTCACATTTGTATTTCTTTTCATTGTGGAGTAAAGCTGAAGATGCTAGGAGCCTGAGTCATATGGGTGTGTAGCATTACAGACAGTTTTTATATGACTGAGCCTTTTGGCAAGAAACTAACTTCAACTGCTTGCTTGACCCAACTCAGCTGTACCTGGCATGGGGCTTGCCAGATAATCCTGGTGCTGTGCTAATCCTCCACCTTAAAGTCAAAGTTTGACATACAGCTCCTATCCACCTCTGATCTCCCTGATTTCTGACACATATAAACCATGAGATTAATCTTTTTGTCTAATTCACTTATGTATTTAAAAGTTCCATGTATTTGAAATCTGATGGTCGGGTGGGCTCTAGCTTTACTTACAGCTTGAGGGTCTCACCCCTCTGCCTCACATGGGGATTTTCTTTTGCTGCCAAGTCTGTCCGTACACACTTTACCTTTCTCTTTCAAGCTGGAAATCCTCACTCCACTCTTTGTTTGGGTTTTGTTTTATTGTCATGAATACTGGAAAGCAGGCAGGAGGTCTATGACTTCTTGTTGGCCTTTAATGAAGTACTTCACATTTTATGCCCAGTTTTTCTGTGAACACTGACTACTGAAGTCTGACTTAGTACGCCCAGCTGTACTGGATGGTTAATCTGTGAGTGCTTATAGAAAATGAGAGTTATTCCTTTAGTGAGACCTGCAGCTTTTTTGTGTGACTTCTCTGCTAGAGGCATCTCCTTTGAATATAGCTCTCATGTCCTGCCTGCATCGAGGACAGTACCTGATCCAAGCACACACTGATTTCTGTCCCGCTGGAGCATGTTCCCAGCAAAAAACCTACATGAGTCATATCACCCTCCCAAAACCCCTGCCTGCTGCCAAGACATCCAGCTGCATGAGAAGGAAGCAGAAACTGTCACATGAGAATCTTTTTGACAGGGGAGTCCTGTATGCCACGCATTTGTCAGAGCCTCTTCAGGCAGCATTCATCAGGCTGTGCTGCCTGATTTGCAGTAAGGCTTGCTTTGCCGTAGGACATGTGTGGTAATGAATTCCCTTTGGGTCAACTTCATCTGCAGCAGAAAACCAGACAGATGGGGCCTGAGGGAAGCATTTCTATAATGAAGCAGAGAGGCAGAGTACCTCTAAGGATGGTAGGAGTTCCCTTGTACTAATAACATTCTTAAATAGCAAGCACTTTTGATAATCTTTTCTCACTAGCTACTCTTCTCAGAAGTCCCTTCATTCAGTTTTACTGCTTCCCCTTTGATGCACTTGAGCTTTCTTACAACCCCATTCACAGATTTTTATTGTTTCCACCCTTTATGGACTAGTTCATTGATTCGCTGCAACTCCAACAAGTTAGTTAATGGTGCAGATACGTAGTTATCACATGTATCAGAGATACCTGTGGAAATGTTGAGTTCAGCCCCCTCTATTAAACTCAGAACATTTTTTTTTCCTCAGAGATGAACAGAGACAAACAAGACATGCGTGAGGTGCAGGGCGGGGAGCTGGAAGAAGACAAGAGTGGGAGGAACATGCAAGTGGTTTTCATAGAAATAACTATCAAATGGCTCATTTTCTGAAGTTTGAAGTCCAAAGACCAATGCACAACAGGAAATGTCTTTACTCTGGCAATACTCCTTGGCCACCCACTGTCAGAAGTCTTCAGTGTGTCATGTTCTTCCATGTGGGTAAATGGATCACATGAAGTGGTAACATCTTACTCCTCAGTTTTCCAGGGACAAACCACACCATCAGGGCAAGACACTTAGGCCTCTCTTGCTTTTAAGAATGAGGGAGTTAATGCCCACCTCTGTAAATCACATTGCTACCTATGGCTAGAGTTAGCCTCTGTTAATCTTCACCCCAAAGTAATCCAGAGCACTGGAGGAGTCTGATGCTGGTTCAGCAAATAGTCGTTTTGTGTTTTCAGGCATTTTTCTGCTACAGCTTCTTTGGAGACTCATGAAACTTTTACAGAACACGAGACACAGTGAAGACTCTGGCATGTTCATTGTGATGCTGGCTGCAGGGTGTTAGAAGTAACAAGACTGACTTGAAAATCACAAGTCATAAAACAATTTCTATTTTTTCATTTGTTTGCCTCCTCCATTTGGAGCCTCTGACCACAGCCAGGGCCAAATTTTCAGGTTTTTTCAGCAAAGAGGGTGCAGTTAAAAAGGCAAAAAGAAGGATGGAATAATTTTCAGGAGGTGAGACCTGCAGAAAACCAGCAACTACTGTGGGCACTAATAAAACCAAAGAAGGTGGCAATGATACATTAGAAACAGTTTTGGAATTTAATTGAATTTTAATACCTGTTTCATTCCTTGTCTGCTGCCTTTAGCTAATTTCAAGTCTAAGCTACCTCTGCTGTTGCTAAGCCTTCCAGGAGAGAAATTCATGTTTCTAAGGGCCATTACAGTTGACACAGCAGGACTTCAGCTGAAAACTAATCTGATGTGAAGGCTGGGTCTGGAGGACACCCTGGTGCCTATTGCCATGCCCCTGGCTGCTGGGTCAGAGTGAATTCGGTGGAGCTCAGCGCCGAGTATAAGGGTTGCAATTGTGCTGGTATGGTGGGTGGTGAGAGACAGCCTGTTCCTATGGGCATGGGGGAGGGATGGGAGGTGGAGGAGCTGGGGGAAGAGAGATTCATTTGCCACTGCTCCCAGGGCTCTTAATTGCAGCAGCATACATGGTGATAAGCTGCTGAATTGCCTTTCATTGGCTGGGAACCCCAGCATGTGAAAAAATTTGGTATGTCATTGTCTATTTGCGTAGCCCGCTGCCTGACCTGCCAGTCTGCACACAGGACTGGGAAAATAAAGGCAAATATTATTGCCACTCTAAGAACCACTGACCAAGGGAGGCATCATCCTGCCTGGCTGAGAGAGGTGGAAGGATCAGGTGGTGGAAATTAATTCATGTTGGTCATGTTGCATACTTCATTTCTCCTCCTTTGGGCCATAATGTCTGTGATAAAGCATTTTCCCAGATGCAGATGTATGGCTGGGCCATACACAGCTCAGACTGGAAAGTGAGGAGTGGCACATGCGTTAGTGACTGTAAGTGTGAACAATTTCCCTTGGATTTTACAGTTCTCAGGCCCAACTCTTGAGCACTGGGTATCTGCAGGGAACCTGTAGTTTGCTTATGTATTTATCTAGCTCTTCCTGTGACTTCCGAGGAACGGTTTCCTTGTCCTTATGCTAATTCAAGCCCTGCTGAATAGAGGCTTTTTTTTCTCCATCCCATCCTGCGAGAGGTCATCTTTATTCAAGAGCCATGAATGATGTGTGCAGGGTACTAAGCTCGCACAAAGAGCCCCGTCCAGAGCCAGCCAAGCGTACAGCTGTCCTTTTGTTTACAGAGATGGAGAGGGAACCTAAAAAGTGCTCCTGCCCCAGGGACAATAGCAGTGGCTCGCGAGACGCCTGAGATTTGGCAGGGCCCCTCTTTCCTGGCGCTAAAGGGCCTTTATTAAACATAAATCACGTCAGCTGCTACCGCAGCCCTTTCTCAGCTTATAAAAGATTCCCCTTTGCTGCTTAAGTGACACGATGGAAAGGAATCAGTCTGAAATACCCCAATGGCTGGAGTGATGGACCAGGTTGGGGACAAATGACACTTCTGACTGTTTAATAGCAACACTCTTCTGTCACTGTTACAATGATGCTTGCAGCTGGGTTATTTTTTTTAAGTTGACTGGTGATTCAATGTGCTTTATTGATTTTGTGTTGGCTTGAAATGTCAGGAGGTCATGAGGACAAATTTTATACCTGTGGGCTATGAGGAATAACATAGAGCCCTACAAGCCCTAGGATAAATATGTTGCCAGCACTGATATCACTGAAAAAGTGTGATGCCTCAGGCACTGAGAAAATAACCAAGTGTAGAGCATCTCTGCAAAGAGCAGAATACCTCTGTTAAGGGAAAAATTATTAGACTTTCCTATTCAGCAATGTAAGACCTGATTACACATTTCCCTGAGGTGCGGGGCAAATGCTCTTTCTTCTTCTCCTCGTAAATAAAATGGCAGTTTGAGTAAAAGGAACAAAATTGCTCATGGAAAATGTGTTGCTTCAAGTCTTGCTGTTGGCAAATCCTGTACCTCATAGGCAGTGGATGTTTCTGTGCAAGGAGAGGGCCTGAGGTGTCACTGGGGACATGAGACATGGCAGCCATGGGAGCTTCAGGCAAGATGAGGACGTGTCAGGAATTTGAAGTCCCTCTGGCTTTTCGGGCAACTGGGTGCTGGTTGTGTCTGGAGCTAACAAGGGAAAGATCTTACCTGTAGGACTCCCTTCAGGCTATAACTGACTGGGCTCATCTTCTGTTTATTAATATTTGTATCTACCTGTTGTTTAACGTTGCACTTTAATAGTACTGATAGATGATTCAGACCATGCCTTGTCCATCCCTCCTTAACGCCTGCTTGTGCTAACTGTTGTTTCCCTTGAGTTGATATACCTGACTGTCCATCAGTCTGGCTTGCTGGCAGACAGTGGTCACAAGGAACATATTTCTCTCCTACAGTCATCTCTGCCCACCTCTGTGTTCCCTCTGGTTCAGTGTCTCGCAAACTCTTGCAGGCCAGGCATGGCAGGGCTGCACAGTGATGAACTCAATCCATGCATTTGCATTACATGCCAGAACAGATCATTCAGTAGGTGGCATTAATCCCCCCCCTAATTCAGCATCGGTGCAATGCTCCATGACATTCCTGATCATCACCTTGTGAAGTCTGGGGAAGCATATTAGTGGCTTTCATAGGTGAGGTCCTGCTGCCACCGAGTAACAAGCAGAGCTCTTTTTTTATGTAACTAGCAGAGCTCCTTTTTCGTGTTTCCAACATATTCTGCAGCTTTTGACAAGGATCCCCACCGATCTCCCAAGATTTCATAAATAACTGAGCCTACAGCTCTATGCGTCATGGCACAGCTCCTCTCTGAAAAACAAGTTGTTGCTCCAAACCGCCCCTGATCACAAAGTCTAAGGTCCCACTGCAGTTTCAGTTATGCGTGTGCGGGCTGCTCTGTGCTTTACATGCGGGACTCTCAGTTTCAACTCCTGGTGCTCATAAACAATCAGGTTTCATTGTTTTGCTTTTACTGCCTGTTTGCAGAAAGCTAAGTCAACAGTTTGGATTTTCCAGGTGATTTATGTTGTGTTACCACATTCCATTAGAATTGTTTTTAAAATATTTTTTGAGCATACTTGATTCTTCCCTTTAAGGCTTTATCTAATTTGTAATTTGACCTAAAGCCAGCAGGTTGGCTTTAGGTCCGATTTGGTTCTGCTGTATTCTGACACAAGTTCTTCAAGTCAGTGAAGAGTTGCTCGTTTGCCCTAGCAGTAACTTTGGCCCTGATTCTAAAACAATTTATTACCATTTAGAAAAGAAAGCAGTGCTGTCTACATATCCCTGGGACAGTCACAGAGTGAATATAAATTCAAGTGGCTTGGTTTGCCTTACCTAGTGGCTGGCGTTCTTTACATTTGAAGTTTGCCTTGTGAAGATCTTGGTGACACTGCACCCACATGAAGGTTATTCAGAGAGACACATTTTTCCTGATGTTAGTAATGGGCTGGAAAAAAGGCTAATGTGTTAGTAACACAGAGGCCAGTCATCACTTTGCTATCTTCACAAAACTCATCTATACACAATGCTCATCTTATTTACGGGTGTCATTAAACTTCAGTTTTCTCTTGGATATATCTCAGAATTGAGATCTATATCTCAAGATATTGGTAAATTCATATCTCTGCATATCTCATAAGAAAAATATGTAAAGCTGAAGTATTGAAGCTTAGTTTACCAAAGTAAAGCTCAGTGTATCAATACTTAGTAGAGCTGACACCGGTGAAAGGCAGAGAGGAAATGAGGTATTAATCACTTTGGATCTTCATATTTCTTATTTCTGATTTGCTACAGATCAGAATAAAATGCACAGTATCATAGGTGAATCATGTACTCTCTTTACACTGAGAAGCTTTAGGCAGTTTTAAGTGTATTTTTTTCTTTAAAATAGTTTTTCAACTGATAGGATGCACTGACACTAGTTTCAAATATATTTCACTCACTTATTAAACAGAAGGACAACAAATGTCAAAGTGAAAATGTGCAGAGGATGGGGAGATGATTCAGCCTTACTGATAGCTATTTGCCATGGCAATTTTCTTTATAAGTTGCAGATGTAACTTTTAGCAAAGCAGGATCATTTTGGACTTTCTCCTTTGTGCCTTAGTGTCTCCATCAGTTGAAAAACTTTGCTAGGGCTGAATATGTAACTCGGGGTTAGTCATACAAATGGGAAGGCAGATTCTCACAGTTTCTGTGCACCAAATTCAGCCTAAGAGTGGCTGCTCCCTCCCTCCACTCCATGGTCTTCTGTGTTCAGCACTCGCCCTGGAAATGTTTGAGCTGTTGGAAGGACGGAGGACTTGGCAGAGCTTCAGTGTTTGGGTCCCATCTGAGAGTGCAGATGTCTGTATGTGTCAAATCTTGCTCCTTCATACCCACGCAGGACCAAGGAACTCTTTTCACATGAGTCACAGCCTCAGGAGCTGGCCTGTAGTGCTGACACTTTGCTGTGGTTGTTTGGCTCTGTGCTCTCCAATTCTTGGGAATTCCAGTTCTTGGGAATTGTGTCTTTTTTTCCAGTGGTATCCACAGCTTCTTGCATGTGAAAGTATGAGATATGCTCTAAGAAACTGCTTGAGCTAGCAGAGCAGAGGTCCTAGAAAGCACGTTGGTCGTGGGTGGACGAGGTTCACTGCCTGCTTTTTGGGGAAGAATTGCCGTTGGCTATATGTATGCACTGAAATAGCAGAGCATCAGCATTTCTGAGATACAGCTATCCAGTCATTGATTAGTAAAAGCTTAATAGTACAAGAAAGTGATCACAGATAAATAAATGATATGTCCCTGCTGAACAGGTGTGTGTCTGTAGGAGTGTGTGATTTCTGACAGTACCGTAGAATGTGCTAGGGAACAGTAAAGGATTCACTACCTATTTTTTTAAGATCTTATTCTACCATAGGATGTAGCTTCAGATCCCTGAAATTTGTGCCACCAGTCCGTCATACCAGTGAAAAGGAGATCTGATTCTGGTCTGCTACCAGAGCACATCCCCGTCTCTAGATAAAGGATATAAACTCACTACCCAAAGCTACACTTTGATCTATACTTAGGTAAAATTCCTGCACGGTATTTTGCTGTCTCCTGAAATGCTCCTGATAACTGAGCAGTTATCAGGTCTTTTTTCTACTTGTGCAGAGCTTTAGCTCCAGAAAAGCTGAATTCTGGACCCAAAATTAACTGGACTTGCAGGGAAATGTGCTCTTATTGATTTTTTTTTTTTTTCCCACTGAACTGATATGAAGCTCTCTTAATCCTAGAAAACTTCTTAAACATTTTTCCTAGCCCAAGTAGCACACACTTGATTGGCACTTCTGAAAAAAAAGGGATCTGAATGTGAAATCCTCGTTTCTTTAGCGGCATCATTCACACGTAGGAGCTGCCATATGGCTGTGCTGTCCTGGGCCAGCCTCTTGCAGGGGGCAGGGAAAGCAGCACGCGACCACGGGCTCGCCCACGGTGCATGGGCCAAAGTAGGCAAATCCCACCTCCTCCCTGCTTCAGGACATGCTATCTGCAAATGAGTCCCATCTCTGCATGTTAACCCTGCCTTTGGGCTACAAGCAAGAGTGAGTTTATCAGTTCTCAGTGAGGTCTGGAGGGAGAGCTGCTGCACTGCATCGTCAATGCCAGTGGGTTTAGCAGAGCGAGGATGTCAGAGCCTGGATTAGGAGCAGAGCAACTGGGAGAGGAGGGCAGGGGCCAGGAGTTCAGAGGAGTGGGATAGGAGGGTGCTCCACTTATTTAACAACTGCAGAAATTGCAAGGAGCTGTTTTCCCTCCTGTCAGAGCCCAGGGAGCTCGTTGTGCCTCCTGAAACGCTGGGGCATGCGAGCTCAGTGCAGTGCTGGCACTGCAAAGGAAAGCAGGGTTGTTTTCCAGAGGCGGTTCACGATGCAGGCAGGGATTTTAGGCTGGCAACTGGGAGTTTTCAGGCTCAGGGGAAATGTGTAGTACCCAGTGTCTCATTCCCTGCCTAAGAGATGAAGGTCATCAGCATGAATTCAGACATCACTGTTTACATTTTGATCAATTACAGAAACTAGATCCTTTTTGCCAATTGCCACTGTCTGCAGGTGAAGATATGAACTTTAGTCACAGTAAAAGTGCTGCTGCCTTTGTTAGCCTTGCCTCAGCTCTCTCTGCTGCCCTCGCCTGTGATGTTTGCTATTTTTACTCTTCGTAAAGATGGTGCAATCAACTCCCTCTGCTACCAAAGGAGCTCTGATGGATAATTTAATACCAAACACTTAGATGGTTAGTGGTGCAGAGAGGCTTTTTTACTGTCAGAGAGAAGCTGAACAGGTGAAGGTTGCACTTCACTTCTGAAATCTCCTGAAAATAGCAAGACGGAAAACCCACAGGGGGAAAAACTCTCCAGAAATGTCAAATGCCGATAGAGCCTGGTAGCTCAGGGAGAAAAGAGGGGCTCCTTAGAAAGTGGGCTATTCACCCTGGCCTTGAGTCACCCTGCAAAACGGGCTGGCTTCTGCTGCAGCCAGACAAAACGCGAGGCGACTACTCAGATTGTCAATGAGTCAAACAAATCAGGCCGTGCTTTTGGCTGCCTTTAATTAAACCCACTAGTGTTGGACCAAAAAAGGAGTAAACAACTCTACTTTCCCCACTGGAGGAAAGACACAATTGCTTTGAAAAAGCTCTCCTGATATTAGAGGTCACGCGGGTTTTTTCCAGCACTGGCTCTACCTCTTTGTCACCCCCCTGTGTTGCTGGAGGAAGGGTGCTCATCATGTCTTGCAGAAGAGCACGTGTTATAGTAGACCACATTCTCTGATAGCTTCTGCTGACTGGAAGATGCCCTCATGCTGAGTTGTGCACACAGTTAAGGTGGCAGAACTCCTTTTGAGTGGACAAAGATATGGTTGTATAAACACATTGTATCAGAATAGCTACTCCTCTACAGAAATGGAATAACTCTCCCCGTCTAAAACATATATACTAGTTTTACCAGGACAGTTTATGCATTAAGGGAGGTAGTCATATAGCTATATATGGTGGTTGAAATAGGATTTACCAGCTACTGGGATTAATATTTATTCTTATCTGCACAGAAATATGTACGGGTCTGTTATTAATCTGTCCTATGTAGCAGACACAGTATGGACCCATATGGCTAGCAATATGAAGCATCCTGTGACAGTTTATTTCCTGGATATTTCAAGTAAAAAAACATACCTTGGCAAAAATAATTACAGCAGGACAAAGACTGCCTGTGTCCTGCCTGAACAGCTGTGTTGAAATAATTATGCCCAGAGGTGGGTTAGGATCCTCCCTCAGTCCAAAACCCTTTGGCTTTGAGATTTCAGTCATACCACTATGACAAAGTAAAAACCTTTCGCTTATTTTGGGACATTTCAATAAGCTCCTCAGCTAATGTGAAGTCCACCTACATCAGCTAACAGTGTGGCTTGTCAGTGGGAAACCCTATTTAAACCTGAGATGGATCATTCCCCTGGAAAAGGGGAAACATAACCCCAATTTTTAAAAAGGGAACAAAGGAAGACCCAGGGAACTGCAGGCCTGTAAGTCTCATCTTGTGCCCAGCAAGATCATGGAGTAGATCCTCTTGGAAACTATGCTAGGGCATATGGAAAATAAGGAGGTGGTTGGCAACAGCCAACATGGCTTCACTGAGCGCAAATGGTGCCTGACACATTTGGTGGCCTTCTATGATGGGACTACAGCGTTGGTGGATAAGGGAAGAGCAGCTGATGTCATCTACCTGGACTCATGAAAAACATTTGACACTGTCCCACACAACATCCTTGTCTCTAAACTGGAGAGACATGGATTTGATGGATGGACCACTCAGGGGATAAGGAGCTGGCTGGACGGCCACACTCAAATTGCTGCAGTCAAAGACTCAATGCCCAAGTGGAGAGCAGGGACGAGTGGCGTTCCTCAGGGGTCAGTGTTGGGACTGGCACTGTTTAACAGCTTTCTTGGAGATGTAGACAGTGAGATCGAGGGCACCATCAGCAAGTTTGCCAATGACACCAAGCTGTGTGGTGAAGTTGACACACTGGACCAAAGGGATGTGCTGACCAGAGGGACCTGGACAGGCTGGAGAGGTGGCCTGTGAAAACCTTATCAAGTTCAACAAGGCCAAGTGCAAGGTCCTGCACATGGGTCGGGGCAATCCCAAGCACAAATACAGGCTGGGCAATGACTGGATTGAGAGCAGCCCTGCTGAGAAGGACTTGGGACAGATGGAAAACTGACTACAAGCCAGCAGAGTGTACTTGCAGCCCAGAAAGCCAACTGTATCCTGGGCTACATCAAGAAAATCGTGACCAGCAGGTTGAGGGAGGTGATTTTCCCCTCTACTCTGCTCTTGTGAAACCCCACCTGGAGTACTGTGTTCAGCTCTGCAACCTCCAGCAAAGAAGGACAAGGACCTGCTCAAGTGGGTTCAGGGAAGGGTCATGAAGATGATCAGGGGGCTGGAGCACCTCCCTTATGAGGACAGCCTGAGAGAGTTGGGGTTGTTCAGCCCAGAGAAGAAAAGGCTCTGGGGAGACCTTAGAAGCCTTCCAGTACTTAAAGGGGGCCTGCAAGAAAGGTGGGGAGGGACTGTTTCTCAGGGAGTGTAGTGATAGGACAAGGGATAACAGTTTTAAACTGAGAAGGTAGATTTAGATTCAATATAAGGAAGGTATTCTTTACTGTGAGGGTGATGAGACAGTGGAACAGGTTGCTCAGGGAGGTTGTGGCTGCCCCCTCCCTGGCAGCGTTCCAGGCCAGGTTGGACGGGGCTTTGAGCAACCTGGGCTAGTGGAAGGTGTCTCTGCCCGTGGCAGGGGGGTTGGAACTGGATGATCTTTAAGACTCCTTTCAACCCAAACCTTTCTGTGATTCTATGATCCTATGATCATGGCAGTGTGAGGAGAAGATCTGTCTGTCCATTTTCCTGATGCACTGGTCCTTTGCAGGGTGTTAGCATGAGGGACACACCAGGGACTGCCCTCAGTATTGATGGGTGTCAGTCTTGGGGCCATCGCAAATTCATTTCCTTTCTCTTGGGTATGCTGAGGAGCAGAGACTGGTGGTAGATAAGCATTAACGCTGAGGTGGAGCATTCACATTCCACCCCGCTTATCACTTTTATCTTTTGTTGATATAGCCCAGCCTTGAGACATACAGGATCCAGCCTTTGCTCATATTTTGCTAGAGCCCAGCAACAGGACTTCTATTTTGTCTGGTGAGGCTCATTTCAAAGACGCCTGGTCCCCAGAGAAGCAGCTGACATTCTCTCTTTCTTCATTTCATCCTGCCAGCTGTCTTCTCATTTCTGCCTTTTAGACCTGTTTTTGTTCCTGGGCAGAAATACTTGTGCAGATCAGCACTGAACTTTCATTCAGTAGCAAGCTCAGTAATTTTTCAATGGCATAATGTTAGCCTATTTTAATCCCTGCATAAATTCACTCTCCTATAACCTGGATACATTTAATTTAATGGCAACAGTGAGTCACATTGAAAAAATAAATGTCAGAAGAGGTAAAAAATAAAGTCCCAAACCTTTTCTTTTGGCTTTCTCAGAGAGACATTGCAAAGTGAATGGAGGATGTAGAAATATACTTTACACTGCCGCACCTTTTACAGGCCTTTTACAGGCCAGCAAAGATGTTCCTCAGTACCTGCTATTTCAGTTCCTAGCTCGGCCACAGATGTCACTATAAAGATAAAATTTCTACCTTTTTCTGAGAGTTGCTGATGTGGGGAATAAGAAGCAGGGTTGCAGAATCAAACCTTGTGTCTCCCAAACCAACAGGGAATACCGTGATGACTCTCATAGTCCGGTGGTTCATCAATGGCAGCAGGATTTCCCCAATATGAAGGTCAAACAAAAAAACCTTCTCCTCAATAAAAACACCCCTCACAGAGCCATCTCCATCTCTGCTTCCCCAAGGTCCCAGTTACAACCATGTGAGAAACCCTCCTCTCCCTTCCCTTCACTTGCAGCCATGTCTTTGCAGTGTGGGTGGAACTGCTGGTTTGTAGGTAGCAGTGCCCCGGGGCTTCATTTTGTGAATCGCACTACAGCAGCCACCTCTTCTTATCTGCCAATCAAGGTATTCTCTGACTAGTCATTTTATAATCTACCATATAATACTTTACAATCTACTGTAGGGGAGACTTTTGCCAAAATATTTCGTGGCTTATTCAGAATAAATACATACTAAAGTCACTTAATCTAGAATTCATGCGGTTTCCGAAACTTCCTGTCCTCTCTGTGTCCTCGGTTTACAAAAATTGCAGCTCTTCCTCCTGCAACTTGGATGCTAACAGGACTGTATCTCATTTTTTGGCCTTTTCTCTTCGTTCTTTAACTGAAAGTTGCTACCAGCTTTTCCTGAAGACAAGGGCAAAGCTGTGATGGAGTTCAGCAGGTGAAAGTCTTGGGTCTTTAGCTACTGCGTTCATCAATCAGAAATGAGAAGAACAGCATCACCTCCATGGGATGTGAGAGCATATTTGAAATACATTATCCACTGTAAAAATGAGGCTGTCCAGCAGCACAGCTGCAGGCACAGCACTCATTCAACGACAGATCGAGTTACCAGAAATCAGACTTTTGAGTTACCAGACTTACCCTGAGCATGGCTAAATTGTCAAACAGACTTTAAACATTAGCCCTGGCAACACTGAGAAAAGAATCATATTGTGAAAATCATGTTGTTGTGCCAAATAAGCTTGCTCGGCGCCAGCAAGTGAGATAGGCTCATGGGAGGGTTCGGTTGCTGCAAATATAATGTCATTGGGGTGCATTTTTATGTCCTGACTGGTTGGGAAAATTTTGCAAGAGTGCTGATAGCAGCATTTTGTTGGACACAGCTCCTACAGAGCTGCTCCTCATGAGCAGCCTGTGCTTTCCTGGGGTGCCTCACCCACTGCTGTGCAGGACTGTAACTCTCCCAGTATCATGGCTGAGGGTTCAAGCGGTGCACCTTATTAGCAACTAAGATGAGCGACCCTTTAGAGATGTGTATTTCCCCCATTGCTGTTGAGCAATAAAATCTCTCAAGCCCTTCACATATGTATGAGCATCAGCAACTGTGCTCAACCGGTCCCATCCATCCCACCTGCTGCATTAGTCACTCAACGTGCCTCCGCGGCCGGGTAAGCCCCGGTGTCAAAGGCCTGGGCTGCAGCTGCTGCAGACCCAGATGCCCCCAGATCTCAGGTATCAGTCAGGGATTTCACTGAGGTAAAGAGATATGTTGACCAAATTCCTTGCCCCTTGTCCCTCCCTTTCGTTCTGTTGGTATTTCTTCTTCCTTACATTTTGAGGAAGTCTCTGCTCTATGGGAGACCCACAGGACGACGAACAAACAGGCAGCGAGTGGCCCAGAATTTCATGGGGTGGTCATTATTTTGTAGATTATTCTTACCAGGAGGGTTTGAGGAGTGAGGTGTGTGGGAATGGTGAGCTCACAGCAGGGGGCACTGCTCTATGGAAAATCCATTTACAGGCCAAAGACGTTTTGAGCATGGGAACTGTGAAATCACAGGGCCTGACAGGGCAACCTGGAGTTTCTTTAATATCCCTCTTATTCCGTGGCTGCGAAGCAGCACTTGCAGCAAGGAGGGCTTGTGCACAACTGACACTGCACAAAACTGAGCGCTTTGTTTCTGTCTCAAACACGTGTTTGATTTTGAGGTTAAAGAAAATGATCAGGAGATCTTTCAATCCATGCATATATTTTCCCAGATGTATCTGGTGTCTCCTTGGGCCACTTCTAGAAAAGAAACTCAGTCGACCAAGGTGCCTCCATAGGACCCTGAAGAGGGAGCCCTCAGCAACCTGCCTGCCTTCCTCAACCATCATTTCGGGAATCACATGCTACCCCAAGAGGGGCCATTTTAATAAAACTTGAAACTACTGCCAGCCCTTCCACTTGACTCCAGCGTCAGCCCTTTTCCTGTGTTTACTGCAGACACATCCTGCCCGGAGCTCTATCCAAACACAACAGCATCTTGCAAATAAACACATGGTCCAAGCCTGCCCTCCTCCCTGCTTGTGAACCACCACCCCACCGCCACATCCTGGGGTGCAATGGCCATGCTGTGGGGAGGACAGCTGCGCCGTTCAGGAGGGTGCAGCGACAGGAGGCCTTGGCGAGTCGAGATGCAGCTCACTTCTGCAATTTAGGCTTTGTTAAAGGTCTGCTGTTGCCATTTAGGGTAGAAAGTGGTTATTTTCTCATCATTTTGGACCGTGTTGTCACTGGGGAGCTCAGCTGGAGGTGGTAAGGAGCTTTCCATCCCCCTCACTCTCCAACTCCTCTTGGCTGCCTCCAGCACACAAAGATCTCAAGGGTACACCATGAGTGAACCTCCACTGTGCTTCCTGCAAGCGTCAGGGCAGTGAGAAGATTTTTCTAGCTAATATGTATCTATTTACTTGCTTAGACTTATAATAAGTGCAAGAGAGTGAGACTGTTCTTGCTGGGCCCTCCCTTTCCACGCAGGACACATGGATCTCCGCTTGCTCTCCCATTGATGACATCTCCATGGAAACCGCAGAAGTGTGGTTCAGGGTAGAAAGGGTTTGGAAAGGACTGCGGTCCTTGAAGACAACTTTCACACCGAAGGCTTTGTTTCCTACATGCCCAGAGGCCCCAGAGGCACAGTGGAGCTGCCCAAACCGGGAGACCTTTGTCCTTTAGGAGCCTCACAATGTTGTCCCTGTGTTTTGCTTTCTGTTTTCATGATCTCTGCTCTCCGGCTTATCCTCTGATCCCTTTCTCGTCCTCCTTCTGACGTGTCTCTCTGGCTTTCCCAAGCACCAGGCCAAGACACTAATTACATTCCTCATGCTCCTGCATTTCCATTAATGGCTGAGGACTTGGACCCATTCCTTCTTCCCTTTCTCCTCCTGTCGTACCTGTCCCTGTCCCTGGAGACAGCCATGCTCTGGGCAAAGAGTCCACGCTGAGGGTGCCACACAGTACATGTCAGGACTCACAAATCCGAGCGAGCAGAGACACACACATGTGAAGGGTAGGACACTTCACCCCAAGGTTACACAGGTTCACGAGGCAATTAGACAAACTCACTGAAGGCAGATATGCCCAGGTCTATTAAACACACAGTCATCACCCTTAAATCAGGATGTCCTGAGCTGCGGGTCAGAGGAAGCCAAGTGAGCGTTCTGAGGATAGAGCATGTATTTTTGCTCTGCTGATAGCTCTTCCCATTTGTTGCACCAGCAAGTGGTCTGTAAAGTCAGAAAAGTCATACAAGGTCATTCATTCTTTTCCACAGGAATCTCTCTCAGAATATGCCCTGCCATATTCCTCCTTGCTTGCTTCCACATTTCCAAAATCAAGGAGCTAATCTTCCACCACAGGGTGCAAGGAACTGGCTTCGCCTTGCAAATGGCGTACCAAGGTGGCAATGGCTTAACTGGCAAGAGAGCACATGCAGCTGGCTGCCTGTCCTTCTGCCCGCGGGTGCAGGATGCATCATCTTTGCACCTGCAGTTCTCCTGTTTCACTGGTCGTGTCCAAAAAGGCATTTTTTGGCTTCTACAACACCGTGCTGGAAGCTGTACAGGACTTGATGGGAAGGTTCCCCCAGGCAATCTCAGTCCTCAGCATTGTTGCTCAGCCTGTTGCAGTTCATCCCAGAGATGCTGCCACTGCTGCTGCCCATCTTGCCCATGCACAGGCTCTCTCCTCTGTGGGCTAGGACCCTGCTCCATATTCACACTCACTATCTCCTTTGGCTATCCGGCCCCAGCCTTGGGGTGCCATGGGGTTCCTGTGCCTCCCTTTAACTGTGCACCCTCAGAGGAGCAGGTCTGGGTCCCAAATTGTGTCTATATAGGGGAAGGGGCAGCCCTGGGAGAGGTCTCACTGCATCATACCAGTCCCCCAAGACAAGTTGCACCAGATCTGTTTAAAGCAATAGTCACCGGGAGGCTGTGCAGCACCGCTCACAGCAAAGGCGCAGGAAGCTCTTGTACGAAGTTGACCTAATTTACAGCTTTCGGTGCTGTTCTAGTAATTTTGGATGTAGTGAAAAGGAACCTGGCATCTATCCTCATTTAATACCCATCTCAGCCTGACTTTGAAATGTCCTACTGAAAGTACAGCCAAGGGAAACTTTTTTTTTTTTTTCCTTAACAGACAAACAGCCAAGGGAGAGTAAAAAGCAGGGAAAAGGGTTTGAGAAAGAAGCAAACAAACAGCAACCAAGGATTTGGGGACTGCAAATAGCTTCATGAATAATATTATCCCCTGGAAATCAAGCAACTGGAAACACTTGCCTGACCCAATATGCAAATCTGTCCTGGGAAGGGACGGGGCGGACGGGATTTCTTGTACTCAGTGCTGGGCTCTTGCAGGGGGGGAGGCAAGCCTCGTTGGCTGGGCACAGTCAGAGGCTCTTTGGCTCTGTGCCACAGATGGGGAGGCTGCTACAAATTAAGTCAGGTCGTTTTGGTGAAAACTGGAGGGATGCTTTGAGGAGGAAGAGGATGCATGTGACTGGTGGGGGCCAGCACTGGCCCAAGGGAGTTCAGAACACTTTGCAAGGGCCCACGGATAAATGTGGATGTGCATGGGAGCTGCAGGGGCAGACAGGGACCCCTTGCAGCCCCACCTGGGGAATGTGGACCTTTTCCCAGGAACAGCAAAGAGCCTCTAACCCCATGACTTGGCTGCCACTGGTGCTGTGCCACCAGCACATGTCTTGCAGCACACGAAAGGTGGGTGCTCCACTCCCTCTGCCCTGCCAGGGCAGCTCCAACCTGCCCAGTCGGGAAGGCGCTGCAGCAAACACACCTCTGTTTACAAAGCATTCAGGAATAATGGCCCTGACGTTGTACCGAGGGTGCCAACAGATCCTGGGGAATGCAAAGGGCATTTGCTCACACCATTGCCCTTGTCAGCCCATGGCATGGAGGGACCTTTGTGGCTGGGTCCCTGCTGCAGAGGAAGGGCCATCCATTCTGCTGGCCCGTGTGGTGTTTACTGGGGAATGCAGCTGTTAGATCTTGGCCCCCCTGTTCCCAGGAGTCCAACACAAGAGCTATGACAAGGACTATTTTTTTTTCCCAGGTGGTTCCTCAGGACATTTTCATGTGTGCTAGGCTTGGTTTTCCAATCAGAGTGACTTTTGCGAGTAGAGGTTATTAGGTTTCAATAATGCATAAAGTATCACTAAGTATTTCTTCATCAGCAATGCGCACATGAGGGCTTACCTGGGTACAGCATTCCCAGGGCACAGCATTTTACAGCCACTGCCTAAATGGTGTCAGTGAGTGATGCGCAGGGACTCGCCTACTGGCCTGGCATGGTAGGTAAAAAGCACGATAAATATGTCCTGGCAGAGTGTTTGCACAAAACTGGCATTTTTGCCCTCAGAGTCCAGATGCACGTGGTCATACTGCCTTCTAGTTAATGCTCTCACTGTGCCGTTTCAGCTCCCTTCCATGGGTCGGTCTGCTCCTGATGGCTCATCTCACTCTTGAAGACTTTTTCTTCATTTCTTACAGGAACATTCTTTTCTTCTTCTCATGGCTCTGTTTTGACTTCCTCCCCTTTGCCCTCCGTGGATAACTTTGTAACTGTTTTTATATGGATTTATTGCCACTCTTTATAGCACATTGCTCAGGGATCACAGCAGTGTCTGCTTTTTGTTTTCATATGACACATCATCGCATTTTCTGCACTTTTCATGATTTTGTGAGTTGACCCCATGTAAGTTACAGTGGGTCCACCAAGCTCCTTCTGGTGCAAATAACTCAGAACACCTCTTTAGCATCAACAACCCTTAAAAATATTTGTCAGTGGAGTGTTACTAAGATAGGTCCTGGAACGGTGATACATCTTGTCAGTCTCACATGAGGTGCCAGTACATTGAGCTTGAGCACAAGGTGCCGGCACTTGAATGGAAACTAATTGCTGTAGCACATTGGCGCCTGGAATGAGCCTAATAAAGCTGAAGCCAGCAGAGACCATCATCAGATCAGCAATTTGCTGGGGTGCAGCTTACTGACCTCTCTCCGGATGGAGCTGCAGTTGGTTCATTCCTCCTTCGCCACAAGGAGCAATTGCAAAACTTTTAAAGACTGAGGACTGATCACTGCACACTGGTTCACTCTTTAGTATGCTCATGTGACTAGCATAAATTTTGAAGGTTGAATCCTGTGATGGCTCTCTTAGGTGTATCTTGCTGAGGTACCTATGGGACTAAGGCTGTAACAGTTGTGTTGTCTGGCATATAGCTGCAGTGGGTAGGTTCAACACTCTTATCAGAGACTCTGCCCTTTGGTCTGCAAATTTCCAAGTGGTAAAAACCACCCCTTAAGCTACAAAGAGTTGGGCTTGTGCTCTTTTCTCAGCCAGTTAAATAGCATTGTTCTGCATTTGTCTAGGATGGACTTCTTAATTTTAATCACTGGTCATGTAGCTGAGCCTGAAGGCTCTGTAGTGCCATCTTAAATGGAAAAGGTTCTCAATAAATGCAGTGAAATCGCTAATATAAGGGTCAGTTTTAACACAAGCTTCAATTTTGACCACATTTGCTTTGAAGTCTGAGTGACACAAAAGGGAACCAAGCCCCTTTGAGTTCAGGTATGAATTCTGCTCTCTGGTAGGAAAAACAAATAGCAGAGCTCGAAATCCCCAGGTGCAACAAAGGTTTGGTTCTCTTGATATTGCAGGAAGAAACTGAAAATCTGACTGGGCTTTGCAGTGTGGGTGTTGCTGACCCTGGGGATGTTTGCCTGTCTGTAGCTGTGTGGAATGGGTCCACATGAGGTTTGCAGCATGGCCAGAGGTCTGTTTGCAGCATAGGATGAGGTTTGCAGTGCAGGCTACAAGGCCAGCAGCAACTGATCTCCTGCATGACCATTCCACATGTCTCCTCTGAGTCTGAGGCAGATTTATAACTCCATCAAGTTAACTACACCAGGACAGAGATCTCCAAACCCAAGCATACTTCTAGTGATGCATGGGTTAGCTGTTGCTGGATGGTGTTTCTTCCACTATTTTGCTGTTTCCACTTTCCCTCTTGAGCCAGTAGGGTGAGGAGGTTCAAGGACACGGACAATCAGAAAACTGATCCCACAAGGAAAAGGAGGATAGCTCTCTAGTTCCTCCACAAAGCTGGGAAAGCCTCAGTGCTTCATTGTATGGGATGGGAGGTGGGACCACCATTTTCAGCTCTGCAGTCAGTTTAGTTGCATTGTCCCTGTGCTTTCCTTTAATTTTTATTGCTTTGTCCCCCTCCCAGGGACATTCCTGTCATTTTGTGCGTGCCACAGAAATACAGAGGCAGTATTCACCAGGCAAAAGACAGGTAGCATCAAATGACTTTAGAAAACAGATTAGGCTTTTTAGAGCATATGCTGTGATAGGAATCTTCTTCACCTGCTATCGGGAAAAAGATACTTCAGCAGCTGTGGATATAAATAGCACTTATCAGGCAGTAGAAAGGAAACAAAGGTTTGGGTGATTAGAAGAAGAAATGTCTAGGGGAAGATCATTTTTTTAAAGGGCAAGTAAATCAGCTCCCATGCAGCTGGTGAAGGAAGAAGCCTGAGAGCACAGTACCGAATAGCTGGGTCTAAGAAGGGTCATTCATTAAAGGTCAGGCAAGAGCAGGGGCTGGAAACTTGTGCATGTATTGGACAAAAAAAATCAGAAGTAAAGATAATCATGACTTTAATAATTAAGCTGGGAATTCCCTGATTAAGGAGCAAGACTCTGAATCTCTTTCAGCTAAAGTCTATGGTGGCATTGATACTTATTTCACAAACAGCATTTTTCTTGTACCTTCACCTTCCAGAGATGGGCAGCAGATAATATAAAAACATAGTTTCTATGACAAATGTACTTCCTTTTGAATAATTAAAAAAAAAAAGATCTTGGGAGTGACTTCAATGCCAGCAGGCCTCTGCAGTGTGCAAAGACACTTGGCATCAGCAGGCTTGTGCTCAAGATAAGGTTGGGAACAGGGCAGGGCACAGGTGCAGTGGTGATGGAGAGGTGCTGTGCTGCATCCTTTCAACAAAATGGTCTTGAGTGCAAGGGCAAAAAGAAGAGGCAGAGGGCAATGAAACCAGTGGAGCTACACTCATGTAAATCAGCTGAGGCCCAAGTTATTAATTCAACACAAACCGCATGACCAGTCATTTGTTTGGCTGTGTTCAGTTTGACTGTACTTACTTCAGTTCTACTCAATCTACCGGTTTTTTTCCCTATTGAAAAAGGGGCCAGGAAATATTTCACTAGAAAAAAAGAAACATGGAAATACATTGCTCTCATGAGCTCAAGCAGCGTGAGGCTCAGTTTACCATATGCAAGCTTACATTTGTCTTACATGTTGCTGAGATAAATGGCGTGCGTTGCTTGACATGTTAGCAAGGTCGCCCAAGGGTGCTAAATGTAACTGGAAGGAGAGCTAATATTGCAAAGCCAGGCAGTTGCCTCTGCTGTCGCTGCAGCCCGGAGGTACGGATTTCTGTACTCCAGCTGTGCTAGCAATTCATTGCAGTGCACGCTGCTCTTCAGTGAGGAAAACGGTGATATAACTGCATAGGTTACTTATCTGCTAATATACCTCTCATGATGAAAATTTGGGAGGTGAAACAATGTTGATCACATGAGAGCAAGTGAACAAATGCAAATATCTCAGCCTGCATCAGTCTTTGGAAAAAAAATAAAACATGCAGGGCTGACACAGCAGGGGGATTGTTGGTCACTTAGCTCTGTCCTGATTTGACTAAAACAATTTACTTCCAGCTTCTTTGGTTTTAATAATAATGAAGGACAAATTGCAGCTGCATCATGTAAAAAAGAATTACTTAACCATGCTAATTTGTTTTGCATTAACTGTTGGGAGACTGGTGCTAAGTCTCCAATACTCTGGTGCGTTTTGATATTCCACAGTGTAAGCGACACAAGGGAAATAGAGCCTCCCTGAGATACGGTGTGAAAACATGCTTAACTCCTTAACGTATCTTTCCCTTCCTCTCTGACTCTGCCATGCTTAGCATAAAAGGGCCAAGACAAAACCGGCAAATAATAATAAAGAGTTTCTCGAATCTTAATAAAGGTGCATTTTTAAAGAAGCGATGCTGGTGCCCAGCTTTACAGTGCGAGTCACGCTCCAGCCCACACCTGTCCCTTTGGAAAGCCCACCCCAAATCCTGCTCCCCCTTAACAAACGGCCCTGCCTGTTTTCTGTTGCCCATAGAGCTGGGATTTTACTTTTCTTGAGCTGGGGACGCGCCTGTCTGCACTGCGTAACAGCGAGCACGTTGTTCCCGCTTGGTCAGCAATCACCGCCGAGCCCTCAGCCTTGGCTCCTTGAGACCGGTCTGATGTGTGTTGTAGAAAATGCCAGGGATCTCAGGGTTAAGATAAATTATGATCACTTTTTTTAGTAAGGCAAACAATCTCAGGGCTGTGGTGCCCAGGAAAAGCTCTGCCTCTTTCCATGATGAGTGCTCAGGCAGTGCTCAGGCGTGCCAGGCATTTTTTCCCTTTCTGAACTAGAAACTAAGGAAGCAAACTTAAAGTGCAAAGAAAACTGCATTTCTTGGTATATGATTCCGTGTTAAAATTGCTTTATTGGTCTCACTGCATCTTGGGCTATGCTGTGAACTGGGCTTCAGAAGCCACACTTCTTGCAGGAGGTGGGACCCTCAGTGGTGTGAAAGCTTCAAGACGGAGAGCTGAGTCCCTCGCACTTGCCCTCTGCCAACAGCCAGAGGCAGCTGATGCTGGAGACATCCCGCTCTCCTTCTTTGGTTCTGGATTCCCAAGCCTATGGGAAGGGTGCAAATGCTGCTATAATAGCATTTTTATGTGTGTTTGATTTTGATCAGTATTGGGTTTTTTAGAGAACCTGTCTAGCTAACAGCTTCCACAAGCCCAAACTGCAGCCATGGTGCTTGTTGGTACCAGACTGCTCCCGATAGTCCCAAATCAGCTGCCAAAGTTCACAGCCCACCCCACGCCCCAGCTAACTCTTTTGGCAAAGTAGCTATGAGTTACAAATCTTTCTGCAGGGAAAGGTGGTTATTTTCTCTTTTCTCCTCTTTTCTTTTCTTTTCTTTTCTTTTCTTTTCTTTTCTTTTCTTTTCTTTTCTTTTCTTTTCTTTTCTTTTCTTTTCTTTTCTTTTCTTTTCTTTTCTTTTCTTTTCTTTTCTTTTCTTTTCTTTTCTTTTCTTTTCTTTTCTTTTCTCTTTTCTTTTCTTCTTTTTTTTCTTTTCCCTTCCCTTCCCTTCCCTTCCCTTCCCTTCCCTTCCCTTCCCTTCCCTTCCCTTCCCTTCCCTTCCCTTCCCTTCCCTTCCCTTCCCTTCCCTTCCCTTCCCTTTCTCCTCTCCTCTCCTCTCCTCTCCTCTCCTCTCCTCTCCTCTCCTCTCCTCTCCTCTCCTCTCCTCTCCTCTCCTCTCCTCTCCTCTCCTCTCCTCTCCTCTCCTCTCCTCTTTCTAATTCTAAAATTATGTTAGCTTAAACATCCACCTAGAAATTGGGGAAACAATGATTTGCAGATCTGAGATCCCAAGGGAAGTTTGATCCAACTCTGTTTAAGCACATACCAGCAGACAATGTGTCTCTGTTTCTGGGGAGGGCTTTGGGAATCAATTGGATGTGTTTAATGTCTTGAGCCCACCTGAAAGGTGACCTGTTCAGACCTCATCCAAGGACGGTGCCTACCAAGCGCACCAGTAGAGGACTGTCCTGTTCACAAGATAACATTATTGATCCTGCTCTAGATTCTCTAGCACCTTTTGACTGATCTTCTTACTGTCCATCAGTGAATGTCAGTGAAGACTTTCTACAGCTTCCAGCCTCCCCCATGTATGCGCACTCAAATACCTGTCCCTGAAGATGTGGGGCCAGTCAACACCCACCACTACTGTGATTAAGGGCTCTTAGAAATATGCATCAGCAGTTTGCACCCTGTGGCCCACCCTAACCTTTATTCTGAACATAAGCAGCAATCTGGAAGGCAAAAAAGGAAAATATACCAAAAGAAATCAGAAATGCTGAGGAAGCCACACAGGCTTTACGAAAGAGTTCAGTTTTAATTTAGTGTAAAATTCACAGGCCTTGATTGCAGTAACACTGTAGTGAAGGACTGCAATTTTGCCTGGATCCGTACGTCTGTCACCTCCTCTAGGAACACCCAAGTGAGAAGAGCTAATGAGGTCCAGACTGATCTGAGTTGGAAGGAACACACAGTCTGCTTCTCGGAAGGATTAAGAATTAAAGAGCCAGTGTCAGGTCTCATAAGTGTAAGCACAAGGTACAAAACCCAGCAGCCCTGAGCTGCTGATGCTGAAAAAGCTCACTAAATTCTTCAAGGCAGGATGCAAAGGGCATCAATCCAGCAGTGTCTGCAGACCAAGACTTGGCACTGTGTCAGAGAGAGGGGCTGTACGGGGCAGGTTCTTGCAACAGGTTGAAAGTGCAGTGATCACCAGAGGTGGATTAGCATCTATTTACCCATGGGGCAACTTCAGCCTGAATATCCTGGTGCCCTAATGTTCTCTGAACATACAACTTCTTTGTATTGATCTGGTCCAAAGTGCACCTTGGAACAGCTCATCCCAAGCACCCAGGCAATAGTGTGTCCCCCAGTAGGTAGTGGAGGAGCAGAGGTGTTTTTTGATAAATCGTCCCAGCTGTGGTTGGTGGGTGTCCTGAATCATCCTGCTTTGAACCTGGACATATGAGTCACGGTCCCACTTCCCTGCTGGGCCAGGAGGGTTTGAATCAGATCACAACCGCGTGAATCAGGACTGGAACGAGCCCTTTTCCTGAGCATCAGGAGGCTCTGAATCAGGTTGTGAAACAGTCCTTCCTTCCCAGACACAGAGGGCCTGAATCAGGGTCTGAGCTGATACTTCTGCTCCAGAGCAAAAGGCACTAACAGAGCATGATGGCAACTATTCCTGGCTGGAGGAATGAGCAGGGAAATATCCTAATTGCATGGTTTGATTAAAAGCTTCCTGGATGCTCTCATCTCTGTCAGTTTACCATAATGTCACAGGCACTCTGAAGTGGACACAAAGAGGGAGGAATAGAAAGAGGAGTATTCTTAAACAGTTACGATGTTTGTGTTGGAGAAAGGGCACTAAATAGGAGGCTTTCAATCTCCCCACAGGGATGTCCTGATCCCAGAGCAGTCTTCAGCCCACTACAGAGCCTCTTGCCTCATTGCCTCTACATTTAATGCAGGGGAGCACAGCTTGTGCAGATTGTTATTTAGGTTTTGGGGACTCCTGCCTAGAGGTGGGGGCTCCTCTGTGCTGGGCAGAGGATGGTCACCTACCAGCAGAACTTTGATAAACACCAGATCCAGATGGGCAACGTTGCAGGAAAGGAGGCACCATCCCTATTTGGCAGAAGGGAGATTGACTAGCCAAAGTCACCCAAGGGCATAGTGTGGCCAGCACAGCTTTAGGCTCAACTTTTCATACTGCTTTTGAAGTTTTGTTTTGCGGATACAGGCTTCCTCCCTCTCTGTCAAGGAATAAGGGGTGCTTTCTTCAACTTTACACTTTTTTGCACACATTCACTTTCATGCTTTGATTCACTGACTTGTTTGTGATGGGAGTAATTATAGTGGGCTGCACATGCTCTTCTGCACTCCTTATCTTCTTTATTATTCTCCTTCACACTAATAATGCTGTCTGGCTGGGATGGTGATGATTCAGGTGACATTTATTGTTATCTGAAAATGGAGTTGACAAGACATATTTTCTTCCAGCCAGCACCATGGTAGCATCTCTCAAACTTTGGTTGTATCTAAGAGCTTTTGCAGTGGAGTATTTCTGTAGTGTGAGCCATCCAGGGAGCTGGTTTATTCCAAGAGAAGATGGAAGCAGAAGGAAAAATTTGTTAAAAGTGTGGGCCAGGTCCATCTGTGTGTGCAGGTCTCTGGTTTCAGGGTGCGTATGGGACAATGTGGACAGCCAGTGTCTCACTGCTGACAGCTGATGACTGTGAGACATGAGTAGATCAGCTGGGATTGCCTGAATTTTTTCTCTCCACCTTGACAGCTGCAAATGTGACACGATGCCTGCTCCCAGCTTCCAGTGTCAAGACAGAAGATGTCAGATCACTTTTGGAGAAGGACGACAGAAAACAGTGCTTCTTGGGGCTGCTTTAGTGGAAGATGTGTTATGGTTGGAGACAAGACTGACTAATACCTGGCAGGAATGAAGGGGTATTTTGAGCAATCTGTGTAACCTTCTGTTTCCTTTACTTTTTTCCTACAATATTTCCTCCTTCCATTACTTGCAGCTGTTGTATCACATATTTACTTCGGCTCTGCTTCAGCACCCCTGGGAATTCCTCTGCTGACTTAAGGCAGAAAAGTCCCTTTGGAAGGGACTTCTCATCTATTTCTGTGGTTTGTAGGAGAATTATTATGCTAGGTTTGGGCCAACAGCAATGATCAAAGTACAAGTAATGAATTTAAAATAAAATAATAATAACTAAGTGGCATCTGCACCTACACACAGACCAAACTAGGCTACTGAAACAAGCAGAGCACACAAAGCCATTTCAGGCTACTGCAATGAAGTACAATCATAGAATTGTAGAATCATTTAGGTTGGAAAAGACCTTTAATATTGAGTCCACCTATAAACCTAACACTGCCAAGTCCACCACTAGACCATATCCATTATGATCAGGAGTGAAAATCAGCTGTATTTTCCAATTCCTGAATTCTGGAATTCTTCCAGCTCCTAGTTTAGAGTGCCTGATTTACCCACAGGGAAGTGACCTTTTTGTTTAACTGTAAAAGATTTCTAATTTGAATCTTTCCTAAAAGGTGTGTCTATAAGGAAAACATCATTCCATGATGTTCATTTGCCTAGTTTTTCTCTATAGGTCAACTCAGGAACACTTCATAAATTTTGAACTCTTATTTTTGAGGGGGTTACAGAGAAAGATAAGGCTAAAACTGGAGAAGTTCCATCCTACAGACTGGCATTGAGTCTAATGGATATCTCCAGTATTCTACTGTATCAACAAAACATTACGATAATGGGAACAAATGAAAACACTTGTAGACACGCACAGGATCCCAGGCAGAGACAGCCGGAAAGAAAACCACCTCTCGTGGCTTTGTGTGCTTAAGTGGACTTAAAATGCATGTGCGTAAGACAGATACTGTTTTTAGTTTTGCTGGGCTAAAATGTACAAACGGGGATGCAATTAATGTAGTGATTACTGAAATGCCTCTGGGGTAAAACAGCTGTCACGCAAGGCCATTCCACATGGCTGATGCCTTTTTACTGTCTCTAACAAGATGTCGGTATTAAGCATTTGGAGCTGCTTAAATGCAGGACTCAAGCTTGCAAACACTTGCTATTGGCACAGTGTTTCTTACCCCTTCGCAGAGGTTGGGCAGCACCTTTCTGTGCCAGTTTTCCTTAACATGCTGAGGATACGCAGCAGCACCTGGTCCCAGGGTGTGTGGCTGTGGGTGCTGCCAGGATGATTACATCTCTGAGCATGCATCCCCGACCCCAGGGAGCTGCTCTGGCAGCTCACCGGCCCAAAAAGGGGTAGCTTCTGCTTCTGGCTTATGTCCCCAGTGCTCACCTAATGCCAGGTTTATGCCTTATGACATGCATCATGGTGGCATTAAATGGCATGGAAACATCAGCTCAGGAGCTCGGGCCAGATGGGAGCATGATGACCCACATGCTGACTATTGGGATCTTTGGAGGTGAGTGAGAGCACCCAGGGACAGAGTCACCTACACATGTTCCTTCACTGACAGAACAAAATAAAACTGTTTTCTACCATTTTTCCACCCATCAATCCTTTTCCACATCAGTTACTGGTTGTGCCATCAGTGGAATTAACAACCCTTATTTAGGTTGCCATTTAAAGAGTCACTTGGTACCTCAATTTAACTGGCAAGTTACAACAGGAGACAACTTCTCAGTCTGGACAATGTCTTTGAGTTTAACTGCAGCAGGCAACACTCAGGATGGATTTTTGCTTTTGTTTTGTTGTAATTTTTTGGTATTGTCCAAGTGCAAAGTACTGGTAGGAAGAATAATCTCTCTAGTTTCCAAAATGATGGCTGTTGGGAGAGTGACAGCATTTATTTCCTTCCAAAGAATCCTGATAGAGGACAGGGAGAGCAGAAGGAGGAAGGGGACATTGCTTGTGTCTGAGCAGCATTTGCAACTCTGACAAGTTATGGGTGTGGAGGCTTTGGGGTGCAGAGCTACTGCTGCTCAAGGCCAGGAAGAAATCCCCAGCTCCTGCTGATGAGCTACACAGCAGGCGATGTGTGGGGAGGGATGGGGCACCTGGTGCAGGCTGTTGTGATGAAGACCAGCTCCTCCCGGCTTCTGAAGGGGCAGCAGCTCCAACTGGCACATGTACATGGGGCTGCCAGCTGTGGCTGTGGCCACCCTGGTTTTCGTTCACTCTGATGTCTTGGCTTGCAGGGCAGCAAAAGTAGTTCGCGTCTTGTCCTTGAAAATGTCCCCTTGTCCCTGCTTAGACACCTGTGCCTCTTGCCCGCCACGTCACCAAAGGATGTCCTCTGCCCGGCTCCTCTGCCTGCCAGACCCGCTTTGGCTGGGAAGACCCTGTTGCCCCACACCACATCTTCTGGGGGTCTGGTGGGGAGAGGCACCAGCACCCAGGGAGGTGAGCTCAGCACCGAGCAGGACAATCGCAAAGCTCAGCCCATAGCAGGGATGCTGGCGTGCCGCTGCCCTACGGGGGCTCTCCCTGGCGCGGCGGCCTGCCTGCGGGATGCTGCGGGCCCTGACACGCCAGCCCCTGCCAGGCCCTCCTGGGGCTGGGGCCGGGACAGGCTGCAGGCACCCAAACCCTGCCCAGGCAGGGATGGCCTGGAGGTGTGAGCCCAGCCCGGAGAGGAGACTCAGCTTGCCCAGGGGGCACTGGCTGCTCCCATACGTGGCTGTCCTCTTTCTTCTTTCACAATCCCTTCGCTTTGGGAGGGAGAGCGCGTCTGCTAGTGGCAAGCTGACAAGTGAATCAGTGCATACGTGCAATCAGCAGTGCTGGGGGAAGGAAACAAGGATTTATCCTCCCCCTGTTGTTTTAGACAATGCTTCCGCTTGCAGCTTGAGCTCCAGTTAAGGTCATTTATTGATTGCTTCTCTGGTTTACTACTGGCTGCCCAGGGAGCGAATAACAACATTTTAAATGAGCAGGCTAAAATATGGCAAGGCAGGAGTTGGCAAGCAGTGATTAAGCAGCTCTCTGATCTGGAGGAGGGTAGGAAACAAATGACAATATATATAGACGTATGACGGCTAATATAGCAGGGGAGAAAATTAACTCATTGCAGAAAGGTGGAAGATCTTTCAGCTACTCTCATTCCTGTCTGGTGATTAAACTGCTAAACTAAAGGTTGCCAGAGGGAAGGATGATCCTAAAAACATTTTTAAAAACACTGCTGCAGAACACTCTGTATCCCCATTCCTACAGCACCTGCAGAAATGAGGGGCTGATTCAAAGGCTGCTGAAGACAACGGGAGAGTTTCCAACAACATCCATGGGTTTAGATGTGATCTGTAAATCCTGGGCATGGTTTCACTGAGAAAAACAACACATGGCAGCCTTGGAAACCCAAATTACTGTCCTGAGAAGAAAGGAAGCATTGCTGGTGAACTCCTGAGTGCCATAATAGCACCTTGGGTCATAGACATGCAGTTCTGTATTATACACATTTATATTATTTTGCTCATCTCAAGAGTTTAAGGGATTAAAGCCACATTTTCCCCCCAACCCAATCCTGAGCTGGTACATGTAGGCTAGATTGGAGGGTCCACTCAATGGTGCTCTGTAAAGCATTTTGCTAAATGGGTCGTTTGTACTTAATGGGTCATTCCTTATAGTTAATAGCACAAATAACTTTTTAGATGGAAAGAGTCCACCTGCTGTTCTGCACGATACCATGTGCTACTGCTGTGTCACCTCAAGCTCAGGCTCCTTAATCGCATGTGCCTGGTGGTGCAGGTGCATTTATCTGCTGATAAGAAAGAAGTATTTGCATAAGGCAGATCTTTTTTTTTTTTTTTTTTTTTTTAAATATATATCCTGATATAAGAGGAAACAGGCTCCTGCAAAATATTGGCAGAGAACTGGAAAGTTACTGTAGTTCCTACGACATTCCCCATTGGCCTTTAATCTCTCTCTATCACCGGTGTTACCATTTGCAATGGGGTTGAAAGGCACTTCAAAGTGCTCAGGTGGTGAAAGCGCTGACTGCAAGCTTGGAGTCCATGGCTGAAGGTTAGGTGCTGAGGTGGGGCCAGCAATGGTTGGACTGACAAACAGGTTGAAAGTCAGGTGCTCACCTCGCAATTCTTTTGCTAGTCATGAATTCAAAATCCTTTGAAGGTCAATGGTAGAGTTTTCTAGTAGGCTGAAGGGAAAGGAATGTCTGCAAATAAAGTTTTCACCAAATACAATGTTACTATAGAAATAAAGTTCTCTTTGTTTAACAAGGACAATGGGTTTATAAAGATCTTATCACTGCTAGGATACTACTGTTGCTCTACAAAAGCACACAGCCTGGTGCCTGAGAGCACAGGAGTGACATCATATCACATTAAAACTGGTAATTAAAAGAATAGTTCTTGCCCAGAAAAAATTAACAGAGAATGCCAATTCTTCAACTTTCTGCAGGCAGACAGAATTCAGAGAGACATTGTGCAGGTGTAGCAAGATGTCCATGTTACATGATGCTGGGCTAGACCTTAAACGAAGAAGCTAGAGAGAAAGCCCAGCAAAGGTGCTTTTATGAGTTGAGTGCTCTGGGAGTGATTTTCAGGGGTCCCATGGGATCAAGAGGTTTCCACTGCTAGTGCAAGCTGGGTTTGACTTTTGCCTCTGAGCATTTTCCTTTCTTCCCATTAAAATTAACTTCCCCTGCTGATATTTCCTCCTAGATGACATCTGATGAGTTGCTTGGCTTCCCTTGAGGAGATATAGCTGCAAGACCATATCATGTATGCTCCATAATGTGGACTTTGGAAGAAAGTGGGAGGAAAAAAAGTCACAAATTTGGAGAGATGCAAAAGACACATTTAAAGCTGTTATTTAAATATGAAATGGCAAGCTTTTAAAAACAAAGATTTTTATGAATAAGAGAAGCTCATCAAGACTTCTTAAACAGTGCCAGCTCTAAGGAAGAGACGTTTTCATTTAGCTCTGCGTTCTGCAAGGGAGAGTTTTTTGAGATTCTTGATATTTACACTGAGAACAGGCTATACCTTGTGAAGATTTAGAGGAAAATGACAGAACACTTTCTTTACTAAACTGAAGCATTGTGCAACCCAGGCTGGCATGATGCAGGTGAGAGGAACACGGGATGCATTAAGCTGCATCACACCACTCCCTCTTTAATCTGTGGTACCACAAGCTCATCTGGCTTCTAGCTAGTGCTATAGCTGAGCTGGCTATTGCAACTCTTTTGCAGAGACCTCCAAACACTTTGCTTTCATATTGGATGAAGATTATAGTGTGCTTATTTTGTGCAGACATAGGGCTGACTTTTATTGTATCATTCCCTGGCTTTCAGAAATACAAATCATAGGCCTGAATTAAGTAATTTATGACCGATCTTTGTTTCAATGTACATAAGCATTCTAAAAGAGATTAGTTTACTGAATAAATCACTAATATGCCGACTTTATAAAGCATCCTTCACTTTGCTTTCTGCATATAATTGATCAATCATGTCCATAATGCCTTTGTAGAGTAGAAACTAATATTATAAACAAGCAAGTTAGAAGGCTTAATATGAATAATATAAACGGATAGCAGAATACTAAGGGCAGAGCCAGCAGCAGTGTCTGGCCCTGTGCTGACTGACTGCAGAGTTCTTGCCTGTGATAGTGCCATGATGGACTCAAGTGACCCATCCAAGGTCAAACAAAAAAACCAGTTTGGCAACAGCAAGCAGGGACACTGGCCCTGCTCCATCAGCTGAAGCTTTCCTGTACAGGTAATCCCTTTTTCTTTGATTTCTTTGTTTTGAATTTGCAAGAAACTGCCCCCACAGCTGGAGGGATTAATTCCCCAGAGGGGGAGCAGCCTCCCTGCCTGTGCCTTCCCCAAATTGGCACCAACGTTCCTGGGGTTTAGCAGTTCCTCAGTGACAGGTCTGACTGGGAGGAGGAGGATTGGCAGAGAAGTGGAAAGACTTGATTTCAGCAAGGAACATGGAAAAAGCTTTCCCAGTTCTAGGGCTTGAATTTCTGAAGTTGCCTCCTCCATCCTCGCTTGCTCCTGGTGAGACAGACGGGGAGAGAACATCGTTTTCCGGTATGATGACATCAGTCCCCTGCAGTGTCCCAAGAGGTGACAGGGACATACAGGCACATCACCTGTGTGCTCCTCCTGCTCTTGCAGCTCACAGCAGGATTGCCTCTGAGGGACATCCACCTCAGGGGGGAATTTTCTGTTGCTGTCCAGCCTTATTGATGTGATTATTTGTGGTGAAGGTTCAACCGCTTGGTTTCCCTCAAATTAACCTTTAATGCAAAAAACCCCTGATCCGTAACTAATGTCCGAATTCACAGCACATGACGCAGGAAGGTGAAGCTATAAAGGTGATTAAGGAGATAAAGCTAAGGCTGCTGACTGCACTGCCTTCACACATGCCAAAGTGCCAACATGCTTTTTGGGGCATAAACTGATCTACCCTGTGCCTACCAAGATGTGCAAAGCTGTGAGGTGGGAAAGTCATCCCTGTGGTGCTGCTGCCATGAGAGCATCTTGCACCATTCCTGCTCGTGGGCATCAGCCCCAATGCCACTGCACAGCCCGAGAGCTGCCTCAGAAAGGGGAAGAGATTTAAACTGACACATTAAAAAGAGACCAAAGTGAAAAGTTGTGGGTGCAATTTGAATAAATGCTTCAGAGCTGCTAGAGCTTGTGCTCAAAAATAGCACAGGGGAGGGGGTTTTAAGCCCTGTTCAGCATTTCCAAGTGGCTCTTTGGATAAATTGACACAAATTCCACAGGGATTTTAACTACAAGGATGGGGATCCAGAGCCTCTGCTCAGCCTATGCACAGGCTTTAACCATGTCATGGAAGAAGCCTGATTTCAGTTCCATGGGGCAGTGACAGGAATTTGGGAAGGGAGCATGCTTATAATGTGCATGTTTGCGCAAGGTTTATTAGGATTATTTTTAGGAGTATTTATTGTACCTGGCCAAAAGGGTATGAGCAACACAAAGCTCCCTTCAAATACAAGACTATGTAGTTTTGTGAGAAATTACAAAATAAACGTGTACCTAATGAAAGGCTCAGCAATAGTGGTTTTTTATCTTCAGCTTGATTTTCCTGTTAAAGAAATAATTCTGCTCTTAAAGCTTTGTTTGCACAGAAGTGTGGTCTTTTTTTTTGAAATCGATCTTAAGCTGCATCATGGGGAAAGATTCTTTGGGACTTCCCAAATACTTCTTTTCTTGGAGGGGTGGGGGGATGGGGGAAGAGTTATGAAAGCCAAGCGGATGTTATTAGGATTCAGTTTGTTCCTGCTTACTTTCCCCAGCTCCTGTGCAAAGCCGCTCTGCTCCCAACCATGGGGAAGGCACGAAGCTTCCCGCACAGGTTGAGGTGAAAGAGGAATTTGTCCTTCCGCTGGCAAACCCCACTGCTTATGCTGTCACCCCCCTGGCAGCACAGTTCCCTATCACAGCTAAACCAAACTGAAATTCCTTGCAAGGCTGCGCCAACACCCACAGCCTGTGCTGCTGCGGGCTCAGCCCGCTGCTCCCCGGGTGCCGGCTCGGGCTGCAGGTACGCGGCAGTAAACCCCTGGCACTGGGAAACTCAGTCTGCAGCACTGAGACATTCTTTAGATGCTTTTGAAGCCGTCTTGCCTCTTTTATCTGTATTTCAAAGATAATGAGGCAAACACATTTCTGACGCCATTGGTTTAAATTTCCTCATTAACTCTAATTGTACTGGGTATGATAACAGGGGCTCTGGGCAGAGACATGGCAGTCTCCTGCTCTTGAGAGGCAAGGAAGGATTTTGGTGGCGATGATAAGGGGAAGTAACTAGAGCAGTCTGGTGTATGGGTATCCCCTGAGTAACTGCTGAAGGTGAAGCTGTCTGGGATGTTAATCAGATCAGATCAAAGAGCAGAGCCTGTCCGGCCCAATCAGCCCTGACTGGAAGCTTGATAATCTCAGCGCCAGTGAAAGCAACTGAGAGACCTCCCATAAAACCAGTACCAGTGGGATCAGGAGGGCAGCCTGATTGTGTGTGGCCAACCAAACGGGAAAGTAAAAATACCTCTTTAATGCACCTAGGATTTAACAATGTCACCTTATGAACGACAGGTCTAATTCCACAGACCTTTCCAAGTTTGTCCACATTATCCCATCAAACACCAAGCCTGGGAAGGCAGCATCCTTCTTTGGGACCAGAGCTGAACCTGCTTTTCCAGTGCATTTTTTTAGGCCCGTCAGTGGCAGTTGTTGGATGGGGCTTGAATTATGGGGCCATTCCAGTTCCCTCCTTGCCACTCTCACAGGCTGACAGCTGTTTTTACCTCTTCTCCGAAATTCTGTGAATTTTGGACCCTGTTCAAGACTGAGCAAATCAACTGGGGACTTTCCATTGTTTGCTGTCAGCTTCGGAGCAGCTGTTATTGTTCTTCATCATCTGCTGGAACATTTCTGATTGAGTTATTGTTGCCTCCCAAGGAAACTTTTATAAGACTTTCAGATGAAGAAGCCTTTGCATATTGGCAAAGTGATTTTTTTGGTTTCATTCCCAGGGCGATAGTCAGAGTTTTTCCTTTTTACTTGACGTCATGGCTTTTGGATGGGCTTGGACTAACTCGTGGGTGAATTCAGTGTTTGTCTTCGTAGCTTCTGCTATGTTTTCCTTTTTACACTGCGGTGGTTTATGGCCACTAGTTCTTACAGAACCATGTCTAATTTCCACAAAAGCGTGAACTAAAGTCAGAAAAAGGTGTTTATTCTTGAAATGTTTAGAATAAAAAGAAAATTAATTTCTGCTGCTTAATATCCCAATGTCTTTGTTTTGGTTTGGTTTTGTTTTTTTTTCTTTTGCAAAGACTTGTCACACATATCTCCATCTGTAGCCATTTTTCTGGTGCATCTGGGTTTTGTCTCTCTCTTCTTGTGGGAAGACAGATAGGCATTGTCAGCTCTTTCCAAAGCTGTGTACTTAGAGATCCAGAAATCGACTAATTAGTTCATGTTTAATCTGCACAATCTGCAAGAGCAGTTCTGGAGTCTTGTAGATTTGTTCCAGCACAGTCAAATTATGCTGATTAGATTGGTAAAAAGCCAAAAAAAGAGAACATAAATAGCAATTATTTTAAATAAATTCCAAGCACATAAAGACTGATTTTAGCCTGGGCTGTTGAAAAATTTCATGCAAATTGTAGTGTGTGTTTATTGCATTTTTTTCCCAAACGAAGTGGAAGAGTTGGACTTAGTAGTAGTCATAAAAAAGTTGAAATACCATGGGCAGCCATGATCAGGAGCAGTGAAACAGATACTCTCGAAGCTGTGTGGAGCCTTGCAGGGGAGAGCACCATCCCCAGGGTTTGCTGTGTCGCCTGTTCCCAAGGCCCCTGCTGGTAAAATCCTAATTCCTGTAAAACAAACTGCTCCTCTTGAACCGTGTCATCTCCCAAGCTCACTTGAGCTTCCTGACAGGGGAACACAGCTGCTTCACTACAGTCCAAACCCAGGTAAATGGTCTGAGAGCTGCAGTCGCAGGACAAAGAGGGTTGCCCAGCTCTCCATCAGTGCAGGCAGAAGTGCTACTCAGCAGTGCCCTTCCCGGCACTGTGGTGGTTGCTGTCGTCATTTTTTGGGTGGAATAGATTTTAAACAAGGAATTTAGAAATCTGGCTCTTTGGTTCATCACAAATTCAGGCACGGGAGCCAGGAGGTTTAGCTCCCCAGGCTGTGCTGCAGGTAAGAGGCTTCTTCCATCATTGGTCTCACAGGACTGCTGCACTTGCTAAACAGCAACATGCATACTCAGAGGATAAATACAGGGTAGAAAACAATTCAAGTATAATTTGAATGTTTATGGACACAGCTAAGCAAAACCTCTGCTTTTCAGAGGCTTTCAGATGTTTAGGAAACGAAGTCATAATGAAAACTTGCCATCGTACAAGTGGACAAATGTGCTGTTAAGAACCACCAGAGTTTTGCAATATAAATCTTATTACTGTGGTTGAAAACACAACAGGAACATGACTCTGACTTGCAGCAAGCACCATGACATGTTTGGGGAAGCATCATGGAGATACAGATCATCACTGCCAGGAAGGTACAGAGGGACCTTGGAGTAAATAGGCATGAGTGAGGGTTGTTCAGCCTGGAGAAGAGAAGCCTCCAGGGACACCTTCCAGTACTTAAAGGGCCTACAGGAAAGCTGGGGAGGGACTCTATAAGGGAGTATAGTGACAGAATGAGGGATAATGGTTTTAAACTGTCAGAGGGTAGATTTAGATTAGAGGTAAGGAAGAAATTCTTCACTGTGCAAGTGGTGAGACCCTGGCACAGGTTGCCCAGAGAAGCTGTGGCTGCCCCCTCCCTGGCAGTGTTCCAGGCCAGGTTGGACGGGGCTTTGAGCAACCTGGGCTAGTGGAAGGTGTCCCTGCCCATGGCAGGGGAGTTGGAAGTGGATGATCTTTAAGGTCCCTTCCAATCCAAACCATTCTAGGATTCTATGAGCTCCTAGACTAGCTCCATTTAGTCACGCTCTGCTAGGAGGTTTAAAACAGCTCTGTGAAAAGGTACTAACTTGTCCTTCTCTTGGAGAAGACGATGGTGCTGTTCTCCACAGTGTTGCTCAGCCTGGAGCAGCTGCTGCTGCTCTGAGCTGCCGCTGAGCTTCTGTCTCCATGCTGCAGCCCCAAGACCTGGTACCCAACACCCATCGGCTCACAATTCCTGATAGGGTTACCCCCTCCCCCTCGTAGCCCTTTGCATTTATCTACACCAAGTTTCACCTGGACTTTGTTGCCCAGTCAGTCATTCATCAGGAGGACTCACCTGTACAGTCTTTCTATAGTTCTTTACAACCTCTCCCCATACTTACTGCCATAAATAACTTTGTGCCACCAGCAGACTTCCTCAGCTAAGTGCTCAGCCCTTTTTCCAGGTCATTTATGACCACACTGAGCTGCACACGTACCAGCATGGATGCTGGGACACCACCTGTGACCTCCATGCTCCTGCAAGATCCAGCTAGGACCTCTACCCTCTGCTCCTTATCCTTGAACTCATTACTTAGCCTTATTTATCCTATAACTAATGGCTTCAGAAAGTGCCTTAATTCTATTAGATTCCCTAGCTTTTTGCATGGGTGGCTCTGCAGCCTTACTCATGGTCTTTTAATATTATTTTGGGGTGTATAATTGAATTGAACCACTCTTGGGTTCTCTATAATGAAGTGGGGCAGGGAGAGAGAAAACTCCTGGCTATGTGGCATTTTGAGCAATCAGCAGCCTATGTGGTATTTCTGCTTTGTTGATTTTTACTCCAGAAAATCAAATTCTGGCTGGTATTCTGCAAAAGTGCAACAAAACATGAATATCTGCTGCTAGTGTGACTGCACTGGATCCAGACTATCCAAAACCAGTGCCACATTTTATTGGTGGGGGAAAAGCAAAGGATCTATCTATAGTCACTGACCCTTCGAATTCACAGGGAGTTTGGTTGGTTTTTTCAGCTTTGATAAAAACAATGCAGCACATAAGCCTCTTTGAGTCATCCTCTTTGCTATAAGAACAACCATAAACAGCTGATTTCTGAGGCAGATGTATTTATAGACTTGGGATACAGATTTTTAAAATGCCACTTTTCTGCTTCAAAGAGATTGACTTACATTTTTAATCTGTATAAAATTAATCCAGCTAATTAATGAAAATGGCTACAGAGTAAAATGAATTAAACTTTCAGAAAATCATTAAGCATTGATATGGCTGCATGCTCTGATTTGGTAATGAGTCATGACAGCATGAACATTATCTAACTATATTTGCATCCAGGTACTGTAAGAACTGGTGGGCAATGAGATGATACCATGTGGGAGCTTTGCTCTGGAGGAGATTCTTGCTTAGCATTAGGAGAGCACTGTTATTTAGGAAGGAGCTGTGACCCTTCTAGCAGAGGGAAGATCTAGGATGTCAGGTCCTGTTTTCCATCCTTGCACAATCCCCTTTCGCGTCAGCCTTTCAAATGAGTGTTGCTGTGCCGTTTCCCAAGAAGCCTATGGAACCAGGGCCCAGGCCATCAATGGAGTTGTGCTGAAATCCCACTGAAATAAATGAGTAAGGAAAGTGGGTAGGAGCTGGGGCATGAAATCCCTTCACCTACTTTGAGAACTAGCTCTTTCTTCAGGCAGTCATTAGCTCCCTAACATGGAGCTACCTCCACATTCTCACAATAGCGACGGGTATCTTCTGCTGCAGCCATTTTACAAATCCCTTCCCCTCCCTGAGTAAATGTTTGCAGGATCCAAAACAAACTGCATGAGAAATGAGGAACTGTTCCCTTACAAAGCAGAAACCACGTCTCACATGGAGATTTATCATGCGGAAGAATTGCATTTTCTTCTAGGGAGGCATGTTGCACCTTGACTCTTATAACTCCATCAGAAGTGGTACGGGAAGGAGCTGGCAGGTGCAAAGGCACTTGCTCAGTCTGGAGGAAACACTGAGCCCTGTGTATTCCCTCAGAGGCAGAAAATGCTCCCAAGGATAATGCAGAAGACCCAGCACTGTTCCTGAGGTCGGGAGAAAGCCCTGGGCTAGCTGACACACTGCACACTGGTCATGCCCCATCTGTTTTGCCCCTGGCTTGCTCAGCTGGTGAGCTCTTTGGGACAGGCTCTGTGTGTGGTGTTTAGCCCACCTGGGCCTCCTGGTGTTGCTATAATGCTGGCAATGCATAGGGGCTGGATGCAATGCCAGCAACCTGTTGAGCAGGGATACAGTCCCATTTATAATTTGTATAAGAAACCTTAAGGAGCCCAGTGCTGCCATCCTTGCTCTGACGTGTCCACAGGCTGGTAACCAGCCGTAACCATGTGAATATCTGCTGTCTCCACTGAAAAAGGGCAATTTTCTCTCTCTTTAATGTGCTGCTAAGATCAATGAGGAAATGTTGACAATGAAGCATTCTCCTGGGAGCACTGGGTGGTAAAAACTGGAAGTGGATTTCCTATCTGCAAGGCTTTGTGTGCTTGTGGGGTATATATTCCACTCAAGTATCACCCGTTTTCTTAAATGTTTTCACCGTATCTGACAGACGACACAAAACCACACTAAGAGAACAGGCAGAAACTGCAACCTGATTTCTCAACACAGGTAATAAAACTGCTTTCTTGTCCCATGTTCTTGCCTATTAACATATTGGAGTGGGTGATTCTTTTCTCTATTGTATATAAGTATATTGTATATTTTGCTAAGATAATTTAGACCATACTGCGACTCTTGTAATGACAGCGTGACATGACGTACGTGTAATCCAACAGGTTAAACTGAATGCAGAGGCTTTAAAAACCTCTTTTCCCTTCCCTCCCTCTTTTCCACTCCATCAGTCATAGATACCAGCCTACATGACTTGCTAAAACAGCCTGACTGAACTAACATCCTCACTAATGAGCGTTTCTCATCCACAGCTTTCAAGAGGAGCCGTTGAAACCTGATGAGGAATTGCCTCTTCATTGCAAAAGGTCAGGAAAGGAGGGGCCTTCTCTCAGAAATCATTCTCTGCCTTCCTACTGCTTCTTTCACTTCTTCCAAGCAGATCTGGTTCTCAAATTCAGCCGATTCCTAGGAATAGGTGGCTCTTAATTTTATTTCCGTTATTTTGAAGTAGTGCTTTATGGACAACTTCTAAGGGCATGGGAGACCAATGTAAAAAGTACCAGAGTCTACAATCTCATCATCTTCCTCGCCCCCCCAAGTGGAATAAAATAACTTCTGACTGAGAATATTTTGGCATCACAAAGTTTCATTCCACATGCCCGAGGACCAGCCATGCTGAGTCGCAGACACCTGTGTTAGGAGTAACTACTGCTAACATACTTTTGACTCAAGGAAGGAGCAAAGCAAGAGAGGGATTGGAAAATCTCACTGCAGACTTCCCCTTCCTGCACGGTGCCTAACACAAAGGGAGGTTGCTAAAGCAACAGTTTCTCCTAGCTGACTAGAACTAGTCATGCACATGGGCTTTGTGCTGAATCAGTATCAGCGCTATCAGAAAAAATATGGAAAAAGCTCCTTCCTCTACTTATGTAGCTTTGATTGCTCAGCCAGCAACTCTGGGAGCAGTGGTTCTGAATTTACTCGGTCCTAGTCTCTGACATTGCATGCAGATATCCAGACCCCTGGGGAGAGCTTCTCCACAGCTCCACTGGAACCATTCATGCAAATCGCCCTCTTAAGAACTATAAAGTAATACGATATTTAGCATCAACCCACTCAGCCCCCACCGAAATAACTTCAGGCTGAGGTCTTCAGCGGCTTGAATGATGCTGTGCTGTTGCCATGGCAGCACACTGCTCTGCAGGGTGCTGGGGTCAGGAGCAATCCGGCGGCTTCTCACCGCAGCACCTCGCAGCAGCTGTACCTGCAGGGCCTCTGCGGCTGCATGTCCTGATGGGGTGGCAAAAAAAAGCCATTCCCCTCACCTTGCAGTACAGAAAAAAAGAGGAAAATGCCTCCCTCTGCCAAAAACCTGGTTGTGCAATCTGAGTTGCCTTGAAAGTGCCAGGAAGAGCTGGTGCATGCTAGCACTACATCTGTTCGCTTTGGGTCTGAGGGCAGAAGGGGAGATGACAGGAACACTCCACAGCAAGGGAAGCCCTGTTGCAGGCGATCTACTTTAGCAGCCAGGTAGAAACACACAGGTACGGTGAGATGCCCCACAGGCCAGAGTTCCCAGCCTTTATTTCTATCAGCATATCAGCCAGCTAACCTCAGAGTTCAAAGCTGTTGACCTGTGGCAGAGAACAGCGTGTCCTGAACAGCCTACAGAAGGACACAGACCTTCTGGGTGAGATATGCAGGTAAAGGGCTGGATACCAGTGAGGAGGATTATTTTTATTTTACTATTTAATTCAAGGTTTATTTGTTCCCTGTGTTGATACTGATGCAGATTCATTCCAGTTCAGAAGCCGTCACGTAGGGAGAAAGGAAATAACACAATCTGGCTCCCCTCTTTTGGCATCTGAACAACACAGTTCCTCAGGAGCACTCAAGAGGCCAGCAGCATGTAAATACTTTCCCTCGTGGTGACACAGACAGAACTTTCTGGTAGTAGAGTAACCCCCTTCCTCCCTTTGACTAGTCACAGCTGCACGTATCTTTGGTGTAACATCATGGTTATGCAATGCTGACTCTCCCACTTTGCTCTTATTTTGCCTCTCTCATATTTGCGCAAACAGAAGCCGAGACAGAGCACGGCCACAGCCTCCGAGAGCCCAGCCATTTCTCGACTCTCCTCTTCTGAGCCTGCACTGCTCCCACTGGCATCAGAGGTGAGCTGGGAGCACTGTCCACCACTGGATCGCAGCCCAGGCAGGCACAGTTTTCTCCGGCCTCTGTCCAGAAGGAACCTGTTAGGGCATGAACACGCTGGCTGCCCAGTGCATTCGTTCACCTAAATGATGCAGACTCTGCTGGGATGCACACTAGTATTTACAAGTAGATCTAGGCTCGCTGCATCTACGGGCCCCCCTCCTTTCTAGGTCACCGTGACTTCCGCAATCATCCTGCTCACCAGGACTAATGGAGCACAGATGTACTCTCGAGGGAGAGAGTGCGAACCAGAACCCTCATCTCTGAAACGCTTCCCAGGAAGAACCATCTCCTCACCATCACGTATCCCAGAGTACCTAAGAAGAAGACAGAGCAGGAAATTAAACAGAAAAGTGAGTTCCTAGCCCTTTTGCTACTTTATCTCTATAAGGTCCTCAAGCAGAATTTATGATCACACTGTCTTCAGAGGAAAACAGTGTTGTACTAACAGGTAAGCAGGAAACAACCACAGTGATACAGATCTGCAATGCTTTAATTAAAGCACAGGTAAACAGCAAACAGCAGCAGACCTCCCCAGTGTTTCACAAGCCTCATCTGACTCATTATCATATGCCTTGTTGGTTGCAAGGTGTCCAAGACTGCTCTCCATGCTAGCTCGCAGGGCCTGGAGCACAACAGGACAAGCTGAACCTGGCTGTCAGGCAGGGCTGTGTACTGGTGCTTGTCCACAAAAACTGAGGGATCCAAGTGCGTGGCAGCAATGAAAACAAGCAGCCTGACAACCTGGGACTGAACCATGTCAGGGCAGGAAGAAGAGATATTTCATTCCAGACTGCAGACTAAAATGTATGAAAAAGAGAAATGAGTCTCTGAAACCATGACCCACGTAGATTCCCCCAGTGTGGTAGGAAAGACCTATGTTCCTGGTTTACCACTTTTGGCAGGGAATGTATCCAGAATGTAAAACATGGGTGATCATAAGCAGAATTAAACAGTGGGGGGTTCTGGCAGCACAGTACTATCCATGCTTGACAGTGTGGGATCATCCCTGTGACCCTGACAACAAAGCAAGAGCAGGAAGTGGTGTGGTCCTGCTGGCTATGGCTGGGATTGGCAACAAAAACACAGAAGCCTTTTTAATATTGCAAAGACAGAAATTAAATCCTTCTCCTCTTACGCAATGCTTGCCCTTCCTCAGCAGGGATCAAATCAATATAGGACCATGCAAAGTCAATGGCTTATTTCAAGGGGTTTTGAATTGGGCTTTGTAGGCAAAAAGGCATCAGTCTTGTTTCAAGCTCCATAAAGACACATTGGTATTTCCATTTCACATCTATTCCTAGGACAGAAATGTGACTCTGTTCCTCTTTAATCCTGTTTAAATGTTACACTGTTTTAAAATAAAGTTTGTCAGGAAAAAGAATCAAGTCTAAGGTTGGAATTATCCCTGGTGAAGATTGGGGATCCCACTTGTTATTGAATGAGAATCACCTTGAAGAAAGTTAAGAACAACCTTGTAGCATTAATGCTGTATTTCCCCATCCTTTCTTCTGGTCTGTGTTGTTACCTTAGCCTTACTCCCATGGTGGTGGCTTAAGCACACAAACATGTGCATATGCATATACATGCCACTACACACATATGCATATACATGTCACTATAATACAGCTACCAAACCATATAAACAGTGTTAACAAGTAACTGTGTGCCTTTCTGGAGGACATTAACAGCAGTAGAAAGAGAACTTTCACGTAAGTTCTGGAGAAATGCTACAGTTGTAGGCCAACTTATATAACTGATTTAGTTCAACAGAGTTGCTTTCTGCCTTTAATCTGCTCAACAGTTTATCTTTGCTGTCGTGATCAGTTGAGCTTTCTCTAAACCATTATGGATTAGGGTTCTGTTATAACACGTTAAAAGCTTAGCTTTGTTTATTTTTGTCAAGAATGGGGGAGGGATATCAGGTTCAAATGTTCAGGCAGCAGTTTATGAATGGTTATTTTTCTGACACAGCAATCAATATATGCAGGTACGGAATGCAAGGCACAGCTGAACGCTTCCAGAGACAGTACTGGTGGTTGGAATGAAGGTATCTGTGAATTCATTAAAAAAAAAAAAAAAGAAAGAAGGGACTTCATAAATTTGCATAATTATTTTAATCTGTAAATACAAAATTTAATCCAGCATTCAAACAGTTCATCATACCCACCAGCTTTGTATGGAAGACCAAAGAGTAAATGGTCTGAAAACTTAATTAATAAAGCTGGTTGAGGATTATACTAAGTTTGCATTGTTGTTGCAATCTGGAGACAGAAATCCTGCCAAAAGCAATCTGTCATTCAACTGCAGGAAGATAGTACACCATAATGCACATAAAAAGCCAAACAAACGGAACCTCAGCCACACCGCTTACAAAGAGGTGTTCAGACAATATTAACCAGCTGTTCAGTGAATTTTCACAGGGGATTCATCAACTATGAAAGTGGATGACCTATTAGGAGACTACAGTATGAATCCAGGTCCAAATTTCTACTATAAATTGAGGAACACAATATACTCTTTTAAACCAAATCCAACAATTAGCACACTTCTCTGACCTTCATGTAATCTAAATGATTCGCAGATGCCAGCCTGGAATGAAGTGAGAGGCTATGTTCCTGAGCACTGTCAATAATCCTCTGTGCAGCTGAACACTGTTCCAAGGAAACACTCATTTTCTGTGATCAGTTGTGCTGGCAACCCCATGACCTCACAACTTTCATATCTAAAATGAAGCAAGTAGGCACTTTCACATTCCCAAGAGCAATACAGACAACAGAGAAGTTTAAAAAAATAATTGTCTAGTGGTGCTAGAAAAAAATAAAAACATAAACCTGGTAAAGTAATTCAGAAAAGAGGAGAAAAAAACCCCCATTTTTTTGCAATTAGTGTGCTGTTTGTTTTGCTTTCTTATTGGGAGGGATCTTTATTCTGCACATTGCAGTGAATGGCCATTCGCTACTAATTCATCTTCTTTCTGACAGCAAATGGAGCACCATTCCAGAGTTTCAACATTCCCTTGATGCTGCTCTGGTTAATGCTTGTGTGCTATTTAAACAAAGCATATTCCAACCAAATCTGACTATATATGGAATTCCCCAACAAGTAAAAATTTGGATGCCCTACAAAAAAACCCATGAAAACAGAATACACACACAAACCACTCCAAAATGCACAAACGCAACATGTACTAAAACAGGCTCTTGGTGGCAAAGGTCAGGTACCCAGTGTGGCCGACCATCTCCCTGAGTGGCACGCTGCTTTTGAACTGCACAGTTCCTTGCTGCAGATTAGCGCTCGGGCTACCTTGGTTTGATGGGTCGCTGCTGTCAAAGCCAGTGCTAGAATTAGCCTCAGCTGCTTTTCCAAGGTCAGGGATTTGCAAACTAATTGTCCTTACATTGTACACTCTGAGCAGAATTTCCAGGGTGTTAATCTCTGTAAAACCATATTCTTCCATCGCTAGGCAGGTTCTTTGGACTTGTTCAATGCAAGGGGAGAAAGAGCAGATACGGCCACCTGCAAAATGAGACAGGTAGTGGAAAAGAGAGCAAAAACCAAAACAAAGCACTTTTAATCTTTTTCCAAATTCTCACAGATGCACATAGAATTACTATCATACAGAGTGAAAATGTTCCTCAAGAAAATCTTCAGGAGGCAACTATGCAGTTTTAAAGTGTCGGCACAAAATCAAACACGGATCACTCTACAGATCCTTTAAAAATTGCAACAGCAAATTAATCTTCCAAATCCAGTGTTGCCCATCACGTTTATTCATGATAAAACCATTACAGCAACAACTCTTTTGGAATCACTATCCACTATTCTGGATCGAGACACCAAACTGAAGTTGGCACCTACACAAAGCCAGAAGTTATTCTCCACACACTGTACAGAGTTGCCTTCATTAGAATATAAGTGTGTGTGCACGCACACTCTGACAAAAGTGGCTGTGTTTATTTGAGAACGATGGTATGCGTGCACAGAATAAAGTAATCTCTCCAGGCCATAGATGGAGTGCTGTTAAGGCTTTACCCTTTTAGTCAAGCTGACTAGCATGTCTCCTGAGCAATAAAGTTTACTGGGTATGACATCGGGCAGGTGTATGGCAAATGCTTCAAAACTCTAGGATAAGACTTCTAAATGATAAACTAACACTTGTCTCCTTGTCTGTGCACAGTTTGGATTTTTTGTTCTAAATACAGAGTATTAATAGGCCCCCTACAACTTTTTGCATGCTACAGTTATCTTAAAAGCTGAGAATAGAATGATTCAGATTTACTCTGAAAAGCCACAGCCAAATCAGATCAAAGAATTGTAAGGACACTGTCTGCTGTAAAGCCAGGGCATGTACTTTCACCCGGGACACTGTTCCACAAGGCAACTGCCCTTCCTGAAAAGCTTTTGTGCTGGGGGAAGGAACACTGGGCAATGCAGCTTCAGCTATTGTTTTACTTAGTACAATTACATGAAAATGCTTGCTGACCTGATTTGCATTCCTTCCCAGCCCTCTCCCAGGCTCATCCAGTCAAGCCTTCCAACACCAGTTGTCTAAGTAGTTAAAGACAAAGTGAGAGCAAAGCATCCTGCTAAAAATAGAGGCTATGCTGGGACTACGTGAAGCCTGCTTTATCTCAAACTCCCCTTTTTTTTCCTTTTTCGTTTCTAAAGTCACATCTCTAAAAAAAGAAAGCATCAGGCCTGCAAGCGTCACTGTAGCACTCTAGTTACTGTGCAGCAACTATGTGCTGGGTACTGACAGGGGAAGAACACTTTCCATGACCATTAAATCTACCATACACTAAATAGGATTTAATTTTAGTCCTGAAATAAAGTCTCCACAGCCAGGAGTTCTTATGCATCTTCAGAACAAAGTACCCTGGACAAGTAATTCCCTGGAGTGACAATTAAAAAACAAATCTAATAATCACTTGCAAAATTAATGCTGGTATGTGTCATTATTAACCAACTCTGTTGATGCCAATTTAATTGCACACGCAGTCGCTAGCTCCCATGAAATTAGATTTATATGTTCATCAGGATGGCCAGGGTTACCCAAATGATTCTGAATCAGACAGCTAATCTTTTCTGGCCAAAGCAGTACACACTTCTACCATGTTTGTAGATGTAATAGAGAAAAGCTCAGGAAGGAATTTCTGTTACATAATTAGAAAGCTACTATGATGCCCATATGTTATAAAAAAGATGTTATATTCTTATTGTGTAGGGAACTGAACAAACGTCTAACGTAGTTAAATGTCAGTTCACAATAACTCTTTGTCTGCAAAGCAAGAATTTGCAGAGAGACCAGAGACTTACTACTATTTCATTCAGGCTTTTTGGTTTGGTGCTTTATATTGCAATAAAAAAGGGAAATATATTTACATTTACAGTAAGTCTGCTCTTATTTATTCTGACTACAAGGGTTTCAAGATATGTTTAGGCTTTCAAATTCACATGCTCTAGTTTTACAGTCAAAAACTAAGAAGCCTGCACACAGCTGTTGCCATACAAGCTGCAGAGCCGCCTACGGTTCTTGTCAAGCCTTCAATTAAAGGCAGAGCACCCTTCATTTTGCCTCGGGATGGTCAGCTGAGCACAGCATGTCAACACCAAACTTGGTGATGATTTATCAGACTGCTTCCTTGCAAAACGGACTGCTTGGGGAAGTGGGGTCACAGAAAATAGGCTTTCAAACCGCTCAGTAGGGAAGAAAGCTCTTGCTTGCATTAGCTAATATCCAGAAGGGAAGTGCAAAAAATAATGCTACTTTACTTACTGCCCTGCTGGAAGCTTCTCAGATATGAAGAGCGAGAAAACAGCATAACAGCTGGTATTCCATATAACTGAGAGCATCCAGTGGGTTTTAGTAGTTCTGCCAGTTTCATGCTTTCCCTTTCATACCTGTTGTTATGGTTATTATATATTATACAGCCCTCCCAAACATATGTACCTACAAATAGCTTAGAAGCAAACCCACTAAGCATCTGTCTTCATGGATCCTAACAAGTGGGAGAGGGGTCTCCTCTGCTTTTTCCTGTAGACGCCATTGGACAGGCTGGATTTGACGTGCAGGCTGGACTTGTTTGTTTAAGTAGATATTAAGAGAAGGCTGGAAAGCTACAATTAGCAGAAAGTTGGAAGGCAAAAATGAAACTGCAGTTCCAGACTGCAAGAGGCTGTCTAAAATAGAAAGATTTGGGAAGCTTCAATTGCCATGGTGTGTTTAGACCAGCAAAAAATGTGGACTCTGAGCAACAGAAAACCAGCACTCAGAAGGACAGGCTCATCCGTTCTAGGAGCAGAGATGCTGTCATCCTCAATAGACCAGATGCTTCTGAATTCTCCACACGGTGGGCTGCCCTCTGTACCCCCACAGGATTACCAGCTAGGCAACACCCTTTCTGTCACAATCACCACACAGATATAAATCTAGATTTCAGCATTCACAATTCTCAAATTCTCCAAGAGCCCTCTTGTCCTTTAGACATCGAGAGGCATTTAAGGCTTAAAGGACTTGAATATGCATTGCTTTGTCTTGCCATGCCAAGGATTCCTTAGTGAATGAAGAAAAGAAACGTACTCCCTCCCTCTCCGCTTGCTGGGGCACACTGCTCTGTGGATCGCAAAGGGAAGGACTAGACTAGAGAGCAGTGAAAACAATGGAACGGAAACTTTTCAGTACAAACAGAGTTTATGTTCTTTCAGAGTTCTCCTCTTAGGAAAGCTACCATTCCTAAATTTGGTTAATGAGATCTGTGTGTCATCATAAATTGATATAGTAATTATCTGAGATTAATCCTGTTCACATTGGGAAGCTGTGTGAGCTTTTTGATCTGAAGAGCTGTCTAAAAATGTGTTTATTCATGTATAATGCATCTGACAAGTGCTACAGTTGAGAAAGAGAGAATAATGAGACTGTATGAAAGACTGAAATTTTTTTCTACCTCCAGTTTTACAGGGAGCGAGCTAGTTTGAAACATTTAACGGAGAGGTTAAATCTCCCGAACCCGTAGGCTGGAACAAGCCCACACAGTCCTGGCAGTCATTGTAATCAGCAATAGGGTCGAGAGGATATGAAAACTGAAGTACAATTCAGACTGGAATGATTAGAGAAGAGAGCTTAAGGGAAGGAGGAAATAAAAGATAAGATTTGCATTCACATAGCACTGTATATTTTAACAGACAGTATCTAATTAGTAATCAAGGGACACTCCCTGGCACCATTACAAGAGGTCAGTGTCTTGAAAGGTGCTCCTCCTTCAAGAGCAGTCCCTGGTACGTTCCTGTGCAGCTCCAACAATTTTGTTTCTGGTTTGTCTGACCAAGGACTAACACCTCTACCAGTTCTATTTAGCTAATAACTGCATTAGGTTTTGAGTATGAAAAATCTGGCAGTGCTACCCAATTGACAAGAACTCCAGTGCATGCTTATGATATAGAAAATGTGTCCAAGCTATATGCTTTCACTTCTGTAGGTTATAGTATGTGTCACAAGTGCTCTAAGAGGTTTTTTCATCATTCCAGTATTATTCAGAAGATGCAAAAAGAACATATGTAGTGCAGCACCAATAAGTTCCAGGGAAAAGGGCCTGTAATTTTAGAAATGATTCTGTGATGTAAAGAATACAACACAGCATTTTTATCTCTGATAAAAGAACACAGCTCTGGGTTTTGGGACTTCAGTGCACTGTCGTAATTGGAGGATTACGTTACAAAGACCTCACGGAAGAAAAAAATCACACAGGCATTTTCATTATGTAGGGGCGAGGCAGGAGAGTCACTGAGCAGCATCAGTGTGGCATTTACTCTGTGCTAGTAGGACACTAAAAATACTGCCTCTGTAAAAGGGGACAGAACGTCCTTTAAGTGAGTGTGCTTGTGGGCGATTTGATGCAGCTTCCCTGACAAGTGAAATTAGAGGATTCGGCTGTTGGAAGACATTAAAGGATGTTTCTTGATTCAGAAAAGAAAATTTTCTCCAAATCACTTGCCAGCTCATTAATAGGAGCTTGATGTGATTTTCTGCAAATGTGACCTTAACGTCTACGTTTGTAGGTGCATCCTTCAAAAAGGAATCTATTCCTGTTCACTGTTACTGGCTGGCAAAAGCATGCAACAAACAAATTAAAAAATCAGGTGGCTCCCAACTGGGGAAGAAACCCTAACAACTTCCTTTAAGGATCCTTTCATCCCAAACTACTTCCAAACTGTGTAAAGGCCAACAGCTTTGGCCAGGATTCCACAGCATGGATTACAACGCAGGAATCCTTCTGCTTGAATCTTGACATGTGAGAGAATCACTTTTACTTCAGCCAAGGCCCATCATGTGCACCTGACCTATCAAGCCCTGACAGACTGGAGCTAGGTTAATGCTGTCCAATGAGATATAACTACTGGGGCTGGCTCAGCAAACAGCTGCTGTTTGATGAAGCTGGTTTGGGGGTTAGCACCCGGACCTAGATCTTAGCAAGGCAGGTTCGCACTAGACTAGATGGCCCCTCAATGTTGAGAAGATACACTTCAATTTAAAGTTATTTTGTGGATCTTTAACCTCACCTTGAGTTAATTCTCCTTTAAACCAAAGCAGGTACTACATTAGCAAAGGCTGGTGCTGACATTTTAGCAAGCACTTATTACTTCATCCATTTATTCCAAAACAATCTCCTGGGAAAATGAGAAGCGTTGATACTGACTTGAGTGCCACACGCCTGGGTGGAGAACAACAGTATGCTAGACTGTCAGGCCTAAGTCCTGCCCTAACACCTTCCCGGTGTGTTCCTGAGGTAGCCTGAGCCCAAACAACATCAGCCTTGATGTCACTGCCCTCTTCTCAGTGTGATTCAGCCTGGGGTACTCCCTACCCAGATACCACAGGGGTGAGATCTGTGACCAGGGATTTCAGCTGCTACTCAAAGCTACACCTGGGTGGTTTAAAACGGGACCATTAATAACCTCTGGGGCTCAAGAAAAATAGTCAGTGAGACTTTTGACATAGACATAGTATTCCCTGAAAGCTCAGGGGAGGAGGGAGGTAAGCCTAAATGAAAACTGAAACTAGATAAACCAGGCAGTGCCTTACCTGCACTACAGGCTACTGGGAGGATGAGGAATTATTTATTCTTCTATACATCATCTGTAATAACCAAACCTGGCAGGTTAGGGCAACAATCAATGGCTATGGTAAGGGGAAAAAAATGCAGATAAGACCTGTTTTAAGTCTACTGTGTACAAACAAGACAAATATAAGACTTTGGAAATGAAAACTAACTACTATGACAAAGAGCACTGTACTGCTGAAGGGCTTCTGTGAGGGCAGGAAATGCAGAGGGCCAAAGAGGGAGATGTTCGGAGGGAACTTGCCCTGCAGAGTTTCAGGGGGAGACCTGACAGCACCACGTTACCTGATTCAGGTGATATCTCAAGGATCACAATTTGATCAACTCATAATTTAGGGGCTTTATGATGCTCAAGGAGTAACAAGTCTGAATCTAAGAGTAAAATCTTTAAAAGAAAAAAGGGAAATAAAAGCAGAGTGGTTTTAATAATTTTGTGCCTCAGACTGTTAATTTAAACACCATCTAGGACAGATTTGTAATCCAAGAGGCCAATCCAACCTAATACATGGCTGTATTTTTCCATCTCCCTACCTGAAAATTTAAAATCTGTATGAAAATTATTGTACAAATGGGTTTCTGCCTCATCTTCCAAAGCCTTGGAAGAAATAGACAATATTTATAAGAGTAGAGTAGGTGGGTACAGAATTATATTCAAAACACCACAGTATTCAGCTGTGAAATGACTGTGAGTCAAAAGTTTCAGGGCATTTAAGAACTGTGGAGCATTGAGGATATTTTTGTTACCTCACAATTTTTTCAATTTCTTCGTTTTTTAAAATTTAACCTGAAGGGGTTAACAGGAATTTTGCAAAATCCACCAAGGTCAGGTATTGGGAACAGCAGCTATGACTATAGAAAAGCATTAATCAGCAGATGCTGCAAAAGAAAAACAGTGCAGATCTGGAAATGAAAGCAAGTTCTGCAGTGCAGCAGTGCCCGAGAGATATTACAAGCAGCATTTCTGCTGAAAGTGTGACTTGTGAAATCAGCACAGAGGGATGCAGCTGAGATGCAAGCTTGAACGTCAGCAGAGCACATCAGAGAACAAGAACCTTCTAGTCACAAACCTACTGTGCCATTTTATTCTTTTAGCTCTTCAGAGGTTGGCAGTGCTTTAAGTAGGAGGCCAAGCTACTGTAAGAAGTGTATTTACAGCATACTGCAAGGCATAACGTGAGTGATAAATGTACTCTGTAAAGAGGATCATTAACACTCAGCCTACTAGGAGCTGCAACTATTCAGGATCTTGAGCTTAAGTAGGAGAGAAAACACTGATTTGATAAGGTTTTGTTAAGGTTAAGAACTCTCTCTTACAAGCTGTCTCAGCTGAACACTCTATAATGAACACTGTGGTTTTAAAAAGGAGGCTAGCTGATGCTGTATATTGCTTAGCTCCGATTCCATTCAAAGTACCTCAAAACTTTAGGGAATAAATTACCACCATCGGGCAGTACAGCTGCGATTTCTGCATGGCACATCACAATAAAACCCACAGTGTGAATGGTTCAAATGTGACCCTGTCCAGATGTGAGAGAGAGGGTGTGGAGGGGAGAGTGGAACGACTCATTTTCTCCAGTGATGCTTTATCACTATACTAACTCTTGGAAAGGTGGTGAAAAACAGCAGTATGTGCACAAACTGTTCTTACTGCAGAAGAGCTTTAACTATTTGAAAACAAAACAAAGGAGTACTATAAAATTATCTGCCTGCAGTTACAGGAAAGTAACTGCCTGCAGGGAAGCAGTTACAGATGCTCTTCTATCGTATTTTAGATTTTACAGCAGTAAAAAAAAAAAACAACAACCAAACCACAACAACACTACCCACATGATTTGGAATAAAACAGAAATGTGGTAAGTTTGTACCTATTACTACTGCGATTAATTATACTGTATATGAAAACCAGCTTTTGTTTATATGCAAAATAGCAAAATTTTAAAAATGCCCCCAGCTCACTCAGGTACTATGAAACACAGAATATGAGCCTTAGATCAATACCAGATCTCAGACATTGGTGGCGGTTTGCAGCAAAAACTGCAGCAACTGCATCTTTGCCTTTTGCCTGGTATATAAAGTGCAGGATGCCACTTCACAACAGAAAAATGTGGGATTTTAAAGTATTATTTGTATTGCCGAAGCTGATGTAACCTTGTGGCATAGCACAGAAAAGTACAGCCAGATAGTATGGCCAGTCTGGGACTATAATACCTTTTCTAGGATTTCAAATGCCGGAGTGAGACAAGGATTCAAAACTTGGAACTGTTCAAGCAGCTCTGTTTAGTATTCTAAACATGCACCACTTAAATAATTCAAATTGGACTGCGCAATGCAGCGCCTTCTGAGCTGGGAAGTCAGCTGAGTGTTGTGCTCACTAGATTAGATAATTTGAGCATGGGAAGGGCATCGTACAGAGCAGTGAAAATTATTTTTTTCCCAGGACACACTAGAAAGCAGCTACAAACTGAGCTGTAACCCTTGCAGGTACAGAGCGATAACAAGTCTTTCTATTTATTCACTTTTTAAAGAAAGTGTGTGGTTACATCAGTATCATAAGCTTTCTAGAAAATTTTCAGCAGTAGCTGAGGTAGCCTAACAGCTGGGTCATTCCTGACTCAGCAAGGTAAAGATCACCATTTGGTGACCTTTAAAAAAAAAGCTTAAATCCTGTGATTTCAAGAAGACCTAGCAATTCAGTTAAAGTCAGGCCTGTGATTATGTATTTTAACAAAAGTACTTGGCCTTGGCACATAATCAAGTTTTACTAAACTTACGTCCCAGCATGGACACTGCTCAGCACTCCATGCTTTCTTGATTAGAAAAGTCAGTTTTGTAGGTGAAAGTGATCTGGCACAAGTTAGTTCAGATCCACACTAGTATTGTGGTATAGTATATATATTGTTAGTGTAACATTAATTAGGGAAAAACTTATTCCAGGATAAAAGAATGATTTATTCACTGAAGCTCATTTTTCTATAGGGAAAAGATTTATAATAAACTGACAAAATCCATCCAGCAGTTCTCACTTGCTGTCACAATCCCGGAATAACTGGCATAAGCTAGAACAGCCTTTATGTTCCATTCCCACCGCAACCAACGGCAAACTTCTCATTAGCTCCAGCAGCAGACATTTAAGGCAGAAACTGGCAAGCGTATTTAAGTATAACCACATTTTCTTTAACATTACTCATGGGGTGCTCTGTTAAATAGGTCCAAATCTGCAATGATTGATGTGAAGTGCATCTGAACACCTTTTATACAAACACCTTTTCACTGAATTGCCAAAGAAATTTGCTTTCAGCATTGATTGTTACTGCTGCTTCCCACACACCTCAGATCTAGCAAAATGCACTTGACAAGGGTTTAAAGGGGTTTTTATAAACTGCCCATGCTAATGGTAGCAGCTACCACAGGCTTGTAGGAAAAAGTAGTTCTTGCCCTTTCAAATCTTCCACTGTAAATTGAAGACCTCTTCTGAAGGTTTTTCAGCCTTAGAAATGCCTAGAGACTTTGACATTTGAGAACAGGGATCAGACAATGGAAGTGAGCAGATCTATAGCATATGGCTCAAAGGCAGAGATGTGTGCATGCACAGTACTTCCTGAACAGAAAGAGGTAAGTTCAGTTACCTTCAGCTTTTAACGCTGACTTTGCATGTCCTATGGCTTCCCATGGAGACGGAATATCTAGGAACACCGCATCTGCAATGTCTGAGACACCAAACCCATTTTTGCAGACATCCTGGTTGGTCACGGTGACCAGATGTTCCACCCTGTGCTCTCGAAACTCCTCCCTGGCCTTCTCGGCTCTCTGTTGATGGAACTCCACCGTGTACAGGTGCCCTGTGGGAGCCACTGTCCTGATGAGAGCGTGGGAGAGGGATCCGCTGCCTGTACCTAGAAAAGACAAACAACTCATGAAGTGCCTTTGGACAGTGGTAAACTTTAGAACAAAGGTCTTCTCCATTAGTCCTCCTGCTTGAACACTTACTCAAAACCCAGAAACCATCCGTTAAACTACTGAAAGAGAATAGTCCTTCCTTCACAAGGTGAGGGGGACTAAATGACCTAGGAAACAGTCTTCTGGGTCCTCAAAGCACTAGTCAAAAGTCTGGCAAACTCAGGACCTGTCCTCTCTCCCTGGAGTAGGAAAATAATGGCAAGGGTCAGCTATAGCTCTAGCAAGTGCCACAAGAAAACATGAGGAAGTAAATGTGACAGAAAAATACCAGGGAAATTAACCAGAGAGTTTTCTTCAAAGTGCTGGACTCTTCTAGGGTAAAATGAGATGGAGGCAAATTTTAATGAATTTTCAAAACCTTGTATTTCATTAAAACAAAGAAGAGATGTTGGCAAGGGTCCGTGCTTGAAAATCCTATTGATATCCATCCATACAAATGGCCTTCAGAATATGGAGGCCGTTTTGCCCACGCCTCTTAAGAGACACTGGCCATCCTCAGCTCCCACTGACATTATCCAAAACTAAGGCCTCTGGGCTCCCTGCAGTCACAGTGACCAAAGGACCTGCCTCCACAGGTGACTTACATACGTACACACCTACACAATCCTAACAAAGTCTAATGAGATCCATCCCATACCTGAAATTGTATGTAGGTACAATTACCATGTACAGCCAGGAACTAACTGTTTTTTTCCTTGTTTTAGCTGGATAATTTAGGAAACTTATTTTAAATGATCCATTGGCATATTAAATAGATGAATGACTAATAACCAACGTTTTCACTGAAAAAAACACCCATATACCAATTCCCATTGCAAATTACTCACTCAAGTGGCATTTAACAGAATAACCCCCCCAAACTCAAAACCCCACAGCAACCTCAAATTATCTGTGTTTATTGATTTATAATTCTGTACTTGGAACACATTTCTCCTATAGAAAGAAAATCTATTTCTAGCTATCTTCAATGACTGTTCAGGCTAAATTTCAGCCTGAAGCAAGTTCTTTCAACTAACATAAATCTTTAAAAACTCATAAAGGACAGAACCTGAAGTACAGCAGTGGTGGAAAAGCTCAGAAACAAGTAGAAAGGAAATTAATTAGGAGACACAGGGGCTGGTACAGCTGCTTAATTGGAGCAATACTTTTCATAATCGTACAGGAAGTCAGAGTTTACTGACGGATCCAAGGTTCTTGCCCTTTAGTCACGGAAGGAGAGAAACATTGTCGTGGCACTGTATTTAATCTGACAGCTCTGAAAGGGGAGACCTTCAGACTGTAAACAGAGCTCAGGGCCCATGTTTGCCACCGGACCAGCACTGCTCCTCTGCTTCCCTTTGAGGGTTGCACCCTCCCCCCAGCTTTAATGGGGCAGATTAGATGGGGAGGGAGAACCTACAGATTTTAGCACTGGTCTCAGAGTGGTCCAAGGGAAGAGAGAAACTGTGATATACACATTTATTTGAAGTGAAAATCCATGCATTCATGCCAAGTATTAAAATAAAGCAAGCAAAAGGCAAAAGACACTTCCATGTCCACACATGAAAAACTATCTGGTCATGGCGCCTGCAGGCTCTAAATGTCAACATAAACTTCTCCCTGGTCAAAAGGAGTAATGGTAGCACAGTAGCTATGTGGTTGTAAAAACTCAGTGATGTATGTACATAGCAAAGAAATAGCATTTCACTGATGGTTTGGGTTTTTTTAATGACAAGAGCAGGGAACTATTGTTCAGAGGATGCTAAAATGAAGCTAGAATGACTCAAATTCTCTGCCTTTATATTTCATGCCAGAAGGCAAGATTGCACAACTGAGAACTTTTGCAAACTGACGGAATTTAATTATTTTACCTCTCAAATGGGTAATGCTGCACAATTTCTGCATCTTTTTCTGTTAATCTAAAGCAGTGAACAGAAGGCCTGTCAGCACAGCTGGGCTGTAAGCAGAAGAGAGAGGCAGCTTGTGCATGTATCCAGTTTCCTTGTTCATATTCTTTTGCATTTTTAATCACTTTCCTTTTAAATCTGCTCTTAAAAACACTACAGAAGATACTGTTTGCCTCCTTCCTAGGAAAACCCATTAAGATTTTTTGGCTTCTTTTCCAGTACTCTTTTTTTATTCACAAACACTCCAAGCCAAACCCTGAACTAAAACCAGGATGCTGGAAGTCACCACTTGCAGGCATATAGCAGACTGAGCTTTTGTTAAACAAGGTTACCAGGAATTATTTATTGTTGTCTGGCCACCGCAAACATGAGAATAATACATATGTATTGCATTTTAACATATCAAATTCTATCACACTAACATCATTAATGAGAGTATTTCTGAAGATGCTGCCTGCTTTCTCTGTGACAACACTCAAAACTGCAGGAAACAAGAAGATGGTTATGAATCACACACCATTGCAAAACCTCTCCTTGAAGAGATGACAGATTCTGAACCCAGTCCCATGAAATGATGATGACCGTCAACTCTCATGTGCCTGATAGTTCAGCACGCTTGATGTGGTTCATTAGGAATTAGGGGGTTCTGGCAGTTCAGCGTGAGTCCATACACGACACAGCCCGTGAAGCCCAATCAGCACCGTCTACAGAAGGCAGGGGTTCAACACAATGTTTCTCTGATGTTGTAGAAGGGGAAATGAATGTTTATATTCACCTTCTCCCCTGCATATCTGCAACATTCAACATTTGAGTCCTCCTGTCACTTTCTCAATTCCTGTTCAATTTCTCTCTGCCCTTCAAAATAACTACTGAAAAAAGTGGTACTCAGCAAAATATGACCCAAAGAGTCTTAGGCACCAGTTTGGAATAAGTTCTAGTCAGGTTCAGATTTCCTTGGGAAATGAAAGGTATCCTTAGCATGATACAGAATCAGTCGGGAAAGCAGAAAAACACAAGTAGTACTACTGAAGACATGAACTAGAATGCTACTGAACCTGAAATATCATAGCTGAATTACCTGTATACAAATGAACCAATAATCTGAACGCTCAAAAATTAGTATTTTCCATAGAAGAGGCAAGTTAAGAATTGGATGGGCTTCAACATATTTTCAGTCTCATATAGGTGAGGTGAAATTCCTGATTTGACCTAGAAAGCGGAGGGTAAGACAACTTCTGGAACAAATACAGCTTATCATTTTTACACCAGGATGCTTGCCTTTCTGACAGCTTGCACTATAAATAGCCTTAGAAACCATTTGCTCTCTACCACAGGACAATGCCCATTTAACTACAGCGTATTAATCATGAATGGAGTCTATAGAAGAGAGGTAAAACGATAATTCAAACTGCCCTGAAGACAGTCTTAACACCACAGCTGCTGTTTTAGAACTCACTTAGGTGAGCACTTAGGTCATTGCTAATGCCTTTGGAAAATATGATGCTCTTTTACGTTGACTATTCTGTGATCTTAAACATCTTAGTCAAAAAGCAGATATCTGCACTGCAGGCATTTAATGACACCACAGGGTCCCTAATACGCCAAACTCAAAGCTTAAAATCTGAGGAGGCACCGTGTAGGGGATCAGAATGTAGACTAGGAAAGTGGTCCATCTCAGTCCAAAGGCATGAATTAGGATCCTGTGTTAAAACCACATGAGTTAGGTGGCTAATGGCCCTGCAGACCAATGTAGTACACTCCATTCTTCTCTGATACATCTAAGCTTAGGGGAGTGTTGTTGCCCAAGGAATGTTTCTGACAAGGAGAACACTTCAGTTTTAGAAGGATTGTAATCCTAACAAGTGGACACCTAGATGAAACACTAGTTCAGCACCCACTGATACTTCCTTCTGATTTGTAGACAAGAAAGTACTGATCAGATGAACTGCCTGATCATTCCCCTGACCTCAAACAGAGCTGTTCTGCTCACTCTGCTTATTCAAGTGACAGGTTTTCCACAGAGAAGCGTCCACACACCTCAGCCATCTTGAGACAATGTCCATGTTAAGATCGCTGCTCACCTTTTCAAAGCTGCAGTGGACGACATCTGAGCTGTTCAAAAATAACAGCTGTTATTTCAACACAGTATAGATACACATCACAGCACTGTCAACAGGAACATGAGTGTTACCACAGGATCTAGCAGAGCACTTGACTGATAACTGAGTAAGAGAGTACATTTTGACACTGTTTTCTGTTTAGTCTGTTTTTCTTATTGCAAAGGATATTTGTCTAACCTCTGGGAATCCCATCCATCCTATAAACATAAGTGACCTGTTTCACTACATTTCCTCATTGCAGGCTATTGCTTCGCTTGTCTTCCCTAAAAATTTCTCATCGGGGGTTTCTTTTTAAAAAAGGAACTACAAATTGTGAGTTAGGACTTCTAGATGTTTACAGCAGTGCACAAGCAAACACATTTTGGAATAAAGCTTGAAGAAGCTCTTAAGTGTGTACATAGGTTCATATTGCTTGAAAATAGGAAAAGTATGCAGAGTATTACTTAATACTGGGTCAATACAATATCTAATAACATTTTAATAGAACTGAAGTTTCTGCTGCAAAATTTGCCTAGCTAAGATATTCTAAAATGAGTAAATACAACAAAACAATGACAGTGTTGCTGTATTTGTCTCCTAGCTACACCACTTAGACCTAGAAAATAGTAAGACAGGTCATGAGTCAACCATGAGAACGGAAGGAGCCTCAAAACCAAAGGAAAAATAATCTTTAGACAGAGCTAACAACTCCACAGTCAGTATCTGTCAAGAAACTCTGAACAGAGAAAGATTGCTCAATGTACATGACAAGTTTATGTAACGGGAGAATCAATAATTTTTAGCAAATATATGAAGAGATATTAAGCATCTGATGGAAACTAACCCAAAGATCTTACTGTGAAGATAGTCAAGGGCACAAATCACAGTGGCAGAGGTGAGACACAGGAAAAGCAGGGACAGAGAGAGGGAGGAGCAGGAGGGAGTTTCAAGGAGATGAGCTGGCAGCTGAAAGAGGAAATAGCAAATAAGGAAGTTCCCTTCACAGAAGATTTGCTCTTTCTCCGGCCTATGTGCTGAGGACACCATGCTTAACAGGCATTTCAGGCAGCAGACTGGAGGTCAAAGAGGGCCACTGCCCACTGACCAGACTGAGGAGTTAGGGGAAGGATAGCAGGGAAGTTTTCAAGGCTGGCCCTGACAGTGAAAGGAATGGGAATGTGAAGACTGAGAAGAATTTTTCCTTAGAGATTTGAGAGTTGGAGTTCTTTAGGGAGGGATCTTCTGCATACGGACACAACAGAGCTGCATGAGAAATGCGCATGATGGTCAAGTGAAATGGTAAGATGAAAGTGAGTCCAGAAAAGTCTGGAAACAAACACTTTAGGGTATGAAGAGCATTCCTCATCAGCTGCAGGTCAGCCCCAAGTCTGAATACATTAGAGTGACGCCTCATGTGGCCACAGTTTTGGTTCAGCTCTTTGGTATCTCAAGAGAATATTATGCTCTCTGATATTTGTACCAATTAGGCCTTTCCTATAATTCAAAAGGTGCTATACAAGAATCGGGTTTTCAAATTCTCCTCTCACTCTAACCTGAACAGCTGCTAAGAGGTAGATAAGAGACACATTATAAAACATATTTAATTAGTATGAGCATGTTCAAAAATCAAATTAATGGTCTGTACTTTACACTAAAGCTAAAGCTGCAAACACTTTACATATATTTCTGACACAAAAATTGCAGACAGGAGCAGTATTTGTCAAAAAGTCTATAAACACTTCATAACAGTCATGAGCATACAGGTGACTTGCTGGGACTCCACAATAAACTATTAATCATTTATTGAGTATCCATTAATCATTAAGTCCTCATTAATTTTTTATGAGTGTACTCTTAACCAAATCTATACCCAGGCTGTGAGTTTGAAAATTTCATAATTGTTTTTGAGAAGCTCTAATGTAAGGTTGACCAGCAGCTCTCATTACTCCTCCACAGAGGCACCATGAGAACCCGGAATACTGTTCTCAGTCTTCAGAAATCCTGCCTGTGGGCTCAGAAACCCATTGCTGTTGGCAATGAACATGGTTTAGCAATTTTTAATTTGGGATTTAGCTGAAGGGAAATGAAAAATCCAATTAACATTTTTGCTCATGTGAGTCTGATTTTGTTGAATGCTGAAGGATCACTGGGATGGTGGTTAGAATACTTTTGACTAAATTACATTTTGTCTAAATACAATGCACCATCAAAGCCAAAATATTTCTGAGATTTATCAGATTAAATGAGGTTTCACAGTGCTGTACTGCATTCCCTGAGTAATTTAGAGGGTTAGGACAGACACTTGAGTTCAGGTCTCACCCAGAAGAGAGGACAGTAAAAAAGCCTCGATATGTGGGGACTGGAAAATTTTAAAAAAATTTCCATACACTTTTGTTTTGAAAAAGTATCTGAAAGGTTTCATACTGGTTCTAATGTGGTGTAAAAATAAATGCAAAAACCTCAAAATCTGTTGTCAAATGCAGTTGTTACACTACAGGCAGCTGTAATCACTGTACTGAAAAAAGCCTTGCCTGGGAAGATGACATCAAGATCAGTTTTGGAGAGTGGTGACATAAAAAAAAAAAAGATCCAGAGATACCTGACAAGAACTAAACGTTGCACACTACCAGGCCACCCACAGCAGGTATTTTAGCAGTTTTTTAAAGTACCCTTTAATTCTGGAAAGATTGGGCTGTTAAAGACTGGATCAGAGTGGGGAATTCCTCAGACCAGGGACCAACGACTTCAAGGGATCTTAGCTCCAGCAATGGTACTAACAGTTTTTAAACCTCAACATACTCTTATAAATTAGAAATGAGCAGAAGACAAGAAAAGGATTATATTCCTACACCTCTATCATGAAACATCAGGCAGATGCCGAGTTCCCTCATAGCCTCAATAGAGTATGCTTGGATTATTTTAATTATGTATGCACTGCTGACAAGCTTGCTCTTTATGTATTTATTAAGGGTGATTAAAAATGGCAAAAACTGTATTCATATGTTTGTATCATTTATGAAAAATCATGACTAATCAATTTAAACTGCATAATTCAAGTGATATAAAATTAAGCCTTCTGGTTATTCTACTGTATTTTTCTAATCCCACACAAAAGGTCATTTATGCTCATATTCACAGCGTTACATCATGACACAGAGGGTATTTCATCTTATTTTATCGATTCTTTCTTCACAGAGTTGTGGAGACTAATCCACAATTCTGCTTGCTTCCACTGGGTAAATGCAGGGCACTTAGTTCATATGTCTCATTAGTAAAACAAGAGGAAATGAGCCTGGCTTGTTTGCAATACCTGCTTTGCTAGTCCATAAGCAACTATATATATCAGTTCAATTTTAAATAATAAAAAAGACAGACCTCCATGATAATTAATGCTCAAAATATACTTAAACCAAGCACCAGCAAGAAGCAGACTCAAATATCATTACTAGACCAGATTTCCTGTCTTGTTTCTGTAATTGCCATTGAGCTGGTTCTGTCTAGGCCACAAGGTTAATCTAGAACTTATGATTTTGGATCACTGAATACTGTCTCATTTAGGATGGCACCAAAGTGGGTTACATCATCACACTGGAGGCTCCAGTGGTCGATACCTGTAAAACTTTTAATTCACATCACCACTTCTGGCCAGTTGCAAACAAATTTGCAGTAAGATCTCTTGCTTCGGGGTTAACCAGATGAATTTGATGCAATACTCTTTCCTTCTTTCTTCATGAACAGTCAATCTTTCAAGCAATACAAGCACAACTACAGCAGCAAAACTGTTCACTTTTCCTGGAAAGCTGAAGTTATAGTACTTTGACAGCATAGGCATTAAAATAAACCTGGGCACATTTTCCCATTAGCAAAAAGGATTGTTTGTGGTTATGACTTTTGACTTTTCCCAACAGTTTTTGGGAATCTGGAAAGGTTACCTCATCAAGTGTTTCTATTTCTTAGCTGTTTAGATAAATGAGATTTTAAACATTTTCATCCTCTCTAGGTACCTCTGACATTACTGAAAACGTTTTATGTGCAGCTCTGTACTTCAACATTTGCCTATTCCAAGTGAGGCAAGATGTGAAGCAATTCCAATCTCCCCCTCCCTGAATAATTGGTTGTGTTTATTTTTCCCATCCTGTCTAAAGAAAGCAGGGCTGGGAAGAGGTGAAGAGCTGCCCAATGAACAATGCCACTTCCCATGACAACCCTAAAAATGCCCAGTCGTCCTACAAACCAAACTGTAAACTCACAGGATCCAACCATTTTAAAAGAACCAGAGGTTTCTGCATATGGCTTTGCCTATTTTAAGGGCTGCTATACAGCAACCATCTCCATATACCACCTGTTTCTTAATGGGTACAACTGGATGCAGACATGAGTGGTACTTCAGTTGTGTTGTAAAGTGGTCATTATGCCTGAAAAGCTGCCCAAAATTATGCTTGGGTGGGAACAGGAAATGTTAAATGCAAGAAAATGCAGTGCAGCACAATCCCATCATCCTGATCCTTTGCCATATCTATGCTTGAGAGAGAAGTGTATGAAACTGCCTCATAAAAACATTCAAAGGAAACAGCCAGAAAAAACAAGCACAAACTACCTCAGTTCATATTTTTCCAAACTGCAGAGATGCACTCAAATCAAGCAAGCCTTATACTGCCTGCAGTAATAAAGCCATGAAAGCATTATTATTAGCTGTATTTAACCAGGGAAGTATCTATTAACAGAAAATTTCACTTCTTATTTGCAAATTAAACAAAATCATGGAAGCTGTAATAAATTAAACCAAGTTTAAAAACAAAATACAGCCCTGTGATGAACACATCATCCATTGTATCATACAGCTACAGTGACTTTGCATGCAGTTGCAGTGGTACAAGTAGATCACTGTTTGAGAAGAGAAAGACAAAATATATGTACTTACATGGTATCACATCATAAAAATAGTGCCAATTTATTTCCATTATTAGTTCAACACCCTATCATCAGGGTCTCTTTCACCGGGTTATCTCAACTATGTTTTCTGAAACTGCAAATGCAAAGCCTGAATTTTGATTCAAATCATGCATTAAAAAATATTTTTGAAGTACTTAACAACAGTTTTAGAAAAGGCAAAGAAAATTGTTTATGTATTTACTCTAAGAAGATGAATTAATCAAACACATACTCAAAGGCATACCCATACATGAGGCCAGCATACTAAGGTAACACCACTTGCTGAAGAAACAGCAGCTGATAACACGTGCATGTGAAACAGAGTTACTCAATGTGTAGGCTGGGAAAATTATATCACAATGGAAAAAAAAAGACTTTTTGCAAAATGTAAAGATAAGCCTGTTTCTTCATGGAAGTGTGGTGTTAGTTCTTAATAAAAGATTTCAGTGTATTAATTATTACCTGATTCACATACTATGGAGCCTGGCTTGAGTTCTAACATCATGGTGATTATAGAGATGTCAGTGGAATACAGAATCTGTGTTCTGTGCGGAAGATTCATGGTCCACAGTTCTGGAGTTGGATGAAGAATAAACACCCATCCTCCTTTACTGCAGGTCACTTTGGAGCCATACTGCTTGCCTATGAGGTCTGTGGAATGCCTGATGACCCCATACTTAGTCTGAGTTACAGTGCCATGCTGCACTTTCACAGGAAACATGGATTCATGCCCCAAGAACACAATAGCTGTGTCCCCATCCTTTATCGTATCTCCATATTCAACAAAACTCATTGTGACAGTCTTGTGGTTGGCCGATGGTTGCCACCTAGAAAAGAATAAGCATGTCAAGAGAGTTTTGCAGGATCACAATGGAGCTGAAACTACAGACATAAACCCAAGTAATTTTATTTTCCCCAACACAGAACAAAACCATACTGTGCAAATAAGATGTTAGCAAGAGAACTCCATGAAGTTCAGGGTCCTCCCCCACGCTGCACTCTTGATCCAATTAAAATCAATGGAAGATTTGAATGTAACCAGTATTTTTCCCATTTTATGGTGCATTTTAAAGAAAATTTAGGAAATACATTATAATTTACTCAGCCTGCTCCACAATACTACTGCGAAACTTACATGTTAGTATCAATTTCAGCACTCTGTTCTATTCCAGTTCACCAGCTCTCAGAGTATGTTGTTAAGCAGTAACTTTTATTTCCATCTGCTGGGTTACTCCTTGGTGATTTACAACATACTTGCCTGTATTTCAATCCCTAGTTATTAGAATAGGCCACTAACAAAAGTTTACGTGAAAGTTTTCCAAATGAAGGTTTAGAGGTAGGATAAAGGTAGTATCTGCATTAATTTACGCATGAATTTGACTAGCTACGAGGAAAAAAGAATACTGTGGCCTTTAATTTGCCATTGGAGGTGCAAAGTAATTGTCTGGGAAGTGATCTGTGCTGCAACTAAATGTAAACAACCATTTGCAAGCTAATGCAAACAGTTTTATCACTTTAGGCCCATGATCTCAGAGCTGTTTAGAGAATTACAAGTAAATTTTGTTGTCTTTGAGAAGACAATCTAGAAATTATAAAGCAGCTTACAATGAAACCTGGCATTGCCTTTCAGACAAGGCAGCTAACTACTTAAGATGCAGGTTGATCAGTTCATTGAAGGAACTGTTTAATGAAGTAATGGTGATCCAAAAGTTAGCAATTAAACCTACGACAGAAGGCTTTGAAAGTCAGATTTCTGGTACTTCTTCTACAAGAGAATTAAAAGCAGTGCTACTTAATAGTTTCAGAATAATGATTTTATACCAGCACTTCTGTAATAGCTTGGTCCTACTTTGTTTCCATGAAAAACTTTTAGTTCTCAAATTTTAGTCTGTTTTTGTTGACCAAAACTCATTGTAGTTCAATTTGCTGTTAAGCAGCTAGATTTATAATTTTTCCACTGTAGTCATTAAAACTGATAAACAGATGTGCTCGTGGCTAACCAAAGCTTATGACATGCTTATTGCATAAGGTATTCAGATGCCAAAGTAGAATAGGCCTGTCTGGACATATGGTGAAATAGTAAGAAGGGCATCCCATGAATTCAGAAATGCATAGACTGAACTTTGTGCGATAGTACAAATGCTTAACCCCATTTTATATCTTGCACTTTCTTATTAAATTCATGTCTTAATCTTTCATGACATTTGCAGTTCTCATTCTAGATGCTACTAATGCAAGGTAGTTTTCAGCTCTTAAAACAGTACCATTTGAAAGAAGCTCGACTGTAATCCATTTCTTTCACAGTATTTAGACTGTAGTTACACCCATGTGCAAAAGCAACATTTCTGCAGCATGTCTGCAGGGACACAGGGAGAATTACTCTCCCTTTGATTACACAGAGTTCCAGTTTCTTTGCCTTCCTTTGAGCTGCTACACTTATCACAACTAATTGTCACAACAGTGTATGCTGACATCCCAAGTGACAGATCTCTCAGGCTCAGATCTCACCTGGCACGTTATATTCACACACTTGGGGCGAATATGGGGTCTGTGAGGAGTTTTGGTAGTTTCTTTGTCTCCCCTTATGACAAGGAGCACAGTGATCTACAAGAGCTCATTTTCATTCATTTTCATTCATTTCCCACTCCCCGCCACGGCAGGCCCTCATGCACTGTTGTCACCTGTCTCCTTTGCTCTCTGGGTAGCACACAGATGTTTTGGTACACTATTACTTTTGCCACACTGTGCCGTGGAGTGGGAGCGGAAGGGAAGATGAGACAGTGGCTTGTGGCAAGGGGTTGGGACTCTACGGGGACTCTACGGGCTTGCCTCAACTCTGTATTTCCCATGACTGCAGCGACCTAAACTCAATGACCCAGGCGACCCCTCACAGCCTCACAAATTAAACCACTAAAATGACTCTGTGTTCCCTTCGACCAACACCCAGATACACCTCTGCCTCTCCTGATCAGCTCCACCACAGACCTGGCAGGCTGCCTCTTCCCCCTCGGAGAAGCCTGGCTGCTTGGCACGGCAGAGGGGGAACCTCCCGAGGAGGAGGCGGCGGAGGAGGAGGTGGCATAACCCTCTCGCCTCCCGGGCAGCGCAGGCCCCCGGTAATGCGGGGGCTGGTGAATCCGCTCCCCGGCCACCCGTCAGCCCGCGGCCCTCCCCGAGGGCCCCTCAGCGGCCGCCCGGCCCCGCGGCCCGGGGGGCGGTAACGCCGCTCCCGCCCCCGGGAGCGCATGAGCCCGTGGCAGCGGACCCCGTAACGTAATGGCCGCTCCGGAGCCGCGTGCAGGTTTGACTGGTTTAATTCCGCATCTGCTGAGGAGGGGTTAAAAGCACAGCCCAGGCTGGGAAGGGGAGAGAGCGGGGTCAGAGGGGGGATTAGCCTGCAAGAGAGCAGCATTAACCCGTGACGGGCCCGGGCGGCGGCTCCGCAGGGAGCGGGAGCGCCCTCGCCCCAGGCCCCGCGCCGCTCCTCAGGGCCTCGCGTCCCCCCAGCAGTTACCCGCTCTCCCCGTCCCCGCAGCCGTTACCTTCCGGGGCTGAGCCCCGCCAGCAGGCCCGGCCCGGCTCTCCTCACACGCGGTGCCCGCCCAGCGCCTCCTTCCACCCCGGTCGCAGGCTGCTGACGCTCCCGCCTCCCCGCCGCCTCCGCCCTCGTCAGCCCTGCCCGGAGCGGGGACTCGCCGGTGCCGGTGCCGGTGCCCGGCGCGGTCAGCGCCGACTCCCGCCGCCCGGCCCCTCGGCCCCCACCGCCCGCGGCCCGATCGAGGCGCCCGTCCCTTCAGCGCTCCTTGCGGGGTCCCCGAGGAGAGGGGACGGGCACCGACCGCCCTCAGCAGCCCTCCGGGCACCCCGAGCCGAGCCGGCCCGGCTTGGTTGGAGGGGCGGCGGTCCCGGCCGGCTGTGGGGCCGTGAGGGCGCTAAGGGGCAGCAGCCGTTCGCTGCGCCTCTTGGTGAAAGTTGAGGGGACCCCATGGGCCGCAAGTTGCCGTGAAGGGCCGTGAACCAGTGGGAACTCATGTTTGTCACCCATCAGGTGTGTGTTTGGGGAGCCTTGAGGGCTGCTGCCAGCAGGGGGGAAGCCCCTTCCCCAGGGAATGGCTCTGCCTTTGCCGGTGGCGGACCCGGGCCTTACCTCGGCTTCCCCGGGCAGGCGGCTTCCTGAAAGCTCTGCCTGCCCTCCCCCGGGGCTGCCAGCTTGGGGGAAAGGCAGCTCCAGGCCAACCAGGCTCTTCACACGGGTTTCATAAGGCTGTAGGAGAAACCACAATGTGGGCTCAGGAGCAAGCAGCAGAATCACTATCTAAACCCCAAATAGCACAGTACTAACTCCTACTTCTGTCTCGTGTTTAGGATTGAAGTGATGTGGAGAGCCCTGCGTGCCCCAGCAGTATGGGGGATGTAGTCAGGAGGCAAGGAGGAGCAAAGGAGGAGAGTATCGCCTCATCTTCTGCTTGCAACAAGCCCAGGCCACCTGGCATGGGAGGGGTATGGGCATAGCAGAGAACATGTGAATCACACTGGACGTGCAGGTAACGTTCCCAGCTAAATCAGATAACACCCTGAATGGTGCTGCCTTCACCAGGAACCTCTAATGCATGGTAGTGGAGAAAAAGTCATCCTTCCACAATCGAGAACACAGTAACGGAGAGTTGTTCAGATGACAATTTGTGATTTTTTTAATGAATGTGATTCCATCAAGTATAAGGGAATTTTTGCCCATTACCTTCAGTGAGAACATATTTTTTGTTATGCTGTTGACCTGCCCATATCATAATTGCAGTAGTCTTTGTTATTTAGTTATGAAACTCTCCTCCATCTAATCTAAACATAATGTATGCAGTTTCAGAGGTTTCTTAAACTGCGAACTCCTACTCAGCTGTTTTTCTGACTGGCAATCATGGCTCACTGTGCCTTTATATTTGCACCTACCCTGGGTTTTTTTCTGTCATTTTTTGTGTCATTGGTCATATTTGTCATTGTTTATGTTCTTATGCCCTTTCTTTCCCATGATGAACTGCTGTTCAGATCGCTGTGGTCCTGACTGTATGCCAGATCAAGACACTCAGCAACTCCTAGTTTCCACAGGCACTCAGCTCACTGGAAATGATCAGTAATTTTCAACAGACTGCCTGAGCAGCGTGAAAAAATACACCAAGGATAATAACTAGGCAAATATATTTTAGGTGATAAATGTAAATGGAAAGAGAAGTTTCATTTGAGAAAGCAGATGCATCTATAACCAATTTTTTTAATCTACTGATAGATGAGTGTTATGTTTAATTTTCAAGTGCTGTTCAGTTGTCAATTAAGAATTGGAAACAATTCAGTTGTTTGTAGCAAACCACTTTCTCTTGTTCTTTCCTAATTTGGAATATTCTAGATTTTCCAGAAGATGTTTATCCTTTGATTCTTCAGGTTCACCTTACCTTCACACGAGTAATTTCAGAAGACACATTCTCTAGCTAACACCCATCTCTTCTTGCAGTTGTACACTGCACAACATTTATAATTAAGCCTCTTAGGAAGTTAGCTGCATGGTCCATGATTAACTTCCCTTAATTCTTCATTGTTAAAGCTCAGTGCAGAGATCTCTGGAGTAATCACCCCACCTTTCCATCCTGAGCTGCAGAACAGCAATGTAATGTGTAAGTCAGTGTGCACTGAGAGATCATCCCAGCACGGAAGGTAAGTACTGGTGTCTTTATCACAGTCTAACAGGCCATACAGGCTTATCCAAAGAAAGTATTCTCTCAGCAGATGAGCTAGATAAAATGGTTGATCAGAGTCTGTTGACATATGGCCCAGCATCTATAATTAAGTCACTAGGGAAGCTGGTGTGGGGTGCTGTAACAAAGGTAGGATCCAGTTTAGACAGAGCTTTCAGCAAATCTTAAAATGCTTTCTGAATAAAACCCAGTGAGGTAATAGCCACTTCTGACTTACTGCATGCTAGAAATTTGTCAAATAGTGGTGAGGAAGAGGGGGTAGAGGGTGCACTGATTATTGAACACATAAATTGGATATATTTTGGTGGTTTTGCACCTGTGACTCTCTTTCAACATCCTCTTTTCAGTCAAAAGTGAAGAAGAGGTGTGTGTTTGTGTCAGAAGTGCTATAATGAACAGCACATTGAGACTACTACCAGTTTATAATAATGACTGGTATTCCCTGATCTGCAAGACTGGAAAGGAAAAGGCATGTCCAATGAATAGAAATGTATCCTTGGATTTTGGTTCTTGAGGTGACCTCGACTCCATGAATCTGCAGAACAATTATAGTACAGAACAGTTGATTGCATCTCTGTTTGTGTGGCAATAGATTATGGAATAAGACAAAAGGAACCTTCAGTACCTAACCCTGATAGGCTTTTTTTTGTGAAGAAAAACACCACCAAAATACGGTGTAATGCAAGAAAATGGCCTTAGTTTTATTTCTATTGTTCTAAATTAAACAAAAAACAACCCACCAAGTGTTTTACATTTAAAAAATCCACAATCAGAACTGTGTTTGCAACTGAAGTCATCCATCAACACTGCATTTCTTTTGAGGACTCTGGGTACGGTTTTACACTTACATTCATTTAATGCTTGGTTGGCGATGGCATTATTTGCGATTTACACAATTCTGAGGCATGAGCGTTGTGCGAAACTAGTAAAACATAGGGGAAGATTTTGTGAGGTTAAAAAGGTTTGATCCGGGAGGTAGGAGACCAGACTAGCACAGATGCTGAGCCCTTGGCTTCTGCTGGAGATCTGTATACGCAGCATCTCGGTCTGTCAGAACTGGAATAACTGGGAAACCTGGATGGCAGCCAAACACAACACATTTTTATTTGAAGCAGTCTATTTTTCTTATTTTTTTAATGATTTCCTCTGTATAATATGTATATTACTTTTTAGAAACCCTAAGCGGTTCTGTAAAGTGCATATGCTTCTTGTGGTCGGGGTGAGGGTACTGGTTGTGGTGCTGAAAGAATTGTGGTGGGGAAAGAGTTTCTGCTGATGTCTGCTGACACTGACAACTCGCATCAGAGAAAGGAACTCCGCAACTTGGATCCGTGTTCACATGGGTAAGTGCACTCTCGGGACAGGAGAATAAACACGGGTTCTGCTGTGAGACACACGCGTCAGAGAAAGAGGAAGAAACTGTTATGTAAAGCTGAAGGTCAGATCAAGACGGTCATTCATGTTACTAATATATTTAATTCTGCAAACAATGGGATTCTCAGCTCCACCTTAGCTTTGGGACAAACCCTGCTCATGCCTGTAAAGAGACCAGTGGAAGCCACTATTTTCATGAATTTTAGGTGAGTTTTAGATGGGTCAAATCTCAACCTTCTCGCTTCAGTCTTCAGCGGGAAATCAGCCACTCTCCAATAATCCTTTAGACAGTTGGGGGATGTTTTTGGCACACGACAAAAGCAGAAGACTCGCTGTGCTTTATACAACCACCCTACTTCCTTTCAAATTAAACTGTAAAATGAGCCCACGGCTTCGCAGGTGCTGGAGGCGAGGCGCGGGGCGAGCGGCAGCTCCTTCCCCCGCAGAGGGAGGCCTCTGGGCTGGGGCGCTGGGGGTCGAGCGCCAGAGCCACGGCCCGGCTGGTGCCTCGGGCCAGGCCCCCGCGGGGCCGCTGGTCCCTCCCGCGACTCGGGGCGCGGTCCTGACACCACAGGCCTTTGCGTTGAGGGTTTTTACACCCGTGACCGGATCCCCAACCGAGGCGCGAAGCCTGAACGCGGCCGGCCGCGTGCCCGCCTGCGGTGCGCCACGGCCCCGCCCCCTGTGGGCAGCCCTTGGCCAATGGGACGCGGGGATTCGCCTCCGCGCGCACGCACGTGTTCGGTGAAGTCACCGCGGCCGCCATTGCCCCTCCGCCGCGGGGAGCCGCCCCGGCCCCGCCGCCGCCGCCCCGCCCGCGTCCCACCGGCCCCGCCGCCCCGCGCCCCCCGCCCCAAAATGGCGGCAAGCGCGAGCCCGACCAGCGGCGGGGCACTCGCCCCGCCCCCTCGCGCCTGGCCCAATGGAATGAATGGGCTATAAATAGCGGCCAATGGGGCAGCGGGGCACACTCTATATAAAAGAGGCGCGGCGGCGGCAGCGGGGCTCCACACCGGCTAGGGCAGCAGCGGGGAGCGGAGCGGGCGCGGAGGTCCTTGCCTTGGCTGCGGAGCCCTCGGTAAGTCCTGGGGCAGCCGAGCCGTCCTGCTTTAAAATAAGATTTTTAAGATTTTTTTTTTTTTTTTTTTTTTTTTTCTCCCCCGCCCACCTCCGCTGTGTGGGGTGGAGCCGGTCCGGCTGAGGAGGGGGAGCGGGGCTTGGGGGTGCGGCGGGGGGCAGCGCAGGGCAGGGGCGCCAGGCGTGCAGCCGGGGCGGGGGACGCGGCGCAGGTGCTTACTGGGCTTGTCCCCAGCTGGAGCGAGCCCCGCTCTAAAACCAGATTAACCCGGTATTTAGCAGGGTAGTTACATATGCTCGCCCCAGCCAGGTCCCCCGAGGGAGCCGTCTGTTGTATAATGGCTTGTTAGATGCTTCCCACTCCTCCGCTCCCAAGTCGGGGAGCAGCCGGGGTTCCGCGGGCGCGGAGGGCGCCGGGCGCTGTCGCTTCGCGGGCCGGGGTGCGGCGGGTGCCCCCCCTCTCCTCCCCACCCCTGCCCGGCAGCGGCGGGAGAAGGCGCGATCGCAGGGTGAGGGCATCGTGGTGCCGCCCCGCTCACCTGCCGCCCGGCCCGGGGTCCCGGCGAGGCCGAGCCCCCCCTCTCTCCCAGCCCCGCGGTGGCCCGCACGCTCTCCCCGCGCCAGAGCCGCCCGCGGGTTCTGTCCGGCGCTGCCACGGCCGCTCCGTGCGACCTTGGGCGCATCCCGGCACCCGGGCGGAGCCCCGGCGGAGCGGGGAGAGCCCCTGCCCTTGCGGCAGGGATATTTAAGGACGGGGCAAGGTTGGTGGAGGTGAAGAACTTTTTTCTTTCCTCCTTCCTGTCTCTTGTGGAAGGTGGTGTAGTGGCAAAGGTGTAAAAGGCACGGGTTGAACAACAGCCAAGGTGACCTTGCCTGGGTGCCTGGCTCTCCCCCGGGTGGTTCGGAGGCCTGCCGAGCCCCCAGTGATAGGCTTCCCCTCTTTCTCCCCTAGTGACTGCGGTAGGGTCAGACATGCCCTTCTCAAACAGCCACAACCTCCTGAAGATGAAGTACTCTGACGGTGACGAGTTCCCTGATCTGAGCGTTCACAACAATCACATGGCCAAGGTGCTGACCCTGGACCTGTACAAGAAGTTGAGGGATAAGCAGACTCCCAGTGGATTTACGCTGGATGATGTCATCCAGACTGGGGTTGACAACCCAGGTAACGGCTGGGGACCGTTAGATCTGCATAACGATCTGTTCTCCCTCCTTACTGGAAGTGCTTCTTGACAATGGCACCCAAAGCTCTTGAGCTGCTGAGAAACAAATCTCATAAAGCATTGAGAGGCGGCTCTAAACACATGGCTGTGCGAAGAGGCCTTGTTCTGTCAAGCCATATTCCTTGCTGCGATCTGACATATCAATTCCCAGACACTTCAATTATGTAACTGCTCTGCTAAATACTCTCAATCTGGAAAAAAAAAAAAACCACCCAAAGAACCAAAATGTATTCTAATTATAACACAACCGGGATGGGGGGGAAAATGTCGGCTAACCTGGCTGTTCTGGTCTAGTCCTATTCCGGACTGGTTATGTGATGTTCTCTAGCACTTCTATGAAAAAAGGGGGAGCAGACGTGTTTACATGTTAACATTACAGTATTTATTTTTACTCTAGCAATATCAAAATGGCCCAACTAAATAATCAGAGACTGCCTCCTGATGAGGAGTATCCGGACCTGAGCACCCACAACAACCACATGGCCAAAGTTCTAACCCTGGATTTATACAAGAAACTGAGAGACAGAGTCACGCCCAGTGGCTTCACCCTGGATGATGTCATTCAGACTGGGGTTGATAATCCTGGTAAAATGCGTTGAGAATATTCTGTGTGAACCAGCTGAAGTAACTGGTGCTTGTTGAATATGGTGACTTAAAACTAATTTTGTGGAGGTGATATTTATGAGCAGACTACAGAAATGCAGCTCTGCCTGTAGCAGAAGGAACAAAAAGGGAAGCATGCTTGCTAACAGCAAAGCATGATTGTTTAGACAAAAGTTCTATCTGGTAGTCTAAATTAGCTAGTGAAATTGGATGTGCTGTGCAAATTTGTCCTAAACCAAACTTGACAAATGAGCATGGTTTAATGGCAGCAGCTATGGGTTTCCATAGCACTGCATTTGCTGACTGGATGAAGTGTAAAATGTAGGGTCTCTCCAGATGTTTTTATGTAAGAATGCATTTCTAAGTGACTAGACCTACCACTAAAGAACTTGCCTGGTTAGTGCTGCACTGGAGTACAGCCAAACATCACCCAAACTTAGCTCTTCTGACTTTATTACCACTCCAGGCCATCCCTTCATAATGACAGTAGGATGCGTAGCTGGTGATGAAGAATCCTATGATGTGTTTAAGGAACTCTTTGATCCAGTTATTGAAGACAGGCATGGTGGCTACAAACCAACTGATGAGCACAAGACCGACCTGAATGCTGATAACCTGCAGGTATAAACTTTTGATCAATTACTGATGCCTACTGGTCTGAGGACTGGGTAAAGTTGTCGCCAGCTGCCTAAACTGATTGTTCAAGCTCCCTTCCCTCACTTTTACCCAGAGAAACCCACAGGCTGGGTGTCCAGTGCAATCAGACTTAAGTGCTTGCTGCTGTAGCATATCAGTGGCTCAGTAGAACCAGGCAGCTGGTGCAGCAGGAGCTTGCTTCATGTGCTACTGCAGCACAGGTTGTGCCAAACATGTTCCAGATGTAGTTCCATGAACTGTAGGCTGTAGCAGTCAAGCTAAACAACAGTGTCCTAGGAGTCAAGGACGGTCATAAAACTTAACACTTTTTTACCTGATCTCAGATCATAAATATCACCTGGTCTTGTATTATAGAATAGACATTGCTACAGCTAGGAGTAAGGATTTCTGCCCATTTTATGGATTTCAGATGTTACTGTAGACTCTAGGAATTCCTAATGCCATGTTGATTGGCTAGCTATAGGTCATCCTGAAAATAAGAGACTTCGGGTGACTGGAGGGAATATTTCTCATTTGCAAGAGTATATACCTACCTAAACAACAAGAGTGTGCCTTGTGTTCATACCTCCAGATTGCAGTTCTGAAGGGCTAACAAGCCCAGACTGTAGTGTGAAATGGACATAAAACTGATGGTCTGGTGGTGTTCTTGTCTTCTAGCACTACTTAGTAGCTGTAGTCTTGTAGCTGTCAAAACTAGAGTTGTGTTACACAGATAGTTGAGGTAATGCTGAAGAAAATAGTCCTGAAGTAAGACACTGGCTTACAGGCCAAGTGTTCAATATCTCAGGTACAAGGTGCACACTTAAGTGCATGGGAGCTACATGTATTGAGGGTATCTTGGCAACAGGGTTGTACTCACTGGTTTCCTAACCTTGTAGGGAGGTGATGACCTGGATCCCAATTACGTGCTAAGTTCCCGTGTCAGAACTGGTAGAAGCATCCGTGGATTCTGTCTTCCCCCGCACTGTAGTCGAGGAGAGAGGCGGGCTATTGAAAAGCTCTCTGTTGAAGGTAAAGTGAGAACTGGGTACATTGGGAAAGCTACTGATGTCCTTTGCACAAGAGGTGTTCTTTGCAGTTTGAAAATGAAGGCAGTTGGCAAAAACCACCTCCCTCAAGACTTAATCTGAACATGGAACCTTCCCTGAAAATGGCTCATTACCTTACAGCTGCCTCAGCATTGCAGTTTGTAGCTGAGAGCAAGAGCACATGTCAGAGGGAAGTTGGACGGCTTTAAGTTGACCTTTGCTGATCTTGAAAGCTTCTTTCTATGTGTGTGAGGAAAGAGGTTGGTTCATCATGGCTCAAACCTGAAATGTAACAGGTATTTAGCAACTTCAGGGCTTGAGTCATGGTTGCAGTGTTTTGTGGCTGCTTTTAATTGACTTTCATTAATGTTCAGCTTGCTTAGAGGTGTAGTCTTGCTCTACATGTGCAGGTGACTAGAGTAAGCCCTAGTTTTCAGTGACCTCCTCAGCTGCAGGTTTTTTCTGTTGCCTCCCAACTCCACTGGATAGTGGAGGATACACTCAAGGTGCAGATCTGGAGACTGAGAGTTCAGTTGTTCCAAAACCCGTCAAGGGCAGAGTGACAGTCCTTGACTAGAATAATGCTGTTTGTTATATGCACGACCTTGATTATCCTTGGAAGAAGGCACTCTACTTCTACAGTTAAGCAGCAGTAATGAATCTATACTGCATGCAAGGGAACAAAGGCTACTTGTATAAGCCTGGAAGGTGCAGACAGATCATCTGATACTGTCTTAAGTTCTGTAATGCCACAAAGGCATTGCCATTGCAGATGAAAGCAAGGGAGGAACCAAACCCAGCAGATCAGACATTGCCATACTTCATGTGTGGTCTCTCAAGTGCTGGGAATGTCTAGCATCTTTGGTCCCATCCTTAAAGTGACTCTCTCTTTCAGCTCTGGGTAGTCTGAAAGGTGATCTCAAGGGGAAGTACTATGCTCTGAGGAACATGACTGATGCAGAGCAGCAGCAGCTGATTGATGATCACTTCTTGTTTGACAAGCCAGTTTCTCCTCTTCTGTTGGCATCTGGGATGGCACGAGACTGGCCTGATGCCAGGGGTATCTGGTGAGTATTGCCTGGAAGGGAGGAGTCGTACACAATGACTGCTGAAAAACCTTGCGGTTTTGGTTGTGGCTTGTACTGTTGGGCAAAATGGCAGCTTCTGAACTTGTATTGTGGAATCTAATGAGAAACTTTTGTGTTATCCATTGGGGAAGGTGCATCTAAACCAGCAGAATTTGGACAAGTGTTACCATGCACCGCATTGGGCTGGTAGGAACAAGCCAGCTTGGCTGGCCTGTAACCAGAGCCTGCCCATCCAGCACAGGTTAGTGAAGCAGCTTACAGAAGTAGCATGCCACTACGTTCAGCTCGTGTCCCAGGAGCTTAGCTTAACTTGTGGTAACAAACCGTAGTGTCAGCTTAGCTCAGACCTGATACTGGATTCATAGCTGCTCCCTTGTAGTCTCCTCACTTCTGCTTGCAGAAACCCGCTGCTGCTGGGCTAGGATGGCTTTACCTGTCCTAGTGATAAGATTTCCCCCCCTGCCCCCAGAGACTTGGTGACATAAGTTGACTGATGCGGTGGTGTGGAATTCAAGGATTCTGCTTGTTAGATGTAGGTCACCTACGTAAAACTCTGCATCTCAGGAGCTTCTGCAGCATAATTAACTTGCTCCCTTGCAAGCCAAGGGCTAGGTTTTTATCAACTGGAATACTCCAGTCTTATTACTGTAGCCGCTTCAGTACAACCTAGAGGAAGCATGCTTTGTTTCTGTAGGTCACCTTTAAGATTGCATCATCTACCTGCAGATTGCCAGCACTAGATAGTGCTGTCATCTGAGCATGACTAATCTACAGGCTTGAAGTGTAAAGTCTCAGTGTTGTCTGCATAAATAACTTTCCTCAGGTACTAGTTAATTTTTGATCCTAATCAAGCTGAGAAATTATCAGCATGATAAATATTGAAGATAGTACTTGCTGCCAGCTGCAGGGGAGGACAGGAGGCGCCCATTGGTGTTCAGAAGTTTTTATAGCATCTCTGAAGAGCCCTGATATAAAATTTAATAGTGAAAACTCAACTTCTCTGATAAGGTACGAAGTGCAGTTTAACAAAATCTGACAAAATTATGATAAACGGCTTTCTTATGCGTTGTCAACATGGTGTTGTCATGAACATCACTGTACAAGGCTGCCTCAAGTCTAAACTGATCACCCTTCTGCAAATTTAGCTGAACAGATGAAATCTCTTAAATCTGTAAACTCGGACCACGAGTGAGCTAGGGGGATGACTGGATTTTAAGGTTTGACGCTGCAAGACTTGTTAATGTCACGTTATTACTCATTCTGACTTGTTTAGATATAGGCTGATTCAGACTACCTCTTGAAAAGAGCAGGGTAAAAACTACTAGCTTAACTCTGTTAGGTCCTGCATGGACAAAAGAAGTGAGATTAATTTCTTTGAAGAAGCAACTAAGTGAGCCTCTCGAAATAAAAGCTACGATGATGAGTAATTTGGTGCTATTACAATTAACTTGAGAATGTCAGGTGGGACAGACAAGTTGTTTGCCTTGTCTCCTAGGCACAATGATAACAAGACCTTCCTTGTTTGGATCAATGAGGAGGATCACCTTAGAGTTATTTCCATGCAGAAAGGTGGCAACATGAAGGAAGTATTTACCCGCTTCTGTACTGGGCTAACACAGGTAAATCAATATTGCCTGAGCTGTAGATTCAAATGGTACCTGTTTCTCTGGTTAGGGCCGAGAATGCAAACTCTTCAGGCCCCCTCCTGAGTCCTGCGTACTGGTGTTTCATAGCTTGGGTCTCTGGGATCACCCTGATGAGGTCCAGAGCTGTGAGGGCTCTGAAACACCCCTGTTGGCAAGGCATTGTGGCTATGAAATCTAGCATATGTCCTCTGATGTGGCACACTTATCCAAGTATCTAAACTGTACTTAAAGGATTTCTACATGGTTCTATAAATCAAGCTTCGAGAGACCTTGTGTGGCAGGAGAAATTGCTTGAATGTGGACAGACAAAGCTGGGCTGAAGTTTCTAGACTGAATGCTTTTCTTAGCTCCTAGGCTTGATACGAATTTGAGCCTTACCAGCCCCTTCCCTAATCCTAACAGGCGTGCCAGCTTGACATGTTACTAAATCAAGCTTCCCAACAGATAGTGACTTCAGATTATGTAGCGTATCTTAAATTTAGCCTGTTTCACTGCTAGGAGCAAGATTAAGGCCTTAAAAGCCCCTTGTTGGTGGCCGTTTTTTTCCAGATGGAGGGGGCTTATGTGGCTGACTTAAATAGCTGTTCAAACTGTTGTGCCTGTTGCTATGTAACTGAAGCAGTAAAGGAGCACTAATGGGTGACCTACATCCTTCAGCCAGAGAACAATTTCTAAACATCCATTCTCTCTATTTATAGATAGAAACTCTCTTCAAGTCCAAAAACTACGAGTTCATGTGGAATCCACACTTGGGCTACATCCTGACCTGCCCATCCAACCTTGGAACAGGGCTCCGTGCTGGTGTGCACATCAAGCTACCAAACCTTGGGAAACAAGAGAAGTTTGGAGAAGTCCTCAAGAGGCTTCGACTGCAGAAACGAGGCACAGGTGAGAAGGGATACAGTGATATCCTAGTCAGGCTGCCCTAAGACATCAGCAAAAGCCTCCCTACAGCCAGAGTCATGTCTTCACACTGGCAGGGCCTGTCAGACCATCCCAAAGGTACCTTTGTAAAGCACGTGGAGAGAACCAGGTCTTAAAATCGTTGTAGTTTGGAGTCAGGGATGCCAAGTGTTCTGCTTATACCTTACTGTATGTAGCTACATAGGTGTGTCCCTCTGTGGGATCCTGAGCAGCAGACAAAGTGGACCTGGTGGCAGCTGTTCCTGTTGTAAGCAGGGATGGGAATCCTGATTTAACCTCTGGCTAAGAAATAGCTACAGTGGGTACTCCTGACCACAGGCTAGATAGCTCATGGGTTAAAAGAATAAAGAGCTGGTCTAACGGCATGCTCTGTGGCTCCTGTTGGCAGTCACATGCAGCTTTATCTCCCTGCATGTAGGAGGAGGCACCAGTGGCAGCTTGTAGAGAATGGTGTTGCCATGTTCCCACCTGAAGCTATTGAGGGAAGAGGGGTAGGCTCTCCGGCTCTAGCTGTGGTCAGTGTACTAACTCCATCTCTTGCTCCAGGTGGTGTGGACACAGCTGCTGTTGGAGGAGTGTTTGATGTCTCCAATGCTGATCGTCTTGGCTTCTCTGAGGTGGAGTTGGTGCAGATGGTGGTGGATGGTGTGAAGCTGCTCATTGAAATGGAAAAATGCCTTGAAAAAGGCCAGTCCATTGATGCCCTCATACCAGCTCAGAAATAAAGCGCTTTATTCTTGTGCTTCCTAACTTATTGGATGAATAATAAAATGTTACTCCAGTTCAAACCCCTGGGGTCAGAGCCCACTTAGTTACACTGTAGAGAAGTCTTCCATCCATCTGTGTTAGAGTTTATTTTTTTGATGGTTGAGATGTTGCTGAAAACAAAATAAACTTGTTTTTGCCCCAGATGTCTTAGATGTGTTTAACTGTTATGTCTTTGAGATTTAAGTGACTTGGTTTTCTTAGTTGGGGTGATTTTGTTGCTAGCACATCTTCCTGTCTGCAGTCTACTTGAGTCGAAGTGTGGTTAAAGCAGTGTCAGAAGTGAACATTTGACTTGATTGTAGTTGCTGTAAACTTGAGAACTAGTGTTAAACATGAGTCACTGCAAACAAGCCCTACCTCGGAGGCTTTGACTTGTGCATCTGCTCATGGCAACTGTAAACTGTCATTATCCTGACTGCAGCAAGCCAGGCTGGCTCCTGCAAGGGAGGGGAGACAGATCTGGGTACAAAGGGCCACTGTTCTCAGACAGGTCCTCCTGGGGCTGCAGGGCAATGCTCTGAGCTCAGACCAGCCCATAATAATACCCACACTAAGCTAGTTTGTGGGTAGAAGATCACATCTTTAATCTAGAGATGTGCAGAGAGTTGGTATAAACAGCAAATCACTCTTTTGGGGTGAGGTGTGATGTGAAACAGATTAAACCTGTGCTTCTCTCTAAGTGATTTCAGCTCAGTCAGGGAGGAGATGGGGGCTATAAGCTGCCAGTTATGAGAGAACACGAGATAACCATAACTTTCTTCAGCTGATTGCTGTTTGCTCATGCACCAGTTGTTCCATGAACATAAAACCAAGCAGTATAGTAAATTAAAACATGCTAAATATTTGTTTGTTTTGTTTTTTGGTTTTTTTTTCCCCCCAAATGGTCTAACTTGCAAGCTTAGGCTCTTCTCTGGGTGTGAGCTTACAGTGCTGTATCAAGTAGGTCTGTTCTCCAGAATGGCTGTAGTTGGTGTACATGTGTACTTGGTGTGTGGAAGCATCATGTTAACCTGCAAGAGCAACATTTTCCAGAAGCATTGATCACTAGGAGCATTGGAGCCTTACTAACAACAGCTTGTGCAACCTGGGAAGCAGCTTATACCTGCTCAACAGCTCTACCCACTGCTAAAACCTGGCTTTTGTAGAAGGGGCGTGATGAAAGGTTGATGCGTAGCTGCACAGCGTGCAGCTTTATATAGGTTCGTGTAGATAACTGAAGCTCTCTTTTGTAGAGGCTGTGATATTTCTAAGGCTGTGATTGCAGGCTGTCACTTAGCTGAAGTGATGACTCCAGCTGAGGTGAGCTAATTAAATTTTGGTGAGGGAAAGGCTGAGGGAACATCTCAGATGAGTTTTGGTTTTTTTTAATGTAGCTTTCTATGTGATTCAAATTTAACTGAGTGGGGGAGAGGAGATCACATGTAAGAATTTTGTTCTGTGCTGGGTGATGTTCCTGTATTTGGGTTAATCAGCACAGGGGTTTTTCTGTATGAGGCTTGTGAGAGCAGGGAAGGGAAAATGGTGCAAGAGACAACCAGCTGGGTCTGTATATTCTTTAGATGTCCCTTGCTGTGCTTTGTGTCACTGTTCACAGGTGCTTGCCTCAACACGGTGTTGTTACTGTGCTCACAGCAATTATCTAATGCAAGGAGGTGCCTGAAAACATCTATTTTTTTCTAGCTATATCAGCTGGACTAATAAAAACATCTCTCTTCCTGTGCATCTTGTTTCTCCTATGTCCCTAGCCCATCAGAGCTGCTACATCTCTGTCTTGTTCTAGCCCCTGGGTCCCCGCTGTCTGAGGCCGGACCTGTAGCTGGCTAAAGAATTACAATCAAAGCAGCAAGCTAGTCTCTAATGCTTGCATCCAAGTAGAAAATATTTCCTTTTAATTGGTTTTCTTTTCCACCCACCACATTTTCAGTGTTCCCTCCTGTTGCTGCCACGAGGAATAACCTGACAATGCTTTTATTTAAGCTTGTACAGACCAGTTGAAAATATTCCAGAGAGCAAACATGTCATGGCAAAAGGCTGGACACAGTGACCTACCCCAGCTGGGACTTGCTGAAAACCTGTGATCAAGAGAGAAATTAAACCTCCCACCCCCTCACCTGACAGGCTTTGGTTTGATCCTCAGCATCACTCGCTGTCGCGCACTGAGCGCCCACCGTGGGCCGCTCAGATACTGCGGCCGTATGAAGAGGGGCACGCAGGGCGGCCGCTCGCTTGTGCCTCGGGTGCCTGAAACTGTGCTGGGCAGTGGCGAGCTGTGGGGGTCAGGGGTGCCTCAGCCTTCAAGGGAGGAGAGGAGAGGGAGGTCCTAAGTCGCTGATGTGCTTTAGATGGGGGAACTGCAACTGGCCTTGCTGGTGCGTAGCTCTTGGGAAGGATGCGGGAGCTGGCGTGGCCGGCAGAGCCCTCTGGACGGGTGAGCTCATGCTGGCATCACACCCAGCAGTGATGCCATCGTTCCTCGCCGGGCCGGGAGCGGTGCACAGGCTCCTGCGCTGGCTGGAGAAGTGCTGACGGTGTGTGGGTGCGAGCTGGGGAAAGACAGGGCCCCTTCGGGCCGTGCAGGTGTGTTGCATCTCTGCACTTTCCCCTGAAGTTTCAGCTGAACTTTTCTCACGCAGATTCGGGGGCAGCGGCGGTGGCTGCCATCCTGCTGCCAGGGAGAGCTGAGCTCTGCCGGCTGCCAGCCAGCCTGGCGGCGGCCGCCTCTTCCACTGCCTTCACACGCCCTGCTCCCGCAGGCTGGCACGCTGTCCCTCGGCTGCTGGCTTGCCGCTCGAAACACGCACTGTTTTTATAATGTTTTCGAGGGGAATTTCTTTTTTTCATTGTCTTCTAAACTTTTCTGCTTTGCTGAGGGAGCAGCTGCCCGGCCCTGGCTGTGTGCAATGCCCGCGCAGGGCAATGCCAGCGCCGGCAGCAGCCAGCCGGCTCGGTCCCCTTCCCTCTCGGCGCACGTGGCACAGGCAGCACGATTCCTGATGGGACCCCAGGGTCCTTAATCAAGAAATCAAGCTGCTTGTGAAACCATTTACCTCTCATATTACACTTACTGGCAGTCGACTGCCCATAAATGCTCCTTATTCCACTTTGTGCTATCTACTGGAAAATTATTCATGGTCTTTCACCCGCTTGTGGACTAAGCCACACGGGGGATGGTGGTAAGCTCAGCATTACAGCATCGACCCTGGGCTCTCTGCCATGCGTGGGAAGCTCCCAGGCCTGAGTGAAGTGCTCAAGCTCCCTGCACACCCTCTTGTGCCCCCAGCCAAGCAAGGGGACAGGACAGTGCGTCATGAGGCGCTCCAGATGCTCTAGGGAGGCTCCTGCTCGAGGAGACTCCTCTCTCACAAAAACAAAGTATGGAGAAAAGTGGTTTTATCTGCTGGACGCCTGGCCAGAGCCCTGCCCTGGGCGCAAGAGGCTGCTGCTTGAGTCCTGCTCTCCGCAGGGTGATCGTCACTCAGCTCAGTTAGGCTCAGCTCAGCTCGTCTCAACTCAGCTCGGCCCCGGCCACAGCCAAGGCCAAAGCAATGCTTTCCTCTGGTTTTCCCTTTTGCCCAGCATAATTAATCAATCGCTAGGCCAGGAAGAAAAAGGAAGGTGCTATTGCCTAATGTCTACAGCACCCATCTGGGAGGGAGGCGGTTTAGGCTCCAGCCTGTCCTCAGATGAGTGTTACCATGTTTTTACGCAACACGGAGTAGCTTGAGCAGGAGAGTTTGAGTGATTTTTATTTTTTATTTTTTTCTTTTTTGCTCCACCCACCCACCCACACACAGAAAATGTGGTAGCGTGGTGGGCAGGGCACTCTTCTGGGAATGGAGACGGCATCACAGCCTTTTCATCTCCTGTTTGCTTTTCTTTTTTCCCTAGGGAAGCAGCAGGCTCCTTTGGCTGCTCTGCGTTCCTCTGGCTAGTCTGCCTTCCCACTTCTCTTAAAAAAAAAATATATATAGTTACAAAGCTGGAAATCGCCCAAGTCACCATTTGCTCCAGCCCTCCACCAGTGGGACAGGGCACTTCACTGCCTTTGTAGGGCTTCGTTGGGTTTATTTGTCCCCACTGAAGAGGGAGCCAAGGCCAGCAATGGAGGAGGACACCCCACAGCCTAAGATGTTGAGCAGCTAATCTGAACCAGGTCTCTTGCATCGCTTGACCCTCTTCCCCTGTCTTTGACATGTTGGGGTTTATTTTCTGATAGAGAAATTGCACAAGCTCCCACCCAGCTCCATTTCGAGGCCCTGCTGCTCGCCCTGGATTCCCGGCCCCACAGCACCTCTGCCCCACAGCACCTCTGCCTCCCCAGCTGCAAGCCGCCGCACAGGCACACTCAAAGGCGAGGGCTGCCCTCGGGCTGCAGAGGTGTTTCGTCCAGGAGATACTGGGCTTCCCCTGCTTTTTGAAAGACCCTTTTTTTAAAATTCAAATGCTGCATAGAGCCAGGTCGAGCGCATCGGAGGAGAAGCTGTATCTACTACACCCACAGTGTGGGTCTAGTAATTAAATTGGCAGCGTGGGCTCAGACTGGGATCGACAATTAACGGAGAAAATCTGCATTACCAGACAGGGTAAAAATAAACAGATGCATTCAAACCTACCAAAGATATTTGTTTTCCTCCTTCAGCCAGTGAGTAAGACTATGAGAAACTATATAAATATATATATGTGTATTTTAATATATATGTGTGTATATATTTGTATGAATATAAACTTTCAAAGGGCAGAATGTCTCATACTTAACACCCAGGAAAACGGATAGAAAGGGGAACACTCAGAAAAAAGAGCACATTAAGGTTTTTATTGAATGTCAAAAGCTTCAGCTGAAAATATAGAATGGGCAACCCTGAGCTTTCTGTGATGCAATTTCAGAATAAAACCAGAACTGAAGATTAATTTGACAGATACAGATGCAAGCCCCAGATCTTTGTAAGGATCATGGCTTCTCACTGTGTTTAGTGTAGGTGGGTGCGAGGTTTGGCCAACAGCTGCAGTCTGATGGCTCTTTCCACATCCTTTATTGAGGACCTGAGAGTAAAACCGAGAACAACCTGTGCTGAGGAGTTTATATTTTTGCAGTGACTTGTTGTGGTGGTGTTTGATGGTAGTACTTGAGCACAGCAAAGCTTTCCTGGATTACTTGGGAATGAGTGAGATCGGAAAACAAGTGAATCAACTCAACTGAAACCCCATGTTCTCCAGCCTGGTCTGGCAGAGCGGTTAGCACATGCACTGAGAACAGACTTGATGGGATGTAAATAGGGGCTGTTTGCAGTTCAAATGCTGCCGCGTGCTCAAAGCATGATGAAACTGGAGGGAAAACCAATGGCAGGTTCATTGCTGGCACCAGCCTTACCCACAGGAGCTGGTGGGGGTTGAGCACCGGCTTCGGCACAGAGGGGATTTCTCCTGCTTCACTGGCCCAGGACAAAGCTGGAGGCGATCACAGCAGCGAGAGGCAAACAAGATGGTTTTAGGGCACTGGGTAGTGAAGTCATCTCGGGCAGGAAAACTGGTGTTTCCGTAAGCATGGGCCAGGCTGCATTGGCCCACAGAAACTGGCTGGTGTCCCTTCATGGCTGTGGTGAAATCCCCTGAATCATCACTAATCACTACTCAGGCTGATGACGTTCCTGGGCTGCTGGGCAGAGCACACCTGTGATTACTGGGAAGCTGGCAGAGCCACCCCGCACTGGCGGTGCCGATCCAGAGGGACACCACGGGAGTGAGTGACGGAACACATCCAGATGGGCATGAAAAGAGAGGTCTCCAGTGGGTCTGGACACCAGGAGAGCCGTGGGACCATGCTGCTCCATGAGTGGCCTGTCTTCAGCAAAGGGCATGGGGATACCATCGTACAGGATCGCTGCTGTAACAGCCTCCGAGTTGGGACTTGTCTGGGGAGAGACAGCTCTAGAGATACGCATGGGAATGTGCATGAGAAGAGGATTGGAATGGATGGGAGTGCTCATGGCCCCAGAGCGTCAGCTCCTCGCCATGGGAGAGTGATGGCTGGCTTTTTTTTTTTTTATAAGCCACTGTTTTATGGTAAAACATTGCTGAGCATCTTGAGAATGCTCTTTCCCCCAGAGCTGGAATAAGTGCCTACCTTCCTTCCTTCTGCCTTTGGGATGTTCACCCCCCCCCCGTCCCTCTGCCAAGCCAAGGGGACATGCTGCTGCCAGCACTGCTTCCTCTCCTCTGTCTGGTGGGGGGCATGGGGTGCTCTCTGCTCTCATCGAGGGGTGGATGCTGGGTCCCCAAACCTTGCACTTACATAGAGGATGGAAAGGGCCATAAGGATTCAATAACTCAGCTATTTCCTACTGCTGAAAGCCTCGGGAGAAGCCTGAGGATTTTTTAGAGCTGTCCTGGAGGCTGGATGAGAGCAGCGGAGGGAATGCAAGGCCAGGCATGCACGGATGTGTGTGCAGGTGCTGCAGGGTACCCAGCTGTGCCCGGCACGCAGCCTCAGTGTCCCTCAGAGTGCTCTGAGCATGTCCCCATTCTGCCCGTGGCTCCCCAGAGGAGAGCGTCCCAGAAGGTCCATCGTTCCCCTCCACCAAACTCTTGTGAAGCCCCATCTCAGCAGCAGGAGGTAAGTGCTGGGGAAGGGGGCACCTCCCCCTGCAGTAATGTCCCAAAGGGCTGTGTCCTAGCCAGTGTCCCTGACCACTGGTGACCACAGAGACCACTTTTTACTACAAATCCCTTCCTGATTGTATTAACATGGAAGAGTCAGGATCATAGTGTCTTGGAGGAGCGGCAGTAGGGGTTGCACCAGCCAGCTCTCTGCAGGGATGTGTGAGAAGCACACTAATGCAGCAGCGGCTGAGTATCTCACCTTGCATCTGAGCATCAGCTATCCTGGTGCAACATCTAAACTGCCCACCGGTTTGCTCACAGAAGTGCTTGCTTTGACTTATTCTGTGGGTGCTATGAAGTGAAGCAAGGCTGAGGGCTCATCTAGGCAAAAGGCTGAGCTAACCTCACAGCCAGCAAGTGGGGGACTGACCAACCCAGAGCCATAAGCTATGTGTTTTCTCTTACTTGGTGGTTTGGCCTTTTTTGGGGCTTTTTTTGGTGGTTTTTATTTGCAATGAACCCTGTGGTTTGTAAAGAGACTTGTCAGCAGGATGGAGATCTTCTTGCAGCTTAGCATGGGGGGAACTGCCCGCCTTGAATTGCAGGCAACAGCCTGTGTCACTGCTGAGCTGGAACAAGGTGATGAGGACAACCTCAGCAGGGGAGGAAGAAGGTCCAGCTCTGCTGGGTGGGGCAGCACCCCCAGCACGGGGGGCTGGTTTCTGAGTATGTCAGAGGGGAAGGGTCCCTGCAGCAACACAGGGCTCTACCTTGGTTCATCTGCCTCACTTCCTGGTAATAACCTGAATTTTGGATAAAACCAGGCCCCAGCCCCAGTGGAGAATCATCAGTCTGGCCCCAGCAGGCACTCCTAGAACATCCAGCCTCTTCCCCCAACGGCAGTCACAGATACTCAGTGGTGTTTCATGCCGGTGGTCACTTGTGTCCTCACACAGGAAACAGGATTGCATGTTTTGGCATGCAGCCCTGGGCTGCTACCCGCTGTCGGAAAGGTGCCCAGTCCCTCTCCTCTCCTGGGGGGACAAGGACGTCTCCAGGGGCTGAGCACCCCTCCCCACAGTCCCTTCCTGCTCCCCTTGAAATGCCTTCAAATAGATTCAGATGGTCCTGGTGCTTAGGCATGACACCCTGAATGCGTGGCTGGGAAGACCCTCGCATGTAGTATAAAACACAGTTTTAAAAGCAGACAAAAGTTATATTTTGTTTTTCTTCACAAGGAATAAAGGATCAGCCCTCAAGCAGTATTTATGAGAAATGACACCAAGCAGTGGATCAGCTGGAGCCCCCGAAGAGGCATAAGACAGCAGATGGCCAGTGTATCTTTTCCAAATACTTTTATATAATCAGTGTCAAAGCTAGCAATGACATGTCTTTGTAGTAGCCTATGTGCCCTTTCAGCCTTTACTTTCCTGGGGTATCTGTACACTGACCTTCTCTTTTGAGATCATTTCCATTTCACTTGCCATTGATGTAGCCACATAGAGATTTTTCATACAACTTAGTTCAAAATTGCAGCCTCCACCTAGAAAAACTCCTCCAGAGAGCCATCATCTCATAGTTGTTTAAATGCCCAGCTGATGTGCCTTTCAGCTCAGTTAATTCACTTTCAGTTAAAGTCAGCCCTGAGCAGGGACCACCGAAAACAAAGATTAAATTACCTAAAAGGGATTTGGCATTAACACATCAAGAATTTATAGAGAAACAGTGAAACATATTTATAAACCCAAGAGCTATTTGAAGCTGAATGGGCATGGGAACAGTTATTAAAAAGACTCATAAAACTAGGAAGTGGGGTAAAACAATTTTTAGTATACTAAGAAATATCTTCCAGCAGGTACTAGTGAAGGGGGAAACACTTTGTTGTTTGCCAGCACTCTTAGTCCCATGACACTTTCAAACACAATCATCCACCATTAAACCTTTATTAATCCTCCCTTCTGATTTTGGTGTGGGTCATTTAGCATTACTTAATACTGAGCTTAGGGGAAAACCTAATAAGCCAACCACTAATCTTTGAACTTGGCACATAATTCTTCATTTGCTATTTCTCAACATGTTTTTTCTTGCCCTTCCACCCCACTGAGAAAAACCCAGGAGTGCCAGCAGAGGTAATCGCAGACGGCAGCAGCAAGCTGGCTGCAGCACTGAGCCTGTGCTCACACCGGCGCCCGGGACACAGTGGCTGTGGCCAAGTGGCTGCGATTTCTAAATAAGCTATTGCAGGAGATATTTTGGGACCTGGAAATGAGCCTCTCAGAAAAGGTAACCTGTGGTGAGGGGCTATTATCAAGTCACACTGAGACTGTGGGATCTTTGGAAAAATAAGACAAAATTAAATACATATATATTTTAAGCGACAGCACTTACACTCTGAATGAAGCTAAAGCATATTTTAGAAGGGGCTGAAAGCCTGTCAGTATTTTCTTTCCTTTCCAAGGTAGAAAAGTCCCCTGTTACTCCCCCCAGGGGGTGATGCACTGCTAAGCCAGGAGAAGGACCTCCAGGTCTGGGCTTTGGGAGCACCACCAACAGCAAAACCCCAAACTCTGGCTTGGAAAAGAATACATGATCCTTTCTTCAGCTTATGCCAGGCTTAGTGATAACAGTACTTTGTGTTTGTATGATGTTGCATTTAGCAAAACACTATACAGGCTTTTAACTGTCCCTCAGAGAGTATTGTTAGCCTTGTTTCACAGCTTGGAGGAAGTTACTTTGCTAAGGCTGGGGACAAGGTGGCCAAAGAAGCTCTTGGACATGTTCCTCTGTCTTCCCACTCACCCTCTTCAGACATGAGTGTTAACCTGGTAACTCTTCTTCTCCAGATGGAATATAGGGTGAAAAAAAAAATCATCCTGGTTTGAGATGCAGAATCCTCCCTTAGCTGAGTGTGTGTCTCATGCACAAACTCACTCACAGCTCAGGGTGAGGATTTTGACTGAGTATTTTTGTCCCAACTAGCTGGATTTTATTTATGCCCCTTTTAGTCTGTTCCTTCCTTGAGATTAAAAAAACCCAACAACAACAAAAGTAAAAATAAAGTACAAAGGTCTCAAGAGAGCTCAACCTTTCCTCTCCCTGCTGCCTCTTCTACAGAAATAGAAAATTCCTGCAGAATTTCTCTTGGAAATGGAAAAGACTGTAAAAAGCATGTTATTGAAGGTGAAGATCCTCACGGTCCACTTGCAGCTGGAAACCCTGGTATCCCCCACAGGTCATTTTCCTCCAGCATGGGGAGAGAACCAAAGGGGACATCATCCTCCAACTCAGCTCGGGGCAGACCCTTGTGCCAACCCAAGCACCAGCAGCAATAAACCCCTGCAATAGATGTGGCCGACTCCTGGCCTGAAGCGCCTCAGATCCTTGTTTCAGATTCTGGGCTTTGTCCTTCAAATTTTAGCCATTTTGGAGTGTGGGACCCCTCATACCCCACACGCTGGGGTGCTGGTGATGGCAGGCTGGGGTTTTGCCACCCCAGGTGGGCTCAGAGGGCCTGGGGAGGCAGCAGGAGTAGTTGCAGAGAGCAGGGACCACAACGAGGGTACACCAGAAGGAGCTCCAATGAGGAAAGGGAGTAAAAGCAGGGAAGAGCCAGGGAAAAATCTCCTTGCAGGGTGAAAATGGGGTTGGAAAGCTGAGGCTGAAACTGTGCTGCCCTGGTAGGCTGTGTGTCCTCGTTCTCATGGAAACAGGAGTGATGCCCTCCAGCTTGGCTGTTTTCTCAGCTTATTTTTAAAGGTGGCTCCAGTTTATTCTGGCAAGCATTTCAGCAGCCCTGTTCCTGGGGGTTCCCCCCAGCAGAACCATAGGGTGGCCTTTGAGGAGCAAGGCAAGGCCCCGAGGGGAGAGCTGCCGCTGTACGGGGCGAGCACTATCTAATCAGGGCCACGGCTGAAGCCCCATAAATGGCAGCACTGGTGAGCCCCAGCCACGTGCGCTGAGGAGGCTCTGACAAGCTGGTGGTAGCTCCTGTATCTGCTGTAAGTCAAAGTCACATTCAGCAGAGGCCGGGAGTGCGAGCTGGCGTCTTTTGCCTTCCCCTCTACACTGAGCAGGCAAGGAATCTTTTAAAAAATCTCCCTTGGCCCAAGCACAGGAAACAGCCGCCTTTCGAGTAGTCAGGATGAGCAAGAGACTTCCAAATCGGGGCATCCCGGTGTCCCCACAGCGCTCACACTGCCTGCATGTGAGCTCTGAATGGGGAATGCTCTTTTTACCCTGTGCTAGAAATGGGTGCCCGTCTGTTCCTATTAAAGGATATTGTTTAATCTCCTGCTGGGCTGATGTTCACGCAGGCTGGAAGCTGCAGCCCAGCAGAAATCCTTGGGCAAGACACAATAGGAGCTTGGGTCTGTTTGGGGATGCTCATATTTTTGTGAAGGGTGCAGCTCTGAAACACAGTAGGGTGTTGCCGTTACAGCCAGGGGCGCTCGCAGCAGAGCTGATGGGTCCTGGGAACGCAGCCCACAGCCTGGGGGGGTGCTTCCATGGGGCAGCCCCCCACCAGTGGGGGCTCACAAGACCTGCAGGTCTGAGTGATGCTTTGTGAGCCTGAGCATTGCTCCACAGGTGACAAGAACACAGCCCAGGAGAGGGGGACGTGGCACCAGCCCCCTGAGGCCCTGCAGGACAACCTCCACCACGGCGGGTGGACAGGTGAGGGGAGCACCCCCAGACCGGAGGAGCTGGCAGCAGGGGACTGCGCTGCTTGCAGTGAGCGGGGTCGGGGCACATGAGCGCACCCACCACGAGGAACCCAAGCACCCAGCTGGATTTGGGCCAGGCTCAGGGACACTTAGCTTGACTTAGCTTTTGCTGCCTCCACCACCCCCCCACGGCTGGTCAGGATTTGGTTACCTCCAACTGCATCAAACCCAGGCTGACTCCACAGCAGCAGGCGGCAGACAGGCCTTCGCAGGCCTTTGGAGCTGTATTTCCAGACCATCCATCTGCAGGCCACAAACCCAGGGGCACCCTGAGTTGCTGCACTTTGGGGCTGACCTGTTTTAAAATGCAGATGGTCCCTACTGTCACCTCAGAGTCCACCAAGCCAAACGGGGCCAAATCTGACATGACGTTTCCTGCAAAGCATTAGGGTTTCTGCTGACATGTTCACCCCACTGAGGTTCAACTTGGCCCAGAGTTCACAAAAGCCATAGCTGACACTGTCTGGGAGCAGTGAGCAGGAAAAAGGAGCTCCATTGCTTTTTCCCACATACACACCGAGGCGTTGAATTCTGCCTTTAGTCCAGGCGCAGCCAGGTCTGGCTGCCAGCACACTGAGCCACCTCTGTCCCTCCTGTCTTCTCCTCCCAGCTCCCCAAACGCAAGGAGGGGCACAGGTTCATCACAGCAGTTGATGACTTCTTCCACGGAAACAGATGCCTGCTTCAGCTGACACGTTGTCTTTGTGTTGAGCTCAGCCCCACCTATTCTGATTGTCAGTGTTGTTATTATTTCCATAACTGTTTTTCCTCCAGACTTCTGGTGTGTTCCTGCTCTGGGAACACATTACTTCACCCCTGCCCACTCCTGGGGCTCAGAGGCTTCAAAAGGCGTCTGAGAGACCTGTCCTTCCTGGTAACAAGTGCTCCTTCCCTTGGAGCCTCTGGGGACGTTGTCTGCAGCACGTCACACGTGGGGAGGAGCAGCCCAAGCGAGCAGGACCATGGCTGTGGCCATGGCATGAGGCACAGCCCGCCGGCAGCTAGCCCAGGAACCGCTTGGGCTGGGGTGGCAGTGATGCTCTTGACCAAAGGGTGGCTTCACTCCTCCTCTGCCAAGGCAGAAAACTTTGCTCGAATCCAAGCATATGACAGGCTAAGAAAGAGCCACTGCTCGAGGGTTTTCTGTGTTGCTGCAGGCTAAGGGATTCACAAACCAGCTCGCTGCTTCCTTCAGGGGTGGTGGTTACCCACTGAGGGAGACTTCAGCACACCCCCCCCAGCTCCCTCCCGTGGATGTGCACAGGACATCTCTGGTCCAGCTGATGCAGGTGGCCACACTTTGGCCATAGCCAGGGCTGTCAGTGAGACAGACAGCCCTTTTCAGTGCCACTTCAGATACCACCTCCTCATAGTGAGGATTCAAGAGACTTTCTGGCTCTCCAGAGACATCACTAGCTGACCATCTGCCTCAGTTGACTCTGAATATTTATGACCTCCAGAAAGGACAGCAGCTGCTTGTGTACAGGACAAATAATAAGGGGTTGATGTATTGTGCCTCCTCCTAGTTCTTTGTTGAGCTGTATGACTATAATACAAGCTTGGAGGTCCTCCTGACAGTGTCCTTGGATGCTGTGAACCTCTCTCCCCTTCTCCAAGGGAGAAAATCTAGCAAAGTTCTCACAACACTAAAAAATTATCACTTTACTTTGCTGAGAAGAAAATTTGGGACCTTCTCAAACTACTCCACTTACGTCTACCAACAGAGAGCTTTTGTTGTCCTACACGTCAGCCTACCCACACTCATCGTGGCGGCCAGAAAGAGATCTAACTTAAGACTTGGGAAAGTCTGACTCCTACTCTTCCTGCCTTGTGACAGACACTTGCACAAGCTTCACCACTCCCCCTGTATGAGGCCAGGACCTTCCCTTCCTCTTTCACACAGGGGCGAGCCTGGTCCATGCAGAAGGTCCTTCTGCAGGGTGGCTGGCAGAGGAGCATCCAACCAGCCAAAGGAGAAGTTTGTCTAGCAACTAGACAAGAAACCAGGGGCTAGGAAGTGTCCTGGCCCCAACCCAGCCTGGATTCAGGCCAGAATACAGAAATGAAACCAGCTGAGATAGGAAGAGGCTTTTTGCTGTGATTAGGCAGAGGTTTGTCCTTCACCCTCCAGCTTGCCTTCGTCCTGGGGCAGCACCCAGCCCTGCCAGACACAGCGGCTGTGCTACAGGGTAAGATGGCAGCAGACCAAGGTGCTCTTTTGTAGAAAACCATAACTAGAGAAGGATTAGGTGTCAGTGGGTGATCTGATTTCTTGTGGGTACTTCTCCACACCTACCAGGCTGGGCCCTCACAGCGGGCAGGCAGTGGTGGTGGGCACTGGTGACCACACACAGGGGGGTGCGGGGTTGCCCCAGAAGGTGCAGCGTAAGAGGAGTCCTGTTAGAAGCACAAGACAGGAGGAGAAACAACAAGTTCCTGTCCTAAAAGGTGACCCAATACTCCAGCCATGCCTGGGAGGAGGGTGCTGAAGGTCAAAACTCCTGCTGCTCCATTTTCAAATACATTGATCTACCTACTTGAAAATAGAATAGAAGCAGAGATTAGATCATTCCAGTCTTTCCTCTTCCAGACTTGGCTTCACTTCTGCTCAGTCTCCTGATTCATGAGATGACCTAGTTAGGGACCCCATCACCTGCAAAGACAGATTTTAGTACCTCTTCCTGAATCTCAGCCCACTCTGGGATTTTCCACATGGCAGCTGGTGAGTGGGATTGCTGGCAGGCCTTTTTGTCTCCGATGGCATCAAGGCTGAGCAGGGCTGCATTTGAGCTCCTACTGGGTTTAACACCTCATTTCCTTTGCTGTCTGCCCCAGAAATATGGGGAAAGGAGGCTACTCACCCTTTAGGCTCAACAGCAAATTGTACAACACCACGCAAGTGCAGACAGCTTGCTGTGCTACAAACTGAAGAACTGGTTTGGGAGCTCAAGTTTGCTGGTGACCACATCCTTTTTGCACGTACACAGATTTCTAAAGGCACAAGCCATTCATCAGAGCACCAGAGAGCTGGCAGAGGTCCTCTCAAGCTGCACAAAGAGCATCTTTGCTGCAGAGGCTGCCCGTGCCTCAGCCCTTCACCCTTGCACCAGAAGTCAGGCTGGAGAGTGCTCTGCAGCCAGGGTGGGCACCAGGCACTGCTCAGAGAAGAGGCTGAGAGGCATCCAGAAAATCCTACTCTAGCACAGTCAGTTTGACATGGCCAAAACTGCAAAAGAGGTCCTTGGCAGCATGACCCACATTTGGGGATACCTGCAGCCATATACTTGTCCACATGGTAATTAAAGAAAGGGCGTTACAGCAGTGAACATTGACTTTGCATGTTCAGTTTGCTGTAATCTTCACAGCTGTCTCCTGTGCTAATTTCATTTGAAAAGACTGACTGACAGTCTTGTTTCCAAGACACTGCTGTGGACATGGGGAAGTGGAAGCTCCTGGCTCTGCCCTGCTGGCAGACTACAGGGTGCTCAGGCTGGGCAGAGGACATGGCTTCAGGTATCCCAGCCCCAGCAAAGGGTTCAATAAACATTTAGATGTCATATGTACACACAAATTTGAGCAGACATTGGTAAAAATGTTTGAGCTGTTGGAAAAACAACATTGAACTCTTAACAGAGATGAACCAGCATCCCCCACCCCTTTCTTACTTCTCTTCCTGTGTTCTGTGGGAAACCACTTTCAAACTGAACCAGGGTCTCCCACCTCTCAGGCCATGGGGCTTCTGCAGGCTAAAGCTGTGTACAAATGGATCTCTCCAGACCTCTGGCTGGAGCAGGCCAGTGTAGCTCAGACTTGCTAAGGGCAAGAAATTACCATTTTCTGGCTCCAGGCACACACTTGTTGCTGTAATAAGCTGCAAAGGTTGAGCACTGCTGGCAGGAGAAAGGAGAGCTCCAGCAGTGTCCCAACACAGCCCTTGGCACAGAGTGTGTACGTGGGGAAAATCAGACCCTTTCAGAGGTCAGAATTTGGTCTCCCACCTCTGCAATGCCCTACCCACAGGGTTACTCTATCACCAGTGAATTTAGCAGCACAAACCCTCATTTCTCCACAAACAGATAATACCACATAAGACATGACCGCCACCTCGCTCCACAGGTCCCCAGCCAGGACACTTGCATGTGCTGTAAGTAAAGATAAAAGGGTGTGTTACAGCAGCGAGTGGAACAGGTGCAGTCAGCATAACTACAGATTTCAATGCAATACCATGCTGATCCAGAACTTTACTTCCAGGTTTTTGCTTTTCCATTTAGCAACATGTCTATCTTTGGTTCAGTCCAAATTTAGGACTTGTTTTCATCCCCTGCCTTCCCTGAACTCAGCTGCTAAATCAATGAAACTCAGCTTTGCAGTGAAATGCTGAATGCTACTGCTTCCAAGACAGAAAACTGGGAACAGGCATCATCCAAGTGACAAAACAAGGCAAAGATGAAACATTCTTTATTCTCACATGTTGCCACAGGACAGAAGGGGAGGGTAAGGTAGAGGTAACAGTAAGTTAATGAGAGATGCTGGATGCTGGTTAAATAAGCAGCGTGTCTCCCCATAAACCTTGGCTCTCATCCCTCTGCTTTATTTTTATCCTCGACAAATGCTTTTGCCACTGCTTTTACTTTTACTGCTTTGCAAAGGTGGTTCCACACTTCCCCGCTTCTTCAGCAGAATTAGTCAGATGTAAAATAGTCAGGAAAAAAATAATAATCTGTCTTACATCATGCAACACTCACCCTGGCAGACCAAGCTAATAATGTCAGCAATAGAAAGAAAATTGGAGAACAATCTTTGGTATTTTAAGCTACCCAAGCTATTAGGTGCACAAACTAGAGCTTGGCTCCCCTTTGCACACAGCAGAATTCACCCCTATTCTATGAGGATTCACCCCGAGTGCAGCTCTGGCCTGAAAAGTGACCTTTTAAGGAGAGGTACCTCTTGACCAGCAGATCGGGTCCCTGCTGTGAACTGTCACAGATTTTAGGCTGCTTTCCCAGAGAAACAAGCCTTCTGTAGCCATGCTCTGTGTGAGTGCCTGTGCTCATGTACGCCAATCTGTCCTCCCTGTAGCTGTTCAAACTGCAAGCTAGCTTCAACCAGGGGTGGCCGACAGATTAAATGTCTCTGCAATTCCCCTGAAAACAGAGCTCAGAGGAGAAACAGGCCTTCCCATGCAGTTCCTGCAAGCTGCAGCTTCACCCCAAGAGGTGTTCGCACCAAAGAATACAGTGTGAGATTGGGGCTCAGCAGACCATTTCCCGTGACACAAATCCACATGAACCACGGGCCATCCGAGGTGGTGCTCACCGAGTTCCTTTTCTGCAATCGGTAAGCTCCCACCATCTTGCCCTTTACACCTTGCGATACTTTTAATGCCTCTCCCAAGCAGAACCAAAGGGCCATCAGGGAGAAAAATGGATGTGGTTCCCTACAGCAACACAACCAGGACAAGCTTTTCCTCCTGGTTATGGAAGCCTCACAGTGAGAGCAGGCTGCTCCCTCAAGAGCCACAGGAACAGGACTGGTCCTGTCCCTGTTCATCAGCACAGAGCCCACACTTCCTCACTGGGGCATTCTGCTGTGCAGGTTGCCCACCACCATGCAGTCCCTGCATGTGTTACAGAATACACTTGATCAAAGCACACATGCTGGGGAGGTGTTTGATTCCATAGCGAGCAGTCTGGAAAGCACCTAGGGACTGAAGTCATCCAGAAGAGATGACTCTCCTTCCTCCTCATCCTAGGGACTGTTCTAAATTCAACCATTCATTACAGCCTTACACTTACTTGAGCTAAACTGTCCCCTAGGTCTGAAGAATCACTTTGCAACTGGACACTGAGGAGAGAGGCCCTTGAATTTGCCATGCACTGCACCACAGACCCACGCTGAGACACTGTAGGGGGCCCTGGAGCACCTGTAGTCTTTCCCCAGCTAGAAGTGCACTTACAGACCCAGTCTGGAGAGATTCATGGAGCTCTGACACCACAGGAGACCTCAGAAACTGTCCCTTGAACTCAGACTTTAGCTTGAAGAAGCATTCAGACAAAGCTCATCTCTGGAGATAAGGAGAAAGCAAAGCAACATGTTCTAGATGACAGGGATAAAGAGGTTCATAGAGGGGTCAGTTAGATAAAACCACTAAAATATATATATTTGACCCAAAAAATTTCCTCTGGTGGCTGCTCCCAGATTGGTGATGAGGAACAGAACTTCCCAAGAGCAAAATTCTGCTTTTGCTGCATCCACTGCACAGCCACGCATGAAGTGATGAGCCCTGCAAATGCTGCTCCCCACAACTCCCACCACAACCAACACTTTAGGGCATCGCCTTGAGAGGTGCAGAAAACGGCAGCAGCTGATGGGCCTGTAGCCACAGGAAGGAGGGGATGAGTCTCAGGGCTCCATCGTGGAAAGAACATGGAGGATCCTGAGACTGCCTGAAATAAACAGCTTCTCCATCTCCATTTGCTGAATCCAAACCTCCCAGTGATAAATATTAGTACGAGTCACTATTAATTCCCCCCACCCCACCCCAGGCAAAATTTTGATTACAATAAAAATGAAAGCTGCAGCAAAATATGTGATTTGAAAAAAATCCTGAGCAAATAAGGAAGTTTCACTTCTTGCCTACTCAAAGCACAAGCAACAAGATTTGTTTGAGGATTAAAACAGACTGCAGGCATGGAAAATGCCAGGCATAAAGCTTTAGAGATACTTAATACAGTGAAATATAAATGGCAAGTGATCCCAGATTATTTTAGAAAGGGCTGGCTGCAATTTACAGCCTTGATTAGACTGATTACTAAAAGATGCACAGCAAAATAGCTTCAGTAATTAAAGTTTTGAACAAGAAAACAAAGATTCTTACTCTTTAAAAACCTGGAAGTGAATTTAAATACTCAATATTACTTTTACCCTTCTCAGCAGAAAAGCCTGCTGCATGACATGGTCATTTTCTAGGAAAGGAGACAGAACAAGAGTTTTGCAGCCCTTCAGGTTTTCCATGGCAAAGCTATGGCCACTTAACTACACCCTCAGCTCCGAAAGCAATAAAACATAATAAAAACTTAAATGTAGCATTGGGGTATTTTTCAGCTTGAAAAATAGGCAGTTTCTGTCAATATTTTGTGGTGCATTTTTCCCGATACTTCCAAGTCAAAGTAGTCCGAGCAGATGATAACACTGAAACTGATGCAAAACTGCCGCTCTGCATGGAGAAAGTGATTCTTGGAGCTCTTTTCTAAAAATCCCTCAGATGAACACCAACCAGAGGGTGTTTCTGCATTTGAGAGACATCCTGTGGCCACTACAGACACTGCAACGTCACTCTACAGCTCGCCTTTCCTTGCAGAAGGGATCCTCCATCCATCCATCCATCCATCCATCCATCCATCCATCCATCCATCCCCCCTCTGACCCTGCCAGGCAGGCACCCCATGCCACCAGCCCCACTCCTTCAGGCACCGCAGACACAGGACACTGACAACACATGCTTTCAAGTGTCTCCAAGCTCCTATCAGGCTGGTGTTTTTCTCATCTATGTGGACACATGTGTGAAAGAACTTAATTTCATGCCTTTTGGCTGGGTTAAGATGGGTGGGGGAAATAATTCTGCGCCTAGAAAGACTTTGCTGTTTTGTAGTTGATTACAGCATTCACACCAAGCTGAGGTCTTGGTAAGAGACACCTCCAACCAAACAGGACTCTACCTCAAGATAAGCAAATGACTGAAACCGCACAACTGTACCAGTAGCATTTTACTTTCTGATTTTGCATCCCCGTATGCTTTAATAAAATTATTTTTGTGGTGAGGTATTTCATTATCCGATTTTATTCACCTCATACATTCAGTGTGATCAGCAACTACAAGGAAACATGAACTGTACGAATATTCTGGTTTTATGCCCGGAATTTCATATGGATATTATTAAATGATAACGTAAGGGTATTAATGGGATAAGAACTACAACATTTCTATGCCTTGAAATTCAATGCCATGGTTCCCACAGCAACCATAACCATCGCCACTCTGCATGAATTTTGCATCGAGTCAGAACACACAGTTCCAAGTGCTCAACACACAAGCAAAAAACAAGCGAAAACATTTTTTTACCTGCAATACCTTACCTGCTAAATCACAACCACTACAAGGTGATAATGGCACCTGTAGGTGGTGATCTCCCAACAACTGGCAATTAATGCCCTGAACACGGCTGCTGAGCACAGACACAGGATTCAGTGTTGGTACTAACAGAACTTCTTTTTCCATTATTGCCGGAACAAGTGCCCACTGTTTGTACCAAAAGTTAAAACATTCTTAGAAGGTTAAAAAAGACCAGTTAAGGGTCTTTCACATTCTTTTGCTTCAAATACCATACTGTTTCAACTTCAGAAGCACTGGGTGAAGAGTTTCCTCCTCCGGGGTTTTGCTCTTTTTATCCAGCCCTTTGGCTTGGAGGCAGTACCTGGTAGTACACTGAGAAGAGACCAGTGAAAACAGAAAACCATCGAGTTACACAATTAAGTTTAAAGGTTAGCTTTTTTCTGCTCTTGACAGAAGAAAGAAGTATACACACAGAGAACAATTTCTCAGTCCTGTGTTTCTTGGATTTCTCTAAGCATGTACTGCCTCTGTAATGGAGGACACTGATGGGCCCTTGGTATGAAGGAGTATAACTTTTAAAAAAATTCTTATTAGTTGCACTAGGTTGAGCTTTTATCCAAAGCTTACCCCCCTTCCTGGTGAATGTTTCTTCTCTGAAGCAATGGAGTAATAGTCAGTGGTGAAATCAATGAAGCAACTCACTGCTACCAGAGGGAAAAAGTCCAGTCAAAGGTAGAATTTTCAGAACCACAATTCATCAGAATATCAGATCAGGGGTTTAACTGGCAGCACCAGTGATGTGTAGTAACACGAGCTTATCTTTACAGGAAAGCTCTAGGGCCTTTCTATGAAAACTTACAGAAATGAGATTGACAGTTGGAAGTATGGGAAACTGCAAATCTGTATGTTTAAAAAGAAATGTTAATCTACAGTGTTAAACTACAGCTTTCCAAAACTGTATTTAATATTTCCTAAACATCTGCAATGTGAATTAGAAACCAAAAAATTTACATTAGTATGACACCCCCCCACCCCCAATAGGAGAAATACCATCTAGTACTGAGATTCTCTAAATACTTAACTCTTTAGATTACTAAGAAAAGACATGGTCTTGGATGGCTGGTATCAGAGTGCAAAGCAAGAAACACCCAACCACTCCACCCTTGAAATACAGAGAACACCACTAGTTCATAGGTGGCCTCTGCCCATAGCCAGCAAGGTACCTGAGCCCTTCAGGAACCAAAATCAGCACAACCAAGCAGGTTTTAACTCAAAGCAGCTATGTACATACTGCTGCTCCAGACCAGGGCTTAACAGAGAAAATGGTTCTGTGTTGGCTGCAGTCCTAATTAAACTGCAATCCACGACAAGGTGTAGGACACAGCAGCTGTGGGAAAGACTGATTAAAAGTCTCTACACATCATCCCAACAGGCCCATGTATATCTGAGCTTTAAACTGAACTGGAGATCTCCATTTACATTCCAGATCTGCTACAATCTTTCCATATGACTAGAAGGACTCCTGAACCTCCGACATAATTTCTTTAACATAAACATGTGTATACTATTTTCAGATATATATTTTTTTAATAATCTAATTTATCTTGACAAACACTGCAATTAAGATAAAGTGAGATACAATATCTCACTATATTTAATCTTGAAATTTCACTGTAATACAAAAAAAAAAATTGAACCTTGCCCAAATCTGTACTAAAAATCTTTGAGCCTACAAAGATTGGACCAGATGTAGCTTGAATAAAAGTAGTACACAAAACGCTCAGACCAGCAGGACTAGCTGTTCCTCTAACCTACTCCCCTCTACTTCTCAATGTGGCTGAGGACGTTAGACCTTGCAGAGGTCACACAGACTGAAGTGTTTTAGAAAGCTTAAGTACAGGGGAGGTTTGCATGAGAAGTTCATCTGAACTTGTTTGCTACCACTCAGTGTTCAGATTTTTTTTAAAAAAATTATGTATCTTTAAACACTTTCATTTAAGGCAGTCAACTGCCCTGCAACCAAAACCCTAAGAATTTTTCTCTGACTGACCTGGTAACCAAAAGACATCTTTAGAGCTGGATGACATGGATTTTAGCGATGCAAACCTTTAGTCACAAGCCCATTACAAACACCCCCCAACACACCATTCAGACCAAACATTCCAGTACACCAGTCATGCCATTATGTAAAACCACTTCTTGGTTACTAGATGCACATCTCAAAACACCTAGGCCTGCTGCTACCTCCTCACCACACACTGACCTCCAATTATTTTAAAAACTTGTCGCTTAAGGAGAAAAAAAACAGCTGCAGTTGTGTAGTTATATCAGCAGCAGTGCTGATAAACCTACACAGATCCCCAAGGAATATGAACAAGTACAAGGCCTGTGTTTGGGAAGCAGTTCATCTTTGGTTTGGAGATCTGAAGAAAGCAGTTTTCCTTTCCAGGCAACTCCTAGAGGCTTGAACAGTGAGCATGCAGTATGCTAAAGAAACAAGGATGTATTCTTGCAACTTGATAATTTTACAAGGCATTTGGGAAGGAAGCTGTTAAAAATTTGTTTCCTATTACATTAAGTAAATTTTCTTTAATACCTCAAATACATATTTACTCTGAAAGAACCTGTTGAGAATGCTTTAAGAAAAATACTTAAATACAAACTTTAAATGTCCAAATTATGATACTGGTGCGCTTCTTAGAAACAATTACATACTTAACAGGTGAAGTAGGAAGAGGGTATTTCAGAAAACATTTAATATGAAACCTTTTGGAACTTCCATCAAATACAGATTTACATCATTTACCAGAACACTTTTTCAGTTCAGACAACAAAGTGCGCTGCCGGGTGAAAAAAAAACACATTTGGAGGAGTGCTTAAAACGTAGAAAGTGAAAGGATAGGTGACCATTCACCTGATAAAGTACAATGACTGCCCTGAATGTCTTATTGCTATTACAAAATGGAGTTTTCATGGAAAAAAACCATACTGAGCAGCACAGGCACAGGCAGAGCACTGAAAGCCAACTGAACTCTGGTAGCACCTGGAGTTCTCAAGCCATGGCATGATACAGAATATACAGAGAAAAAATGCAAATTCAGGAATATTTACTACATTTAACAACTATGATTACCCTTTAAACTAGCATAATCAATACCAAGGCTTAGGGGGAAAGAGAGAGGAAGTCTGCTGCCTTCACAGACCACAGATCACAAGAACTAACTTGCAAAATATTAAGGATTTTGCATTTTCACCTCAGGTCGAATCTGAACTGTGTACTATGAATAACTATTAGCTCACTGCAAATTTAAAATGCAAATTTAGGCTCCAGTTTAAAGCACATGTTAAGTACATGCTTAAGTACTTCTCTGAAACATAACCATAAAACATTAATACAAAACGTAGATAATGCAGGATATTATCTACAGAAGTCCTTGACGACATAAACCGAGTATCAGTAGGAAACAAAGCATGAAGGAATCTCTTCATTCTAGCTTGCAAAATCAAATCCGGCTCACCACAGTGATGGTTAAAAAGCGGGGATCATCCCAGAGTAGCTTCACGTCCTACAGAAAGCTAGCTGGCCATCAGAGAGTTCATCAAGGGCAAGTTTCCACACTGCACGTTAAAAGAGTGACAGTGGACTCCCTCTGCAGAAGCTAGAGACACAGCTGGCACAAAGCCATAAAAAGCAATACAACCAGAGCCAAGAGGAAGCACACTGGAAGAGAGCTGCAAGGAAAAGTTTTAACTGCTACTGCCTATGGCTGTAGTTTAGCAATCTGGATGTTATAACAGAGATCAGTAGCCAATCTGATTCCCACTTCGGGGTTTCAATACTGTGCGCACCCGGAACGCAGGGGACAGCACTGCCACCTGTGCAGCAATACCTCAACATGGCACCGTCTCAGACATGGCGACTTGCATCAAAATATGGTCGTTATTTGAGAGTCCTTTTGTGCTTTGTATCAGACTGACCTAGTCTAAGGTGGAGAACTTGCTCTGAAAGAAGAAGTCACTAGTCATCATTTAGCACATCCTTTTAAACTGCCTCATTCTGTAGAGGAACAGTGGAACAACAGAAAAATGTTCTTAGCTGCAATCAATACTCATAAGCCAAAAGGACAAAGATACACTTTTAGTAGCTTAGCAGAAGCAGAAGAATGGAAGCGTTTACCCAAATTTTAATGCACAAATCAACTACATTTTAAAATTTGATTCAGACTTAAATAATAAATAGGTGGGCAAAATATAATGCAAGACTTACTCAGTAAAAGTGAATTTTTAATAATCTCATGAGATCTACTTAGAAAACAGGACTAATAATGTTCACAACCATAAATCCAAACCCTTCACACACTTTTTTTTTTTCTTAACACAGCAGTGAACTGTAAACCTGCGTCTACTGGTTATCGCTTCAGTTACTTTAAATATTAACTCAAGTGTTTCCTCCTTGGCCATTTCAATTTTTAGCACCAAAATTAGCCCAAAAAGAGGTACTGGTACAGCTCGATGTTGTAAATGAATTGTTTACATATAATACTTTATATATTATACACACATACTGTACATTCACACGTCCACACAAACAGGAGGCATATTTAAATGAATATATTCTGTGTTTCAATTTGTTGTCAAAGACTTAGGAGCAATGGAAATAAAGCAGAAGGGGTAATATTTTACATAGTAGGCAACTTTAATGCTGTAGTGCACTTATAAAAAAGTCCAACTCTCCCTCCCAGCTCAGCAGCTTTTTTTTTTTTTTTTTAATATCACTATTCAGAAGGATGCAGAAGTTATTGCCTAAATGTTATTCTATACATTTCCATTGGAATTCTCAAAAACACTTGAAATTGCTAACTAATTTACAACTTAACTATTTTTCTTGTTACAGCTTTAACTCATTGGCAATTTTGGAAGCAATGTTTTTAAAAGCTATGGATGTTCCCGATATCCGCTTAAAGCGAACTCCATTCAGGGACAGTCTTGGCAGTTTACACACCTCCATCTCCCACTGTACAAGGTTTTCCGCATGCCCATCTCCATGGACACAGAAAAGCAAGAAACGCTCTCTTTGTTCATAGTCACAATTATTGGCATCCAGGACCTTTCGTATTTCCCTCATCATGTCATTGGGATCCATGGAGCTGGTGGTTTTCATGCTCCAGGTAAAACGCAGCGACCGAGGCTTGGCTTCCTTGTTCTCATCCTTCTGATCCACAGCTACATTGCGGCTGAAAAACAGGAATTTATTAGTTAGCAGGGCCAGCTACCTTCTCCATGTTTCACGTTAGTGAAGCAAACTAACACACAACGCACACTACCAGTATTAGAGCAGCATCTAGAGGCTCCGGCTGCGAGCAATACCCCGCTTCCCTAGCTGCTGTACAAACACACAGTCAAGGTGAAGCATCAGCGGTTGGGGCTGAAACGGAGGCATGGTACGACAGGTGACACAACTGGAAGTCACTGGAGTCAGGAGCATGAGGGAAATGACCTTGCAGAGGTACAACTACATGCATCACCTACGACTTGATTTTAAGGCAGGTTCTGCTCAAACCCTTATTCTCAGGCCACGTGGACAGCTGGAAACACCAGCTGCGTGCTAGAAGTTTCTGGAACATTCAAACAGTGGCGACTTGTGACAGAAGTGTGCTCAGGCCAGGTCGCGGGAGTGCCAGCCCATGGGAATTGCCTGCTCATATACAAGGGGGATAAGCCCATGCAGAAAGGTCCTGGGGGTTCCTCCGCACCTCCTCCTGCGCAGCAGGTTGGACACCAAGCACTGGGAGGGCCCATGGAGTCCCATGGTAGTTAGCTGCCAGCAGGAGGAAGGGCAGCAGGACTGGGAGACCTTGCCAGGGGTCACCCACCTACTGCCCCAGGGCCAACATGTGCCACCCAGTTCTGGACTGGTTTGGTTTCACTCTGGCCTTTCTGCATTGTGAGTGTTTGAGATGATCGCTAGAGATCCACCACATTGTAGGCTACTGGGGTTACCTTCAACAGGGAGGAAATACTTTGTTTCTAAGTTGGCCAGTAATTTTTTTTTTAATATCAATGACTGATAGAGGTAAAGTGACAAAATCTTTTGCTGGTACAAGTCATGCGGCTATGCCCTTGAGGCTGAAATGGAGGAAGGAGTTGTAAGTCACTATTAGACACCACCTCAACACTGTTAGTAAAGATGGTGAATAAAAGGGTTACTGTTACTGTCACAGTTTTAAGAGATAAAGCACAAAATACTGAGGCTGCATTTCCCAAGTCTGAAACTTTTTTTTTTTTAGCATTAAAAAAAGCTTTTCCTTTGGTAAGGATAAAGTTATACAGGACACAGAAAAATGTTCCAGAAATTTCTAGTTAGCAATGATTCTTCTACTTCAGTTAAAACCAGTGGTCATGCGGTTAAAGAATAAGGAAAGTCTTTATACAAGAATAAGAGAAAATGTAACAGATTTGTCTTATGAATATTTGCACACTGTCAGTCAGCTCTTTAAATTTACTTGTCCTCAGGACACAAGACTTAAATATATTGACCGTCATGCTTAAATGTTTTCTGAAAATACCTAACCTAACTGACCCCAAACCATGCAGTTTAGGTCTCATGTTGAGCTTCAAAGTTCAATTTACAATATTAAGTCAGGCTTTTCTTTAAAATAGTTGGCAATGAATTTCTAGTTACACAGTGCTTTACTTCTACCACAATTAAGCAGACAATTATGAAAAAGTTAAATAAAAAGTGATATCAAGCTCAAAACTAACTAAATAAAATCTCAACCTATTTCAGAGTTTTATCTTCTAATAGAAAGGCCTCCAGTAACTGAAAGTCACAGGATTATGCTGTCAAATCCAGCTACATTATTTGCCAGATGTTATAAAATTCAGCATATTAAGGAGTACTTTTTTTTAATTTTAAGGTTTTAATTAGTAAGGCTGTAAGGGGACAGGGGGAACACCAACTTTGATTCAAGGCTCATTTTGTTTTGGAAAGCTTTTTCTACTTCAGAACAGTTAGCAGAACCAGCACAAGTTTGATCATTTCCAGTATTTTTTGATACGTAGATTTTTGAAGAAGAGTATAACATGAAAAATACTGTTTATCTATCTGTGATTTTGGAGATAAAAAATATCTTGTCACCCTTCAGTGGTTATCCCACACGTTTTCAGCCTCAGTAGAGGCCACTTACCTACACATCTACAAGACAATAGCAAATTATAATGACTAAAATGCAAAAAAACACACAAGGGAAAAGGCAACAGGAAAGATGAAAGTTTAGAACCAAGTCAGTCAGTGCTTTAATAGCCATTTTGCAGACAGAAATGCTTCTATGTTTAGTTTCAAAGCCTTACACAAAACAAAAGCTGCTGCCTGAAGCCACTATGCCACATAATCAAGGGGAGAAAGGTTCAAACTCACCTAAGTAGTAACATTTTAAACAAAAATTTTACCCTCACCTTGAGCCCTCAAATCTCCCGTTCCTCTCATATTCAGTCGGGAGCCTCATTGAAAAGAATGCAGAAGCAAAAGGAAGTGGGAAAGAGAAGACAAATCTTACACTACAATATACAACATCTGAGTAGTTGCTAAAAGATACTGCAATCATACCAAAGGTGTGTTAAAATACAAAGCAACAAAGACGTAAAGAACTGCGTCGGTTAGACCAAATTCAGAATAACATATCGACAAGCCAAATGGAAGTCTATAAACTACAGTTTTTAAAAAGACCATAACTAATCTTTACAATGTATATTTATACATATTAATACTGTAGAACACTAACTCACTGAATAAAGTTGAGCTTCTAAAAGCAAAAAATCTGAAACTAAAGTTACAACTTACATATTGAAGTTACCATATTATTTAGTAAATACCTCCTAAAAGAGAAGTAACTCCCAATCACTTTTAGGCTAATGATATTTAAAAGTTTTACATGGGAATACAACATATATCCAAAAAAATACCCTATTTACAGGCAAGTCTGGTCACCCTGTGTGTTCGCATGCACATCAGATCTAAGGTATTAGGTGTTTAAACAACACCAGACACCTTAATGCAAAAGAACAAGTTGCATATACATTTTAACAAAAATTTAGAGGTAAATTCAAGATTTCTCAAGCTGTGGTAACTCCATACTATTAATTCCCACACTGACGCATCTTCCACATCTATGAGTAAGCTGAAGTTTTATGTCTTCTTGCATTGCTTAAAGCTACATCACTGATCATTACCATTTTTAAAAAGCCCAGTATCAAGCACAATTAAGGGGAAAATCATCTTCCTCTACCTTCCCATTATTGCAGTACCATGGTTCAACATCTCTGCATTAATTCTGCTCACAGGGAAGGTGCCTTTATAAGGCTCTGACCAAGACTACCCTGAGCTAGTACATGGCTTCACTGAATTACATAAATTATTAAAGCAGTTTGGTTGACAAGTGTCTAGGCGTAGGAATGTAAGACAGTAAGTTTTATTTTCTGATGCACAGCAGTATTTATATAAGGGTGTGGGGGGTGTTACAAGGCTTAATTCCCTCCTTCCCTTCTTTTTGAGGGTTGCAGTGAGGAAACAGGCTTGTAAGATGACTCTGTGCAGCCCCTGTCACGAGGGCACAGGACCTGTTCTAGCACCGTGAGGAGCATGGTGGCAAGCACTTGGGAGCTACAAGGAGCTACTGGGCCTGCTCCTTGTTCAAAATTCACTGTTCATTGCAACAGAAATCCAATTAATAAAGCGGTAAGTCACTCAGCTATGAGGTGCTTGTCACAACAGCATCCGATCAGAACCCTGCTCTCTGAGGTACTGTGCAGCACGGCATGATGGGGTCTCTGCTAGGAAATGTTTGCCATTGACTAATGAACAGCTGTCACAAGCAAAAAGGATAAGGAAGATAATGAAAACAACTGACAAGTCCTCAACTAATTCTAGCACTTCAAAGTGGGTTTTTAATGGTAGTTGTTTTCATGAGATCTTGTGCTACTTATCTATGGTGGATACAGTAGAAGGTGGAAAAATATTTTTAAGGTCTGAGTATACAGTCCATGAACTCATCCTCTGAGTCCTACAACTCTGTAGGACTGAGAAGGGGTAGGTGGGAAGAGAGAAACCATCATGTGCACCAACTGAACAAATCCATGATCTGGGAAAGGCTCATTTTACTGGGCAAAGCAAGCAACAAAGTTTGAAGACACTGCTCAACTGAAAAATTGAAAGTACTTGAATTTTAAAGACCTTACTGTGCTCCTACGAAGTGGATGATGGCAGCTTTAAGAACTGCAAGAATTTATGGATTATGGGGTTTTGGGGGGAGTTTTGGGGGTTCTTTCTGAAACTTGCCAAAGGCTGTAGAGAATGGGAGCATAACCAGTCTCCCCAACAACACATAATTTTACTGTTACTGGAATCTAGCCAGAAAAGTCTGGAAGGAAAAATCCCTTAAGGAGGTTCTTAGACCCCTTTTAGGTTGAAATTAATTCAACCTCTTCAGTTTCCAAATCACTATACTCGAAATGTAAGAAAGGTCATTATTTAGAAAATACCTGCAACTTTGAAATAATAAACACTCTTCCATGGAAGCCTCTCAGAAAATCCATATTTTGTTCAGTTTTTCCATGCATCAGTGTTCCATTCATTTAGCACGAGGAACTGCATTCGGTGACGCGCACCCTCAAATATGAGCCATCATGCCAAGCTTTGGAGAGCTCTGCCAGTCTCTCTAGATGCTCCCTCCTCACGAAGGACACGGTTATGGTCCAGTTCTACAGCCCAGCACTGCTGCTTTGGGAACAGTCACTTACTGTACTGCCAGTATTGTTTCAGTGGGTCTGCAAGTCAGATGCAGCCCTGAGGCCTCCTCATTGCTAACAAAATCTTCGCTTCTGCACGAACTGCAAATTGCTAGTTTATGCTCTAGATTTTCTGCTTTTGCTTGTATTTTTACATAAATTAATTTTATGGACCAAGACACTCCTTGGTCTTGAGAATGGAACAAATATATAGGAAAGTTATGTTCTCATTTGTCATGCAATGCCTATACACCATCTCCTTCATGGTTTGTGAAAGGCTTTCAAAAATAAGAATGTTTCCATACATCTGTCCTGAGTTATGCTGTGTATTCTGTTCTTTACATCTTTGTACACTCTGTTAAAAATCCAAATAAACACAAAGAAAACTGTCTAAAAAGATATAGAAAAACAGCAAAAAGTGAGAGATGGTAAAATAAGATCAATTTATGGAAATGAAGAAAAGATGCTGCAATAAAATCCAGAACATAGAAAGTAATTTTTGTTGTCAGAAAAAAGTTAGACTTCCACAATAGGCAGACCGGCAAGGACAGTGCATGGTACAAGAGATATTTTATCCCTCTGTGTACTGAGGTAGTTTAAAAAGCAGCGACTGATTATCTACTTTTGTTCAGCTCCCTAGAATGATGTTGCAGTACTATATATACGTACTATTGGGTTACAGTAGTTCTTTCAGTGTCAAAGACAGTGAGCTTAGGTAAGACTCACAGGATATAAAGCAAGAAGGAATTGCCAAAACTCCCAAGATTTCAATTTAATTTTGTACCTACATACAGATCAGGTATGGAGGGACACCACGCACACTTAAAACAGAATTTTAAAAGCACAGTCTGGTCCTGTGTAGGTGGTGTAAGACTTTGCAAATCTCTTATTCAAGACATATTCATGGAAGCAGTAGCAGCTATTTCCACAATAGCGTAAGATTCCTGGCCTCAAGTCAAAAGAAAATTTTAAAAAATTTAAGAATTACCTTCAAGTCTCAAATCTGAACAACAACCACCTAGTTTAAAACTGTACTCATATTAGCATTTTCTATCTTTCTTCAGAGCAGCAGGGTAACAAACTCATATGCATCCAGTTGTGGAGGTGGCACAAATCACTACCCTTTGTTTTAAATGCAGTGTGACTACAGAGAGACAAAAGCTCCCTCTTACGAAGCAGCATGTACGTCACAGTTTATGATGTACAATGGGTTAAAACTATTGCCACTGCTCAGTTTCATCTGTATGTTGTGTTGGATGGTTTCTATCCTTAACAGTTGGTGCATGTTCCTTTTCTCAAGTCAGCTGTGACAACGTCAGCCAACCCAACCAACACCAGTTCTAAACATAGTTGTGTTTGGAAGTGCTCTGATTATTATTACCGTGGCATGGAATTTGCTCATTTAATCAGGTAGGGTACCTTTAGGCTCAGACTGTACATAATAAACCCAAATTTAGGCATCAATTTACATATCTCAGGTCCCCCTAATCTAAGTATTTCCTTGAATTGGTCTGACAAACTCCATATGACAGTCGCATGCATAGCCTTGCATTTTGATAGTTTAAACAGATGTCTGGTTTTTGGCCCCATTTTCTTATTTTGATCACTAGTTGGGAATTGAAAGTATCACCCTTCAAGAAGCTCCAAGATATGATAAAACTAAACGAAGTTTTATAAAATTCTAATTGAAAATTTACCTCCAGATTAAAATTGTATAATCAACTTCCATTAGTCCTAATGGATTAATAAGATAAACAGCAGCTTGATTCATTCCCAAACTGTAAAATTAAATTCAATCCTTTAGGCTTGAAATGTGAACCAGATTTCTGAGCTGTTCCCTTTTGTTAATAAATCTGCATAGATGTTATACTTTTTGTTTATAACTGAAGTGCTCTATTTGTACTTCAGCTGCAACTCACTTCAGCAAAAGCATCCCATTTTAAAATAAATATACAGCCATTGCATCTTCATCCAATCTTTCATACAGAACAGTTAGATTCACAGCTGTGTTCAGTTTCTATTGTAACAACTACAGACAACACTTCAAACTGATTTTTTAATAAAATATAAAACAAGGATAAGAGAATGTAAATTTAGCACCACTTACCTTTATTTGCTTGTAAACTTATGTTTTGTTTATACTTTCATCATTGTTATCAAACACCTCATTCTTCAAACATAAGCATGCTAAGTGTATTAGTACAGAGAACAGAATTACTTTGGTACTACCAACTCTATCGAAGAAAGAAGAATTCACAAGGCATGCTCAGCATCTTGTTATACAGGTGCCACAGATTCTTAAGTATCATCATGAGTTAATGGATTTATTCTATGCTTTCCTCTCAAGAAAGAAAGTATTTAGTTCTCAGCAGAAAGTTTAGTTTTCAGAAAACCAAGGCTAGAAAGCCAAATCTGTTGTTAATTGCAGGAGCCACTTTTGTTTAAATATAAATAAATCCTACCTTTTGATAAACCTGAATGACATGTTTCTAAAAGAAATTAAGCCAAAATAATAATTAACAAAAAGTTTTGTACAAAATAAATTGAAAAAGCTATTCAGAGTGAAACATGCAAAAAAGATCTCATTTAAAACGCACAATGAAATTACACTTCAATACATTCTGAGATTAGGCAGATGACTCAGGGTCTGAAGAGTCAAACTCTTAGCACTGCTACTTGTAAACTTGATTTTCTGGGAAATACGCCACCAGTAGTTATTATGAATTAAAATATATGCTGGTGTCAAAACACTTTAAAACTCATAATCTGCAAGGTCATATAAAAATATGTTTGGATTTTCTTCATGTTATTTCAAATAGCAAAAATTATTAATTTTACTATAATTAGATCTTGAGTATGTTCAGTTAGGTTTCTTCCTTCATAAGATTAGGTGAGCCATGTTGTGTCAAAAACTGTCTTTAATGTTTAGTTAATTTAGTGGCAGAAGCTGTAACAATTGCCTACACCAGAACGTAAGTAGTTCATAACCAAAAGAATCTGATTCCCCATAGCAAACGCTAGAATAAATTAACAGGTTTTAAGGGTTTTTTTATTTAAAGACAAGAAACATAACCATCTCCTCTGATGGCACTATCCACCTCCTTAGTAGTTTGTACAGCACCTAATATAACAGAGACAAAACTATAAGAGCTTCCCCAAGTGCAAACTTAACCATCTGTAACAGTGCTATTGTGTTACAACTGCATGTTATTTAATCAAGTCCAGATGGAATTTAAACTATTGTCAAAAGTAGTGGGGAAAAACTTCAAGAAAACCACACTGCACTGCAAAAGTTGGAACTTGGAGGTAATGATAGAAGTTTGAATGCTGCCTAAACAACTGAGTAAAAAAGCTTACATGTTCACAGTTTGAGTGTCCACAATTGGAATGTCAGATGGAAAATTAAGTAAGGATATTACAAACAAAAGTACAGAAAGAAAGATGTGCCAAAAGGATATGTCTGACTAAGCCTTCACTTGACAAAAAGCGGATGACTTAACCCTTAAAAAACCTTAATATTTTATCACTCACTCTCAACATAAAAAAGAAGAAAAAAAAGAATTCCATACAGCATAGTATTTCTTAAGGAAGTGTTAGCTGCAGAGACCTGAGCAGGGTTAAACATTTACCAAAGGCTAGGCTGTCACATTTTTGTTTTTCACATAAACAGCTTCTACATTTTTAAAGAAATTTACTCTCTAAATTGAAATCAGCTAGTCATGAAAAACTGGACTTTGGCTTAGCATTATTTTGTAGGAATGGGAGACTGTGAAGAGGATGATGAGAGGGAGGCATGTATAGTCACAGAACAGACAGGAAAGAAACAGCTTGGTGCTCATGTGATGTAAGCCTAAAACAAAAAGCAAGCAGGCCAAGATCAGAATTTTATATTCCAAAAAATTTCACATGATGAGGAGGGTACAAAAGTATGGAGATTATCTTAAGGTGAAGATAAACAAGCCCTCACTTCTGCAAACACAAGTTGTGGATATCAGAGTGGTCTGAAGTATGCGGTATGTGAACTGACAGGTTTTAAATACACAAGGAAAATAGGTGGTTTTCAATTTTAGGGTTTGTAGGAACTAACTGAAATGATGTATGGATTGAAACTAGAAGTCCAGTTAGAATAAAGACTATTAGGGCAGGAACAACACCTGCTTAAGATAGGCTTTGACTAGACCAACACATGCCAAACCCAGAATCTGCAAATGAACTAAAAGGTCAAAACAAGAGTAAGTTTTTCACAGCTTGACCAGACTCCTGCCTAGACTGAAACCATAGTACTGCCATTATTTTAATATGACATGCTAGCACTACTGCCAAAAGATGCCTTTGTTTCCTGACTCTATCCTTTAATCTGTGATATTTCTATTCATGAGTTGTCAGCGAGATTATTCTGGAAACACTGACAGCCTAAGTGACTGGGAAACACAACCTGAGCTTCTAACGCTACATTAAATATCACGACTGGGATCCTAGTTTATGCCGCCTACAGACAGACCATACAGTCAGAGTGAGCAGCTTTTAAGCTGAGCTGAAATGTTTCAGCTCTGCAGCATTTGTACCTCAAGACATGAGGATGAAGAGCACAGAAGAAACAGCACAGACCAAACTGTCTCACTTTTTATCCCATTTGATTCAAGTGCTAAAAACAAATGGCTTCTGTAACCAAAAAGAACTATAAAAAAAATCATATGCCAGTGCATTTTAAGATGCAGAAATTATTGAGCCATTAATCAGAGAATGTGAACAAAACCACCTAAGCAATGAACTACTAAGTATTTTTACTACCTGATAAAGAGGAAATGTTGCATTACCATTTTAAGAGGCTTACCTTCTTGTGAGTTTTGAAGTTAGTTTAGTAAATAGATTAGTGGAACCCCTGGTTCGAGTCTGAGAGAGTGGCGTTGCTTCATGGGACAGACTGGGGGAGGCTGGCGGTCCATTGTAGGTAGCAGTACGTCGCTCTCTGAGCTGGCCGTGGAAAGTGCTCCGACTAGCCGTTCCTCTGGGGAAACGAATACGATCAGGTGTGGTTGCACTGCTAATGCTGTGAGTTGAAGCAACAGGAGTTCTTTGATCGGGAATAGTGCTAGAGCAGAAGACAAAAAACAACGCTAGAACTTCTTTACAGAAGCACTACCACAGGTTCTGCAGGAAACACAAAACACTACGTTCTACAGTAAAGCATAAGCACACACTTTTATATAGGTCGGGGTTGGAAATATCAACATTATTACAGCACCATATGGAATCAAAACTTGTAAGAAGTTAGGATTAAAAGGCTGCCGAAACAGAAACCTACATAGGCAGAAAAATGCAACAGGAGTATCCTGGAAAACACCAGATAAACTAGGCATACAATGTTTCACTGAGAAGACTGATAAAAGAATAGATGAGTAAGGTTTCCTCCCAGGAAAGAGAAGCAATAGGTAACTTTAGAGTCTCTCCCTCCACGTTCTAGATATATATCTTTGAAAATCTTGCTAATTTGAAAGTATCCAACACAAAATTCTCTACAAGCAAACCACTCCAAGTAGTGAAGTCCTTCAGGATACACGGTTAAAGTCTCCCAAACTTTGACAATAGGGAATGTCCAATACTCCTAACACTAAGAAAAAAAATTAAGGTTCATTACTGCAGGATTATGTCACAGACAGCCTGACACACCACAAGACAAATGTAAACAAGACTAAAAAAAAAAATGAGGAAACACACATCTTGTGGGCAATATATACTAGAACAATCTAGGACTAAAATTCCACAGCACAAAGTTAAGAAGCAGTGGGTATAAGTTAGTTTCACAATGATTTCAGGTTCTTACATAGGCCTGAAGTTATCTGCGCCATTGTCTATTGGAGGCAACATCATCTTCGTGTGCACTGAGGCTGACATGGACATCGACTTCTGATGTCGCAGCCGAACACTGGAGAAGGATGTAGTACAAACTGAAGCAGGGCTAGCTGCGTAAGCGAACATTTCTGTCAGGCTGTGAGGGGGTTTGGGTTCAGGCAGAGGCAGAAAGAAGAGCATGATGGACCAACAACAAACTACTGCATAGAAAAAAAGCAAACTTTTCCTTCTATTAGCTGATTTATGAAAGAACACGAACTCTTAACAGCCCTCTTCTACGTAAACAGCAGTAACTACACTGCACTCCCCTTAAAAAGTTTCCTCACTATAGCACTTGACATCTATGAAGTGATCATTCTCTTACCATTAGCATTAGTTTGCAGTGATACCCTCCTTCATGTACAGAACCTGAATGTGCTGAACCAGTGTTCTGTGCCAAAGCACTAGTATAAAGCACTGATGTAACTCATATTGGTCTTAACATTAAAAAATTCATGAAGAACCCACCAACTGCACTTTCCAAAAGACTGATGATAGCTCCGTTACTGCAGTGAAATACTATGTTTTCAGAGTGCATCAATGTTAAAGAGAAATCAGTGTAAGTCAGGCAAGCTGTCCAATCTCCATCTACATCTGATAACTGAGGGATTTCACAGGCACAATCAAAAACATCATCATGATCTTTAACAAGTCCAGAGAGGCCCAAACAAAAAGGCTACTACTAATCAACCTGTACATGTAGGAGGCAATGAATAACACTTGGTGTTCTCTGAAGAAAGAGGTATGGCTGTTAAAGAGCATATCATACTGCTTGGACACAAACCCTAAATTCTCCAAATTACCATTCAGGCTTTGAAGGAAGGTATACAGTGCTGTCCTAGCAGAATGGCCAGTAAGCTGTCAGCTGTATAATATGTTACAATAGGAGCATGAAATCTTTTTCCTTCTCTGGGCCAAAAGACTCTTTGCAGCCTTCACATTATCTAGTAATAAGGATGAGAAAAAAAATGAGAAGCCACAAGATCTATTGGGCCTTTCAGGCTACAACACCATATGTCATTCATCTTAAGTTTGCTTTAAAATTAAGGCAACTGTAATTCAGAAATATTGTTCGAGGTTAAGAAATCAGGACTTCCCAGTGTCAATTTTATGACTGCATGTTCACTTCCAAGTTACTTCATGGTTACACATACTGAAATTCAAGCCCTGTTATCTCATTCTGGTATGTCAGACTTTGGAGAGGAGACTGCTAGCACAGCTACAAGTATCAGCTGACCCACTCCTCAGGCTTAGCTCCCAAAGCACTAGTAGAAATCACCTCACACCTCAGATATAACTGCTGTCTGAAACAGTTAGCAAAATCTACCTCTTTGTTTTGTTTTTAACTTTTCAGAATCTAGAAACCCTCATCTGGAGACACACATGCATCTCTTTACAATGCAGAATCCAGCAGGATGCCAACTAGAAGCACTACTACAACAAAAGCCTGCAACACAGCCAGCTTTTACATTACCCCAGGGCATTAAGACATTATGAGGAAATGAACATTCATCTCAAAAGCAATACCTTCAAGTCAAACAACCCCCAAATAACTGGTCACTAACCTCTCAAGCACTTCTAGCTCCTTTCCTCTCAATGTGTTGCAAAAGATAAAGGAGAAAGAATCTATTTTTACAACACATTAGACCCAAGTTTTATTCAGTCACCTGCCTCCAAAGATGTGACAGCTAAAGGTATCAATAAGGTACCAGAGCACATATTACAGCATTTCTGTATCTTCCTCTGAAGCTTTGCTAGAAATCAGCTTCCTTGAATTACTAGCCTGGGAACACAGAAACAGCAAGCTAACATTCACCAATTAGTGCCAAGGCTTATTAAAAATCTGAGGCTGTTGTAAATCATTTGTAACACAAATGATTTAAAGCAATTGCCTATCATTATGAAGAGTGTTTCATGAGTCCCCAAGTGCATTAATTAATGTTCAGACTTTGGAGGAAAGCCAGAGCCATCTCCAGCAGAATGCCCGTCTCAGCCACACAATGTGTTAAAGTAGGAACATGGGACTTAAAAACTCTTTGCTTCTACCAGTCTTGCATGAGGTCTTCAAGACTACTTTCTCCAACATCAAGTCCACTAGCTGACTATCAATTCTTAGTTTCCATACCGTGAGAAAAAGTGCCTTCTCAGAATTCAATGTGCACGAGAAAAGCAGAACAATCAACATTTTAACACTTTCTCTACAGAGAGAATAGAGAATTTAAATGCACGCATCTTGCCTTTTAAAGCAAATCTCTCAAGTTTTCACTGGGTCACAGTCAGTATCTGATTGGCTATGGAAAATCTAAAACCAAATCTGTAATAAATGATTTATAATTCCTCCTGCCTTTAGCATTTGCCACCAAAAGGCACTTCAAAAGCAAAGAAAGCATTTTTAACAAAACCTTGGATTTATACAAAGCCCAGGTTGTACTTCAGATCTTGCTTCACAGAAGAAAATCCATTACAAGTTTCTAGAGTTACTTTCTGCCAAGTTCAGAGTATAATAATATTAGAGATACTACAGAAACATCTGAAGGCAGGCAGCATTCATTCTGAAGCGCCATTCTCCTCAATAGCCATGTTGATGTAGCCTGCATTAAAGGTCCCTGTATTTCATGTGATTAGTCAAGCCTTTGCTCAGTTACAGCAACAAAATATATTCAGACGTAAATTCTGAATTCTGTGCCAAATCACAGTAATTCTGAAACTGTGCCAAAATGAATGTGCAGTTTACAGTGTTGAAGCTTTTCAGACAATGAGAAGTCTCCAATTGCAGAACAACTGGCAATGCGTTCTCATTATCTTCTCTCATTTTAATCCTCTATAAAAAATAACAAAATTAGTAATCAAAAATATGTGATAAAAGCTATAAAGATTTTTTTTCCTGATAGTGAAAATATAAATGCTCAAACATTTCAAGTGACCCAAATCAGACTAAAGTTTGCAGGATAAGCAAATGATGTTTGGATACCATATTGACAATAAAAGGTAAACTATATAAGTTTACCAATGTTTATTTTATATCAATTATAGATATAAAATACAATTAATATAGTTACCAAGTACTACTCAACATTAACTTTGAGCTTAATGCCCACACGTGACAAACTAGAAAGTCATCGGTTTGTTGAGAAACTTGAAGCTGGGGAAAAAAATATCAACTTGAAAAGAGAGGTCTTTAGGCACATAAAGTTACTCCTAAATTAATGGGACATCTGAAGCTCAAGCATTCCTAGTAAACAATATCTAATAACTTTAAAAATACATAATAATCATAGATGAGATATTGCAAAGATATTAGTTTAAAGAAGAACAAAAATGTTATTAAACCAAGAAATCAAGTAATCAGATCTGATCAAAACTAGAGAAAGATTAATTTTTGCAAGAGATTTTAGAAAGAAAAAAAACTATCAACATATCAAATCAAAGAAAGGATGGTGAGCTTTAATCTAAACAAACTTGGTAACATTAACAAGGACTAACCAATGAAGGCTGAGACAGACACACTAAGAGACAGTACCAAATAGCTGTGCTGTACTTCACAAGACAGTTGACTGCAGGCCCAGCTGGCCAGCTAGACTTTTGGCACTCTTCAAATTTATACTTGACTTTTTTCTTAATCACTTTCAGTTTGTAGAAAGCTAGGAGGAAGAGACAGGGTCAAAATCATATTCTTTATCCCTAGGCTCCAGGAGTCAAACAAGGGACAGACAGACTTTCCATTCAACATCACAACTTTGCCACTCTTCCTTACGAACTGCCAAAAGGAAGAGGAAAAATTTTGTGCAAAAAATGGCAGATCTGTCACCACCTTCAACACGAGCTACAAGAAAACGATTTTCTTCCTATCTTTTACAATTTATCATAAAATTAAGAAGGGGCGGATAAAATTAGGAAGAGTAGGAGAGAGGTACACATTCCTCCAAGCTTAAGCATTTTTATTAAGTACTAGCTATCTGGGCGCTCTCCTGCCAACAGTCAACTACTTAATTATTTACCAGCTTTTGAGACCAGTAAAATTCTGTGAAGAACAGTTGGTTGGAACTTAGAAAACCTCAGCCAGCCAGAAAATTTGGTGGTATTCTTCACAGGTGTTACACTGTACTTAATGTCTACATTCTCTGTTACATTCATTTTCCACAGCTCTCCTCAGTCTTTGGTACACAGGGAAGGATGGCACTAGACATCAGTAGTCTACTAGCCTACAGTACTAACACATGAGCTGGTTAACTTCAATTTCATTGCATGCTCCAGTCAGGTTTTCATTCAGTAAAGCAAGAGGAAGCCTGTTATTTTTCTGACTGTTTTCACTCAGAATATGGAGGTATCAGTGCTTCCCTTCTCAAGATGAGTTCTGTAAATACTGGGAAGGGATGTTTCAGTCCAAGACAATGGCCTATCAGTGTTTCATCTTTGCTCAGACAAAAAATTGCTTTCTCCCTAAGACTCTGTAGAGAAAACAGTATTCCAATTAATACAAACAAAGTACAGTTCAGAGTAAAATGTAAAGAGAGAATGCCCAAAGAGAGATGGACTTTGTAGTCTGACACTAAATAAGCCTCTTCTGCAAGCATATGTTGTTTGACTACAGGAGTTAACAACTGATTTAAGATGAAAGCTGTACAGATACGAGATATATTTAACCAGAAATTGGGAACTTCCTTTCACAATCTAAGTATAAAGACTGCATTAATTTGGTATAAGAAAAAAAACCCAACATACTTACAGGTACGCCATAATCAAAGATCTGTACTCACCTTTCATTAAGAATTATACTAGAAAATTACTGAGTTTTATATTACAACTTTTTGGAAATGTGAAGACAAGGGACAAACACCATAGGAAGACATTTCATATACCTGTTCTCCTTGCCATTTTGTATCACTGAATGCCTATCAGCAGTGGTTCTTTCACTACAAACATATGTGTTGCGCCGCGTCATTGCTCCGGGGGCAGTATTATTCTACAATTAAAAAACACAGGCTTGTTATTACCTACAAGAGGCTTTTCTAGGGTTAAGTCTACATATAATTGAAGGCTGGTTTACTTCATGCTAGTTCTACACAGTTATAAAACAGAGTAAATCATTAAGTCAATATACAAACACCTTCCAGCATCTTTAAGGAATAACGCAATAAGAAAAAATAATTCTAACAAGTTGTTCTCATGTTTCAAGTTGATGACTCAAAATTTATATTGCTTAAAAGTTTTTAATTACCAATGTTCTGAATTACAAATTCTCAGCATGTATAGCATTCAGCTACATATGGACAGCCTATGTCTTTATAGCCTATTTTTGAAATACTTTACCACTTGCAGATTGTAGAATTTTCCTTTAAGTTAAAATCATACCCTTAAACAAGATAGGAAAGCAAAGACTTAAGAAACAAATATGGTAAAATTCAGTGGGAACATAAACACGGACTTCTAAATATTAAAATAATATAAAACACTAGATGAGTTTTAAAAACAGGGAAGAGTAAGTCAAAGAGACAAATTGCAGAGAATTTTAATAAGACATTTTTTAAAATATACACTTAAATACAAGCATAGTACATTGAGGACAAGAGAACCAGGGGAACTTAAACTACAGATCTTACTTTAGAGGGGAGAAAAGAAATAGAATTACTTTGCCTCTGTCTTTACAGAGAAAGAGGGTGGAGATATGCCCAAGTTGGCGGTCAATTTTCCAGGAACGACTGAGAAGCTAGGTAATTCACAGATAACAGAATTATAAAAAGTTAGATGCAATTATTGTAGGAAAAGCATGGTGGTCCAGATAAACATGCACCCCCAGGTTGTAGAAGAAGTAAAAGCTGGCAAGCTTTGTATTTTTTCTCCCCACCCCAAGAACATAACACAGGAAACTGCAAATGGTTGAAAAGTGGAAAAAAACCTTTAAAAGTTTTCTTTAAAGAAAAGGATCACGTGGCAAAGCAGGAAGCAAACTAGGGTATTAACTTTAAACGTCACTGCTGGGGAAAGTCTTGGAGGAGGCTGGCGTAAGGGAATGACTGGTCAGCACCTGGATAAGCACATGTTGAGTAAGGGTGGCCACTAAGAATCAGGCAGGGGACTTCATGCTCAACTAACCTTTTGGAGTTCTTTGAAGAATTACTGCTATGACAGTCAAAGGAAATTCAGCGGATTTTTAAAATAGCATTAAGAAAAGGTTTCACATAAATGGTCACAGCAGAGAACCATGGGAAGGAGGATTAAAAAAAGGAAAAACTAGTTCAAGCAAAAAGAAGAGTAGCCAAACCTTTTTTGTTTCCGAACCTGAAATAAAACTGTTAAAGTGGAGTGTTCTCAATAAGCAGCAAAAGCTCCTCTAGTGCTTTAAGGCAAAATACTTGCTATACAGGGAATCTCAAGCAACACAATCCCTGAGCTGCGAATTTAACAATGAAACCATCTTGTCTGTTTAGAAGACTGCTGACCTGTTATAAATCTTCATGTGAATACACAAATAGAAAGAAAAAATGAACTGTGCAACCTCCAGGTGTTAAAAAGTACAAAGAATGTCAAGAGTATTTTAGATTAGCAGAAATATTAATTAAATCATAAGATGTATGTAGTTGTCTCAAGGATTCTCAAGTATTCTTCCCTGAATATTTCTTAGGGATAGGCATGTGCCAAGCATCAGCAGAAGTCCTTCTGGCCCCTTGCTTGTACTTTATTCCTTACACATCACTTGTCTTCAAATCTGCTTTTTAAAATAAGCCCTCAATGATTGATCAACTTTCCTCTGACGTTTATCCGTGTGCAAACTCCCCTGTCTTTACTAAACTTGCTAGCAATAAAAACTGTGCACCTAAGGTGAAGTTTTGTTTACACGTTCTTGAGAGGTCATGGTGTGCAAGACAGCGATACACTGAAGTGTTGCATATTAATATTAGCATATCATTTTGTTCTGTGATCCCAAACATATTAAGAGTTCCTGGAATATCCAACTGTTTTCCTGGTGGGAAATATGCACAGCAATGGGTAGTTTCTTTCCTCCCACTTGTTCCCTTAGAACATTAAATATTTGTTTCCCTTGAGAAGACTGCACGTAACATTAAAGTGTACTGCGATGTTGCACATCTAGAAAGATAAGACAGCAATCTCTGTGCTAGATCAGACTTTAAAGACTATGCATTTTCAGGTTTGGGAGTAGACAGGTTTTGGTAATCATATGTGAAATCAGAGGACTCTGAAGATGTACTTTCACAGCTCTTTCTGGAATGCAAATACAGAAGGATCAGTATACATTTTTTTCTGACTCAGACTTGAGAGGTCATGAGAAGAGATTTAAGCATTTCAAGCTTTCAAATTTTAATTTCAGCAAGCATACAGTCTTGGTATCAGGGCCTTTACACTTTTTAGCATAAGACCTTTCACGATTCATCAAGGAAGTTCTTCAGCTATGACTTTTTTGTTCAGCCAATCTACAGACTATTAATCTGTGGACATGACTGAATTGCACAGATGCACAGCACAGGAAGCCTGAGACTTGTGTCAACGGCACCACACTCCCTAATGTAATAACAGGACTTAGGGTCTGGGTTAGCTGTGTAAGCCCATTCTCATGGCATCATGTGCCCTCTTTGCAGGAGGTGCTGACACTGCAAAAGCACGTTGAAACTTCTGAGCATACACACAAGGTTTAATCACAGCACAAAGGATGAATTTGTGGTGTAGAGTCCTCCTCTTTTCCTAGACAAGTCTCATGTCCATTGCTTAGGCAGGCTATTTTCACATTAAGAGACACTGAGGTGAGGACAGATCAAAAATGTTCAAAGAGTCAGCTTCTGAGTTACAGTAATGAACCAATCTATTTACTTAAGAGCACTGGTATATTTTTTGGTCCTAAAAGACTTTCCAAATACACCACCTATTCTCCTCTTCCAGTTTTCTTAAAGCTATACTAAGGGATCTGGGGCAACCTTATTACAAGCACTGAGGAAAAATACAAAGCTGTGAGTAATAAACAAGGAGTTACTAAAACAAGGAGTTATTAGTTGCTGATAACTATGTAATCCTTGTAGCAGGTTTTCGTTATTAACTTGGTATTTGCCCAATGAACTTGAAGATTTTTGACATGAACTTGTTCAGCTTGCAGAACTATTTTGTTTGCCAGAGTTTAAACACACTGTCAACTTTACAAATACAGCTTGGAGCCCCTTACTCCAACCCCAGACTTAGCTATCTGCTCTACAAGTACAACTCTTATCCTTAAGTGCTGCTTGTAAGATTTGTTATTTAATAAGAGCAGTACATGACGGGCTAAGGGTCTCCAGCAAGAACCGGTTCTACTACTTTCTCTGTATCTGTCAAAGTACTAATTGTTTTTAAACAGTGTTTTTCTCTTCAGTGATTTTCTCATCATATTATTGAGTGCTCGATGAGAACACAAACTCTCCATCTCAAACTTTTTTCAGCTTCAGGACAATATGCTAACTCCAACATCCTTTTTTTCCTTCTAGATGCATGCTGATCAGTTCCAGGAATTGTGTAAGAAGTCAGTGTTTCCCTCCATCCCCAACAGCCAGAAAGCAAAAGACAAATCTCTAAATGGGAGGCAGGGGAGAAGAGAGTTTGTTCTGACATGAAGAGCTAGAAACAATTTTAAACACTAATTCAGTGATATCACAAGTCTGATTCCATGTTCACCACCATGTACCACTGCTTGTCAAAGATCAGTTGGATCAGTTGCACACTGAATCAGAAGACACAAGTATCCTATGGTTACGAGCTCATATTTTATTTCAGCCACAGTAGTTCAAAATTTGAAATAAGACAGCTGGAATAAATCCCCAGGATTTGGGAGTGGTGTACAATAGTAGATCAAAATACTAAAGACAGTAAATGTAAAATATGTTGTAACTGTAATGCAAAGCTGAATTAGGAACTACACAAAACTGTCCAATGTAGGACAAAACTGATTTGATTATCCTACCATTTTGAGACTCAGTAGCTAAGATTTAGCTACTTGTCATGCAAGACAAAAAATCTGAGTAGGTTCTGGATTGATCATAAACCAATGGAAAGGGCAGGGGACCACAAAAATCGGAAAAGGGTCCCCCAAAATCATGAGCTCTTGCTCACATTTATGAGTAACAGCTGCTACAGTAGAAGATGTGTCTTTCCAAGGAATCTCTTTGGCTGAAATCCTCCAGACACATCACTATCACTCACCAAGACAATTGACAATACAGAGCCAGTAAGGTAAAACAAATCTTATTTATTTCTTTTGCTTCAGACTGTCAGACAGCTGTGAGCTCAGGAAATTCTGTTCTCCTTTATTGTAAGTAATGGCGCTGAGTATATGGCCAAATAAAACAGCTTTGTGGGGTAAGTTTAAAAAAAAAAACCAAAACACTCCACTGCAAGTTGAATAAAGAACTGGAAAGTTATTTCTTCTGAAAAGAAGGAAGTTTTTCAATACAAAATTCTGAAGTTTTAGAAATTAAATGTTACAAGGCTCAGGAGTTACTATGTGAAAACAGATTTCCAATTTTGCCTCAGAGGGAAGCACCACAGAGTATACAATTTAAAGCCAAACCAAACAAAGGATTTTCTTTTCTGTTGGCACAATGCCTACTGTTCAACCCTGTAAATTCACTAGTTATGCACCTTAGTGTGGGTTTTTTGTTGTTGAGGTTTAGGGGCAGGTAGGAGAAGCCCACAAGGACAAAAGCCAGGCATACTGCTTTTAAACACAGATTGAAAAACACCTTTGAACAATTTTTAGAGCTGTATTTCTTTGATAGTCTTAACATACATAACTATGACTTGGAATAGCCTGTTTAAGAACAAAGATTAGGTGGATCCTTAATATACATGAAACTACAGAACAGGACAATAAAAGTAGAGATTTCGCTCTTCTGTACAGAGGCCAAAGATGAGTAGTTGGCGATAATGGAAACAAGTCATATGAAATTTCAGGGGACAGCTTTCAAGTTCAGTGTTGTTTTTTTTTAAAAAAAAGATATTTTAATACCCAAATTACGTCTGTTTACAAACAGCTACTAGTGCTAATTATTAATACCTACTACTTCAGGAATATTAAAAGGTAACTTGAGTAGCTGACTGATGAAGGGGAAAAAAAGGAACTGTATGAGATACCTACATTTACTCTTGATGAATGAAATCAGCACCACTGATAAATCACAGATTTAACACTTTTTCAACCCTGAAAAACATTGCATGGTTTTGATAAATAAGAGTTTCTACTTACACTAGGAACAGCCGAACTTTTCTTACGTTCAGGAATATCAGCCTTATTGGGATTGCTGGCATTTCCAAGCATTGGACTAGCTGGTGCAATTCCTCTTCCTGCAACAGCACTACTACTGGATTTTCTTGACTGAATTCCTTCCTCTTTGAGGTCACTGTCTGTAGTACTAGTCTGGCTTCTTTTGGGATAAGCCACTACTGAGGGGATGGACGGTCCAGCTTAAGAAAAGAACAAGAGAAACAGGAACAGGATTTTTCTTCTCAGAAGTGCAGTAGCTATTTTTCACTACAATAGAAATGTATTCATGCATGAGAATCAAAATAATTGGGCTGGAAATTGAGTTGCAAAAAAGTAATTATTTAAATGATCAAAATACGTGTATTTCAGAAAACAGTAAAATATTGTGAAAAACAAAAACCTTTCTATGTTAAGATACTACTTGATTTCCATGAAAGGATTATGAATTTCATGGAAGTTTCTGGTGTTTTGAACACTGACATCAGTTTGGGCTTGCTAGGAAAAACCCTTTAGAGTCATCTTAAAGATACTTAACAAGTAACTGACTCAAACCAGACGAGCCTTCCTGAGCACAAAGCTGTCACATGCTGTTCAAGCCAATTTCTAACAAAACAGGCTCCTGAGACAGGAACCTGGTGACACAACCGTGGACTAATGGCCAGCAGACTGTGCTCCTGGAACAGCCCAGAAGCAGCGGCAGTTTGCCACCAGCCTCCCCGGGTGTGCCAGGAACAGAAAACTGCTTTGGCACACCTGAGAACGAAGAGCCCCTTCAACAGTCCCAAGCCCCCTCTTGTTTTAATATTTTCCTGCACATGGGGAAAAGCCTGTGGAGAAGTCAGGATTGTGTTTTCTGCTGTCTCAATTACACCTCCTCGGAAGGGGATACATCAAGATACATCAACACTGTAGCCAGTGTTTTAATAAAAATTAATCAAAAAGTGTATGTATACGCACACACATAAAATTACATATAAATATATGTATATTGTAAGATATATTTATTTAAAAAGCATCACAAAACACAGTAACCGTTATCCCAGGAGAGTTCCCCAAGAAAAGCAACCTCTGAATGCACTTCAGGTATTTAAAAGTAGACCTAAGCAGAGACTCTTTTTATGAGTCAGTGTCTGAGCAGGAAGATGTTTAAGCTATCTAGAAAACCTTCAGCTACTATCTTGCACATTCATTAAGCAGAAGAGTTCTAAGTCTGTATGAGACACTGTTCTTTAGAAATTTAATTCCTGCAGGACAATGAAGTGACACTACCCTCAGGAAACAGGAAACAAGAAATATTGGCAAACTGACATTTCTTCAAGTTTTAGACACAAGCTGACCTACTAGTGTCAAAAGAAAACAAAAGCTGAACAGACATACAAGAGCATGGGGGAGGAGTGCTGTGCTTTTCATGAAAAAGGGGGTTGCAACATTCTCTTCAATTTGTGTAACAAGACTTTCCCAGCATGGTCAGGAATGCAAGGGATAACACAAGGCAGAACAAGAGAATTAATTTGGTGTATTCAGCATTTCTCTAGATACTGTTTTTAAAGGCTTTATAACAAAACTAATTTTTAAAAAAAATAGTTACTCAGTAAATTATTTAACCCCCATGCTGTGAGCTACACTGCTTTTATCATCCTTACCTTTGGGGGATGGAGACAAATTCAGAAACAAAGAAATAACTGGAAGTCACCAGATTCTGCAACACTGAAAATGAGAATTGCTCACCGTGATCGCTGTACCGCCGCTGTTTCTGGCTAGAAGATATGCTTCTCTGAACTTTATGATGAGGAGATTGTCCAGTGCTATTATTAAGATCACTACTTGGCCTAACTTTGGCAAGTGAAAGATTGCTGCTGGAGCTTGAATCACTTGCATCCAACTACAACACAAATGAGAACATTAAAAAAGGAGTTCAGGCGAAACAAATTAAACATCCATCACGTTATGGGAGCAGTAACAGGGGATGCAGAAGGAAGATGACTCCGGTACACAGGAAACTTTCTGACAGCAAGGAAGTTAGAGGTCCCAACTTCTCTTAGATTGTTGTGCAACTGCCTCAGGTAAAAATCAGCAGAATTTGCACCTCCTCAAAGAGCAATCAGAAAATCCATCTCTACTTCCAGTACTCTCTCCTCAGAGTTATCTAGCATTTTAAAAGGAAGAGAGGATGCATTTCATAGAAGTCACCACACCAACTCCTCCAGCAGATGAACCAAGAGCAGTTTACTGATGGCAAGCCCTCTCAACATCATACGGAAAAGTAATCTACAATGCAAGAACTTTTCTAGGTTTATTGGTTCTGCTCCTTGGTTCTCTTAATATTTATAGCCGGCACAGTCACACTTGATCTCCTAGACTAGACAGGACAGTAAATGGCATACACAGTCCTTCAGATGAAGTAACTGCTGAGCAAGCAGGGTAGTTCTGGAGAGCTTAAAGGCAAGAGTTCACTGACTCTGAGCAGAGTGAGGAAAAAAAATCCCAGTACCATTTAGACAGTTGACACTGATGATTAGAATAGTGTGATTTTAGGTGTAATGAACTTCTGTGCAGGAATGCAATGCCTATAGTTACTGACAATTTTTGCTTCTAACTTTGCTAAGGACACTTTCTGATTCCTCTGTTTCTTTGCATGAGTAAGAATGGTACTTACCTCTGACGATTTCCTTCCTAGCAGTAGGTATGTAGCTGTGATTTCATCATACTTCATATTACTAAGGGATTCTTGAATTTCTTCTTGAGAATATCCCATTCCTACCATAATATCTAAAAACAAACACACAGCCTGTAAGTAACAGAAACACTCTGATGTTTAGGCTGGCTGAGTGCTTAAGTTCAAGAGAAAGAAATTCATGTTTAAAGAATTAAACAAAACAATTAAGTGTGAGAAGCCTGATGAAATATCAATATTAAAAGATTAGTTACTTTTTCCAAATGGCAATCAAATACAGAGTGGTGGAAGAAAAAAACAAAACCACCCACATCATGCAAACAGTATCATATTTTGAAAAATACACGATTACCTATTCTTTTCTGGTCCGAGATGTCTAGTTCTGGTTCAACAAAAGGTTTAAGTTCATCCTCCTCATGCCCTGCGTTAATCCACCTGTCCTTCATAATTTGCTATAAAAGAAAGTGGTTTGTTAGTGCAGTACGCTTATCTGCAAAGAAAATGAGCTGTTGAAAGAACTCCCCTATCTACCAAACACTAAGGCCTTTTCTAATTTTTCTTTTCCAGAACAGGCCCCAGCACCTACTCAACTATGCACATCAAGCCAAGCTGTTTTGCAATCAGCTGTATTCTGGCACACAGTGAAAGCTAAGAGCCTGTAACACAGGCCAGGAGCAGTGTGACACCTCTGACAAGTCTAGTAGGTTCAGGCTCAACTATGGAAGTTCATGAAAGCCAGTATTGTTTGGGTCTTTTTCCTCCATGATAGTACAAAATGCAGACAAAAGGCAACATCATAACCTAGCAGCCAACACTTCCAGTTATTATTTGAAAATGTGGAAAATGTGCTGGTGGATCATCTATTAATGCAGAAATCCACAAGGTAACCATCAGGATAAGTTGTGTGACATATGCAGTTGTAGTCTCACACTCACTTTGAAAGTAACCGTGGAGTAAGGTCTCTTGTAACCCCCATAAACAAAATTTAAAAGAAAAGCTGTATGCTTTACTCACACCCCACCCCCCGAGCCCACTTCAAATAAACTACTCAGGAACAGTATGACAATAGTAAGTTACAACTCAAAGATACAGTTTGCAAAGTATGATTTCTAGCTTTCTGATGCACCTTATTTGCGTCATTACCTCTAGAGTGCCTCTTTTTGTTGGGTTTAGCACCAGGAAACGTTTGAGGAGGTTTTCACAGTCTGTGGACATGTAGAAAGGAATCCTGTATTTTCCCCTTAGCACTCTTTCTCTAAGTTCCTTGGTAACAGAAGAGAAAGAGACAGTAAGTTGTAAGCAGAAAATCACTTAAAACTTTATCTAAACAGGCCCAGTATGTCTACAAAAACACACCTTTAAGTTCTGTCCATCAAAAGGAAGGGATCCACTCACAAGAGTATAAAGAATAACACCTAAACTCCAAACATCTACTTCAGGTCCATCATATTTCTTCCCTTGAAAGAGCTCTGGAGCAGCATATGGTGGGCTGCCACAAAAGGTGTCCAGTTTATTTCCGACTGTAAACTCATTGCTAAAACCAAAGTCAGCTATTTTAATGTTCATATCTGCATCTAGCAATAGATTTTCAGCCTGGAAGAGAAAGAACGGTTTGTAAGAAGAACTTACTCATTCTTAAAAGGAAAAAAGCTGAAACATCTGTTACCATTCCCTTTCTTGCAAGGTCTTGCTCTAGTCTATCATTCACACATCCCCTATTTTAAAAATCTCTGTACAATAGCTTCAAACTATGAGAGCTGTTATGCTAAGGGATATGCAATTTCATGCCAAGCTACAAAGAAGCCATACTTCAGCTTCATCATCATTACTGGGAATTCATCCTGTTCAGGCCTAAAACTTGTCATACCTCTAATCAAACCACCATTTATTTTTTTTTCCTAAAAGATCTCTCAGTTAACACTGACCTGCATCAGATTTGAATCTGACCACAGGGTGAGAGGCTTTCTTCCAGTAGCCATTAAATTTCTTTATTTAAAAGCCTTACAAATCCTCTTCCTTATATTTGACATGGTTCTACACTTTAAACATTTTCAAAACTTGCTATAACACATGCAAAACACCCCCCCCGAAATCTTAATATACACTACATTTTATCAGTCCAATAAAGATCACACCCACAGGTACAGAAGTTCACACACACACTTCATGCACTTTTTCCTACTCACCTTGAGATCTCTATGAACAATATGCTTTTGATGGCAATACTGCACTGCAGATACTATCTGGATAGAAAACAAATCCAATTATATAAATGACATCTCAAAGAAGCAGGACTTTTAATCAAAAAGTTCAACATTTATTACTAAAGTTGACATGTACTCATTCACTCAGAGCTACGTAACCAGCTACTACAGCAACCAGCATATTTGGGGAAAAGCTGCTAAATAACTTTGGTGTTTGTTATTTGATCTATATGGTTTCTACTAGACTCGAAAGGGGATTTTGTTTTTCCTGTGTGGCTAATTATAGACCAGTAAAAGCAATGACTTTCAGAAAGGTTAGTGAAGTATTTCCATTCCAATACTGTATACAGCTATCAAAGCTTTCCCTCTAGACTGACGTCTTCCAGTCCTTCTCCAAAGGTGATTTTTCATGCTGCAGCATGGAGAGAAAAGGTAAGAAATGAGCTTAGCTACTGGAGAAACTACTGGGAAAAAGCAGCTTGTTTGTCAAAACTTATGCAGTGAGAAGCAACTATGCATCTGACAGAGATCTGCTGCCTAAGTGCATATGGTTTATTGTATTTTGTATACTGTACAAGAATAGCAAGCTCAGTGGAAAAAACTCCATCTCTCAAGTGTAACGGAGTAACTTCTTCCATCACAATTTCCAAATACCAAGTTTTTCCTGCTTCATATAGAAAACTATAAGCTATTTGCACAATACAGTGTCTTAGTACATTGCTTTAGAGTCACAAGCATTGCTGCAGAACTCTACATGTATGGAAAAGCTGGATAAAGTCTTACTGTTACCTGATCACAAATGTGGTCAAATATATTTTATTGTCATGCATACGTGGTCAGAATTGAGGCAGATGTTATGACTTCATTAAGTGGAACTGCACGTAAAAATAACTCACTGTAATCACTATGCTTAAATAAACGTATTTCCATTCTTCATTCAAGATTAAGAAAATCTCCAACACAGAAAGATGAGATATCACTACTGCTACCAAAAAAACCCCACTTGTGATTGGACTGCCGAGCTTAGTACAAGAATCCTCCTGTACTGGTAAGAAGCAATGTTCTTTCTCCTAGTATTTAGTCGGTGAAAGTAAAGTAGGTCAGAGAACTGACTTACCAGTCAATTTTGCATTTGAAACATAAGCACCAATGTTATGACCTTTGCGCTCCTGTATTAGCCACACATGTGTAAAATGCTACCTTAGAAACCAAGCAGTCTATGGAAAGTTGAAATATTTCCATTTCCTACACTTTCATTCTGGTTTTGCTTGTTCCTTTATGTATTGGCTCCCTCTTTCAGACTCCAAGTTCAGCTTTTTACAGTTACCAAAACTGCCAAAGTGCTCCCACGCTACCACCTGTACCACCCTTTTGGTTCTCCTTCCTTTCCTCTCTGCTACCACTGCTTTAGTGCTAGTCACAAGCTCACTCTGCAGGGGCTTCTCCAAGGTTGATGGCATGACAAAAACCTCAGAGACACAGCACTATACCTCTCGCTTCTATACTGCTTTTACTCTAAGAGCGGAAGGTCTAGCAGATGATCAATCAGTTGTTTCCTTTGGAGATGCTTTTGAACTACCCTGCATTGCAACAGGATAGCACAGAGACTGCAGAAGCTAGTCCAATCTAAATGGAAGGCAAATAATACAATGTGTATGACATCAATAATTGAAGAACAGCAGTCGTAACTGAATGAAAAATAGCACAAAGCATGGCTGCACTGGATTGATTCCCTTGTCTTCTACCTTCATCACTGCTTCCTTTGACAGCCCCCTCATCCCCAGTCTACTTGAGTGTGAGAAATTTGCTGACGCTTGGCAGGTGGGGAGAGGGAAGAAACAGCAGACTTTTTTTGCTAGAGGTAACAACTGGAGCATTGGGAGGGATTTCAAAGATCTGTATAATCATAGGTTTTAAAAAACAAGTTGAAACAAGTTATCTCTAGGCAGAGAAACAATTCTTCATAAGGATTAAATGACAAAAGGATAGACAAATGACCTCTCAAGGTACCTTCCACACTGCCATGAGTACTTCGCTTCTTAACTGGAACATACACAAGTAAGATGTCTTTTATAGATTTTTTATTTTGCAAGATCTGTCCTAACATCTACCAGCATTAAAAAATCTAAACTGCTTCTGCAAGGAAAGAGTGGGAAGACTGAAGGAGGCCAGATCTAATTGGCTGCAGTAAAGAAAGAGAAGGAATTAATACACATGAATTTTGGGAGACCCTCTGCCTTCAGTCTTGGCTTCCCATTGTGCATTAATTCTTATCCAGATGGGCAGATTTTTCTATGGAAAAAGGATGGTAAGATCAAACCTGAACTGCTTGGAAGCCTGTAAGAGAGGAATAAAAACAAGGTGACATTAAGAATGCAGAATGTTCTGGATTTGAATTTCTCACACATGGCTGCACAAAAGGAGTTTGAAATGGAGAACTGCAAACCATGGCTGTATTTTTAGTGTTTGTACCCTCCCCTGTGCTCCTTGTCAAGCGTGACTGGAATAACACGATCACTGTCTTTGACATTCTTATTTCCTGCTAAAAACCTTAAGTATGCGTAACAAAATGGACCAAAAAAAATTTTTTTTTTTTTAACAGGCAAAGAGGGAAGAATTACCAAATTCTGCTCTTTGCCTGCTAGAGAGGAAGTGCCTCCTCAGATATAACACAAGTGTTTGATCCAGAAATCACATCTACTGAAAGCAGAAACATGATCTGAAAACAAGATATAATACAACCTATTGTAAGAACTAAGCTCAATACCAGGGCACAACTGTTTCTTCAGTTTAAAGAGAGCCACTGTCTGTTAAACCAGTTAGCAAATTAAAAAAAAACCCCAAACTATTATGTCATAAGTCTCTATCTAACATAAGAACAGCTGCACTGAATCAGATAAAAGGTCTACAGAGAGCATTCTCCCTCCAACAATGGCTAAAAGCTATATGAAGCTATTCTGGGACTACAGTAAGGTGAAATGAATAGTTTTATGACCTGTAAACCCAGTAAGATCTAGTTTCCTTTGACACTGTCCCACAGCCAGAGTCCTAGTGTCTAACAAATGCCAAACTCCGATCAAAGTTGCCTGTACTGAGCACAAAGCTCAGTACAGCATAGCAAAGCAAAAGCAAAGCAAAGCGCAATGAGCTCCTGCTATAGTTTCTCTCCTTGGGTCGTTACTAGGATTCTCTTTTTCCAGGCACTCATGTTTCTTAAACTCTCTAGAGCCTCCCATCTTTGCAATCAAGGTCCTCTAAAGTTGGTTGTGCTCAGTAGCTGGGAAGTCAGATGTTGAGGGAGGACAGACAGAGCACAGGTGCCTGCATCAGGAGACAAGGCTTAGAAGAAGAAACTGAAAACATACTCCTGTGTATTTCAGTGGATTCAAGTGAGGCCATCTATATATCCTTACAAACTGCATTTAGTCTACCAAAGTTCAGAAAACACTCAGCATCTGAAGTACCTAAATTCAATTCTTGATGGGTCAAATGCCCAGCTCAGCAGGTTAACTACCTTTTAAATTCTTTCCCTTCACATTTGTTTTTGAAAAATGAAGTTACATTTATCCTGTACTACCCACATTTTCCCATAAAATTAAGCACTAAAAGTGTACCTGTAAAACACGTTTGACCTGTTTCCACAAGTTTTCACTTAAAGGGGAGTCAAATTATCGGAAAAAAAAGTAGGTAATTGTTGAACAAACATGCAATTTCAATGGAATTACTGCAAGATCTTTTTCCACACAGCTCTTGACAAAAGAAACTGAGGACAAAGAGCAGAGAACCATACCAGTAAAAGTTTTCAACATTCACATCTGAGAAAGAACAGCAAATCCTCTCAAGTTACTCTGAAGCTCTTCAAGTGGCCTTACAAAGAGCAAGGCAACAGCCTGGGATTTAGAAGAGAGGGCTGAAGTGGGAATGACTGCTCCACAATCCATCACATCTACTCCAACATACCACAGAAACACATGCCAGAAACCCTCAATCACAAAGGAAAGTTCTCTACCTGCTGGAATATGAAAGGGAGGGAAGCAGCAGCAGAAGATATGTAAGATTATGTTAAAGAGGAAGAAAAAAATTTCCTTACTATCAAGTGGTATCACCCCAGTAATCACAAATCACTTCTGGGGATATAAAGTCTGCAGCTGCCTTTTTGGAGTAATTTTGTTTGTTGTTTTTTTGGTAAATTTGTTGGTTCAGGGGTTTTTTCCCCCCCAAAAAAAAGACTGAAGAGGCTAAATACAAGATTTAAAGAGATGAAAGAAAACAAAGGAACAAGGATTTCTCAGAAACACTTTTGTTGCCTCCTTATGTTGGGTTAAATACATTACTATTTTTCTTTACTTTCACTGCTACTTTTGAGCTTTTTGCTTATGTTGCTTTCACACAACTCTTACCATATGAGACAGAGGGAGCAAAACAGTTGTGGCACAGTTTCCTAGTTCCCTAGTTGTTCCTTTCAGTCACACTGCCCACACTAGAGAAGTGTAAAAGTTTTCTTTACAAGGCATTTTGTGAAAGTCATTAATCAATCTCCTGGAAGTCTCATATACTCTATAAAATTTCTTCTCCTTTTGTATAGCTACACTTAAGAAGTGAAGCTATCGAAGCCTCCCCTTGAAACAGTGAAACTCACTGCCACATCATTGCCACAATTCACAAGTTTAAAACCACTACACAACATCCAATAAAACATTCTTGTCCCTATTCATTATTTTAAAGTGTCATTAATTGCAAGCATAATTTTGATACTTTTCACATTATCTAGGTTATCAAAGTGACCAATTTTCTGCACAAGAGCAGGAAACGAAGTATATCAGACCAGTCGGGTCTGCAAATGAAACTCTAGATGCTACAAGAGCAGAGATTTAAATTAGTTATGCAAAAATATTTGGTTACATCCAATACTGCTCTACTGTAAAATGGAAATGCTTTTTACAGATCAATTAAATTTTTTTGCGGGGCTAGTTTATTCATCATTTAAAAAGCTAAAGTAACAAGCCTAGAAATGACTTTTCCATGACTTTTTAGAACAACAATTAAACTGCATATTTTCATGTAAGCAGATGGATGTGGATGAGTCCCTGTAACATGCATAGCCTGCATTTTGAAACTGGCCTGCTTGTAGCCTGTTACATTTGAATAACTTCCAAAATGTTACAGACCAGCTGAACTAAGGATATATGAAATCAACCCAGAGGAAATGCATTTTGGAACAAGACACACTTCCAAATCAAGCAGTAACTGTGTTCTGGCATTCCTGGACACCCTGGCACACAGCACACTAAGGAAACTAGCACCACTGAAGGGACTTCCAGCCCCTTCCAAGTACTACTGTAACCCAAGCTTCTTTCTCATTAAGGGCTACAAGTCTACAACATGCTGAACACTGCAAGAAGTCAAATGCAAAGGACAGCCATTTTAATCATCTCAGCATTAAAAAGGAGGGTGGGAAGAGTTGATGTTATACATACCTGTCTAAATTTAGCTCTAGCCTCCTTTTCCTTCATTCTTCCATGTGCAACCAGATAGTCAAACACTTCCCCTACAATTCAATAAAGAGATAGATTAATGCCAATTTCAGACTCTAGAGATTGCTCTCTAGCAGTTGCCCACAGCAGCTTCACTGGAATGACTGTACCTCAAGGTTATGATTACAGGTTGGCTCAAAAGAACAAGACACAACTGCTATGCAATTACTACACTGTCATCTCTTAAACAAGAAAATAATAAGACTTAATGAATGACTGGATATAGACAAAAAAATCCCATTTCCTTCCAATTATTTATCATGGAAACTTAGCAGCATACTTCTGTCTTGTAAATGAACATTCACAGACTTTCTCACAACAATTTATTTTGCACCACAAAAAATAGCTTCATATATGAGAACATCTGATGATATTTGTAAATACTGTCATAGTAGCACTAGAATTTTTCTTTGTGCATGTGTATAAAATTGTTCTAACCAAACCCCAAAAATCTTGTCTTTAACCTAGGCTTGGAAGAGGTACCCACAAGGAATGTTGCAACAGCGAGCACAGCAGGACACACTGAAATAATCAATCACACAACCATCAGATCTGCAAGATACACTGAGAAGGATTACTCCTGAACAAGCCCAGTGTTGTATAGCTATGAAGGACTAAAGGAGATTATCAAAGCAGTACTGAAGATCTGTTGTGTTTTGGGTTTTTTCTCTTTAATCGATCCAGTCATTTTACAACACATCAATAAGACTACAATGTTTGAGCTTTAAGTGCAGCCAACTGGCCCATGAAACACTGACATGTTTGTGAGAACAAAGGAGGTTTTCTTTACTAAAAACCAATAGTCACCTACATAAGAACTCCTAGAAACAGACTAGTACGCAGTTTTTAAAATTCTTCACTAATATGTAAAATTAATGAAAACTTTATAAGTGGATCAAATATCTAAATATTCTCTACTGAGCAAGAATACGTTGTTTTGTAGATAGCTACCTCACAAGGGCAGAGCTGAGTAACTCCATACTTATTTCTGAAAAGAAGCAACTCCCCCAGACTGGAATAAAACCCCCATATTCATACGGAAGGAAAAGCAACAATGAGCAATCCGAGGGAACATCAAGATTTTCTACAACATAGCCTTACTTCCCTCTGTAGTTATTATTAAATACTGAACTCAGATAACTCTCTCAGCTGTATTTCACAGCTGTTTCTTAAAAAAAGTTGAAGTAACAAACCTGAACACTTCTTGATAATTCAGGGAAAATGACACCAAAGACAGAATTAGCCCAAATTTATGCAAAGTGTTGCAGTTGTAGCAACAGTTTCTTTCATCCTGCAGCCACAGAGTTCATATGCATCACGCATGACCAGTATCTTGATAAAGAGAAAACATGGGGAATTGATGCCTGCAGCTGACATTAACTGCCATTCCTGTCTTGCACAACATGGCTCATGCAAAGCGTACTGCTCACAGCCTTTTAGACCAGTACAGTATGTGTATCTCGATTACTCTGAGAAAGATCCTCACTGCTTTAGAGAACCACTGGCCCTTCTACCTCCTAGAAGCTAATCACTAGATGGCAATAGGACTTCATTTCTAAGTCTAACACCATCAAACAGGACACAGATGCCTCCACAAACACCTGTACTAGCCATTTTTAACAGTATTTTAGCAATTTTGTTCCTGTTTAGACAAATCTTAGCTGAGCATTTAGGAAGCTGCTAGAAGAAAACACAGGCAGGCAGATAATCATTACTTGACTTACAGTAATTTGTTAAACTTCAGGTAGTCTAACTTCAGAGTCAGAATTCAGTGTTGATTTTCTCTGAAGAGAAGTCTCTATCTCCCTCTCAAACTAAAGAAAAGTCTCAAATATTCCCAGTTGCTGATGCTAAAGGGTCACACTGACAAACTGAGTGCTATTAGGTTTTAGTCAGCAAGGAGTAAGTTAAGCCTGAATACCTTAATTCTATCTCTGGTGAAAATATCTGACACTGCATGATGTGCACCTTCCCCTCCCCCTCTGCAATCAGGAATAAATGTTTAAGTTCCTCCTAAAACGGCCTAAGGCTAAGCCTAACAATTCTTGACAGTAGAAGGTCTGTGATTAAGATATGTCAAATGTCATCAACATCTAAAAACCAGAAGTTGCAGCACTCCTGCTTTTGAAAGCAACAGTTAAAGAAAAACAAAAATGTTTCATCTGAACATGTTTTTACCAAATCTTACACAAAATAGGACACCAGAGTAAGGAGCTGAATACAATAGGAGAAGATGACATTTATTACAAACAGGAACAACTGATGGCCAAATAAAGATTCCCATTAAATTTGAGTTGTGTATACAAAGCAAATGTTACTAAATTGCAGTAAGTTCAGAAGCTGGTTTTACAAGTTATAATTAATTATGTTGCCCAAAGAAGTCCCAGAGAACATTAAAGATTTTGCTTAATATTTTAGACTACCACGACATTATTAGTATTATATTTGCTGAAAAAGAAAGCAAAACTTCAAAGAAAACAAGTGCTTTCTCCCACCTGGCAATTTGTTTACATGTGTCATCACAGCAGGGAAGTACTTACCCCCACTTGCATATTCCATTATTAAATAGAGAGTTTTTTCGGTTTCAATGACTTCAAATAGCTTCACTAGAAAAGAAAGCCATTTATTAATCAATTAACTAGTTGCAGAAGTATTATGTTAACCCCACAGAGAATTGTGCCAGAGGAAAAAAAACACCTATTTGCTTGCTGCTTGATAATATCAGACTATCACCCTAAAGAAACTTTTTTTTTGTCTAATGGAAAATATTGTAACACATTCGGTCAACTCATACAGGACATAGTTTTCTCAAGAAACAGTACTTTTCTTCTGTTACGAGGGAAAAGCAACTAAATTAAGCAGAACTTCCACACATTTGAGCATAAGCAATAGCCATTTTTATGCAATGAACTGGGATATATGGTGACAAGTAAGTTATCAGTCAGATTGCTGACAGTCCCTTAACAATACTACATCATCTAAATTTACAATCCGGAACAATTTCTTGGCCACTTCTTGGTTTTGCTATATACTTACTTTGAATGAGAGCTGAATTCAGTCAAAATCAGTACTATACTCAAAAGGAGCAAAATTATCAGTTAGTTATGCAAATAGTAGTTTTGTGCAAAGGGACCAAACCAGGGGTTTTTTGGGTTGCTTTTTTTTTTTTTTTTAATTTAAAAAAAACCCACAGAGATCTGAAAAAGTATTTATTACTGCTACTTTACAGTAAATTGACACCCTAGTGCAGAATCATCTTTTAAACTCATACTACAACAATTTTAGCAGCAGAAAATCTAAAATTTCTCCAGAGGTGGAAATTATGTGAAAGAAACAAGGTACCTATATTTGGATGATTTAAGATCTTCATTATTCTTACTTCTCTAAAGAGCTGAAATAAATATAAAACATGAAATAAGTTAATGAAATAGGTAACACCCGTTCTTCCTAAAGCCTGATCATTTTGATATATTTTTTTTTTTTAAAAAAAGGGCAAACATTACTATTAGCATTTCAATGAAGTTTATGAAATAAGCACTTACTGGAGGAAAGAGTTGAGTGCCTGCTTCTTTTAACATCCCTCCCCAAACAAATCAACCCTCAAAAACCTGAAAACACCTATAAAGAGCTCCAGATAGTTTAGTAGAGAAGTGATCTCAGCTCAGTGGTTCACAGCCTTTTGGGGCCAGAAGATCATTATCAACCTACGCAGTTCCTGTCCACCAGTACATCTCACACCATCTTTCACCTCCTTCACAGAAAATACTGTTTCCAAAGTTTCATGAAGCCCCACCAGAGCTCCTTTTGAAGACCACTGCAGTATGTTACTGGTATGAATTCATCCCTCTTCAGTGCTTTGTTATAGTCATGGAATTACTGTGCTACAACAGAACTCACAGGTGAAAAAACAGCTGCTTATATTGCACAAAAAGTGTGTTATCCAACTACACCAGCAAAGAGAAAGATTCAAGGGGAGATGGGGAGGCAAGGCTCCCCCTCGGCCCTTCAGAAACGTTCCTACAAGGCAACTGAGACACAGCAGCATCTAGTCCTGGGTTTGTCCCTGCAGCTCCACTGACAACACTGGCAGACAACCAGCCTCCAACGCTGCTCAGTCAGTACAACACACTTGAACATACCTGCCAAAATTAAGAGCTGAATACAAACAGTGTTTTCCTGACCCCAGCAGACAGAAGAAAACACCTTTACTTCAGGGATACAGTCTCAAAGGTATCGCCTGCTCCCACCCTCTTCACCATCCACCTTCCCATGCAACAAAGACTGTACTGCTTCTCTTTATGCAAGCATTGGTGTTAGCCCAGACTGACACACAAGGTCCAGGAACAAATTTAACAGAAAAATCTCACAAAACACACAAGTCCCTCAAATAAAAACACTCCAAGTTTTCTGCTGCAGCTCCCTTGCCCATGCCAGCATATCTATTTTGACAGGATGGGTGGTGAGGGAGTATCATTGCCCGTTTCAAGCTGTAGCATGATATTACATCAACAGCACTGCATCCAGAGAACACATACCGATTGTAAGGATCTTGCTTCCCCCACCCCGCCCTGCCCTAACACAAATACCCATGTGAAGAGGGTTTTGCTTGAGTAGTTAACTTCAAGAGTTCCACAGCCTATCACATAAAGTTCACGTTCTTGCAACTGGACAACAACATTGGAATGACATTAACAAACCACAAATGAAAGCAAAGTCTGCGACTGATCAGCTGTTAATTATTTTCACCTCTGGTAACTGTCTTTTGCAGAAGAGTTTTAAGATGCACATAAATCCCTAAGCGTCATACTAAAAATGCCATGGGGGGTGTTACCAGATATAAAACATTGTTTTTAATGAAGCTGGTTAATAGCAGATGAACTAAAATAGTTCCACTTCCTCTCACAGAAAAGACACAAGATAAAAAATTCTTACCCAAAAAAAGGCAAATACTATCATATTCAGAAAACCCAAAGAATTATCCTTTTAGGCAGTAAAATATATATGGCAGTCAAATGCATAGCTGTTCTCTGCAGCTCCCCCTGCCAGCCCAAGACTCCAAAGGGTTGACCTTCTTAAGCCTCAATTATTTTCTAACAGCATGCTTCAAAAAGGGGGAGTAATCAAGAGGTTTTTATAAACCTAACACCAACTTTTACAGGAATACCAGAAATGTAACAGAGCATATTGAGCTTAATGTAAAGAGACTGAAGCAGAACGAAAGTCCACAGCTCCACAGGAACACAGACATGGGAGAAAAGAAGAGTTTGTAAATAAGAGATAACAGCACTGTTATTAACAGTAAAGAAGCAAAAAGTGCTGCTGCAAGATTTGCCTCAGGTCAGACTTCAGATAAAATGAAGACAATTAATATGTCTACATGTATTACTAACGACTCAAAAATCTGTAGGTGTACTTACTCAATAAAATTAAAAAAACATGAAACATAGGAAACAAACAGAAAACAACTAAAGAGTCAACAAAACAAAAATCCTCATTCCTTTTTGTCTTAAAATAAAATTGGGGATGTGGGGTGGGTGTGGTAGAATTTAAATAAATAGGAAAAAAAAAATTGCCAGTTGTTCTAACTATTCTCTGCTTCCTGATATTTCTGTAAAGGCTAAGATTTGAGGAGCAATCCTCGTTTCACTGCCCAACAGACCTCTCCCATGCCACTACCCCAGCTGTGAATGGCACACTACCTGAACACAGAGTAAAACTAAACAGTTTTCTAAATGCTTTTAATTATCTTATTATCCTTAAGCAGGTCTACACCCGACACTTCACTAGATGACAAGCTGCTTAAATGCAATCAGGATTGACTGATCAAGTAAATTTTTGGCCATGCAAAACAGCGTTTCAAAAATGCCACATACGTGTTTTCTTTTTCTCCCTGAGAGATAAGCAAAACCATGTTATTTCTGGAGCTTTTTCATATGTAATTAAACAAGGTAGACTACTTCACCATCTCTGATCATCAGAAATTTAAAAGCAGTTGGATCTATAGCTATTTTTTCTTCTTTTTCATTCAGTTCAGCTGAACTGGTGTATAATATATTCTAAATACTCTATTAATACTTTTAATCACAGCTCATATAACTGAAAGCCTCTGGTTAGCTTTTAAAGTTTTGAAGACAGTTTGCTTAATTCACTCCTAACTGATTGTTGCTATCTTCTACCCCCAATACTCAGATAAAACCTACTGGGTCAGACTCTCACTAAGGGCAACTCCACTGCTTCACAGATTAAGACCTTGGCTGTTATTCAGCTGTTAGCCTATTTATCATCACCTCACCCACCTAAAAAAACCCCACACATTCATAGGCTTAAATATGGGAATACAGGTAGTCATAACTGGTGCCACCAAACAAGAACAGTCAACCAAGGGCAATAGAATAAGACAGTAAAAATGAGGCTAAAATTCACAATATCATAATATAAATGAATATATTCATTACTTTTTTAAAGTATGTTTACTTGGCTGGAGCTAGCTACTTCCTCCATAGCACACGGTGCTTTTTGATGCTCTGATGCGATGAAGTCAGGCTCATACTACATTTTGGGCTGCTCTAAATATAACACTGGTCCACAGGACAACGACTCTGCATTACTAACCTGAAAGAAGCATGTCAAAAAGTAGCTTCTACATATAAGCCATTTGTTGAACTGGGTGACTAGAAACAAGCTTTTTAAAAAACAACTGGTTTTGTCTCAGAGGAAATAAAAAATAAAAATACTTGAGAATAGGATACAACCACCACCAAAATCTTTATTACAGTGTTAGTTATATAAATGCACTTCAGATTGTGCTCCCCCAGTCAGTTCAAATGTTAAACGTGGCATCTTGACACAGAGCAACTTCCACAGGGTTATCTTCAAATGCTTGACGTTGTATTATTATAGTCTATTTTTGACAGAGGAATACAATGCAAAACATCATACAACTTTCACACAGAATGCTGAAAAAAGGTTTCCCTGATTTAATTCCTCCCAAATATTATGTGCATTCTTCTAGCAAATGAAGTAGTAATTGTCATCACACAGTAAAATTCATTGCAGACAGCCAGCCACATATCTGAGGTTCTCTGCCCCAGGAACACAGAGGTGTAACATCAGAAGACATAACACAAAGGTTCTCAATACAGGAAATTATTTTCTTAGTTTTAGGAACTTACTTGCCATAATGAGACCATAAAGGCAGATGATCAACTGAAACCAGTGCTTATCAGTTCATGTTCTAATACTAAGATTAAAAACTACTCCCAACTTGTTGAATGGCTCCTTTTCCATCAACAGGAGCTCTACGTATGTTTCTAGTCAAAGATAAACATCCTTAGTCTGCCAAACAAATGAGTTTCAGCTTTGTTGTGGTCTGGTCCTTTGACTATAAGCCATGTTAGATATGGGGAAAGAATTACATTTGATTAATGCTGCTAGCTGACAAACTGAGTAAAAAAAACCCAACAAACCAGCAATAGAAGCACACACACATACTGAGTAATAATCTTGGATCAATTTGACTTGAACTTTATTATGCTGAGACATCTGAAACAGTAAGGGAGTGGGGGGAAAGAAGGACCCATCTTTTGAGCTAACGCTCTTTGAACACAGCAGAAGACAGATTAGAAGTGTCCCTGCATTAGCTATTTCAAGAGTTTCAGTAATAAATTCTTTCAAATATACTGAAAAAAGTTTGCTAAAAAGCAAGTCAGTACACTTGTCGAATGCAGAGAACCAGCATACCCTAGCCTCCTTCCCCACAAAGCAGGGACTTTTCCTGAGATGTTGTCCCAAGCCAGCTCAAGCTTGGCCTGTGTATTAGGCTTCTCCTGGTAACTGCTCACTGAAATATGCCCTACGTGTAATTTGGAGGCTCAAGCAGGAAGCCTTTATAGAATACAAGTTTGCCTCAAACAAACCACAAGTTGAAAACAGAGAAAATACTTGTTATAAACAGAAAAGCCTGGGTATTTTAAATTCTCATCCTTTTCTTGAAGCTTTTAAAATATGGACTGACCCATGGTCAGAAAGGACGTAGTCCATGTTAAAATTGATGCTTAAGAATTCTAAAAAGCTTTAAGAAAAAAATGGCCCAAACAAATGACAAAACATCTGCATATAATGAACAAATATTTGGCTGAGGAGTCAAGCTCTAAAAAAGGAAAATGGGAAGTGATTTAGAGATATTATATAGGCTTGATAAAAAATCCTTGCATATAATGGCATTGCTAATTCAAAAGAAAAAAAAACAATTTTTTTTTTTTTCTAGGAGGAAGTGAACTAGTGCAGCATCAGCACTTGTTTCCAGTGAGACCGATATTCACTGGAACTGGGTACACAAGTATATCTGGGGAGAACAGCAATTATGACTAACACCACCAGCATGGGAAAAAAGCTCTAAGAATTCCCTTTTCTTTCAAAGCAGGGAAGTACCAGTTACAGTTTCCTCTTCACTAAGCAAGAGCAGCAGAGTAGTAATTAGGTCCTAAAACAACAGTTAAGAGTAGCTGCATGTGGGCACCACAGACTTCCTCAGCAGCAGACAAGAAACCCGACTCTTCCAAAGAGCTGTGCTGCGGAATATTGAGCTGTCAGGACCGCAGCCGCCCAGAGCTTACCACGAAGGCATACCAAGAATTACTGCTCCAGAAAGCAAAGCAAGTCCTTAACAAGGTTAACCTCTTTCTGGCAGCTGAAGTATCAGTGTGGAAGATGTAATACAAAAAAATCAGAACCAGCAGCCTTAATCACCATGTGTTTCCCCACCTAAGGATGATTAGGGTATGCAGCTATACCGCAGCTGAGACACTATACACCACACCCTCTTCTCAGCACAGCCCTTCCCTCCCCACCATACCTCAAATATTTTATCGCTCTCTCCAGAAGTGCAAGATCAGAAGCACTTCCATCTTAGCTTCCCCTGCAGCTACAGGTCGCGTGCGCAGTTGGCTTCAAATGCACTGAGGATATGGCACTGCTGACAGTGCTGGTGGAAAAGGGGCAAGGCTTAACAATTCTGCTTAAGGCTTTTTTTGTAAAGTAATGCACTGTGCATTCACTCTGCTTAATATGGACAAGCAGGCATTTAATTTTAAGAAAATTACTTTCAATTTTTGAATTGAGAACACCGACATATCTTGCCAATTTTTTTCTGTGCTCCTATTACAAATGAGCTTAGAGAGGAGAACACAGGAGCAATCTCACTCTTCAAATCTGATCTGATTTATACCCTGCTATTTTGTACTATTCTTCCACACTCCCATTTAATGCAGTGGTAGACAAGACCAATTTACAAATCAGATTTTATAATCTAATTTTATAAATTGTACATAAAAATGAAATTACAAGGGAGACATGACTGGACACTGCTCAGGCTGAAACCCAGGAACCAAAGGGCCAACAATCACAGTTTCCAGCATGTGGCTTTACCAACTGAACACCTGTGACTTGTAAAAGGTTTGCTTTGTACCTTAGTAGGAGCTCAAGTCATCATTATGGCCCAGTCTCAAGATAACACCATGTGAAGAATTAAGCTTTTACATTTTTGTCTGAAAACATGGCCTCTCTACTTTTCTCTGACCATTCTTCCCATGCCCTGACCCCTTCCCTTCCTAACACACAGCTTTTGTTTCTCTTCCAAGTGCTTCAAGCATTTAACAATTTTTTCAGGTATTCCAGGTTGTGCAGATCTGCCACGCAAATCAACTTTATCTAATCCATCTTTTTACCTAATTTGCTTTTAATTTCCTCCCTGCTTACCCAGGAATTACCAATAACCTCAGGGATTAAGCTGAAAAAAATTCTAAGAAAACTGGAATCACATTATCTATTTTTATCCAGTCTACAGAGTCAATAGATAGTTGCTACCTGCCCAGAAAACAGAGCATTTCTCCTATAGGTTATTCTTTGCCTCTCAACCAAACTATACAATGTAAGAACTTGTGTATTTTTCCAATTTACTTTTGCACCATTAATTTTGATAAAAACATCTTGTCACATGATCTTTTTAGTAGTTGCATAAAATCCAAATGTGTATATTCTCCAGTTTACTCTGGTTATGCCATTTGCAGGTAAGTTCTGGGTATTCTCTCAAATAGAAATATTGCAAGGAGCTTTTTTATCAAAGTACTCAAAAGTAAATAAAAAGCCTTTGACTGCAGCACTTAAAAGGACAGAGTTAGAAAAGTCCTAGGTAAAAGTGACATTTTAATGTACTTCCTGCGGGCACTCCAAAGCAGACTGGCTTCCTTGATGAAAGAGTAGAATTTATCACTACTTACTAAAATAGATAAGGCGATACAACTGTACCAGCACATTAAACATCTGAGGCTAGAGGGGAGAAACCAGAATAGCCATGCCCCAATTTGTTCCATAAAACTGCATCACCTTTCCTGCTGCAGACTACATGAAAGGCATAGATACTGCTTGGCCTTCAGTCCAGAGGTAGTATTTTCAAGGCCAGTTTAAGAGGACAGAACATAAGCTTTATAATAGTAAGTTTAACGAAGTGACCAACATGAAGAAGGCATGGGGGCATGACCCCAAACCACGAACCTCCTCTCTACAGTTAGCGCTATGCTTAGGAGACAAAGGAAGTGGCTCATACCACTCTTTTCTCAGTTTACAGTTCTGTACAAGTTCATCTTGAACAACTGCAGGGTTGTCAAAAACATCTGTTACAAAACTAGTTATTAAATACAGTAGTCAGATGTGTGCAAGGTATGCAATGCTTCAGCTTCTCTAGCATAGGCATTCAGGGTTAAAGGAAGGAGGTGGTGAAATGAAACAAGTTACAATACAGTTGAAAGATTAAATGTAAAAACCTACCTTTTGTAGACTAGTTGGGTTCAGCTGTGTTTTGTCAATTATTTTTATGGCAACCTAAAGGAAGAGTTCATAATCAGTATTTTCCGTATGAATGCAGCATTATTACAAGATCGTCAAATCCAGTAACAGAAATGGAAAACATGAAAATGATTTAAAAAACCACTCAAGTTTAAATACAAATATATAATTTGCTGAAGAAAGTAAAACCGTTTGTAATTAACGGCTAAAGTGTAATTCAGTTCTACAGCAACAAACTAAACAGGATAGTGGAAAAACCCCTAGTATTTTAAGTGCATTAAAGCTCATAAGTCTTTTGTTTGACATAAAGACCACTACACTTATTACAGTGGAAGATCCAACACCAGACAGTGCCCCAATAGAGCAGTGTGCCTACAGATAATATTTACACAGTATAATTACACAACAGATTACACAGTGCTGACCAGGCATTGGCAGTTTGTGAAGATGTTTCTAAAAGCTGAGATTTCAGAGCAAACTCAAAGTAATTCTACACATGTTTTGCAAGAACTAAGTTCACCTTTGGAAATTTATTGATTATTTGTATCAATTTGTTCCCCAATGGATATGAAAAGGTATCACTTGTGCATCAACAAAAACCCACTGGTGACAGTACAACAATTTGGGCAAGTTCATTCCTTTACTGGTTCTTGTCTTTTCAGTAAATACTTCACAAAAATATTAAAGAACAAAATGAAAATTTCAGAAAACAATCAAGAGAGAAATTCAGTACCATGGTAACTAGTCAGAACCTCAAGATTTGAGGCAGTGAATAGGCAACAGAGACTAGTTTCAGTGCAGTGCAATTTGGATACAGGATGAGTTAGACCAGGAAAAGGGAATCTTTCTAGAATTACATGCCAATTGGTATTTTTCCTTTCTAAATTAGAGACTAAACATACCAGAAGAAACCGTGCAGAAGCCAAGGAGATGGTGCCTCTCAAAGAGGCAAGATGCTGAAACTCAGCTGATTATAATACCTCACTGGTGCAAAGCAAGGGCTTTCAATTCTCCTTGAATTTTTGGCTCAAACAGTAGATGCTGCTCCTTCCCATGCCACAGCTCCCATTTCCCAGCATCACTTTGTGCTATCTTTGCCATCTCATTAACTTGGGGTTGGCAACATATGGAATAAAGACTATCTTACATCAAAGCAAATTTATATCCCTACATTCAAGTGCAAAAACACATGGATGGATCATCATGATGGAGAGGGTAAGAGGGGAACAGAGCTCAACATCTGGGTGCATCACAGAATTATGTGATGGATATGGTGTTTTCTGAAACTAAGATTCAAGATTTATTTTGAGCCCTTCTAGATGCAAGATATGATGTCACCAAGAAGTCATCTAATAATACTTTTGCTCTGGGAAGTATTTTCTTCTAAGGTATGCTACTGAAATTAAAGATCTCTCTTTCCTGAGGCAAAATTCCATTGCAAAACCTTGAGAAATCAGTTCAAAAATACACATAAGAGATAAACACATTAAGCAATAAGTATTTTTATATTAGCAGCTGTGTATGAAACCATGAAAGATTCTTATCTCTACCTTTACGCCTGTTGAACTATCGTCACAAAGGTAACAAGTTATTAACTCCCTGCAATCTCTTGTAAATCCATGCTGGATATAGAGTGACCACTGCCTTTGTCAAGAGCAGATAATGTTATTTGAAAGTGACCTGGTATCCCAAGACTACCCATGCCACAGAAGACGTCTGTTTGCTTTGTAAGTGCATGCCACTCAGAAAAAGTTGCATTTGTGTTCCAAGCTGTACCATTCTGGTCAATCTTTGAAAGACAAACTTGTTTCAACCCACTAAGTCTTAAGGTATTGGGTTTCTGAAAAACACAGCTCACCTCTCACACTGTGCATTGGTGTCAGATGATCAGAGAGGTCTCCGACACTGGCAAACAAATTCAGCCCTGGAGACACAGGGAAGGTATACACCTCAGTCTTCTGAAAGGCAGCCTCAGAGGCCTGTTCAGTGCACTAATTATAGCCTTAAAGGCAGGATGAATTTAGTGGATTCCTATCCATGTGAACACTAAGAGTACAATGTGTTAACAATGGCTTTGAGAGCTTGAACCCGTCATCAGAACAGGGAGCAATTTCAGGTACCCTGATAAGGTCTCCAAATCATGGGCAAAGGGAGCCTGCCATCAAGAATAGTTCTGACAAGCCTGAGAAAGAAAATCCTCTGTTTTACTAAACATAGTTAGTAAAGCATTGAATTGCCTTCCAAAGCAGAAACTTTGCTCTCTTTACACAAAGTTAATCTGGAATGTTAAAACCATTTTGTGTGCTATGGCCAGTGTCAGAGAAATTCAAGTCCACCTACACTGACCGCTGCATCAGCCATCATATTCTGTGTGAGATCATTAGTAGAATTAAAATTAACTTCGCTTTCACCATTCACAATAACATGACTTAAAACATTCCTCCTACAAGACTTGAATGAGGGAGTTAAAGCAATTAGAAGTTGAGACACTAAGCAAATTGGCCAACCTGCTACCACTCAGAATGTGTTCTCCCTCTTAAATTTCACTTTTTCCAAGGGAAGAACAGAAAAAAGATGACAATAGATTCCTTGGAGTCAGACTTGGATCCTGAAAGAATCCTGTCTCACTAGGAAACTTCAACTTTCTGACTATTAATTGAACACATGCCTTTAGCGAGCAGAAGGATCCATATATTTTTGTTGTGATTCTAACCACCTCAGTAACAGCACAAGGTAGTTTTATCTTTTAGATTAATTTTGGCAAGTATAGAAAACTCAGAGGAAATATCCTTTGATAAATTACAACAGAAAAAACACAGCTTAAAGCCAATGAATTAACAAAAGTAGACTTACAATGAAGATTCCTTTTTTTTGAAAGGGCAGACAGACTACAAGTAATACTCTCCTAGACAGAGTATCTCAAAGGAGCATGTTTCCAAACATCAGCTCGATTGCAGTGAAGCTAATCCTCCCTCCATACCTCTGCAGTGAGCAGAAGGCCACACACTCCTTGGCAGGACAATTCAACCCCCTCAAGTTAAGCTGATGTTCTGATCACCCCCCAAAGGGCTAAACATTTCTCCCTTTCTGTAATTTGAGGCTGGGCTCTCATAATCCTGCAGACACACTAAAGATGGAAACGAAAGAGTCCTGGAACTTACTCCAGTTGGAAACATGAAAGCTGTATATCAAGCAACAGGAAAATTCATAGGGAAGGACTCCAGATGTAAGGAGATGAGCAATTACCCTAGAAGAATGCTTGAACAAACATACCATCCTCTCAAAAAGTGACAGAAAATTGCTGATCTGCAGCACCATTTAGAAGCTAATCATCACAGAAATATAAAGAAAGAATTGCCATAAAGTGAACTCGAACCAGACACTTAAAAGAACATTAAGAATAGCCACACAGATAACAAGTAAAAGATAAGTAGGGTTCAAATACAGCAAGGGTACAACAGAGATAAAATCTCATTTATGCATGACTCCCAAAACTGAGCATTTTATTTTAGGTTTTGGTACAAAAGATGGAAAAAAGAATAGGAACAAAGGCAGGACAGCCAGCAGGAATGAGTGTGTAAAACAGGAAATCACAAATTCAGGAAGATGAGTGTCATCTGGCTAAGGCCAGACTGAGAACATTATCCTGGAATTCTTAAGAGTTGCAGGTTTAAAGAAACAGAAGAAGCATTCTTGTAGCACAGATCTCTAACATCTATTAAGAACAAAATGGCAGCACAAGTTTAGAAACTATCAGACTATTTTTTTTTCATAGTAGAGCCATTTACCACAAAATTCTTGAGCTTGAAACTTGTGTGGAAAAAATAAGGAAACAGACAGAAGGGTTAAACACAACATATTTTCCTACAGTTAATTGTGCCCTATGGAAACACACAAGATATGACTATCTGGACTATTACAAAGCCTCACCTAGGAGGATGCAGGGAAATTACTGAACTAGATAAGCTGAAATGTCTGCAGAGCTTTTTTAATTTAAAAAAAATGGCTAAAGAGGTATCAGGTTGGGAATGAACGAGTAAGAGTTTTTCAAGGACAGGACCTGGGACCAATCTTGTTTAATATCTGTATGGGTGGCCTTGGCACGGGAAGTCAAACCATAATGATTAAGTCTGCTGAAGGAGTTAAGAGGCACAAATAAAATGGAAAACTGATATAATCAACCTTGGAGATGAGTTAGCAAAGAAAGCAAGATTCAACAAAGTACAAGGTGCTGTTGCTGATCATAACCAAAAAACATCATTGTGACAGCCATGAAAAAGGTTAGCACAATCTAAAGATTGATCAGTTAAATACTTCTGTAAGGGCAAGGGTAAATTAATGACACTGGGGAAACTGTTACCCAGAATACTGTGAACAATCCTAGTCATACAAATCTAAAGTATTTAATTATTAACCATGCTGTACAGTTCACCTATCGAGAAACTTTTACTCATCTCACAATTTAAGAAAAAGTTTAAAATACCTTCAAGATATTCCTATAAAACTAGCTTAATTGTTCCCTTCAAAGGAATGCCACTCATTCTAAGTAACCAGGACCAATGGCCACGGCCTGGAAAATATTTAAGCTCTTGATTGAATGATGTCTATTTCATGAGAGTTAAAGAAACTTAGTAATTAAATCTTTCCAAATTTGGCCGAAGATTTTACACTATCACTTTGTTGAAATTTGAAACAAAAGTAATGAACCAGAGGTCAACACACAGTTACAAGCAAGTAGAAGAAAACATAGTTCAATTCTGGCAAAACATTGCATGACACACAATACCTACCTCCAACTCCTATACCTCTAATAAAGGCAAAGAAATACTAACCAAGTACTTGCATTTCCTGTGTTAAGTATCAGTAAAAGGAGGAGGGAACTTAAGTGGAAAGCAATTAACCAAAAACTCTGTCTATAAACTGGCACTAACTTTAACAACAGAAGACAACTGTTGATCACCGGAACTGTTGGCTTAAAAAAAATCCCTTCCAACAACGTTTGCAAAATGATGTCCCCTCTGTTCCTCCCAGTGCTACTGAACTCTTTATTAGCTCAGAAAAAAGAAATTCCCTTAAAGCGCTGCAGTCAGCCACATCACTTTCTTTAAGTCCTTGCTGGTATCAGCAAACATTTACTTCATTGGACAGGTTTGGCAAGAAAGGTCAATGAGGTGCTTCTCCCCCTTTCAATACGTAAAGTTGCTATTAATAAAACAGCACAAAGAAATACCTTCTCGTAGCAAGCAAACAGTACTACAGGTCACCAAATCAAACCATCATTAAGTACAAGTTATTAATTACATTGCAATGGCATGCAGAAACTAATTATGGAGCCGAGTAAGACACTACGAAGATTAACAAGAGAAAGCTTGTCTATATCACACAACACAGAGCAAGACACACAAACCGGCTCCGAACAAACTGGAGTGTCTTCCCAAGGCTGCCCAGCACTGCAGACACTAGCAGAACTCCTATGAAATGCATTGCTTTGGCAAGAAAATACTGCGCTTGTGCTGCTCAGACCGTAATCAAGAAGATATTAATTCTCATTCCTGACTTCCTCTCCAAGACAGCCCTGCATTGTCCTGTATAGAGACACCAAGGGACAGTCTTTCCAGCAAACTTCTTTAACTGCTATCAGGAATGAAGGATTTAGCAGAGAATTCTAGTAACTTGAACACAATTCAGTTGGATGGGGACTTGTCACAAATACAAATCAAAGACACATTTTCAAGATAAATTGTTTTGTAATCATTACTAAAAAAATAGTTCTTTATTTTTTTCTACATCAGCGGCAATCTCTCTAGTAAAATGTGCTAAATGTTCACAGACTTAGATGATGCTCTTGTAAGAAAACCTTCACACCTACTGCAATTCACTGCTGTTTACACCCATACCACTTTACCTCTCTGCCAGTTAGGATGTGCCTTGCCAGTTTTACTTTTGCAAAATTCCCCTTTCCAATCGTTTTAAGGAGTCTGTAATTTCCAATATGTGGCTGCTCATCTGCGCAGGAAGCTATAGAGTTCCTGCAGCGAGCTCCAGAGCGCCCAGTTCGAGAGGAAACTTCCTGCCGTCCGTCTCCATGGGACGTGTGCTGCAATAAAACATATACAGATAAGGCTGAGAAATAAAAACACATCAATGACAAGAAGCATGTAACATTCAAAAACATCAGCAACACCTTTGAAAAAATCTTCAAAGGATCCAACTCAGACTTCAGGTTCATGCTGAACTTTGTTCTGATGGCAACAATAAAGAGGTTCCCATTTCATAACACAATATCCATTTCATCACCTGTTAAGGCCAAGTGGAACATCACCTGAACTGCAACAATACTTAAACATTTTTAAGTAACTTATGTGGACTGACAAATCAGTTATGGAACACGGAGGTGTTTGATATTATTTCCCATTTGCATTACTGTACCTAACTAGAGCAGGAAAGCCTTTGGAAAGGAGACATGAACAAAGCTTTTCCAAAAGTACACACCGTAAAATTTTCACCTTTACTGAACAGTTTAATACTACTGATGAAATATTAAAAGGTTTTCTTTTTTTCTCTTGTACTAGACTCCTGTTCCTACAAAACTTCATGCCTGAAAACACCCAAGACAGCCTGGAGAACAAGGGAAGAAATCTTACCAAATGTAGAGAACCCTCAGATATAATTAGGCTGAGCACCAGTTGTAGAGATCTGAGATACGTCTGCAATCTATTAAGTTCCTTCCACTTAGTTTCCTTAAGCAGCTATTAGTTGTAAAAATGAAGGGGTATATATAATGCCTATAACAGTCTTTATTCATTGGATCAGATGGTTAAGATAACAGTAAAGTATTTTTTTCATTTCCTGACAGCCTGTTTATGAAAGAGCAGGTCCCCTCATGTCCCTTAGTTCTCAACTCATGGTTGAGATCTACACATCAACTTCACTCATTAAAGTATTAGAAATGCTCAGTAGTCTGCAAATGTGGAGCAAATGTCTGGCTACACAGAAATCGCTAAATTCAGTCATCCCAGAAATCCCAGATCTCACTCTTCTACTGCTACTACTACTCTTGCTGAAACCCAGAGGGGACAACCAAAACTCTGGCATACAGCAACACTCAATATGAAAATCACTGTGGCATAAGGATGTGAGATCATAATCCAAGAGCTAATAACCATGGTACAGGCACAAATGAACAAATCCATGCTTGCACGACACTTGGCAAGTTTCACACTATTTAATAACCTGATGTAACCTTGTGACCATATACTCTGGCATCTTAAGTTCCTTGGTTTGTTAATTTGAGTGCAACAGCTGTGATCAAATTGTTTTAAAAAACATATTCATTTCATTTAAGAAATACTACTGATAGAAGGCTACAACTACTCTTGGAAAATTTTTCAATAGTTACTATTTAAAAAAAAAACAACAAACCACACACTGTGGTGTATATAATGTTTTAGTATAGAACTGGCTTTAGCTTCTCCTTACTGCCTGGCTACTGCATTGTCACCAGATTTGTGCTTCCCATATAGGTACTTAATTACTATGACCACATTACCCCTTCACTTTAGGTTTTTATCTATATACATATCTCCCTAAACAGGCTGTTTAAGAATGATTAAAGACAATGGAACATTTCCTGTAGTTCTTTTCAGAATCCTCTCCTATTTTTCCAACATCTTTTTGTGGGGCTCATGCTGGAACTGGACATGCCATACCAACAGTAGATGTAGTAGGACTAAACACAGTGACTGCATCTTCTGTTCAACACTCTACTGATTTTTACACAGACAGAACTAGCCGCCTTGGCAGAAGAGCATCTGTATCTGACCACCTAACACTGACCCTAACTTTTTTTAACAATTATTACTTCCCACCTCCTTAGCACACAAAATGACCTTCATTCCTCATTCCTTACGTGCATGATCTCACATTTGGCTGAAGTGAAATGCAGAGCTTCCTTACGTGCAGGTTATTACGTGTTCCCAGTGACTGGCCCACCCTGCCCTATTTAATATGCGAGCAATCTTTATCCCAGTTTTCAAGAGCAGTAGTACACATTTCTTCCAAACCACTAATAACTGGCACAGGAACAAGAAGCACACCCGTAACAAGATCCAGTAAAAATTCAATGCTTGATAACAATTCATTGTTCTCAATAGTATCTTGAGACCTATAACAACTGCGTAACTGTTTATCAATCAGTAATTCTCGAGGAAGGACAAGAGCAGTTGCCCAGCTGAAGGAACTAGTAAAGCCAACTAAATCCTCTACCAACAATTTCACTATTTTGCATGCCCTCAACGCCAGGACGGTGCTGGTTGTTTAGGCCATCTTAGTTACACCTCTATCTACTGGCACAGCAATGCCAATCCTCTATACTTCCCTAAACTTTGACTTCTAACAAACCTTGCAGCACACAATGCAGAGAACTTCTCTGTCAGCTCCTTTGCTACCTTCTAGTGTCAAATTATTCAGACCAGCTCGAAAAAAACAGCAACTGCTGATGCTAGATGCTAACATCCTCCCCCACAGTGCTACCCCCAGCAATCAGGGACCGGGATGTTCTGTACAGGCCCATGAAGGTATTTCTTAGATATATTAGAGGAAGGCTTTTAGTTCAAGTACAGCATCCCAGGAATACTGCTGTACTGCTTACACTGCACTACACCAAGATGATAACCTACCTCAGAAAAAGAAGTGTATCAGAACTATTTAGACTGTCGCCCTTTCACACATGGGCATGCGGCACAGGCACACAAACTAGCTTCAGCAAGAGCAAGCCTGCCTCCAAGCAGGGCTTATTAGCTTAGGCTCTCCAGCAGATAGATTTAACAAGTAGGTTGCTTCTGAACGACACAGCTGACTGAAAACAGAGTATCTGCATCTGTGCTGTCTCGTGCTTGAACCAACAAACTGTGTTAGACCTGAGCTAGCATATGCAGCAGTTGAAATGTGTACAGGTTATTCAGAACTCATCATACTCATATTATATAAACAATATTAGGTAAAAGAAAGATTCTGTTATACTAACAAAATCTATTTCACACAGTAAACCACCCTAGTTATTATATCTTGAGAGCTTCACTGTCCTCTGTTGAAGAATGACTTCTTGTGTTCTATCATTTTTTTCATGCTTTCTAGCTTTACACTTAAGGGGAGGAATTAACAGCTGTGAACTTATTTGGAATAGCGTTGATAAATTTAACACAATCTCCCTGTATGGAGGTTTGCATTTCCACCCTAACCCAGATTATTTCTTTTCAAGAATATGACCTTTTTCAGCTGTGGTTTCTGAATATCAAGCTGTGTGTTCCTAAGCAGTTCAGTTCTCTCCAACTGACTTGCTCACAGCCGTGTTTCACTCTGTAGAAATCTGTCCATTTACAACCGTATCTAATTTGGACTTCATTTCACTTTGCATAAGTAAATCTATTAACAAGTCTTTCCTCTGTCAAATACAAGATTATTATATTGAAAAGAACACAAGCTTTCTAAAAACTGCAGTAAACAGCTTCCCATTTTCAACATGGATTTTCTTTTGTTGATGGAAATGAAGAAAGAGGAGGGCTTGGTAGCATACAGTACTAAAAGGCATAAACTCAAAACTGAGCAAAAGTCTTTCTCCCACCCAAACCATTTTCAAGAAGCCATGATAGGTAGATGGGAAGCTAAATGGTGTAGGCAAAAAGCAAAAATATAGATGGTCCAGGAAAAGTTCAGGTCACACATTGGCTGGTATAGCATTTGGCTGTACTCAGCTACTTTCCAGGGTAGCTTCCTCAGCAAACAGATTAAGAGCTCCAACCTCAGCCTGGAGAAATAGTAACAGTATCCTCTGCTCTCTAAACTGAGATGCAGGTCATCTGTCTTTTTCCCAGGCAGGCCCTCACCTCCTTGGGTTTTGCCTCTGTCACCCCCTGACCCCCAAAGATACTGTTCAATTTCAGGCTTCTTTCCCAGGTCCACATTCATATGGCTTCAATAAGAAAGGGTGGTTGTTTTAAAAACATAAGATTGAAAACAAGCATGTGTTTATTTGTAGTAAGTCTCCATACATTGCGGTGGGTGAGCTCTATCTCCTGGACATGCATTCTGTGTAAGGGTAACACTCGTTCATGACACTCACCATGGCTGAGGGATTCCCAAAACACCTGTCTTCATGCAAAGACAGACCATTATACTGCAGATGGGGAATAGAAGCAAGGGGACTGGGTACTTTGTGTGGCTTCAGGCTAGCCAGAGTCACCATCTCTTTTAAAAAAGAAAAATCTCCTGAAATTCACTTATGACAAGAAAGCACTTTCTTCCGTATCTTGACATGCATCAGATTCCATTTCAAAATCTTTTAAATACTTTAAACAGAGGGTTTTTTTCCACATAGTAGGACGGTTCCCTACAAAACTATCAATTTTCAAGCCAACAAGACAACCTCTCCTATAAACCTTTCTCCTCCTCCCCCCCAGCCCCACCCTGGTATTAATCAACCCAGAAGGAAATGGAGTAAAACATCTCCATTTGTGAAAAACCTTACTGTGAGTGAGGGACTGAGCCTAAGACCAACTATATTTAGAATACAACACAAAACCCACCTTTTCGCAAAAGCCTTCCCCCAATGATGAGCCGACATCCTTTCATAGCCAGATAATGATTAGCATGAAGAGAAAGAAAAAGAAAAGAAAGTAAAAAGCAAATGAAGTATGAAGGTGCCAATAACTGAAATATTTTTGGTAGATGTTAGCTTTATCCAGTATCTGTATGACTAGAGATATCTTAACATTCAGAGCATTAGAAACACACACGGCAGAGGATAACTAGTATCAAAGTTGTTATACTGCTTAAGAAGGTGCCAACAGCTCAAAAGAACCTGCAAGAGACAGAATCTGATATCCATTGGAAAAGCTGAAAAACATTAAGAAATTAGAATGCCCAAGACCCGCAAAAATCCATGTTTATTTACAGTAAGTAGGAAGCTTTCTTTTCTAAAACAAGGAGGACAAACGTTATCAACATTTTTTTAAAGCATTTATTTTATACAATAGTGAAAGCTAACTTCTTATCAGCGGAATGAACTAATAAAATGTAATCTTACAAAAGTCTCTAGGAATGTTTATTACCTTAGCTGTTACCTCATCTTTGTATGAAATACTATGAAGTGATGTTATAGAGTTTCTTGGGAAGCTGTCAGACCAGTAACAATCATGATCGCCTCGCTCGATCCAGCATTTTTAATTATACTGAGAAAAAACTTAAAGCCTACACCTTACAATGTTAATAATCTAAGCATTCCAGGACACGATGAACATTTGACACAGTAAGTTGATTCATTACCCTAACTTGGGTACACAACATAAAAATACACTGTAATTTCTGGGTGTGCACTCCCCACCAGCACTCTTATAGAAAAGCTTATCAGGAAACATGTCATGTTTTTTTTAAAAACACAAAAATATTTTAAATGAAACATGCAAAGGCAAATTTTACTGCAGCTCTTCCTAACAGTGTGTTGTATTTTATTTCCCATTTATCATTAACATCTTTAAGAACATGCAGAGTGCTGAGTACTACTCAGTGTCAGAGAAAAAAGGTTAGCCTAGGGGCATTCACAGAGGTAGCATCTTACTGCACAGATACATCCGTGAAACAGCACAGCAGGGCATCCTGCAACTGCTGACGAAGGAATTCTACTGGAAAGTCAAAACACAGACTTACATTTCTGGCAACCACCAAGAGGTGTCACAGCAAACACTCAACCACAATTGTCTATATACTAGTTACCGCTCTGGGAATCCCTAAGTCATTGTATATTATAAAATATCACATTATTTTCCTATATTATAGAATAGGAAGACATCAGGTGAAGACATACTGTATTTGTCCTGATTTTACTTCCCTCCTACCACTGACCAGGGCACAAATCAGGACACTGAGCAAAGTCTATTTTGTCACACTCAGTATGCCTATGCTGATGTTTGCATAGCCAATTCTTTGGTTCCAGTACATATAATTAAAAGGCAGTTTTTAGACTAGCTCGCTACATAATCAATCTTAAGGGTGAACAGTCATGGCTTCTATCTCATGAAATGTTAAATGATGTCCTACAAAAGAAAATGCTATCCAATGTGGTGTTAAAGTTACCAATCCATGAAGGCAGATTTATTCACTGAAGTGCGTTACAGCCCTACCATTATGAATGCTGTGACCGAGTGGAACAACTGAGAGGGTCAGAATTCAGCAAGGGAGACAAACAGACCCTCTAGAAATACATTATAGCTGGTAAAGGAGAGAAAACAGTAATTTGGATGCTTCCGTTGTCAAAAGGTGAAGAATTCACTGTGCAATTCACAGCCTACTGTAGTACTCATTCATTTAACCAGTGTGACACTTCATGAAAATGAGTGGTTAGTTTAATCAGGTCATATTTGTCAAACAATCAGTTTAAAGGGAGAACCTGTAGAGTAAATAGAGTTTTTATCACACACAGGCTATACCTCTAAACACACATTCCTATTTCTCCCTAAACTCAGCAGGGAAGGAGAAATAAAGGAAAAAACCAGAAGTAACAGTCAGGACAAGGCAGCTACAGCTCAAGCACAGCAGCGCACCTCTCTAGAGTGGGCAGCCTAATGGAAGCAGACTATATGGACTGGCACACAAGAGACTCACTTGGCAGAGGGAGCATTACTACCCGAAGTAACACTTTGCACACTCACAATTCTGGCCACAGACTAGCAGTGGGAAGAGCTAGTGACAACCGCACCACTGCCCTGAAGACCAGGGCAGGAGAGCGCCGACAGCAAAGCACCAACAGCCTTCAGCAAGGAAGGATGCTCCTCTTCACAGACATACAGGGTCTGGCTCAGGAGTCCTTTCCATGTACAAACACTACAGCCTCTGCCGATGTATTTGACATCATTTGGTTCATACTCTATACAGCATATGAAAGAGAGTGAATCTGTAATTCCATGATTAGCACCGAACAACACAACAGTGAAGAAATCCTGCTTATATAATCAAAAAGATAAGTCTGGTGCCGGTTAGAAAAGCTTTTTAAAAGCTCTTTTGTTGCTTCACATTATCAAGATCTGACATTCATCATATCTTTCCAGCCAAAGTTTCTTTACTGCTGATTAAAATGGATATTTATTGACATCAGCCTGGGGTATAATAGCTGAAGAGCCAACCATATTCTATTCTTCATCAACAATACTGCCAACTAAGTTGTTTCCAGAATCATCACTGTCAGTAATTACATGCTAAACAAAAAAAACCCCTCACGGTTGATTTTCAAAGACCACATTGAGCTTGCAGATAGAAAACTTTGTTTAGACTTTAACCCTGCAGGAACAAATTTTATTTGAAAGTTAATTTTTGTTTATATGTATATATACACACACAGAGCTCAACAAGTTGCAGCTTTACAGGCCAAGAATTCTTCTTAACCTAAGGGTTTCATCTAGGAGACTGACTGGAGTGTTATCACAGGTGTACTCAGTACCTTTCAGGTTTATGCTTTATGAGTAATGAGCATCTATTCATCATGTGTTCTAAAGATTTTTAGTGTCAAATGATCTCCACACTAAGCAGAGCCAACCTTGATATGCCATGAGCCTGAATAAAAAAAGCGACCTCCATTTTTGATCTGGCTGACATCCATGAGGCAGCATTAACTTCACTTGAGAAGAGGAAGTTGCAGACACATGCTACTTATATGAAATGGAGATGTGGAGAGACAAATGCCTCCACTCTTAGAATTCTTTTGACTTGAGTCACCTGAGACATGTAGTCAACAGGAATCGTCTGCTCACATCAACACAAATATGTCTTTTGACTAGAATTAAAATGGATAATCAAGCAGGTTAGGATATTAGGTGAGTGGGTAAGAAAGACTAGGAAGACATCTACAAAGTTTAGTGTACTAAATTCCGTATTTCCTTGTTTATTTTCTTTCAGTAATTTCTCTACTTGTGCTCTGTTTTTCCGATTGCTACTTCTTAAGGCAACAATTTAAGTCATGTTCAGTAGTGCTAATAAAATATATTAAGTCTGACTTTTTAACAACTTCTGGAACAAGGTCCTGTAGCTTAGTTTTTCTGAGTTACTGAAATAATGTAACAAAGTCCAAAAAGAAGGTTGCTTCCTGGAGCAGAACACCACGATTTGTGAAAGGTGCACCACAGCAGTTACATATCTCTGTAGTTGTGGCATAACGCACGTTATCTTAGCCCTAGGGTGCTGTGCTATGACTAGCTTAAATCAAACCAAAAATAGTAAGAAACATTTCTAGCCTTCCCCACCTGAACCGGACATTCCCATCCTCTCCTCTGTGTCAGTATTTGCAGCCACACACAATGGGAAGAAACGCACTTTTCTTAAGGGCTTGTTCCAGTCAGCTCAGAAAGCTGACCAGACTCGTCGTACAGCCCCGCAGTAATTAGTGCTGGCATAAACCGCAGGTGGGAAGAGGCAGCCAAGGCTGACGCCCCCAGCAGCCTCCTATCAGTTCGAGCTGACAGTGAAACCAAATGATTAAACAACACTGCATAGGCTGTTTAGCAGAACTGAAGAATGAAACTTCTCACTTCAAAATGTGAAAATACTAGCAGTCAGGGACTCACAATGTCACACAACCTCATCAGGTATTTTTTGAGTACAAACACAGTACGGGACCTATCAGGCATCCCAGGCAGTATGAAATGCACAAAAAGCATTTTCCTGCTCTGTGAAAGTTTGGAATTAAAAAACACATCCCAGATTAATTCCTAAAACATATTTTATTTCTAGGTATTTTGTCACCTTCACCTAATTTAACTCAAACCAGAACATTTATGACAACTGGTGAAAAATATGGAAGAACATAGATGGTCCCTGTAGAAGAAAATCTACCAGAACTCTTGGCTACAGGCATGCTCCCCTACTCAGCCCCTTCTATAAAAAAAAAAACAAAACCCACAACACCAGGATTTCATGCTACGGAAGAAAGCATTCCGATTACAGATCTATCTGTAATAGGAGAAGACTGATAAATAATATATAGAATAATGTGAGCTTGCATATTTGTCTGCAAATGATCTAATGCATTTCATGGCTAATTGGTAATAAACCAAGACGTACTGCACTAACCTTCACAGTATCTTAAAAGTAGATTTTTGAACCTAACCCTGCCTTTACTAAGCCTTTTTAAATTAAAAAAAAAAAAAAAGATACTTTTACTGCACAGAATCCTTTTGTATAGGCTTGTACAAGCACAGTTGCCATCACACTGGCATTTTTCAATAGCAAATTTTTCACATTAGGCACAGTCATGGAGATAAGAGTATATTTTAGTCTCGCTTTTCCTCAAATTACTTAAATTTTTAATTTGGATTGGCTTGCAGTACCAACACATTCAAAATGGTTACCTTTTTTCCCAAAAAAAACACAGCTGTGCAATGAACACAGAGGTTCAAATGCAACCGTTTAGTCTAAGATTTTTCAATTTCACACTCCTTAAAAAAAAATTCTACTAACCTCCATACCACCCATATTTCCTTGTTTCTATCTACAGTTTGCTATCATCTTCCCACTCTTTGGGAATTTTTAAAAATGAGTATTTGTCCTACTCCACACAATCTTGTTCCTTCTCCTATTTCTTTGTCACTAGTTGTCCTCCATCCTGCCATATGTACCTTCTTCTGTGCCTCCTCTTCTGTTTTTCTACCATCTATCTTTCTTTTCCATTGTGCTTCCACAGTCTTCCTCCATCTTCTCTCCCTTCCTCCTCATCACTAGTAAAAGAGGCTCACTCATTCTTCTGTCACCTAAAGATCCTTCTTCAGTGTCTACCTTGTCTCCCAGTTTTGGATGAAAGAGGTCTCTGCTGCCTCTTGCTTTTTCTCCCACATACAGGACATAATTCTGAAGAAGACAGAAAAATCTGATCCTCTCATTCGCTTTTGTCCCCTAAACAGCTGGCAGCCATTGCTGCACAAGACATGGCCAGTGAGGAGCTGCTCTCACCTTCATGGTGAGAAGCCAGCTCATCACAGGCCAACAGCCAGCTTCCAACTGTCCAAGTGTGAAGTTCCTATGATCACAGATCATCTGGGATGCCTTTCCTCTCAAAACCAGGTGACTCGGAGCCAAATTCTTTAATCTCAAAGGCACTAAAGGCTTGATAGCTGTGAGTGGCTTTTAGGGAAAATCGCTGTGACAGTATTTCCACTTCAGCAGTATACGTCTCAATAAGAAGTGGTATACACTGCCTTAAAAAAAAAAAAAAAAATCAAGTACTGACAATTAGACCTTGTCTGTTCAACAGGAGTTGCCAACCGCTGAACGTGGTTAACTGCAAGCACAGACAATGATAATTTACGCTCACCGTCATTCTGGAGGCTAACTTCATTTTCAAAACTGCAAGTATAGGCATGGATAAGCTATGATCAGCACGCTTTAACCAGATTCAACACCAGCCAAGTCTTTGTCAGCAGTGGTAACCTTCCAAGCAGAGAGAGGGCATTAAGGGGGTCCATAACCATGGCCCAAAGGCTAGCTGAATACCTTGGCACCTATTAAGCCTCTTCCCACCTGAGCTTCAAAGAGTTCTACGAATATTAACTGACTGGATTTCTATTAGGTGAATGACAATTAAGGGCTCAATTTACCTGCCAACAGAATACACCCAGCTTTGGGGTGAATGAACAGGTAGCTTAAGTATCAAAACCATCCCATTTGGTATTGAAACAGGGACCTGGCATTTAGAGCTGTAGGGGTAATTCAGATAGACTAAATGTCAGATTTAAATTTAGTTTTAAGCAAGGCTGAACAGAATGCATTTCGGTGAATTTCTATATAGCTGGTGGCCAGAAGACCAAAGACAGCTTCTTGAGGAATAGGGTATTGTACTAGGAGGTTGGTTCAATAGATTTGGCAAGTATTCGGCTTAATCACTCCCTGTCAATATCACTACCTAAAGGTATTTCTGTGGTCACCAGCCCAGATTACAGCAGTTGAAAAATATGCCTTAATCTAAACCTAAGGCAATTCATCTGCAAGCAAGACAATCCACGTTGTTACATCATTAAGATTACTAAAGAGAAGTGTTAGACCAATATTTTGAAGCAAGAACAAGGTGCCCGAAGTGGAAGGCATGTAAAAATCTAACTTCAAGTGCTAGAACACACAGCTTGTGAATAATGTATTTCCTCAAGCACATACTAAGTCTTTCCACCGTTAAGCTATACATAATAGAGTTTGAATTAATTAGAGAACCTGATCTGAACACTTTCTAAAACAATTTACTGGGTGGCCTCCACACATATACATGGAGCTTGAAAACCTCAGTCAGGTTTGCTTATAGACTAAAACAATTACCCAGATAAACTCTGTATAGTATTCTGTAGAGTATGCTACAACTTCAACACTCCCCATGGCATAGGAAGGGCTGCATAATATTTTAATTATTTTCTTCCACAAGGCAGGAAGCTCATTGAAATTTTACAACCAAATATGCTTAGTTGGCTTTTTGCTCAATACAGCCCTTAGCCTGCAGGTTGCATCTAGTGCTAAAACAAATAAAGATCACAGAAGTTAGAAGTGCCTATTATGTCAATAAAATCTAAATCCCTAGTAATGCAGTAATTGTTCCATGCAGCATGTTTTCTAATGCTTTGTCTGGTCTTGTTTTAAACAATGGGGCTACCATCACTTTTCTTGGACTGCTTATGGTCTGGAACAATCCAACAGTTTTTCCCGATCTTTAACCAAAGTTTCCACTTTTTATGCCCGTCCAAACATAAGAAGCCCTCGCAAAAAAAAAGGATGCTAAGCTTGACAGAGGAGCTATCTTCTAAAGAATATCAGACAGCCTTTACAGAAAGCTGGATACAAAGTTCACTGATCGACTCATTTTATACTAGAGTGAGTGACAACTCCCTTCTGTTTATCGCTTGGGGACTATGCAGAAAAACGGTTAGACAGGATACACCAGGATCAAGTTTTAACTTAAAAAGAAATACAGTTCCTATCTGCAGAAAGGGAGTCTCCTACTGAGCTTCATTTATGGCTATCTGCTTATGTGGTAGGACTACTTCCCCCCCCCCCCCTTTCTTCCTTTAGCATACGACCTGTGCAATTGTTAATACAGTGTTTGACTCAATCTTGCAAATAAAGCATCAATTCTTAAACCCTGGCTTTATTAAAGAAAAAAAAAAAGGGGGGGGGGGGAGAAGGACAAACAGGGTGTTATCTGAAAGGTAATTCCAATAAAGAAACCCTTTTAATGTCATCTGAACAGGTGACTAGTCTAACAGCATCATTATCATCGAGAACCCTGCAAATTAAGCAGGGAAGAGGCCTATTATCTAGGTCACCTAGACCACCCCTACCAAAGCAGAATTACTCCCATCCGTTTACCGGAGGTTTATTCGGCTGCTTTTAGCAATAAGTTTGCACGTAAGAAGACAACAGCCCACCAGGACCCCCCCTCCCCACCGCGGATCTTCTCTCCCCCGTTACCAACATAACCAACCCGATCCTCGCCGCCGGAGATACCCCAATAAAGCGTCAGAGCGGGGACACCGGGTTTGGGGGAGGGATGTCCGCAAACGCTACAGGCGAACCATGCGGTGGGGGCCTTGAAAAACAATTTAAAATAAATGGGCAATTTGGGCACAGTACGAGCGGCAAGAGGTTGATGACAGCCCTCCGCAGGGCGATGCCCTTTCCCCCCCCCGCTTGGCCGGGGCCCGGTGCCCCCGGGCCGCGCCCCGGACCGGCACCCCCAGAGCCGGCGGCGCCGGGGGAGGGGGCGCGGGCCGGTCCCCCCGCGGCCGGCGGTACTCACGTTCTCGGTGTCGCGCTCGTTCACCGTGGGCAATGGAGTCCGAGTGGACATTTTACTTCACTCGGGCGGCCGCGCTGCCCGCGACGGCGGCGCGCACACACACACACACGGGCCCCCGGGCCGGGCTGCGCGTCTGCTCGGAGATGGTGGTCGCAGGGAGCCACCATGAAGGACGAGGTGGCTGGCGGGGGGCGGCGTCGCGTCGGTGCCCCCCACCCTCCGGCGGCGCCCCACGCCCGAGCTAGATTCCCCTCAGGGAGCGGAGCGGCCTCGCCCCCTCCGAGTCCTCCGGGCTCATCCTACAGCCAGGCCGGGGTCCGCGGGGGTCAGCAGCGGGGAGAGGGGCGCCTCATCAAGCGGGGAGGGATGGAGCCGGGGGAAGGGAGGCGGCGAGGGAGCGGCTCCGGGGTGTGCGGGGAGGGGGGAGGGAAACGCAGGGCGGGCGGGGAGGAGGAGGAGGCGGCAGCGGGGCGCCGCGCAGCCCGGCTGCTCTGCCGGCCCCTCTCCGCCGCACGGCGGTTAGCGCAGGCCCGCCGCCGAGGGGGCTCCCCCTCTCCTTCCCCCGCCGCGGCCCCGCTTCACCAGGCCGCCGCTGGCATCCCGGCCCGCCCCAGGCTCCGAGAAGGCCGGCACCCCGCGGGCCGCGGCCGGGCTGGGGAAGCTGGGTGGCCGCCCGACGCTCGCCTGCCTGCCCCCCGCCCCTCCGCCGCTCCCGGACGAGCCAAGATGGCCGCCCGGCTTCCTCCGCGCCGAGCCCAGCTCCGACATGAACCGGAAGCGCCCGCCCCCCGCCCGGCCGCGCCGGGGAGGCCGGCGCCGGCGGCTTGTTGCTAGGGCCCGCGGCGGGCTGGGCCGGGGGGCAGCCGCGGCAGGGCCCCTCCGCGGGTGGCGAGCCCCCTCCCCGTCCTCCGGGGATCGGGTGGCTGGAGCCTGCCCGTCCCCGGCGGGGCGCGGCCGCGTTTCGTCCCCCGGAGCAGCCCCGGGGCGGCGCGGCCGGGACTGGGGAGGGGGGGGGGGTCTCTCCTAAACAGGCCCTCGGGGAGCTGCGGGACCCCCGGGGCGGCCGGGCCGGGGGTGGGAGGAGAAACAGTGTGAGCCGGGCGGGGCGGGGAGCTCGGGTGTCGGGGAGCACGGTGGGGCAGAGGGGAGGAAGCCGCTGGAGAAATGGCAGCATCTCCTCCTTGGGCAGCCAGCCCTCGGCCGGAGAAGGGACGCGGGGCCAGGCCCTGCTGCCCGCGCACAGCCAGCGGCGGGAACACTAACGTGTAGTTCCAGGAACGTGTCTGCCGTGCAGCGGCGGCCAGGGTTTGGTCCTCAGGACTTCGCCAAAGCATGTCCTCCCTTTTCTTGGACTTGGCCAACCCAGAAGATAGTGTGTGGTAAAGAAAGGTTCTCACACCTGGGGGGCTGAGGCTGGTGTTAGCAGCTCTCACCTGCTGCAGTCCGGCGCCCAGAAGGTGTCCCAGCACTGCACTTTCATACCAACTGGGTGCTCTGTTCATTTGGTGGAGGAGGGTGGAAGCCTGGGCTATCAAAACATGCTTCATGTATCCAGTCGTTACTCTGCACTATCATTTCTAAGTGTACAAGGAAGATCTCAGTATAGTTACGAGTAGATCTAATTATGAATTAAAAGTGAGAAGGAGAAATAACTTGTATTTATTCAGCATATAGATGGCTTAGAAACAAATCTTTTTTTTACAGAGAAAATATGAGCCTCTAGAAAAAAAAAAAAGGTAAATCTGGTGAGATTTGTAGAAACTTGGCACCTCTCGAGATCTGTCAGCCTAGTGATAACATTTAGTCTTTCTAAAGCATAGTTTATCTGACAAAGTTTATGTCTCTTACAAATATTTACCAGCTTAGCCTTGAAATCCATCCTACAATGTAGGTAATATTTTCCTCACTTTTAGAGATGTGAGCAAGGAAAGATAGCCTTTGTACACTACCCAATAAATAAATTGCTTGTCTGTTACTTCATCATCAGGACTACAAAATGCTCCACAACACCTGACCTGCAGGAGGAGAAGCCCGGTAGACTTGCATGGCATCTTATCTTCCTTCCTTGCTCTCAAATTAAGCTAACGCCTTGCTCTGTGTTAACGACAGGAATTTTTGATTTGAATACTTGCCTCTTGTGCAAGTTATCTGTATTTCTGTATGTACATACACGTCCATGTATGTATACGCTCAGATGGTACATACTCGTAGTGGAGTCGCTCTCTCTGGGTAGCAGGCAGGACCCTTTGCACATACAGAAGGAAGTGGGATTTGCCTCTATCTGGCTTGCCAAGGTCAGTCACGAAGTCTGAAGTGAAGCCAGGAAAAGTATCCCGATCTCCTGACTCTCTGCTTTTGCCACAGGGGTGCTGCTTCATCTTTTTCTTTTCGGTTGCCAGTAGAATATGTTCTTTATAATGTGTTTGTAAAAAATTGTAACTGACTTATGGCAGTGTCAGAAAAAGGGTGAAAAATAGCCAGAAGTTTACTTGAGTTGTTAACCAGACTAATGCTCTCCCCCTGCACTCGTGGGCACTCCAGCCAGCGTGAGAAGGCTGAAGTGCAGGCATTGCAGCCCGGGAGCGATTCATGGAGTGTGAGCAGCACACCGAGCTCAGTAATGCTGTTTGCACCTACAGGTTTGCCAGTCCTGAGCCTTGACACAGCTGAGATCCGTGGAAGTTCTATGCACGGGCACAAAGGAGTATTAAAGTAAGCTAAGCATTGTGTTACGGGTACTTGCATTGCTGTTCTATGGAAGCAGTAGTCACTCCGATAAAATCTGAATTATACAATGGTGGATAGCTAGGTGAAAATCCTAGCCACTTGATACAATAGGAGTTCCACTATTGCCTTCGGTGAATCCCACATTTAATACTTGCTGTCCAGATTAAAAGGGGCTGAGGAAAGGGTGCAGGGGGAAGGGCAGTTGTGGGGAAGGACTGTTTGTGTATTTCAGAGTCCCGTTTTTGACTGGTAAAGTGATTCTGAAATAAGAACTTTTTAAGAAATGCTTGAGAGCACAAAAATAACAGCAACTGATTTTGCTATTTTATTGCCAATAAACACAGCATTGATTAGCACTGCTTTTTCCATGTAGCAAAACTTGCATGGGCGATGACAAACTGCATAGCAGCTACTCTCTTTTATCTGTTGCTATATTCTGTTTCTCCTGTTTAAACAGATTAGTTCATTTCAAAGTGTATTCATTGTCTTCTTAGAAATTGTGTCATAGTAAAAAAACTGATTGCATAGGTTTCCTATTTCTTTATAGTCTATAAATATTCTGCATGTTATCAGATACTACTTAGCTTCATTTGTAAATCAGAAGTTGATTTTTTTCCTATCTAAAGGTTCTGAAAACTCAAAACCAGTCCGATAATCAAATCATGCTTTCTGCTTCTTGTGCTATTGCTAGTGATAGTGACAGTGATTTCATAAGTGGGACTTAGATGACAATGTTTGTATGTTATCCAGGCTGCAACTTGCGCTTTGAACTGTACTGGCTACAGTGCTAGCAGTTGTAAAAACTTGTTTTTGCCAGTAGAGTTGGAGAATATGACTCAAAGACACACAGGAAACAGATCTGCTAGTTAAGGTGCCTTTTTTTATGTCACTCTTTTGGCTGTCACCACACACAGAAAACAAAAGAAAATAATATGATACAAAACAACATTGTTGTGAAGAATTTAGATTACTTTTCTTCTGGACCTTAAAAGTCACACTAAGAATCTCTTAACACTGCACTGCACAGAGAGAGTAGACCCTAACTTTAACAGCATTTGAATTAAAACAAAAAATGTTGGCATTGATTATAATTGGTGGATAAAACATAAAGATTGATTTTAATGTATTCAAATGCATGGATTTTGAGACTTAATTCTGGAAGAAGTATTGCAAACAAAGAACTGACTGAGGAATTTCTATTCTGCTCACCTCACTTCAAAAGGCTGAGGAGTGAACAGAGGCAAGCAGAGAATCAGCTAATGTAACTGATATAGCTGCCTCATTGTGCACTGCAGCTATGACAGTATACACCAGCTGGGAATCTGCCCAAATGTTAAGTAAGTTTATACAAAAATAACAGTTTAGACTGATAGTTGCAAATTTTTGGGGTTTCTTTAAGCCTTTACAAAACACATTTTTAAATGTGTTACATCCACAGGGATATAACCACTATTATTCATTCATTTTCTGACACATAATTGGGTTTTTTCCTTGTAGAAATTCTAAGATAATCCCATGCGGTGGAAGATTTCCAGGACTGTTTCATCATCAGTGTTGCCTTTAAAACTGAAGTCATTACTTGTGTTTGAAATCGTTATTTGTATTTGGTTTTAAAATTTTAACTTCCACAGAATACATAACCTTAACAGTGTATTATAGTAGGAAGAAGTGTGTGATTTTGAAAATGGTGATGACAAAGCTATTGGTAGAAAAAGACTGATTAGTATCTGCAACCTGAATCAATACTCTATGCTCAATTGTAATGAGGCCCAAGTGCAACCCACTGCAAGGCCAGGGCAAAATGTGGTTTTGATGGCAGAGAAAAAATGTAAAGAAAAAAGATCTTCTTTCTTGGCTTCATGTCCAGCAGAGAATGACATCTGGAAGGTGAGAGAAGATTTTGTGTACGTTGATTTCTTCCTTTGATCTGTACCCATTTAACTTCCAAACTCCGCTTCCAGGACAGTGGAGCAGCCATGGCAGTGCGCTTACTCTGCATTTCTCAGGTATCAGAGAGGTTCGGGCATTGGGCTGCGACTATGAGAAAACAGTGGCGCTTCCTGGACCGCACGCCTCATTTAATTCCTTACCTGTAAGGCCAAGCACGCTGTGCTGTGTCTGCAGAGCCATATGGCATGGTGCACGAGTTGTGAACCTTTGTGATGGGATCGCTGTCAAGTGCATGAACTGCACTAATCCCACCACCATTTGACGCAAAGGCCTGTACGGATCATAGGCTCTGAGACAGAATCACACTGCTCCAGAGAGCAGGGTGAGAGCATTGCTCTCATGGGTTGGCACAAGGTCAATGTTTAGGACAGTGAGAGAGTTGAAAATATCTCCTTAGCTTTCCATAAATCTGATGCCTTGTGGGTTACAAAAGAAATGCAAAGGACAATAGGCCAGTTGGCGGTGATGCTAGCTCTGAATTTGACTCCGTATGCTTGAAGCTAAAATAGGTGTTTTACAACAAGCCTCTTCCATTCCTACTAGTGTATGTCCTCAACAGAGCCACATCTTAAACATAAATTCTTTTGCGTGCTTTGCCGTCTGAGTCAGGCATCTTACTGTTCCTCCTGTGCTGTTTCCTGTGTGGTTGATACTGAGTCAAAGACTCCATTCACAATGAGGGGAAAAGAATCTGGCACACGTCATGTTTGCAAGTGCAAATTAATAATTGGTGTGCCTGAGTGTTAGTGGGAAGTAATTGTTTTATAGCGGCGAGATAAATTCCAGGGTTTTTGAGCACAGGTTATCTAAAAATGGTATAGCCCATGCTTGTTTGAAAAGGAACAATCTGAAATTGTCAACAGGCTAATGGAAAGTACACAGCTTGGCTGAAATTCACAGGGCCCATGATAAGCCCAAGGAGCTGGGTTTTCCTTGGAGAGGCTTCCCAAGGAATTGTTAGACAGAGCTTCCTTCTCTGTCTCCAACCCCGGAGCATCTAGCAGGGAAACCTGCATTCCCACTGGTAATAACCATTTGCACCTTCAGTGGTCAGCAAAGCCTCTCAGCTGCTGTCCCTGTTGGTTAGACCCTTTCCTGCTCTTCTCTGAGAAGAAGCCTTTATTCTCCAGAGACCTCAAAGTGTGTCTACACAGACAGCTCAGTATACACCCAAACCCACATGTAAATCCACCTTGTTTGTATGAGAGAGTGTGTTCAGTTCCAAGCTTGGACTGAGCCTCAGTAATCTCTGAAGGCACCTCAGGTGAAGGTCCAGTTTCTTGCTCTTGTGGTCTCCAAAAGCCTGGCAGAACCAAGCCCTGAAGTCCTCTGTGTGGATTTCCCTGGAGTAACTTGCATTTGATTTAGATTGTATCTTTCATTTAAATATTGCCAGAGCAATCCATGAGAACTGTCCATGTGATTGTTCCCCCTCACCATTAGAAACCTTTGTTTCTGCTCTGGATATGCCTACTAATCACAGCTTCCTCCTGCTTTTGTCTTGTGGATGATCAGACTTTTACTCCCAACCAGGACTCAGCTCAGCTCACAGCCATCTCTTTAAGAGACTGAAGAGGTTGAAATCTTGGGGTCTGTCACCAAAAGGCATCCTATTCCCACTTGTAAGCACTAGCGTGCATGTTTTCTCTGGCTCGTCTGCACCTTATCTATTGGCTTGTGCTGTGGATATCAGACGTGAACACAGTATCCCCGCTGTAATATCACAAAACCCAAATACAGATGTTATACAGCTTATTTTGCTGATGCCACAGCCAAAGAACCCATTTAGCCCTCTCAGATACTCTAACTCTGTAAACTCACGTTCAGCTGTGACTCACGTGCCCTTTCCAGAATCTCTGACCCTTCTTCTCCACACACATATCTCCTATCTTGAAACTATGCTTTATTATTCCTACAAGTGTGATTTTTAAGTTTGGTCATACGCAAATGTATATAGTTCACGTGAACACAATTTTGCAGACTGGTTTTTCCACACCACTGATACATCCTTTAACCTCTCTGTCTTGGTGTCAGCTATAGAGCTTAGTAGTAATCCTTTTGTTTATTTAAAGTCCTTGATAAAATAATAATTGGTGCAGGTGAAGAACTGATTGTGCAGGGTTACAGGACCATATTGCATTTTCCTGCCGTTAACAAATCATTGATAAGTAGTTGCCACCTTGAAAATTCACTCACAGCCCACCAGCCATCCCAAGGTGGGAAAGGGCTAGAGGGAAAATAAAAAACTCAGAGAAAACCCAGCTAATTACCAGGGTCTTCCAGTGAGCAGAGGGAAGGGGTACAAGGACTGAGGGCTCGATAGTTGGTTGGAGAGGGACACTGAGCCAGACATCCCAGGGATCAGTGCCTGCTGCCCGTGATGACCCAAGCACCCTTCCAGGAACACTAGGGTGGTGTTTAAGGGATGATTAGTTAGACAACCATTTTATATGTGTCACATTGGGATTGTATTGTTCCGGTTTCTTAATCAACATGTCCTGCTGCAACAAGTTAAAGGCCTTAAAGAAGCCCAGGGGTTTTACATCAGCTTCTTTACATTTATCACTCAATCTTGCAATCTACATGGTGAAAGATAACAAATCAGTTTGAAAGGGTCTCTTCCCATAAATTCCTGTTGATTGGCATTAATTATATTTCCCTCCCTTAATTCTTTGTTAATCTAGATCCATATGAGTCATTCCATTATACTGCTGAGACTCCTGTCAGGAGACGAGCCTATAAATACTTAGATCTTTCTCTCTACCTTTTCCAAACATTTTCCCAACATCTGCTTTCCTTTGGAGCTTCCTTACTGCCCAGAAAGTTACTGGAGCTCACATGCAGCTGTAGTGCTGTTTTATGCATTGAAGACATCCTTGATAATATACCTGACAAAGCCAGCTGTGTTGTATATTCTACTGAAACAAGGGGATCTTGAACAATGAATTAACTCTACAATCATAAACAACCTTTGCAAAAGCATGGGAAGAAATATTTCATTTGCATGTTTATCCCAAGTTTCTATATCGCAACCTAGTACTATGGCTACAAAGGGTCTTTTAAATCATGGATGATTTGTAGGAGACTGGTCAGAGGGATTCATGGCACAGATGGGTTTTGTGGATGGTCCCCTGAATGGTGCTTCACAGCACCTTTGTTCTTCTAGTGCTAAAACCACCTTATGCCTTCCATTCTCCTCAAACAATGACAGCAACCTAGGAGATTGAAAAACAGCCCCACACTTACTTCTGTTACTGTAGATGCGTAGTGACATCATCACTTTTTTGTTTGTTTCAGAACATCAAGGAGATGGGACATATGTAACATATTTGGGCTTGTTTCATAGGAAAAGATGAGCTTCTGGTTTAAAAATACCTGCTAGAAGGTCAACAGCTTCAATCTGAATTGGAAAAATATCATATTAATTCTGTTGCCCCAATCCTAATTAGAATTCATATCACACAAGAACATAAAAACGCTTTTGTAGAGAGAGGATGTTTTATCATCTAAGAACAGGACAGTTCTCAAGATGCATAGAATAACAAAATGAATTAGAATGTTTTAATATTATTAATATAAAAAGCAGGAATTGGGACTATAATAATTTCAAACACACACAAATAATAAACTCAAGTCCTGTATTTATCTGCATCTGTATTTATCTGAACAGGTATCTGAGGTTGCTGGTGAGGGCCAGGTTTCCCCCATCTGCCCCTGCCTGGTGCTCCTCGGCAGGGAAGGAAGACATGCTCCCGGCTCAGGCCTTGGGGGAATGGGACATCTCAGTCCCACAATAGGCTGGCCAAGAGTGCCAGTCACAGCTTAGCCTTTTTTTCACTGATGACAATAAATGTTTTGGGATTAGGTCTGTGGTCTGTATGAATCACATAGCTCTGCATGACTTGCTTGAAGTGCCTGACACTATATAAACCTAATAAATGAATGCTCCCTTTTGGCAGTGAAGTCCCTTGCATGCTGCAGATACTCTCCATGGAGAAAATCCAGCCTGCGGTGTACAGCTGAAGAGATTTTACTGTGTATTACGGAGTTTCCCTTTGAATAGCTTGCACTGATTTTCTTTTCACACGTTATACAGCATCACATGATCTACAGGCAAACATCTAACTACAACTCTATTACATTAATTACCATTCGTTGCTTTTCTTCCCTTCTGCCCTTCCCTTTTTCAGCCTGGTACTTCTCCTGGGACTTGTTGGACCAAAGTCTCCTTTCACTGTTCATAAAAATACCATCAGAGCAGCCACAGCTGCGAGCTGCTGGGAGCGGGGCAGGTGGAGAGCCCTAGGAACCCTTTGTCTGGGGAGTTCTGCTTTCGGAGGGCTCTGCACCCCTCCCCTGCCCTCACTGAATGCCCACTTCACCACCCACCTTCTCCCTGGCCTCTTTGCTACTCTGGCAACAGAGCAATAAGTCTTGCTGGCAGGATTTACTCTTGCAAATATAGATCCCACTGAGCTAATAAATACTTCCCGTCATTGCCTAAGGTTGCCAACAGTAACATTTGCTTCCCCGTTTATAGAAGATGCTGAATATGGCATTGGTACTATTAACACCTTTAACGTTTCTCCCATTAACATTTTCTGCCCATAAAAGGAATTTTGTATTTTCTGTTGGTTTTGGTTTTACTTTCTTTTGTGGCTACTGAAGCTTGAGCCACCCAAACTTTGAGGAGTCAGGCCTTTAAATTTGTTTTAAAACTTTCACAATAATTATAGATTTTTCAATCTGGTTTCAAAAAGCAAGGTAATATTGGAGAGAAATACAGGGGTATGACTTGGAATGCTTTAGGAACCTTTTATATTTACCCTTTTTTTCAGTAGCGAGATGAAAAAAAGGAAGAGAGAACCAAAGCACCCATGACCCATCAGTAATTTTTAATATAAAACTTTTCCAAGATTTGTTGAACAAGGGAAAGATCTGGAAGCCAGCAGAATGGAGAAGACTTTGCAGATTTTTAAAGATTCGGTAAATGCTTACTCCTATTTTTCAAACTGCTCTTGCTGAAAGCACTTTTGTGTGTCTACATTAGCAGATGAAATGGTTTCATCCGCAGTAAGCAGGGAGATGGGAGCAGTGCTCTTTCCTGCTGACCTTGCCCTGGGAGGGGAAGAGAAGGTCGGCATCAGAGGGGCCAGGGCTGGGTGGGCTGCGGGGGGAGAGGAGGAAGGGAACACACATGCGGGACATGAAGGAAGGTCTGACAGACTGGGAAAGCACATGGATCTGAGGGATGGGGAAAGAGCTAGTGGCTGGAAAAACATGCAGGCACTAACCCTAGGAGAATTTTCCTTTTGAGTCAATCCGCTCTGCTCATAAGGAGGAGCGAACTGAGAAACCACATTAGGTCTCATGCTGGGTATGGTCCTGGAGGGTTTGAGTTCTTGTTTCCCAATACTACCTGGCTTCAGAGAATATTGCAGTTGGTTATTACGGGGATGAGCCTCTAGGACACCCTTTGAGAGGAGGAAAATCATTCTGCCTTATATGAGGCAGACAACCTGCTAGGGCACTTGTCCCCAGGGGACACTGCTGAAGGTGTGAGGCATCACCTGCAGCCACCTGAGACCAAGCCTGGGCTCACCTGGGACCGAAGTCTGACAGCAGTGAGTTGAGTGGGCATGTTTGGAGGACATTAAAGGGCTCCTTTAACAAGGCTGCTGGTTAAAGAAAAGTGCGCTGTTGCCACAAGACTATGTTTGCTCCATGTTTGCCATCCGCTGCCATGTCCCGTAGCCCCCTCCATGGCATAGTGACCTTGGACTTCAGGATCTCTCTCAGATCTTCTCTGGGAAGACCCAGCACAGACTAGGAGAGGACTTGGGAAATGCACTCTGTCCTTGGCAGATAGCAGTGTGAGGCAGACACAGTCAATTCATCTTGGCAGCACTGACAAATGCTATGTAAGCATCCCTATACACACACACACACATTTATATCCCTCTGTGTGTGCGTACATATAACAGGAAACCACCTTCTGCTCCCTTCACAACAGACCCTCCCGGTATCTGTAAGCATGACACATGCTCCCCTTAGGAATTATTGGAGGCTGTAATGTGTAACAGAGCAGGATTTAGCACGTTTTCTAACACCTAGGGAAAAGACTAACACTATTTTCTCAAGTACTGCATTGTTTCAGGGTTCAACTGTGTTGCTTTTAATATTTTATGTATGTGAATATGATGTACTGCAATGAAAAAACCCTTCTATCTTTTTCTAGTAAATGCGTCTTTCAAAACAAGGAACGATGTCAAATGATGGAGAGGAGTTCTGGGTCTGGAAGGCACAAAAAATGCATAAAAGATGAAGTCCTATTTATGTTTCTTGCACACGCAAAAAAAAAACCCCACCCAACCATAAAACAACTCACCTACGTTAAAGAAACGCTATTCAAACTACAAAGTAAATCAGCCAGCATGTGGCCTCTCTGTACTCGTACATTAGGATCCAGGCTTCAATTACAGGATCGCACACTGCCTTTCCAGAGCCCCCGTGTACCAGACCCGCTCTGGGGGCACGGAGCTGCGCGTGGGAGAGGAATCCGCTTTGCTTTGCTGCCGGAGGTGGCGAGGCTGCAGAGCTGTGGGGGGAAGGTGTCTCCCCAGGGGACTGCAGCCTGCAAAGCTGAATTCAACAGGGACTACAAAACTTCCAGATGCTGATGTCCAAAGGAAGATTGTGCAATCAGCTGTAAAGGTGGCATGGAGATGACATGCTGGCCAGCATATGGAGAAAGGAAAATCTTGGAGCTGTTTGCCAGGATGCACTGATGGTGCACGGCTATGCTGTGTGGTTAGCTGGGTAGTGGGTACCTCTACCAGTGGCAATATAAATGCATTAGTGCCATGGAGCAGGCTAATTTCCCCTTAGCTCAGCAGTTAAAGGGCTTTAGGGCTCACAGAGCTGCTTCAGGTATCTCTCCAAGCAGGAATTTTGCTTAGCCATTGTTCTGCAGGTGTGAACCGTCCATTTTGTGCACGGACATGAGTCTGGGTGGGGAGCCTTGAGGAAACATTGAAATGAGAAACGTGCAGATCCAGCCTTTGTCTGGCGTCTCCTAACTCTGGAGTGGCCAGCTGTGTAACCTCAGCTTTCTGAAAGTCACTTGCACGTGTGCTCGCCTCTGCATGGGCACTCCTGGGTGGCAGCAAAGCAAACTGGAGGTCTCCGGTAGGCCCACCATGCCTTGGTGACGGAGCCAGCAGCAGAGCCAGAGTGCCAAGGCCACCAGATAGAAGTGTGATGGGAGCTAACAAAGCGTTTGTCACAGTGGAAGGCTGCCATCCACAAGGTGTCAACCGACATGAGACGTAGGACCAGAAGGTTTCAGCTGATGATGGAGGAGAGATGCAGATGGGAGGATTTTGTTCATCCCAGGAATTTCAGGGGAATTCTAATTGGAGAATTAGAATCCATCCTAATGTGGAGAATCCATCCTAATGTGGAGAAGGGTCTCCTCTTCCCTCTTTCTGTCCCATGTCTTCTGAGGTCCATGTCTTCCTCTCCCCCAGCTCCTTATCCCAACTTGCTCCTCCTCATCCATCCCACTCCCACCTCAGACTTTCCCCCTCTGTCCTCAAGATACCCACATCTCTTCTCTTTACCTCCTCATCCCAGAGCTTTCCCAAAAGGTCAAGGACAAAACATGTCATCACCCAGCCTCACCTTTGCCAAACTACCTTGACCGAGTTCTCCCAGCACGGCAGCCAGCTGTCACCTCCAAGTCCAGCCCAGGTGGTTAGAGCCTGGCAAAATGTGACTGAAATGGGTTTTACGGTAAGAAGGGCCAAGCCATGCTGACAACAGGCAGTGCTGCCAGTCGGCAGAGACATCCTGTGCCCAAGCAGCCCATGAAGCTGGCTGGCAAAGGCAGGGCATGTTCCTGCAGACTTAATTCATGGTGGCCATGTGGTTTGTAGCCATTAGAACACAACTTGTGGATCCTCCTGCCTTATTAATCTGGGAAAATAATTGGCTCGCTTCTCATGAGTATCCTTCAACATCAGTAGTGCTGGGCTTCATGGTGAGGCATTTCTGGGAACCGACTCTGCATCAGGGAACAGACATTTCTGAAGCCAGTGTCTTCTGCTTTCCACCAGGCAAGGTTCTGGCTCTGAAATTCATTTTAGTTGCCCTCTTTCCCAAGGAAGCGGAATGGTTGCATGGTTTTGTGGGCTTGTAAGCATTTCATAACTTAATAATAGGTCACATTAATTCATCTTTTTGCTCTGCCTTTACTCTTTAGAAAGATGGAAGTTATTTTTTAAAAATAAAGCATTGCATATGCCACATGTGGGAAGTGGTGATTTCTAGCTATGGACTGAGGGGGCAAAATTGTATAATTTATAACTGTATCATAAATAATGAGTCTGATGCCTGCATTACTGTGATTTTATACTAGTCTAAAAGTGGAGTCATGAAGCTGAGAGTCAGCCCCAATATGTTACCACTCCATTACAGAGCTACTAAACACTGGGAATCAGATCCTTGGCTGAACAAGAAGAGTTTCATTAACTTTATTTTTCAGTTCATCTAATGAGCCAGGCTGCAAATACTTCGCATGATTCAAACCCAGCACTTTTGCACCAGAAGGTAGGATAGGGTAGGTGTGGAGTCCTGGACAGAAATCAAGGACTGGCAAGATGTCAGGAAAATATCTGCTCATCTGGACTGCCTTCAGTGCAGCTACCCTGACTTGTCCCAACTGATGAGCTGGCCCTGAAGTCAGAAGGCAGCAGTTGAACCTGAAGTGTGCTGTTTAGTGCCTCTGATTTCTTTGAGAGACACAAGTGCAAGGCAGGATGAGGTCCAAAACTCCTCGACAGTGTGAGTTCAGAGGAGCAGGTGTTTGCTGCTGACTTGCCAGTGCTCAGTGTTCCTCCAACATACTCACATTTGCAGCAACTCCTCTGCCTTGGAGGACTGAGATGTTTGAGCTTAATTCATAGCACATGCATTGAAACACAGAATAGGCAGGGTGAAAAACCAAACCACATCACACCACAGCAACACAAAATGCTGAGGTGCAGCTGCCCAGGTGCAACTTGCGTCCTTTCAGCTGCTGCAGACTGTGAATAAGGAGGGAAGGTAAGGTCAGCACAAGGTCCCCCCTGCTCTGCCAGCCCTGCCGCTCTCTGTGCCGCTGGGGATGCTGTCCCAGGAGATGGTGAAATGTGGCAGACTGGACCTGGCTGCGAGGAGCCCAGGGCAGACTCCCTCTCCAGTACACAGGCACACACGCTCCCCTTCAAGGCCTCTCACACCGAGATGGAGACATGTGCCATTTGCCTGTATGGGCTTATCTGTCCTGACATCCTGGGGCTGCTCTGTCCCCAGGCCACTACTGGGAATATGGCCCTCGCTCCCAATGCTCCTGCCCATGGGTGCCTGCACCCCTCCCTGCTGCAAAGGGGGCTGCCTCTCACCCTGTCCGTGCATCTGCTGCAAGCTTCAGGAGTTCCTCAAAGGCCTGATCCTCTTTTTGTGCCAGAGAGACAGCCAATATCTCCATTGCCAGCAGCAAAGTCCCTCATGATGTTTCCCTACTTAAAAAGAGAGAAAACACAGGCTCCTTCGCTGAGGGAAAAGGCTTCCTGCATGAGAGAAGAAGATATCCCTTTTCCTGCTCTCCTACCAACAAGCCTTTTCAATACAAGCATTCGTTAGAGCTTTCACTGCAAGTACACAACAGGAAAAACCACAGGTTTGGGTGTCAACCACAATTTTCTAGTCCAATGAATCTCACATTTTTCATTTCCCCAGCAGTCCCTCCAGCTGCAGGACCAGCCCCACGGCAGGACTCCTTCCTCTCCCTATGCAGGAGGGATGTTCAGTGAGTTTGCCTTTCCCCAGGAGGGGACACCCCTGGGGCCATGGCTCCCCATCCCCACCGCAGCTCCCCATCCTCGTGGCAGCTCCCTATTCCCAGGGCTGGCCGCCGCGTGCTTTCCCAGTGAGGTTACACAACAACTCCGGGGAATGGCGTGTTAGGACAAGGTATGTGAGTCACCAAAGGTACCGGAGTCTTATATAACCCCAGCATACATTTTTGGAGTGCACTTCAGCTGAAAGGGCTGTCAGGAGCCCTGAGAAAAGTGGCAGTCTGGGAGGAACCAGGCAGAAGAAAGCAAATACTGCTGTTCCTGGTCCCCCCCTCCTTACATTTGATCATTCTGCCAAAACCTTCTCCAGATTCAGGAGGCCCTGAGCAGTTGGAGGACCAGGGCAGCCCTCATGTGTCCCATGGTGCCTGTCAACAGCTCCTCCAGGATGGACTTCACTGCAGTGTTTTACATCTGAATCTGAAATCTCCATAAACAGACCAAAATGATCTCCAAGCTTGCCGCCCTCTGCTTCTGACCCAGGGCTTTGCCTTCTTCTCCAGCAGTTGAGCCTGCATAATCCCACATTTCCCTCCATGCTCTTCTCTGTGCTGGTATCACAAGCCTTTCCTAAGATTACTGCCATCCTATCTGCACAAGCTGCCAAGGCTACTGGGGTACAGCAACAGCGGGGCTGCACACCCAGCCCATGTCTGACAACACGAGTCTGAAAGCCCTTGTACAGGACCCATGTCAGGATCTCAGCAGGGTTTACCTGGGGAGAAGGGCTTCGCTTGACTCGCAGTCAATCCTGCGCACTGGCAAAGAGGGATGTGACACAAAGCCAGCTGCCAGCCTGGGACTGTGGCATGCTTGGAGGTATAATCTAAGAGACTGTAGGCAAGGATCAGAAAAGTTTCCAAGTGATGGGATAAATTTCCAATTGCTTTATCTTTGAACTAAGTGAATCTTCCAGTTCCTGCATCAGGTCCCAGGTCTCATGATGCAGTCGATGGGTGAGCTTTCACCAGCAGATGCTTATTTATGAAACACAAGATGTTTTTGTGTTTCAGTTTGGCTAAACTTTCATCAGACAGCTGTTCTGGCTCCAGGACGGACTCTTCAGGAAAATCCAGGGCCGGGGGAGTATGAAGCATTATGACACTCACCTGGACCACTGGGACCCCAAGCCAAACTCCATCCCATGCTCACCAGCTCCCACCAGCAGCCTGATCTGGAGCCAGTGTGCTAATGAGATGGAAGATGTCTGAACAGCTCTTGCTGGGCTGGTCACACCATCTTTCACGGGTGAGAAGTCCCTCTTCTAGCCAAAGGAACCCAAACGTCTCCCCCATGCTTGAATGCCATGAACACGAGCTGCATACACATGTATCTATGTATTTTACAAACACAGGCCAACCCTGCAGGCATTACTCATTCCAGTGAGCTTAGAGGGGTCCTGCAAAAGAGCCAGCTGCTTCCACAGCTGGAGGGAAATGATGCACTTGGCAGCGCACCCCATGGCTGCAAAACAAAACACGCATGCACACACTAGCCCCAAGCACCCCTGCTTCCTGGGCCAGCCTGAGCTTAGGAAGGAAGCTGGACCGAGAACTGACAACCCCCTCACAGTGGTGGTGCTGCCTGGCCAGGAGGATGGAGCTGCCCTTGCCCTGGGGCTCAGATGGCAGGGTGCCACCACATCACCTGGGGATGGTTCCTGGATCTCTTCCCCTTGCAGCGCTGCTGGGCCAAACAAACCTGGTGATGGAGCTGGCTCTTTGGGGTTGTGCAGATTTTGACAGCCCAAGCGGCCTCTCAAAATGGGCCGGCCGGGTGCTGCTGAGACAGGGCAGGAAGGGATGGCTCCGGGCTCGGGGCTTCCCTTCCCCACAAAGCAGCTAATCTTAACTGGGTACATGAGTGTCAACAGGTGCCATGGAGGGAAGAGGGACGAGGGGATATTGGTGCAGCTGGAGGAAGTATTTATAGCTGCTTTTTAAAAAAACCCCATATAGATCACATCTCTGTTAACGTATGTAACACAATCGGGAACCTGAGCTTTTCATGATCCCATGGCTGCAGGATTTCCTGTGGAATCCTCTACAGGCCACAAAAACAAGCTAAAAATAAACACATTAAAAATGAGACACATACTGAAACATGTACATGCCCGTGACTCCTCTCTGACTAGTGAATTGGGTAGTGGCAAGAAGGGTAGGGAAGGGGACAGGCCCTGGAAAACTCTCTGTAGTAACTGCTCTGGTAGGGCCTGGTCCCCAGAGATCTCCAGGCACTCAAAGGTGAGAACACTTGCTGTTGACAGGGGTTTCACAAGTTCCAAGCATAAAAAGCAGGAGGAGTTATGAAAAGGTTATCCAGGAGGAAGAGAGCAGAAGCAGATCAGGATTCCCCCAGCCTGAAAGCAAACCTGGGGAGCCTGTCTCTCCCCTGTGCCGGCTGGTCCCCAGCTGTTTTCAGCAGCCACGCACTGGAGCAAACACTGTCACACAGCCCAGGGCTCTGGAGAAGCAGACCTGCTTATTTAGCACTCCCATGTATTTTAGAAAAAGATGCAGAGTAATGTTTTCCCATGCACTGGGAGATGGACAGGGCCACCAGTTCATCCTTCACAGCTACTGGGCTGCCTGTCAGGCTGGCCAGCAAAAGGCAAGGAACCCCCACGGGTAGCCCCACGACAGAGCATTCATTCATCACTGCTCTGCAGGGCCTCCCAAACCCCTCTGGGCACAATCTCCTGCCACTGCCACATCCCCCTAGCCAGGCCCTGGACATCAGCTCCATTTGAAATCACGGCTGTGATGAGATGCAAGTTAGCTCCTGGAGGGAGCAGTGGGGAGCAGACAGGACCTGGAGAGGATGACAGTATGGCCTGGCAGCTCAGCATCTCACCCTCCCTTGGGCTCCTCTCCTCCTCTGGAAGAGGACCAGGATGCCAGGACACCTTCTCCCCTCTGAGTGGCAAACCCATCACCTTGCTGCTGCTGTGTGAATCACAACTGCATTCCCTGTGTAGGATCAGCCAGTAATGGATACATCATTAATTAGGACAGCATCAGAGCTCCTTGGAGTTACAGTGTCCCTTGGAAGGAGGGGAACAAGATTCTCTGTTGCTGAACTGAGCCTGAGCTTCATACCCTCTAATTACCCCAGGCTGTCATGATTCAGTTGTTACTTGCAGCAAACACCCTGCAGGCAGCAGAGGGAAGGAAGGTGGCTCTTTCTGCAGATTAACTCAGCCGCTGCCTTTGTTCCAGTGCCGTTGCACTGCATAGCAGCTGCTTACCCCTTATACTCCTGTAACTGGACTTTCGGCAGAAGTACGTGCTCCTGGTTGCCACCCTCCTGTGATTTTTGTGCTATCACTCCAAAGAGAGTTGGCTCTGTCCCCTGTCCTGTTGCAGGGCTGCCTCCTGCCACCAGCACAGAGGCAGAAGTATCACCTAGAGCGTGGAGAGAGGGGAAATAATCTGGTCACTGATGTAACCACATATCAAAACCTTTCTCTTGTTAGGAGGGCACGTAATGTTATTAGTAAGAAGGTGCCTTACACTAGCTGCTTTGGCATATGGTCCCTTCCCCCAGCGCTCTGCTATTAGCTGCCAGAGATGAAAAGCCATGATGTGCAGAGAGAGAGCTGGAGGCGTCAAAGATGTCACCTGCAAGCTGCTCTTTGCAGGGATGGGGATAGCATGAGGATGCGGATGGGATGGGTGAGAGCAGCCAGCTGGAGGGAGCAGAGCAGTCTTACACCACAGGGAACAGCAGTCGGGGTTGGGGCTGCTCAGGCCTCTCCCACTCCATGCCCACTCTGCATCCACACCTCCTGCCCCACTTCTGCCTGCATCCCCTGCGCTGCAGGGAGGATGAGCCTCCAGCATTTTGGGGATGCCTCCATTCATGGGAGGGAGTGGGCCTGCCTCAGCAAAAGCTCTGGGGAGCACAAAATGGGTTTCATGCAGTTCACCAGAAAAACTCCCTTCCCAACAGGGCGTCTTGTGCAGAACAAGCTACAGATGTAAGGGCCGATCCCTGGTTTTAATTTTTTTGGAGTGATTTTTAAGCAGCACCAAGGGAAGGGAGGCAACACATTGAGAGAGAAATAATTTTACCCTTTCTGTGCTGGTGGGGAAGATGGTTGTTGTCTACCTCTGTTCAGTGTTTGAAAGCCAGACCATATCTGCTTGGATATTTCTGAATATCCAAGCTAGAGAGGAGTAGGATAAAGTCCTTCACATCTAGGGCAGCATCATCTCTCATCTTATGTTCTTTAACCTCTCTGGCTCTGGCACATCCCCTGTCACAGCACATGCATCCATTTAAGGCACTTCCGCAAAGCTTCTTTTCTTGGCTTGTTGCTTTGACAAGGTTTCTTTGCATGGCTTCCCTAGCTCTTTCCTCACTGCATCCAGGAAAAAATGGCATGTCTGTTCCTGGAAGGTCCTTTACAACTTTTTCATATCAAACCTGCAGTGCCAATCAGAGACTGGTTGCTCCTTTGCTGAGTATTTGCCATTTCTCAGTGAATTATCTTCCTCCTTCCTCTTGCAGAGGTATTTCTACCGTGCAGAAAGGTTTTGCTAACACCTCCTCAGCTTCCTTTCAAGCCTTCTTTAAAAACCTTCCATTAAACTTTAAACTGGAAACAAAGAAAATCATGATACCCTCAAAAGTCGCACCCACTGCTTCAGCTATGACCCTTCAGTGGGTCTGAACCATCATCCAACCCCATGACTGCAGGATACCCCATGGATACATGGCTGCTCTGCAGAGGCTCAGCCCATTTAGTTTTTTTCCCTCCTGAAGCAGCTCTGCCAGTCTCAAGGAGCTCCTTGAACCTTCTCTGAAACCAAACCGGATCAGCCCCTGCCATTGCAGGTGGCTGGTGCCGGAGGCTGACAGATCCTGCCCCATCCTCAGCCTCTCCATTAAGATGCTGAGCCCTCCTTATCTGCATCCACCACCCAAACATTCCTGGGGTTGCTTCCTTGCACAGGTGGGTGCCTGCAAAACAGCCCGGGGCTCTGCTGGGGGCAATGGCTCTGAGCTGGCCGGGCTGGGAGGAGCTCTGCTGGGACCGTGCTGGGTGGTCAGGCTCCCTGGGTTCTGATTCCTGAGGGAGTAATGCATCCATGAGTGAAGCAAGAGGAGCCTGAGCCACCCTGCAGCTGTCTTCAGGTTGATGCCAAGACATCAAGCCTCCAAAAAAATGGCAGTTTTCAGAACCCACCTCCATATGTTTTTCTCCCTGCTGTGGACCAGAGGGAGCATGGCCCCAGTGAGGGCTGGCAGGTCCCATCTGCTGCGGTGGTGACTAACCAGGCAGGGTGGATTTGGCATCCCACTTGTCCTAGGCTTGGAGTTCAGGGCTGCCCAAGCAGCTTATCCCCTGCTGAAGGCAATCCCTGCTTTCCCAGTACAAAAAATTAGATGAATCAACCCCAAAATACCCTCCTGCCCTGGGCTGATATACTCAGAATAGTGTCAGGACCACTCAAAAAAGCATGATGCTATTAATGTAGATAGGAAGGGGGGAAAGACTGTTTTTCAGAGCTGGATTTTGTGTTGTTTGAATAAGAAAGACATACTTGGAGTCACTGTATGGCATCACAGCTGCTGTGGAGGCAGCTACATCAGCTAGTCCTCTCCCCATCCCAGCTGGATGGACAATCCAGTCCTCACAGGACTGAAAGGCTGGGGTTATTTTCCTGTAGAATTACCATGAAGGTCCACAGCCTCTCTCCATCCTCCATGAAATCCATTTTCCTATGAAACTGGAAACCTTGATTAACAGCCTGCTAGGGCAGACAAATCCCTGGGGTCTTTCTTATGTGCCCAAGAGACTGTCCCTGATCCAGGGTAAACGTACGCTTCAGTTTTGCTCTGCAAAAGAGAAGATGGACTGAGCTGTTTTCAAGGAAGCCTACAGATTCACAGGGAAAACTAAAAAGAAAAAAGCAGTTTCTTTGGAAATAATTTTCTCTTAAGAAGTTCTGTCTGCATTTTTTATTAATAATACAACAGCCTGGATGTGTCAAAAAAAAAAGAGAATACATTTCCTGGTGGGGAGCTCCAGCCTGTAGAGCCAGGCAATGCAGTGAGGTTGTCATTTGCTTCTTGGAATTTCATTTCCTAATCAACACGTCCATGAAATCACTACATTTTCAAAGCTTAGTTTCCAGAGCTGCTGGGATCAAAGACTGGAGAAGTGGGGGGAGAGTGGGGAGGGGAAAACCTGCTGTCTCCATCAGCAGCCCAGCACAGAGAAAATACCTGCACAAGAAAGCCTAAGCAAGGGGTGGTTTAATGCCCTGACCTGGGTTTAATATTTCAGATCCAAACAAGAAAATAGGGACTCAGAGATCCAGCTGTTATCACACTCCCCCTTTGGGGAAAAAAATCCAATTATTAAAAATGTGGGGACCCCCTTGAGATTTGCAGGATCTGGCTGGCCCCTCCTGGGGTGGCAGTGCTACGGAGAGCCATGGGGCGCAGAGCAGGGAAGGGGGCCTGCAGGGACCCTTCCAGAGCCACCCTGTCCTGTGGCAGGTGACATGAGTGGCACTGCCTTCACGCTGGTCCCTGAAAAAGGCACCTGTCACCCAGGCCCAGGATGACGACTTGCCTGGCTTTTTGACTTCACTGTCCAACTGGTCCCACCTCCCAGAAAGACTTGGGCCAAGCAGCCTTTCCCCAGACATCTGAACTCACAGGCATCAGGTGAAAGGAACTCAAATACATTAAAATTGCCCAAATCTGAGTCAAACAGTTGGAGTGTTGCTTCTCTGACACTTGCAAGGCCATAAGTTCACTTGTCTGGAAGCCAGCTAAAAGCCCTTCCAGAAGATGCAGGTCATTCTTGTGTTTGAGAAAGTTAAGGAGACTGGGGGAAAAAAAAATATTAAACCCCCCCCCACCTCTGGTGTCCTCTTTTATCATGAATTTTTTTTTTTTCCACTTTCAAGAAAAGACATCACTCCCAATTTTTCTCTTTTTTTCATTATGATCTTTTTCCTGCTCACTACATGTAGAGATGCCATCCGGAGCTTGGCTGATGCTCAGCAGGTACTCGCACTGTGAAACCACCACACTGAGGAGCATCCGAGGCAAGAGGGAGGTGCCCACCCATGTCTCCTGGAGATATCCATAGCCCTTGGGCAAGCGGAGTAACCTGACTCGGAGATGCCGGCAGAAAAGTTTGGGTGAATCAACCAGAGGTGCTAAGGTGATGCATGGAGCTGTCAGCCACGTGGATCTGCACCCAGTGCTGATTTGCAGCTGCTTTTTGGGTGACAGCTTGGTCAGCCTCTCCCTGCAGGATGCTGCCCATGCCTGTGCCTGGTAGAGCTTCATGGATGAAGCCAAATGCCAGCGGCAAGTTTTTGGACCAGTCTCTGCCAGAGCCAAGGGGATGACAGAGCAGCTGGTCTCCCAGTGCTCTGCACCAGCAGACAGCTCAGCCTCCATCAACCCATCCCTCCACCCCTCTGTCACCTCTCTCACTGCCCAAGCAAAGCCAAGATCAGCCCTGCTGTCCTGCAGCAGCTTCAGGCAGGATCGTGTAGGGAGCTCTCTCCTCCCGCATGGCTGATGCTGTTGCCATTGTGCTTTGCATTTAAGTTTTGCTGTGCGCAACATGACTGCAGAAAAATAACATCATAGCAGAGGGGGGAAAAAAAATAGGTGCTCAGATTCGTCCTATTGGAGTGCTGGAAAGGAGATAGATGGCATTGCCAGGCCTTTAGTTTTATTTTCTCTGCAGCTGCCTGCAGCTGTGGGTACCCCTCATGCTAACAGAGCTGTTCCAAGGTGTTTAATTATAGCACCACAGGTACCAGGAATACAGCCGGAGAGGGGACCACGGGAGAGCAGGGTGCTGTGTAGGGACTCAGTGGGGCAGGAGAGGGGACTGTCTTCCTCCTGGGATCTCCACCACAGCCTGTGCTGGAGGAGGAAGGTTGAAACCCCGAGATTAACATCAGGACAGGGCAGGCAGGATCCCCTCGCACATGGCATTTGGGCAAACGCAGCTGGTGAAACGGCTCGTTCAGAAGATGCGTTACCTGGAAACAGAGCCAGAAGCCATGTGGAGGATGCAGCTCCTGCCTCTGTGCAGCGTTTTCTCTGCCGGGTGTGGAGATATGGTTGTTGTTTCTGTAGATAATTTTGTTCTCGGAGCATGTGAAATGAAATCACATGGTCCCGGGGTGCAAGACCATCCTGCACAATCCATGCTGGAGGGCATCAGCAAGCAAGTTCTCCCTGGGTGTAACACTGACATACTATATACCTTCAGGAAGAAAATACCTCCTGATTTATAGACTGTGTGTGATGGAGAGGCAGCTGTAGTTTGCTCTCTCTCGCTCTCTCTCTCTCTCAAACACTTTCTTGACAATAGTTTTGGGAGAGGATTATTTCCACCACTCTCACCTCCATACACTGCCTGCCCCATCACACAGCTCCCCCCAGCTTCCTTCCAGAGGCATCCCCTAGCTGCAGTGCCCCAGCCAGCCTGGGCTGGAGGGTGACAAGGTGGCCCCTGTGCCACCTCCCCATCCCAAGGCTCCCCACGTCTCTTGGGGCCCTGTGTCAGGCACGACCCCGCTTCCCACAGGGGCTGCCGAGGGGGGTGGTGTGAGGCTGGGGGTGGGAATTCCCTTTCTATCCAACACAGAGAATTTTGCACTTATTCTCCAAAAATGTGAGGAAGAAAACACGACCTCAGTGGGTGCTGGGAGAGAGGAGACCAATCCTGGCAGATCCGTAGCCGTAAAATGCTCAGGAGTGTGAAAACTGGAGGGGGAGGAGGATTTTTTAGTGGTTTTTCTTTTTTTTTTTTTTTAATTTTAAATTTTATTTCTCTTTCAATTTTTATTTTTTTTCTCTGTTTTTTCCCCCTTGTTTTTCCTTTATTTTTTCCCTTGTTTTTATTTCTTTTTTCCTTTGTTTTTATTTTTTCCTTGTTTTTATTTAATTTCTTTTTTTGCTATTTTTTGGGGGTTTTTTGTTTTATTCCCTTGATTTTACGTTTATTTCTTCCTGGTCTTTTTCTTTTTCTTTTTCTTTTTCTTTTTCTTTTCTTTTTCTTTGTTTTCCCTTGGTTTTCTTTTTTTTTTTTTCTGCTTTTTCTTTTTTTCCCTTGTTTTTTTTTTTCTCTTTCCTTTTTTCAGTTTTTACTCTTTCTCTCTCTCTCTTTTTTTTTTTTTTTTTAAAAATATCGTCTTTTATTTTTTTTCCCTGTCTTTTTTTCCTGGTTTGCCTGTCACTGCCGCAGGGCCGCTCCGGGCCGTGCCGTGCCGGGGCGGGGCCGAGGCCGAGGCCGGGGCGGGCCGTGCCGCCGGCGCACGGGCGCCCCCTGGCGGCGGCAGGGGAGCAGCGCGGCGGGCGGGGCCGGGGCCTGTGCCGGTGGCGGCGGCGCGGGGCTCCGTGCCGGGAAACCCGCATACCCCGCTCCGTTCCCCGCAGGCGCTGGGTGAAAGGGTCTCTGCCGCCGCCCCCGGCCTGCTCCGGCATGCCCCGGGGGGCGAAGCGCCTCGCCACGGCTCGGTGAGCCGTGCCCGCCTCCCGCGCCGACCGTCGTCGCGGCTTGCGCCCTCCCGCCCGTGCTAGGAAACACGACCCGCGGCAGGGCTGGTGGCGGGATGCTGCGGGCCACCGGTGGTGGCACCCAGGCTGGGCGCGGGTCAAAATCTGTCCCTGTTCCCTTCCCGTGGCCCGCCTGCCTGCCCGGGCTGCGCCCGCCACGCGCGGGAGAGGCTTCGCACGTGTGTTGGCGTGTTGGAGCGGGCAGGGTCAGTCCCAGCTGAGATCCCCGGCCAGGTTCTCCAGGGCTACAGCCTGGGGACATTCGTGGGAAATGGGTCTCCGCTACTGTGAAGAAACAGAATTTAGGGAGGGAGGGGAAGTGGGTCATGGAAAATTTCCCAGCACCAGTGGCTTGTCTGATACCCAGGTACCTCCACGGTGCACGGACCTCTCCATGATGTCAACCCTCTGACAGCTACAGGTGTCTCCATCACAGATGCCAAGAGGCCAAAATCCCCCACCACTGACCAGCTCTGGACTGAGGCAGAGACAGTTTGCCACCGAAGCAGGGCAAGTCCCATGGAGTAGGAAAGGTAGAGTAGTCCGGGAGACATGCCCTCCAGTAGATCCTCACAGGTCACCAAGTCAGGCCCTGAACAGCATTTGGCCTCTTCGACCCAGGGCTGCAAATGGGTTCATGGGAACAGGGAGGACGGAGGAAGGCGCCTGTCATCCCCCATCACCCTTGGGCCTGCAATGTGCAGGGCAGGTCGAGTCATGAGTGCAGCCACTCCTTCCCCAGCCCGCAGGCACCTGCAGGTTTTCCTGCAGAACAGGTTTTCTGGTATTAGCGATATCGCTGCTTCTTTCTGTCTTCCAGTCCCACCCCCTACTGCTGAGGGAAAAAAAGGAACAAAGGCAGCGACAATCATAAAAGACTGTAAGAAAAAGAAACTGCAGCAGTTAGTGCCTTGTGCTCATGAGGCACTGCAGCTCCCCAGTGCACATCACCAAACGCCCCCAGAAAAGGATCTCACGACAGACAGGTACCTCCTCTCCCACTTCTCCTCCCACCAGGAACACTCAGTTCCCCCTTGATGATTCAGATAAAACCACCCCCTTGCCTGGGACGAGCCTGTCGGTGTTACAAAACAGGAAGGCCTCACCGCTTGCCTCTCACTCCTCCACTACCCACGTACCACCCGTCACCTTCACCTCTTGGCTTCCCGCCCGCCGGCCTGGACCGGGATGCAGCCGGCCGTGCCCACGGTGCTGAGCTCAGCTTCCCTCGTGCCTCCCTGCCAGCACGCACACTCCTGCCCTCCCCAAGGGACAGTCCCGAGCAGATGTTTCACCCAGGCGCCCAAACCTAGCCATGCAAAACTGAGAGCATCTCCAGGTGTGTGCAGGTGAGGAGATTCACCAAGACTGGGTATTGGGGAGAGGCTGGCTGCGCAGCTCCAGGGGCTTCATGAGCACCTCTTGCTTCCTGTGGCAGTTGTTCTGCCAAAGTCAAATGTGTTGCTCTGGTCTTCTGGCATCAGGATTGACCAGGAGCTGGCTAGGAGAGCTCATCACTGCTCATCCTCTCTATTTTTAATCAGCATGAGGAGCACACAGTTAATTAGTTCTCCCTACATGTTACTACTTTTTTTTTTTTAATCCCTGTACTCTTGACTTCAGCAAGTCATGCTACTTGCTAAAATCTTTGGCTCCTCCATTTGGCTGCAAGGTGAAGGTGGTGTTCTTCAGTGACCTCCATTGGGTAGGATCCAGCCTGCTTCCCTTACAGACAGGTTTCCCTTCCCTTTTTCTGTACTGCTCCACCTAAGCAGAGACTGCTCTTCTGAGGTGGTGTGTTCCTGACAGCAGCCTGAGTGGATGTGGTTACCACATTGTTCTGACCTCATGGGACCTGGCTGACATAATTTGTCTCGTTTAAACTGGTTCTGCAGATTTTGTTAAAAGTCCACTGACAGTCAATGACTTTTTCCTTAAAATTGCCCCTTCTGCATCCTGGATCTTACACAGGAGTCTTTCAGCAGAATAAATGGAAACTAAAATCTAGCCATACAGTTCACAGAGAAGGCACGGAGAATGCAAACACCCGGATTAAACATCAGATGATAAATAAGAATCTGAAAGACATTATTTAAAATCCCATGACTTGCCCCACACAGAGCAATATTTTCCTGTCATCGCAGCTGTGCTCCTGCTTCCCATCCCCCCCCGAGTGTGCTTGCCCACTGTCCATAGCCATCCCGAGCCCCACAGCATGTCCAGCTGGGAGCACTGGCGCCTCTGGCTCGCAATACAGAATATGAGGACTAGCTGAAGGAACAAAGAAGGCAGGAGATGGAAGTCTTTAAATCCAGGTTTCCCAGCCTCAGAGACCACATGAAAAACCCTTAGTCTCTTTATTTAGTCTTTTCCCTCTTTATTCAGTCTTTTCCTATGTGAACTACTCCATTCACAATTTGTATACCTGTATCTTTGTCCATAAGTGATTATTAATTAAATAATTGTTTATTAACAATTCCCTGACAAGACAGGGATGGGATTCTCCTGGGGAAATCCTTGTATTTCTTTTAAAGCTGCCACATGTCTACCTTAATTGCGCAGATATAAAGCCACTGACGTCAGTGCTGTTAGCTGCATTTTACTAATACCAGACAGATATAAAAATCAGTATCAAGATAAAATTCAGAGAGAATAATACAGTAGCCACACAAGCCTCCTGTTGAGGAGTTCCGGGTGCTGATACTTCTTTTATTTGCAATGCATGGCTGAAGTGCCTATGACCCTAGGCTCAGACCAGAGCTTTCCTTTGCATCATCTCTTCCCTCCTTGAGAAAGAAAATGCTGTGCAGAAAACGCATCCAGCACCATGGCAATGAGATAAGATTAGCAGTGGAAAAACTAGCACTCTCCATCTCCAGCCTAATAAAATGTCAGGGTCCTTGGAGAAGGAACAGGCTCTGCAACCTCTTCCCCTCCTCACAGGTGTGTGGCTGCCCGTGTTCAGGGTCAGCTCTGATATGGTGCAGACACGTAACCTTGGAGCTGAGCGACCTGGAAGGAGCAGTGTGAGAAAGAGCGGGGAGGAGCCCAGTCTGGGGCCTCCCCACCTTGGCACTTACGCTGGGGCCCTTGTAAAGCTTGTGTACCTGCACCCAGCCATGGGCCTTGCTGATCCTGGCCTTGCCTTACTGACCTGGCTTCCAGGCTTCTCCCTGGACCTGCCCCGTCACAACGGATTTGCGTGGCCATCACCGAAAGCTAATGGCATCCCATTCATGGAAACCCAGGACGCAGCTTTTTGCTGAGGATAAATTACTAGAGCCAAAGCTATGTAGTAAACACAAACTTTGAAGCATGTGCAAGTAGGAAAACTGATGTCTGGAAAAGATGAACATTTATTGAATTTCCCTGACATCACAACAGGAGGAACTGTTCCCTCTGTTTTACTGACAAGGATCAGGTGAACTCCTGTTTCTTAGCTTCCTAACCCAATATATTGAAGATTTTTCTTTCCTCTGAAAAATAATAAGGAGTTGCAGAATTTTACTGAATTAAAGGTAGCATCACCTGAGCACTGAGGCTGTGTCCCTGATGAATGTAAGGAAGCTGGGGAGATACCCTGGTGCTGGTCCACACTAGGTAAGGAAGCGATATCCTGGGAAAGCTGGTCAGCGGTCCCGGAACAGCTCCTCACTGATTCCAGGTCTGGAGACAGACTCTGACACCGCCGTGGCAGCAAGATGATTGTCTTCAAAATGAAAAACACCGACAACGCCAGCAGCCTGTCAAGCATGTAAGCAGTCCTAATGGCTCCAACAGCTTTATAAGACTTAAGCTGAAATTTAAACGTGCAAACAGTATTTCACAGATAAGGCTTTAAAGAGCATTGCTTTCAAGCTGCTTTTTATTGTCTTTATTTCTGGGTTTTCTGTTCCGCATCTTCACGGTTCAGTGGTGTTACTGAATGCCAAGGAGTCAATCCTCAGCAACAGCCCTCCGAGGCTCTTTCAGAGTAATTAGTTTGAGAAGAAAATAGCTGCCACAGTTTGGAAGACTAATTGGTGGGTCAGCTACATTTGTTCCATCTCTCCTTGCCATTTCCGTTCACTGGCTTCACTGGGAGCCCAGAATTGCTGTGATCTTTATCACTACGATGTAGCAGCCCTCAAATGAGAAGACTGCTTCGTTACAGTGCGCTACATTAACAGCTTCTTAGTGATACCTCTTCTTTTTAAACACCAAAGTTAAGAACTTGCACAACTGGAATATGCCCACATACAAAGCATTATTTATTAAGAGTTATAAATCAACTCTTTTAACTCTGTAGTACATCTAGCCAGCAACAAATCAATCAAGCTGTTTGACTTGGGCTGAGATTGGGATCTTTCAGTGAACATCCCAACCCAAAGGAAAAAAAAAAAAAATCTCAGCAGGGAGGAATGATGGCCTCGTTGCAACGCCTCACACAAGTGACCCTGCAGAGCGAACTGCACCCTGTTTAAAAAAGCTGACCTCTTTGGGAGCATTGCGTCGCAGTTACACAGGCTGGGGCAGCTGCTACCACAGCATAGGGAAATAAAAAGTGTTCAGCACATTACCATGCCTACTGCAGTCCCTTCAGATCACTTCATCTTTAGTCACCGCCTTGCTACAAGCCCGAGCTGTATGTTCTCAGGAGCAGAGAGCATCCTTTTATGCAATACATGCCTATGTATCCAGCTGAGTGGGGCCCTGGCCTCTAACAACAATTTTTAGGCTCTCATTGATAAAAGTCAAAGCCAGCAATTTTACTTTTTATACGCACAGCAACAATCAGGATTTCAAATGCTGGTTGAAGCCACCGAGCTCCTTTCATCTGCTGGTGATGCTGCCTCAAACAAAGTTGTCAGAGCACAGAAGCTCCCCGTTGTGCTGGACAAAGAGAAGCCCCTGATGACGGCTGCTGAGCTGCAGTAAAGCTCCCGACCGCAGGCTCCTGGAGGGAGATGAAGGTTTGTAAAGCCAAGGCTGAGGAACCTGCCGCTAGACCTTCCACCTGCCAAATTGCAGCATTCCCACTGAGGTTTTGAAACAGAGAGGCTGTAAGGTACAAAGTGAGGGAAATCACCCAATACTTTCCTTTCCAGGTGCCAGGAGTGTCTTGAAGCTTCAAGCAGATTGTATCTAAGCACCAAGTTGCCTTTTGAAGATGTACTTGTTGCTTTTAATCAGATAGCAGCAGCAATAAATTCAAAGACTCAGGAAACTCCTAAGTCAGACTTCTTCCTTCCCTAAAGAAATGTTTGCAAAATGAACATTCATTTGTATTAGCTGGTGGAACCCCCAGTTAACGATCTGGGATGGAAACAGCACTGTGTATGCAAAAATAGGGCGAAAAGCGTAACTCAGTGCCAGGAATTCCCTAGTCAGTGGTAGTCTCAGTGCTTCTAGAAGTCGCCCCCGTGTCCAAATATTAGGGTACCACTTTGTAATACACTGAATCTGATGTGGGCTGTTACAGACAAGAACACTTTCACTCCCTGCATACCTCTACTATGTTTACCCCAAATCTGCCATATGATATCATCAGTTCACTGATCCTAAAGAAAACTGGTTTTTCAGTGGATTTATTTCCTAGTTCCTGGAAGTCACTAGGTCTTGGGGTGGAAAAAGAGATTACCCCCTTTGGTGGGAGCCTACAATTAGACTCAAACCTGCTCTAAAATGAATCTAACTACACCCTAAATGAAACTTCACCATGTCACAGCCTGCAGCAGCCACTACCACGCAGCACATGCTTCAGACAGAAACCTCCTAGTCACATCCTAGAGACGGCATCAACCCGGACCTGCAAAGCCACAGCTGCAGACCATCAGCGTGGAACCGAGTATCTTGGTGAATGGCGCTGACCCACAGTAGCCAAGATCAGGCTTGGAGGATCAGGAGAGGTACTGCCGGCGCAGCAGGGGACTCTTGCACCGTTAGCAAAGAGGTCACAGCACTTCTCAGCGTCACAGCTCTGATGCGCTCCTGGGACAGAACAAGGTTTCCCTTCATTCCCTCTGCAAGCAGGCATGCTGCTCAGAACAGCAAAGCCAACTCTACCCAAAGAGCTCCTCGGGTCTACAAGCACCCATCTCCCACTGCAACAGGCAGCTAGCAGGGAGGCACCGCTGAGAAGCCTCATACCCCTGGAGTACTCATTTCAGTTTTGGGGTCCTAGTAAAGCCCAATCTGTTGGGCAGGATGCCCAGGGCTGAAACCTCCCCTCCAACTAGACAAGGTTTTTAACCCTTCCGTCTCAAGCTTCTGTCAGCACTCTGAAGTTCTAGCCTTTTGCTTCAAAAAAGTTACACAGGCTCTAGTCTCTTAATTATTAACAAATGAAAACCCACCTCTAGTTTCCACAGCAGCACCAGGCAAAAATCAACAGCTCTGCAACAGCTACACCGTTTTCAGCTGGGATTTTTTCTGAGGATTTAAAGCTTTGGGCCTGGCAGGCTGTAACTGAGTGCTCACAACTGTCACACCAGGGAGGCGTGTGCCTGCCCCAGGAGGAACTGCCTTCCTGAGCAGTCAAATGGGGATTAGTAATTAATCTTCCAGGTTCTCAACAAGCATACAAATTGATAATTAGCTTCAAAATACAAACCTATTTTTAAACAGAAAGGGGAACAAACTTTCTTTTAGAGAAAATGAAGCCAGGATTCAACATGTATTGAAGTTAAAAGTCATTGTTTTGTACTACTGGAATAAGCACACATCTAAAATAAACACTTTCAAATGCTCCATGGATTCACTCCTTTTTGACACTGTTTGCCACACCTGCCAGTAGCAAGTGGCAATTTGATGCCAGGGCCACCAGCAATGCAACAGTAAGTTCACAGACCTACACCCCACTACCGTAACCAGCAAACAAAATCTTCCTTCATCCAGTTTTATGTTCTGCAAAAACAACTTGACTAGAAAAAGCAGCTTATTGTGCATTGGAGCCTCTTTCTCAAAACTTGTGATACTGAATCTCACAATAAAAAAAAAAATCCAACACATTGTCATGCTCTTCTCACTCACTGTTTTCCAGAGCAAAAGGGTGAGAAGGGAAGAAAAAACACCCCACACTGACAGGCTCCTAGGCCAAAAACCTGTCACACCACTTTCCTTAATTTGATGGGTCCATTTCTAAAGGAACTTGGTATCTCAGCGTTGGCATTTAGGTTCTACAGAACACAGCTGCAGAGCTCTGCAGGCCAGCTTCAGAGCAGAGCGTGCTCTTCCCTCCCTCCCCTCCCTGCAGCAGGCTGTCCAGCAGCAGTACCTCCCTCAGCTCCAGGCAAAGCTCAGAAACCTGTATATCATGGAGCTCTTTAAAAGCAAAACAAGAAAAAAAAGCACCAACTTATGCAATGAACACCTGTGAAAGTTGTTAAAAAAAAGCCTGCAAGGATCCTAACCCAGACACTTGCCTTCTGCATTTGGCAGCTGGCACCCATACACTGTAGATTACCCAACACCTGCTTCTTGCTCAGGCCTCCAAATCTCCAATATGTCAACAGCCTCTAAGCTAAGGATTTTTCTTTTCCCCGTCTCACTGAAGACATTCTTGTAATTCTGTTTCAAACTTTGCACATTTCGTGAAGTTGTGTGAATACTTACTTGGAAAAGAAATAAGGGGGTTCAGAGTCACAAGTGAAGATTGACCAAAATCAAATCCTTTATTTCCACAACTGTATAAATGTGCTCCAAGTATGTGTCCAACACAAGTTAGAAAAACAAAACAGAACATGCCAGTTGCAAACTAGATCAGTTCACTGACGTGCTGACTCCTTGGTATTAGGCTTAGTTACACAAGACCAGTCACAGTAAAAAGAAACATTTTAGAGTACAAAGAGTAGCAGGATGTTAAGCCATTTCAGCTTGTGCACATACAAGTCACACTTCTGGCAGAAAATGCAGAGAAGTTTGCATTTTTATGCAGGAAGCTATGTTGCATCAGTTTAAATGGCATCAATATCAATATCGTCATCTTTATTGTTTGCAGGCTTCACAGTTTCAACTTTAGGTACACTGGCAGTTGTAGAGTACACCACCTGGGGAGAGACAAGACACTTTTACTACAGCACCTACTCGCCATTAAGCACAGTAATAATTTTAACAGCAGGAGCTGCAACACCTGCCCCGCTCAACAGCCCTTCCTCTCTCCCATCTAGTGTCATGAGCTGCATAACCCACTGCTCCATCTTCTGAAATGCGCTGCACAGCAGCTTCCAGTACAAGAACTGTACAGGAAACCCAAGGTCAGGTGTGCTGAAACTGCAACTATACCTTAACATCAGTCTCTAGAAGGCAGAGGCACACGTATGTGCCTCTAAGAAGGTTCTCATAGCCAGAAAAAAAACCCACATGCAAAAGAAGTCCCAGTCCCAGTCTGGAGTGTGGCTAACATTTTACCTAGGCCTAAATGTGAGAACAGCCACTTTTTTCAGCTTCTCCAACAAATGTACACCCCCACCAACTCTTAAAACACGAGCCTTTACATCGATATCTCTTGTCATTCTTCCACTACATGAACCACTACTGTGCAACAGACCATTTGTACCGTTCCACAATAATAGTCTTTGGCTATTAAGATGCACCTGTACTATTACAAAAGTGATCTTACATAGACAAGCACCTGTGTGGCAAGAACACTCTGACAAAGCATCAGAAACAAGGTGGTTCCTCCAGTTCCCAATGCACAGTAATGCATGAAGCAAGGTATTTTAGAGTGCACCACGATAAACTACAAGACTTACATATCGAGGGACAGTGCAACCTTGGAGATAATTATTTACAGAAAGTGAGTCTTTCCTACCTCTATGTTTTCATCTTCATCCTCTTCTTCATTACCGGAAGATTCTTCTTCAGCTTCCTTCAGCCATGTGATAAATGGTTCTGCTTTGACACGGATTTCTTTGGCAAGCTCCTTTGAAACGTATTTCTTTGAGGACTGGAAGACAGTAATACACAGACCCTGCTTGAACACTGAAGGACTGTACATCAGATTACACCCGAATACATAAAGAGCTTACTTAGAACTCTAATCTCATCCCGCTGCCTTGAACAGCCCATTTCTGAAAAAGGATGTTTCTCCCAGATAACTTCTCTCAAGTTAGAGACATCTGCCCAAGCTATTAGACCAGAACAGAGAAGCCAGATGCAGTGTACTACACACAGGTCCTTAGCCAATACATGAAATACTACCCCTTACCTTTTCTGCCCAGCCAAGGATGACTTCTTCTTCCAGAAGATCTGCATCATACATTTCTTTCAAAATATGTGGTATTTTGGAAATAAGCTGAGACTGATGCATGGCTACCACACACTCAAAGCCATGGAGAAGGTACCTCTGAGCCTTCTTATTATTGTGGCAGAACTGTAATTGTGAGAAAAGTAAAAGCAATTAAATTACCTTTTTTCTCCTCTCTAGGAAGAGCTGCGGCTTCTGCTCGCAACTCAATGAGATGACAAAACTTGTAACAGCTCATACTATCCCTCCCAGCAGCTCTCCCTAGCTAAGGAAGGGTTAAAACAAATGACAAGAAGCCATCTTCCCCACAGTAACAAACAATCCAGAACTGCATCAAGCAGTTGCTACAAAAAGCCAACCCAACAGTTACGCTGTGTGCAAAAGAAGAACGGCTTACACGAAGGAAGTGACGCCTGTATTTCCTTATCTGTTCACGAATCTTTTCATCAAAAAGGACTTCAGTGAGAACTAGTGGGCCCATAGCCTTTACATCCAGTCTCTCTGCTTCTGCTACAATGTCTTTGTCAGAAGTATCAATGACGCCTTCTTCCTTCTTTTTCTATAAAAACAGAAACAGAAATGCTTTAAGGCTCCTGAGGTCTGTCTCAGTGCTCCATTGCACTGCTTCCTTCCCCACCACTGGTGGAACCAGTGCTTTGGCAGCTTAAGGAGCTTGCTCTCAGTCTCCTCACCAACATTTTATACAGCTCTAGCACAGTGGCTATCAAGAAACCAGAGAATATTCACCTTCACAAAATCAAATAGTATGTTGACTCTCTCCTCCACTGTTCTTTCCAGGTCTTCACTAAGTGTGAGGTTCTTTGCATGGTCACTAATTTCATCCATTCTACGCCTCTGGGCTTCTTCTGTGGTGTCTTCACCCCAGTCATCATCATCTTCCTCCTCCTAAAAAAAAAAAAAAAAAAAAACAACCACCCACCACCAAACCAACAGGTTTATACAATGTTACTACAAAGTTAGCAATATGCAAGTGTTGTTTCTAGATCAAGATCTGAGAGCATTTTTATAAACAGATGCTTTTGAATTTTCCCTAAAAGGCGTACACTACAATTTAGAAGCCAAAGATGATGGAAAAAGCATAGATGTAGGGAAGGAGTAATGGAAGCTAGACTGAATTTGCAGCCACCTGTAGGGTTACCTGAACTGCAGTTTTACCACTTCAGTAAAACTCTCAAGACTCTCTTTTTCAGGGACCTTGATTATTATAAAGGGTATGCACCTTCCACTTAGTAAGGAGCACAAACAGTGTTACCGAAGAGTTGATAAAGCTGCTCTAGAGGAGACACAGGGACACTTTTATTCCAGCAGTGAGGTTCCGGATACTGTTAAGAACTCTTGGTGCAATGTTAACTTTCACAGAACACCAGTGATTCAAGTTTTAAATCGGAACAAACCACCACACCTTCCCATCTCCCCACATTCCCTTCTACTTACCACAACCTGTGGAGGAGTAATCTCCTCTGGTGGTGGGGGTGGAAGTGTCTCATTGCTGGACACAGAACCATTCTCTTTGTCCTTTCCTTTTCTGTTCTTCTTATCCTTTTCTTTCTTTCCTGTACCAGTGTCACCACTTTCTGCAATTGAATATTAACGTTTTATTCTATGATCTACAGAAAGCTAAAAGAAGTCCCAGCACCTCTGCCAAATCCCCAAGTGGTTTGGATGCTTTTATTAGCAGCAAGTTCTGTACAGTACCCATCAGTGGATACATTCAGGGTAGATGTACACCTACTGGGGAAACCCTTGGTTCCAGGCAAAGTCTTGTTTCTCATCAAGACTTAAGGTTGTCCAAGTCTATATAACAGGTGACCTCACAAAGCAGAGACCCCTGGAATAGGTTAGACTTTTCTACTCTAGCAAGCTTAAATTGCAGCAGGCAACTAGATGCTTACTACAGAGTGTTGCTTGCACAGAACAAGTACATTAGTCAGCATTTACTATACTGCTTTTAATTCCTACCCTTCAAGATGACAAATGCATAACTGCACTGGAGCTCCTGCTGACTAGCTTTCCTCCTATTCAGTTTTGTCCTGCATAGGCCAATCCAACTCTTCAAATACTTCTTGGGGGGAAGGATACAGGATCACAAGGGAAAAGATTGCTCGTATTTAAACTATGCTGACCCACAAGCATATTCTGGGAGTATGCTGGAGCCTTTTACACTTTAATTAAATGGGAGTTATTTGTTTTTCTTAACTGAGTTCTCTTCACCCCCACCAAATAAGTACACACACTTACCAGGTGGGTTTTTGAGAATGAACGTGCAGAGTTTATGGTTTGTGTCAAGCATGCCTCGATAGCCACAGGCTTTGCAAGAGTTACCTATAGTTTGTTTCTTAGGATTGACATGCTGTAAAAAGAACAACCTCCAGTTAATATACCACTTAGAGAACAACCACACATTAAAGCCTAAACCTGATGTTTACATTATCATCTGCACAGGATTAAGCCAGAAGTTAAATATTTTTTATCACCCCCAACTGATGAGGTTTAGAAGTAGCCATTTAGCTCAAGTGTTTTGAACTGTTATAAATGTAAAGCCTTCCCGAAGGGGTGTGGGGGTGTACACTGGATTTTCTTTTCACAGATATTCAAGTCATCTATTAAGTTCCCACCACTTCCATAAACATCTGATGAAGTGTTCCATAGCGCTACCATTAATACAGATGGCAAGCACTCACCAGATCAGTTTCGGGATTCTCACACTCAGGACAGAGAACAAATTTTTTAATGAATCCATCCAACATGTCTTGCAGCTTATTCGCCTCATGAGATCCATTGACAATGTAACGGTCATTCTTAACATCAAACTGGGTCTGTGCTCCCAGCTCACAACCAAAAAATTTGGTAGGATCTGTAAAAGCAAAGTATAATAACCACCACTGCCCTTGTATCTTTATTGGGATTTTTAATATCAAGTAAATATGTCATTGCTTCTTTCTGTTTATTATTCATCCTGCAATAATTCCTACAAATCATTAAAGAATGGTATTAATGCTGTATTAGCTACTCAGTGCTAAAACTTCCAACAAAAGCATTAAAAAAATGCTGTGTCATTCCAGAGTACTTACACGTTGGAGGCCGATTAAGCGCCTTTGCAACGTCAACCATGTTGACTATAACCGTCTTTATTCCATTTCCTTTGCCCTCCACCTAAAGGAGAAAAAAAAAAAAAAAGGTGCTTTTTAAGATTAAGTGACTGCAACAGCCAAAGCCAGTATACATTCCCCATGTCACTACATCGAAGTTCTGCATTTAAGTGTTGTCTTAGAGCTAAGGTGCACTTAGTCTGGACAGAAAGGAGCAGACACCCTCCTTGCCCTGACTTGCTAATTTAATTATCATTACCTCACACCTCTCCTTCCTCTATCAGGAGAGCGAGTGGTTTGAAACTACCTACTTACCACTGAAAGTTCTTAAAGTTACCTTGGCAATCAGACGGGGCATTTTGTAGCGATAGAACTGATCTGAAACACTGCGGTTGACGTTGACAGACATTTTGCCTTATTAGTAGCTTTATCAATAAGATGAAGAGATCTTTGATTGCAGTTTTTTGGTATCTTCTGTCTGGAGAAGACGGGATGACATAAACGACTGCAAGAGTTCTCGGTCTCTGACATGAAAAAATTTTCGCCACTGAGGCTGTAAGGTTCTTGCTTGTATGCTATGTTTCCCCAATACAGGTACCAGTGGCTGCGCAACAGCTCTGCAAGTGTTAACAAACAGAAAAGAAATTAAGTTTATCTTAATGTGCACCAATCACTACAGAGCTATACAAGGGACTACATTTAAGGTAAAAATTGGAAAAAACAACACCCATTCTTTACGCTACAGCTTTCTTCAACTTGTGGAACTGAAAACAATAGCCTTGAACTGTACTAAGTAACTTTTCCTCAACTATGCTAGAAATTTCCACCCTCTTTGTTCCTACTACCCAAAAGCCACCGACAGGTTAAGATACTTTTCTGTACAATTAACTCCCGGAGGAGTGATGTGATCAAGAAGGCAGGGAAAGGAACACTGATGTATTATGGAGACCAAGGGCTCCTGCACCGAGAGGGTCATGTGATACGTTTCAGGCTGCAGAAAGCAGGAGAAGGATCTGGAAAACAGTTTCGAACTCCACATCATAGCATGAACCTATCACACAAACCAAAGCCTGTCAGAATATTTAGAAATATCAGTAAGATGAAGCAGCAGCAATCTGTAGCCCAACATAATTTTTATATGGCTTACCAGTTTTTTGGATCGGAGTGGAAAAGAGATGAAAATTATGTAATTCTCCCTCTCACTTATGGATTCTCATAGCAGCTTCTGTTGAGTTTTGACTTAACAATAAGCCTGATACAAGTCTGACATAAGTTGCTTCACTGTAGAAAGCCTAGCAATGCAGAGGTACAGAGCAGTGCAGCAGCTTTTCCAGCTGATTATTTTCTTAGGGAAGGGGGGAGGGGGAGGAAGGGGAAGGAGGATGAATCCTATTATTAAAGTTGCCTTAAGCAGTATTTACATATTTAAATTAACATGTGCCCCTATAATCAGATCTAGGAGTACTTAAGCCATAACCGGTTGACTACACAGGCAACCCTGACTACAGCACGGCTATTCTGACACGTCATCATGTTGTTATCATTAATGACAGAAGCACTGACACATTAAAATAGCCTTCTGAGTATTTATGCAGAAGAGCACGCCTGTACGTTCCACACTGTCCGAGTCCCTCCAGTCAGGCTTACAACACGGAGCGAGCAGATCTGTACGCGCCTTGTGTTCTACATTAGCCTAGATGCAGTTTTGTCTTTCCCCAAGCACAAACCTCACCGGGGACTTTGTCTTTCAAGCACGAGGCTTTCTTCCCAAAGATGTCTGAAACGAGCCACCATGGGACCTGGCCACACGCTTTGCAGCAGCACTGAGGAAGCGGATATCTCGGTGACTGAGCATGAGCTCGCAGACAAAACGTGCGGTTTCCCCTCCTTCAAGATTACAGCTTTTGTCTGCTGTAGACTAAAGCTCCCTCTCCTGGTCCCTAGGACACCTCATCCAAAGCACCACCCCCCCCCCATATGCTATGCACAGAGGAAAAAGCGGGAAGGCAGATCGAGTCGCTGCTTCAAAGCGCCGTTTCCCCGCCCCGCTCAGCCCTGTGATGAGTCATAAATGCAGCAATTAGCACTGACTCAGCCCTGGAAGGGATGGGGGAAGTCACCTCCAGCCACGCATGCGCTCTCCGGCCGCCAGAGGGGAAGGCTCCGCGCCCCCACGCCCGGCTCCCCCCCGAGGAGGCGCAGCCCCCCCCCGCGGCGGGTTGGTAACTGCGCCACAGCCGCCCGCGCCGCGCGCCCCCTCCCCGCCCACCCACCGCACGGGCAGGCGCGGCCCCGGCCGCCGCCATCTTGTCTCGTCGCATGGCGGTGGTGGGGAAGGGGAAAAAAATAATTTAAAAAACCCCCCACAGCAAAGGGGTGCAACTCAAGCTTTAACGTAGGGTTTTTTTCCTCCGGTCGCTTCTCTTTCCTCTCCCATTAAGGTTCCGCACACTGAATTACACTAAACGTCTCCCCCTACCCACCGCCTCAGCCCAGCCCAAGGCGCCCGCCCGCTCCCTTCACCTTCCCAGGACTCAAAGCCTCCCCTCCAGCCTAGCTGTCCTTATCCGCCCTAGCCCAGTGCTAATACTCACCGTTTTCGTCCAATAAAGACATAAACCCAACGCTGCTCGCCCCGGGCTGCGACGAAGCCGAGTCTGCGAAAAGAATAGGGCCGTGGGGGCGCTTATATCCAGACGGAGGGGGAGGCGGAGGCGGACGCCGCAGCCTCCGGGTCCCGGCGTCCTGGGGCGGGCAGTATCAGCAGGGACAGCAGTGCCGGGCAATCTGCGGGCAAAACACAATCAGGTGCATCGTTAGTGGTGACACCTGTGAGGAGAGGGAGGAGGAGGAGGGGGGAGAAAAGGGAAGGGGGGAGGGAGAGGCGGCGGCCGGCGCGCAGCGCAGGCAGAAAGGGGCGGCTGATGGGACCCCGGCAATGGCTGCCCCGTACTCACCTCTAGAATGTTCTCGCTCTGACTGAACAACGCCAAAGCTGGGATCAATCAGCCAGCGGTGTGCCCCACCCCCCCAGCCTCCCCATTGGCTCGCAGCTCCCCTTGGGGTGAAGCTATTGGCTGAAGGCTCGCTGTCCCCCTCACCCACTGGCGGCCACCGCCATCAATCAAAACACCCCCGGCTTCGCGTCCCTCCCCCTCTGCCCTCCCCCCGCCAGTGTCCCGAAGGACATCGCGTCTACATCGGCCGAGTCTCGCGGGAGCGTGCGGGACGGGGCGGGAGGGGCGGCAGCGGGCGAGGGCTGAGGCCGTGGGGCAGGGCCCGGGGCGGCGGCTGCGGGCTCACAGCGCTCCTCACGGGGCTTTGAGCGTTGCTCGACCTCCCTTTCCCTCCATCCTTCTTCTTTCCTTCCTCCCTGCTGCCTGTGCCGAGAGACTCCTCCCGTCCCCGTTTTGCTGCGGTCAGCGCCGCTTCGCGCCCTGCGGGAGTGAGGGGCCCCTGGGCGTCCCCTGAGGGCTGCCGGCCGTCCCCAGCCCCGCCCGAGTCCCGCGCCCCGCCATCGCTCTCCCGCCGCAGGCAGCGCGGAGCCGGCCCGGGGGGGCGGCGAGAGGCGTGCGGGGCCCTGCGGAGGAATGAAAGCTTGGGTGGGTTGCGACTCGTAATAGACCAGCGATGACAGAATGCTGGACATCACAGCAACTGCAAATTTTAAATCACTTAAGAATTTAAATTGCTTTTAATTAGAAAGAATGTAAAGCAATTAAGTTGCTGAATAAGTTGTGTTTTTCCTGTATAGCCCGCATTCAGGGTGCGGGAAGGAGCCTATTATTCAACTTTGGTGTCATAAAGACAGCTGTGGGTAGCTCTGGGTACTTGGGCTGCCTTACAAAGGGTGATACAATTGCTATTTGCATATACTCTATTCATGTAAAATGTTACCAGCCCTCCTTAGCTAATTTGGGACACTGGATGAAACACCTGTTGGGATTTACATTCGCCTAAAAAGCAGAAAACTTTGGCCCTTTCTTCCCTATGCTCTATTCTTTCCCATTTTCTTCTCTATCTTCGCTCTTCCAGCATCACAGGCATTGCTGTTTTCGACATTTTAGAATGTGCATAATGTTCAAGTGGCAAAGCACCTTTTTTGACTTTATCGATTGAGTGATAAACCAACTCTTTCACCCCTATAAATACTTCCCAGCAGAACAATACTTCTCAGTTCCTGTCACTGTCTTACTGAATAATGTTGGGAAGCTTCTTGATGGGTATGTGGGTGTATGTATAGAGGAAAAGAGAGGGAACAAAGATAAAACTAGTAGTGACATTAAATAATGTCATATAGTCTAAATCTCTTCCTGTCTGAACTTAGTTTTGAAACATAGGCTTCCCGGCTGACTTTGATAACACATTGATGTGGTCACAGAATCATGTAGCTGGAAAGGACCTATAAGATTATTGAGTTCAACTGTTAAAGGGAGTACCCCTCCTGTTGAACCTTCAAGTACATCTTGAACATTTGTGTTGTGCAAAAGAACTGCATAAAAATATGAAGGTGACTGATAAATGAGGTTTTCTTATAAATCATAAAAGCTGGCCTATCATTATGAGCATTTCCAATGACACGCAATAATGAAAATCTTGTTCATTCAGGTAGAGCAACAAGAGATAAATCTTGGTGCTTTCTAACAAGACCCCGCTCCATGATGGCTGCTGCCCTAGTTATATGTCTCTTTTCAGCGTATGGAATAGCAAGTTTCTGTAGCCAGGAAACCATCCTGTAAAACATCATGTGAGTCTGTCTTGGACTTCACTATCTGCATTTGGAGAAGTTAAAAAACCTTCAGGATGTGTTAAATGTCTCCTTGATAAATAGAGAGCAACACTTTTTAAACATGGGAAAGAGAGTTCGGGCAAAATAAGGAAGCATCCTCAAAATATATGAGACTTGGTGGTTACCATGAGGGGAAAAAATCATAAAAATATGGGAGTCAAGAAAAGCACAGCAGGAACTCCTTTGCTGTGAAAATATGTGACATGTAGGACTTGCTAAATGCCTCCTGTCTGTGGTTTTAGTTGCATGCTAAAACACCTATGAGGTTAATAAATTATGAGTGTTAAAGCATGCTGCTGCCAACACCACTGTATTGAGCAGCAAAAGGGAAACAAGACCCTGGATTTGGTGCTGTTTGACATAATGAATACTGAACAGTTATGATTAGTAGAATCAAGAATAATTTTTTTATATAGTATATGAATCATTAAGTTAAAGAGTTACCTTTTAAGATAGTTTCCTTCTGCAAAAAGCAGGTCCCATCCAGATAAACTCATATGACTCCTGGACTATACAAAACAGATTGAAACTGTGGCTTATTGTCATCTTGGTGCCTAGTTGATTTTTTTCTCACCAGAACAATTAATTAATATTAAATGTTGGTTCCCAAATATTTTTACTGAATCTTCATAGTTTGTTCATTTTAGTATTTCATGGCTTGGTGAGACAGAAAAATATTTTCTCTCCTCCCTCTTGAAAATGTCATCGTTTCATGAATCCTGAAGTTCATAGTTCACATTACTTGTGTGGCCTTCAAAATACAGACCACTTGTGTGCTTTGCATTTCATTAGTAGAAATTAAGAAAGTTTTCTGTATACTTTTGTAGTTAAGACACTTTAAATGGCATTATTTAGTCAGGTTTTGGAAGTGGTTTCATGTCTGAGAGTGGTAAATTTTCTGCAGTGGACTTCAGGGTGCATTTCCTTATCACAGGAATGCTTTATTATTGCTCAATTCAACCTTAACAGTTCAAGTTTGTTCTATGTTGCCTTTGTCAGTTTTTATTAAAAATAACAAAGAGTAAACGCCTGTGATAATGGAGCAAAATCAAAATTCTATTGGAAATCTTAATATAGGTCTAGAATTAAGATTTAAATCTTCAAAAATGGGCATTGTAGTCATGTGTGTTTATATTCTCTGATAGACCACACTGTCCTGTCTGCGGTTTATTCTTCAGCAAGTTTGTCATTTATCAGTGATGTGGTTAGCTATAAACACAACCATATTTCAATACCCACTTGGTAACCTTGGCTGGCCTTGAAGAATGATTTTTCTCTGCTTCAAGCTGTACATGTTATCTCCCAGCGGCTGGTTCAGAGCTGTTGTTTTGTCCAGTGCAGGCACTAACCTTTAACAGCTGAGTAAGTGATTCCTCGTTGTGCTGTCTTCACAGCTTTGGCTGTAATTTCAGTAATTTCAGAAGATGGAAAGAGGACCAAGATTATGTATAGTTACACTGAACTCTGAACAGCGATAGACTTTCTTTTTCCTATCTTGGCAATGGGTAGAGAAAGTGTAATTGTTTATGTGTCAGGTTTGAATATGCAATCTTTGGGGAAGCATGAGACCAAACTCCATCAGGATTGACACTAGACACTGACTGATCAGTAGCAAGGGCAGAGGCTAATTTTGGTTTTACTGTTCAGGAACTCTATGTTCATTGCTGTCTTGCAGCTCACTGTTCATCCTGGGTAGACTCACTTTGTGAAGTGCCTTCCTTTCCATGCTCTGTAACAGTATCATTCTTGTCAGCTATTATTAGTAGTTCAGGAATTAGTAAACAGAGAAAAAAAGGAGAGCAAGTGTGTGATGTTAGATGCACATATACCCATTATTTATGGTGGTTATTTTTGTTGCTTCTGTTACTATGCAGAAATGCTAAAATATCCCAGCTAGTGTTTTGGGTCCGAGTGCACTGAAAGGGCTCAGTGTTAGCTGACAGCGTGAGGCAGGCTCTGCCCCAAATCTGTTAACATCTCAATAGACAGCTGAAGCTCCCTCCTGCCCTCCCTCTTCCAGTGTGTGCCTGCCTATGTAAAGGAGGCGCTTCAGCAAGTAGAAGCAACCAACTGCAGAATATAAACTGTTTGATAGCTGTAAGTGTTAAGGGAAAAAAAATGCTTTTTTGCTGCTTGGGACTGACTCTCCAGTTAGCACTGCTCAATATGAGACCCACGCACAGGCAGGGTCGTCTCCTGAGGCAGCACTGCCTGCCTGTACCAACACTATATCCAGCACAAAGTACATTCACCATGTTGCATTAAACAGAGGAGGGGGTGGCTTCCCAGAGCATCATCGAATCTAATGGGCCTGTTGTCCCTTTGGCCCTCATGAATAAGGATGAGGTGGGCAGAGAGTGTCCTGACTTCATCGGAATGTATGTTTGTTGGAATACTCTTTCCAAAAGAATAGTAGTAACGTATCTTTTCTTAGACCAGCTGGTACATCTGGAAGGACTAGCAAGCGCCCTGAACAGCCGAGTAATACCTGTCCGTGTGGACTGAGAGAAGGGCTAAAGGCTGTCGTCACATCACTGAATTTTAAGCAGTGCATATCTTCAGCAATGCATTAGAAAAGTGGGTGTTTGGGCTATCAGGCTGCATGTACTCGATGGCCATTTGAGTAGTCTCACTGTGTTTGCTAGGATACCATGGATTTTCATTGTGATATTTATTTTTTAGCGGAAACACGTTGATTTGCTTTGCATGTTTTTTTCTGTGTTGGTGATTTTTCAATAGTGTACCTTTACCTTTGGCATTGCACTTGGCTGGTTCCTTGTCTGTAGGAGGAGTCTGTTGGGAATTTTGCAGACAGTAGTTGTTTGGATGGAATGACAAAATAAAACATCCTTTTAAGCAAATAAAACCGGGCTGTCTGTGTTTAAAGAGGCAAATAAACAAAGGCAAACTCACAGAAATCAATGAAGAGCACAGATGAGGTAGAAGGTGGTGAATTCAGCTCAGCACAGTTTGAAGGTCTGTGAAAGAGGGATGCCCCTGGCTTGGAGAGCTGTGTTTTCTCCATGTGTCTCAGCAGTAGGTGGAAGTGTTGGTGATAGGAATTGGAGAAGCCAGGTTTCTGCACTTTGTCCAGGTAGAAGTTTTGGCCACGGGCCTAACTGGCAACCACAAGCGTTATCCAGCAGTTGCATGCTTGTGGTTGGCAAATCTGCCTGCTACTTTTATATGGTTGCTGAAAGAAGTGGATGTGGAAGATAAGGAGTCCCTGGGGAATATAGCTTCCAGCTGACAACATGCTGTCAAAGCTGTCAGCCTGTGCATTATGCCCATTAGCAAGTGCTGCATTTACATTTCCCTGCTACGTGTCATAGTCAGGCTTCAGACATCAATATCTGTCTGCATGTGTGTTAAGTTAAATCTCTCTTCCAGTATCGTTCTAGCAATTTATGCTTTCATTTCCATTTCATTAAAGAAATTGCTCAGGTCCTCTGCATCTGTCATGTGCTTTGCCAACATCTCCACATATATGTCCCCTCATCCTTTTTCTTTGGCCTTTGATGGTCTGGCAACCAGTGATGTGATTATCAGTATCAACTTTCCAGCAGATGTTAACTATGTAGTAAAAAAGAGTGATGGGTGCTTAGAGTTACTTATTGGCTTTCTACTTTTCCTAAGAGGAAGGTGTGGTAGCCCCTGGTTTTGAAAGCCAATCTCCAGAACCTCCTTCCAGTCTGGGAGACCTTGGAGATCTTAAGTGCTCTCAAAGCCCTTCTCCCGTGGGCAGAAGCATGTGGCTGCTGACCTAGATTCTAGGGGTCTGCACTGCTAGTTGCAGCATGTTTTGCTCTTCAGTTCTGCTCATTTGAGCATGGAGCAGTTTCTTTGCTTTAGAATAACATGAAGGCATTGCTGGAAGATGTGGGATTTGGAGGCAGTACTGAGGCCCAGCTGGGGACTGCGTTTGTGCTTCTACTGGCAGATCTAGCAGAGGAGAGGGTATCCCTGATGTTTGTGCTGAAAGCAAAGGAAAAGTCTGTTTTGAAGGCAAAGGAAAATCTTCATATTCTCCAGAACTAAGCCTTTCAAGGTGCTGCTTGGTTGGGAGGGCAGAGCTCTGCGTTTGGAAATGGACAACTAGACATACAGCAAAAAGTTTTGCCTCCAAAGTCTGAGTTTATATCCCTTACAGAGTTGCCTCTCTTGCAACACTGAAGGTATTTTGCAGGGCACTATAGATTTTGTAGTGGATAATGTTGAATTAGTAGGTTGTACTTTAGAATTTGCTGCTTGTTTGGTATGTTTTGCCTTAAACTTGAGTATAGCTGTGTGGGCTTCTTCATAAAAATACAGGGATTATCTTTTGTAATGAAGCAAATAATACATGACTGCAATGCAGTGCCAAAGTCTTTGAATGCTCTGGTGGTTTGCAGCTCAAATATTTATATTACTAAAGTAAATTATTTTCCAAACTGGAAAAAAAAAAGAGTGGTACTTAGAAAACAGAGGCAGAAACTTTGTTCTATAGTTTGCACATGCCAAGTGTTATGTATGCTTAGGATATTACCTAGCGTAGTAGCAATATTAAAATAGCTGATAACACACATGGTTTCCAATAGTGATATAATGAATTAAGTCTGATTTTGGCCCATGGGGATTCTATGATGGCTAATAAAAGCTGACTTGAAGCACTAATAATGCCTCACTGTACCCATCTACCCATGTTTCATGTACCTGAATGTCAGTGTATTTGGATTTACCCACTGGGTTCAGGAACAGGTAGATGGGGCTGAAGAGACAGGCAGGTGCACACACACATGCACAAATATACACACTACGATCACATAAATCTTGCTTGTTTAAGAAACAAGGCTAAAAATATCCTTGAATGTGAATCAAGGTCAGACATCGTGTTGACTGTAAAGTCTAGCATGATTTTATTGACCTAATGTATGTTTTTATTTTTGAGAACAACCCAGGAGACACACTGAAGGCAGAACTTTCTTACAAGGATACTATTGCCTTGAACTGTTTTCAAAATCAGTTTTTGAAAGACCTTAAGACACACATTTGGGTCAGTGAATGCTCAAATGCATAATGGAGGCTGAGTTTTGCCTTGCAGCTCAAGGATGTTATTTTAAGACTCTAAGAAACAAATCTTGTGCTCACTGATTGTTTTTGAGCTTTTAACCTGAAATAGTTTTAGGGAACAAGCTTCAAAAACATTTCCTGAAACAGGCGTTTTCATCGAGTTGGAAGGTTCTAAAATAAATGCTTATAATATGGTCTGTGGCTAGTATCTCTGTCCATACTCATCTGGGAAACTATGGTATCAACAAATATGTTAGACTAGATGGTACTTGTGAAGATTTTGGTGCTGTAACTCTCTCAGGACTTGATTTTAGAATTCCAAAGCGATGATGTGCATGTAAGAGAGATCATTGGTATAAAACATTCAGCCCTTGGGAGTCTAATTTATCCTTTCACTAGCGTCCTTAACGTGCCAGTTAAGCATTTTTTGCACAGTAATTTTAAGCACAGTAGCATTTTTGCTTCAGTGCCTGATGTTGTCATGGGGCGTCTGAAAGAGCTGTAACTGCGGTTGTGCAGTTCTCCGTGGGTTTTGTATCTGGTATGCCTTCCCTGCACGAAAGAACACAAAGTGGGACTCGTTAGAGTTGCTCACAACCACTCCACCCTCTAAAAGAAGCGATACTCAGGAAGAATACACTGGTTGATTTCAGTGTTGTTTTGCTGCACCTCACCCACAGTTTGTTTTTAATCATTCTCATGAATGATTTACTGTTCCCTTTCTATCATGTTACTTTTTCATTGTTGTCTCCAGCAGGCAAAAAGCTTTCAAAGGGTTCTTTAGAGTTTAATGTATTGTTTGTCCTAGATATTGGGCATGACTTATTCAGAAATGTGTAATAAATACACAGCTCCTCTTGTTTCTGATTGTTTGCACAGTCGACAGATTAATGGATGACTAGGTGATGGATGCATTCTCTGTTCTAGGGAGGGTGTGTGGGTCCAGGTGGGATCTTGAAGGTCATATGTAAATGCTTGTGGGCTCATTCAAGTCCATGGAGATGCACCATTTTGTACCAGTGGATGATGTGCTGGTTTAACTCAGAGACTTGACTTCTGGGACATCTTTCCTGGTAGTGGCTTTGTGCACTTATCCCTGGTTATACCATACAGATATAATACTTCTGTCTCCAAAGATGTATTTTTATATAAACAGTTATTTTTAGTTTGAGGATATCCAGTTCTTTTGATTAGTAGCACCTGTAGCTAAAGAAGGTCCTTATTTTCTCTGCTTGCCTTTTTTCCTGGTGCACCGAGACAGGAAGTGCTATGACAAGGGGTTTTCATAGTTTAGTCTATCTGCTTTGAGTGTAAGTGTGTGAGTCTCTGCACTCTGGAGGATGTTAACTAGTACACTTTTGATAAAAACTTCTTTTCGTTTTATAGGTAATGAATTATGAATCTCTGTGCCACTGCTGCTCCCACAGAGACCTGCACTGAACAGCTGAGTCATACAGATGAAGCTTGAAATGTCTCCCTTTGCAGGTGTAAGGGAGTCCCATTACTTCCTATGCAGAGTCCTGAGCTACTGTGTTCTGCACCCTGTAAAACGTTTGGGTGGGCAAGAGGGTGAACGATTTGGCCCCTGCACCTTGTCTGGCAGTGTGCTAATTCTGGTGCACGGGGAGGCATATGCTGTGACGTGTGCAGGCGGATTGCTCACAGCTTACTCAATTCCTGGAGCAGCAGGAAAACAGGCAAAGTAGTGGTGGGCTGCCAAGTCACAGCCTGCTAGCTAGGTTGCTTGAGAGTCAGCACAAACCTTCTTATGCCCTGGTATGGAGTAACGTCTTCTCTTACCCTAGTGAAGGTCTTAAAGAGGCAGTTCTGTAGCTCACTTCAGGTTGTGACAGATTTGCCTGATTTTTGACTGTTTACTTATTGCACTCAGATCTGCAAACAGTAGTGTGTTTGCCATAGTGATTCCAACCTACGTATTTCTGCTGAGAGATCTTTGGAAGATGTGATTAATGTTCAGGAGGTCTGTCTTCCTACAACCATGTACTCTTAACAGGGCTATTGCACAAAAGGCTGTGCAATATATTTGTCTGAAAAACCTGCTAATGAGAACAAGTGAATCAAAGGAGTGTTATTAGCCATGGGTTTCCCATAGCAGTCTCTTTCATGGAGTGCTGACTAATGGCTGCTTCTCAACGAATAAAAAATATCAGATAAAATGAACTAAAAGTCTTAAGCCCTTACTCAGGATCAGCTAAGCTTCAGCCATGTGCTCTGACTGCTTTTGAAAGCTTGGCATGCATCACTTGCATATGGGAGAGCTGTGCCAGAGCTGTGAAAAGCCCTGTGTGTCTCAGCTCTTGTTCTGTGTCTTACATCTTCTCCATTTCCCACTTACACTAGCTGTGTTTAAAGCTTTTTAGAGGGTCTGTCATTGTGCACAGTCCGTGCTAAGGCATTAAGAACAGACAAGATTCTGTTCTTAAATCCTGCTTTGAAAATCTCTTCATAATACGTCCCTGGAAGAAACTCCTGGTTTGTTTATTTGGATTTGTCCTTTGGCTGTGGCTGGATGCCCGGTCATGGGCCAGAATCTGGCCGACTACCAACCCAGAGCAATTTGCAGCTCCATGTAAGTGACTTCAGTTCATTTTGGCGATATCTCTGCAGCATTTCCTAGAGCCAGTCATCTGATCAGAGTGCAAACTGAACTCTGGCTTGCCTGGCTGAGCTTGCCAAGAAAAGCATTAGCTAAGCAGAAACAGCTTGTAGCTGAGGGCAAAGGTGAGCGTGCATTAAGAATCCACGTCTTGATACAGAAAGGATGCAGCTACAATCAAAACAGGGGAAAGGGGACTGGGCAGACAGACAGCCGCCTGAGGTGACCCAGGAGTGCATGCCACACTGCTTGCTGAGAAAGGCCTCTTTGTCTCCTTGCATTATGCCTGCCTGTTTTGACTGAGATGCAGAACAAATGCAAGAAACCCACCTATATGGCCTTGATGACATTTTTCTGTTTCTTGGCATTGCTTTGTTTTGCTCAGAAAGGCCTTAAATGTGTTGGACCATTGTGTATACATCGGTCCCAGCCAAGCAGAGATATTTGTGCAGCTGGCTTTGCAGTTCCTCTCTCCCTAGGGGACAGAGAGGGTGTCTGGATGCGGGGGCACCTTTCTAACAAGGGAATTCACTGTTGAATCACAGCTGGAAGACAGGAGAATGAGACTGAAGTTCTTCCTCTGTCTAGGAAGGAGCAGGGAGCAGAGCTGGGGAGGAGACCTTTAGCCATCACCTTCCCCTTTAGCACCGGCTAGTGTGTCTGCCTGATCCCATGTCATGCAGCGTGACAGCATTTGTATTGTTCCTCTGTTCCCATTTAGATTAGAGCTTGACCATTGTGACCTGCATTTCCAGACCTTATTTTGAACAGAGCTAATTCAAACCTTGCTCTTGCACAAGCCCTGCTGTGTCCATGAGTATCTCTCAGAGAGACAGGACAATGTTTCTTATCAGTTTTATGAGGAATGGTCTAATCAGCATTCTTGGACTTCACCTGGATATGCCCAATTCCTTCTTGTTGTGACAAGGCTTTAGCACTTTGATAAATTCTGTTTATAACATTCCCCCTGCCATAGGCTATAGATAACATGATATAATGGACTTGACTTCCAGTTACAACTGGTTTTCTTTTCAGACCATTTTTCATATCTGTTTTTGCACTGGCAAAATGGTTGGACTGTGTGCCTTGAAGCTGTAAGACTGAACATGAGAGATACCAGTTCTGTGTTTCCCTGAACTTCAGCAGCATTCCAGAAATTAGATTTACAACTTTACTTCCGTATCTACCAAATACCAGTTTGGCAAAATAATTTTCTTGAATGGCATGCTCCAATTCTGGATTCAGCTCAAGGCTGTTTTGGGGGGCTGTTTTGTGGGAAGTGGTGACTTTCTCCTTGTGCAGTGGTTTTACATCCAGCCAGGAGACACCTTGGGTGTTGGCATGAGGTAGTGTGGTCCTTTAGCAGTCCTGGCTGCTGTTAGCAAAAGGCAATTCTAGTGACAGAGAATGTCTAGAATGTAATGCTTATTTCTTTTAGTTGTCGCTTGCTTTGATGTCCAGCAGGGCCAACCTCTGGGCCTATTGGTATGACAGTAGCTTTGGTCACTTTTGGAAATTGGGGACTATGTGGGCTCAAAACTGCTCCCTTTGCATGAGAGGGCTGAGATAAGTCCTACATCTGAGCTCCAATCCCATGTCTTGCTTGAATCTTTCCCATTTCACAGAATCACAGAATCGCAGAGTCATCTAGATTGGAAAAGACCTTGAAGATCATCTAGTCCAACCATTAACCTAACACTGGCCGTTCCCAGCTATGGCATATCCCTAAGCACTGTGTTGACCCTGTTCTTAAACATCTGCAGGGATGGGGCCTCAACAACCTCCCTGGGCAGCCCATTCCAACGCCTAACAACCTGTTCTGTAAAGAAATGCTTCCTAATGTCTAGTCTAAACCTTTCCTGGCGCAACTTGAGGCCATTCCCTCTTGTCCTATCACCTATTACTTGGTTAAAGAGGCTCATCCCCAGCTCTCTGCACCCTCCTTTCAGGGAGCTGTAGAGGGCGATGAGGTCTCCCCTCAGCCTCCTCTTCTCCAGACTAAACCCCCCCCAGTTCCCTCAGCCGCTCCCCATCAGACCTGTGCTCCAGACCCTGCACCAGCTCTGTTGCCCTTCTCTGGACACGCTCGAGTCATTCAGTGTCCTTTTTGTAGTGAGGGGCCCAAAACTGAACACAGGAATCGAGGTGTGGCCTCACCAGTGCCTAGTACAGGGGTGAGATCCCTTCCCTGTCCCTGCTGCCCACCCTATTTCTGATGCAAGCCAGTTAATTTCCCGTTAACTGCGGAGCTTTAAAGGTTAAACGACAAGCCTCTTCAGACCCTCTTCATTCTTTGTTGCTCTCATGTTTGTTTTCATTCCAACTCCCTAAGGGGTAAACCAAATGCCATTTGCAGTTCACTGTTTTGTATTACATTTATTGCCTCAATCTTGCTCTCTCACAGAGCATGAACCCAGCCAACCAACTTCTTATCGGTTTGACAGGCTGTGACTGTTGTCCTGGTGACCAACATAGTTGCTCTATCATCACGTACAGAAGGCAGCGAAAGAGATGCCTCGACCTGTGGCTGTAGCTGTGCACGTGCATGATACACCAGTAAGTCACTGGGATACATGAAGATAAGATCCATGTCTTGGTCTGTGTATGTGAAAGATGAAACAAAAACAAAATGGAGACGCAGGCAAAATTAATAGCTATAAAAGAAGAAATGAGAATGTGTGTAGGAGTTGCAAATGCTCAGCTCTTCTCGTCATCTGATCTGTGTACCCGTAATTTTGTGCATTTGTATTTGAGAGATGCTTGCCCGCCAGCCTGCTGTCTCTTTGCCTTTGTGTCTTTTTCTACCCACTCCATTTCTTCCATTTCTTAGGTTTATGGACATGAGCAAGAATAATGTTAGTAACACTTCTGAGTCACGTTTTCCATCCAGACACACCATGCTTAACCCATTTATACACACATCCTTGTACAACGTTGACTGATTCACTAATCGCTCACGTGAATTGATCAGACTGATTTTGTGGTGCCCTGTCACAGATGATTCCTAGGTGCTAACAGAAGGCCCTGCTTTAAACAGCATACAATCCAAGTGGAAGACAAGGAACGACAGATGGAAAGAGATGGGTAAAGGAGCACAAAGAAACAGTGAGACATCATTACTCAGCACATAGACAACGGTGTCAGCACACCAGCTGCCTAATGCTTGGGACAGCTTTTGCAGGCTACGCAGCATGTTCTTGTTTTAGCTTTGGCTGGTTCACATAGATACTGTCAGCTTTCAGCTATTGAAAACAATATGGGATGGGATAACCTAGATAAAGCCAGATCTCGGCTAGTACAGGCTGTATGTTAGTTATGGGATAAGTATATACTCAGGTCTTCTACCTGTGAAGGACTTGTAATAAGCCTGCTGGTTTTGGTGCTGAGCAGGGACAGCTTTAACCTGCTGGGGTCCAAGTGGGGCATGGCCCAGAGGCTCGTGTGCCCTGTGTTACATGTGTGGTGGCATGGTGGTGTAGCCATGGTTGCTATGGGGAGGAAATGTCTGGTTAATCACCAACCCAGCTAATCTTCCATGACTAATTGAGAGTTGAATATGATTGGTTTACTGTAAAATCTGGCCTTTCTGAACACTTATTGCCAGGCATAGCTCCACAGACATCGAGTCCTGCACTAGACGCAAAATTGTGGGAAGGTACGTCTGATCTGCTGCCTGTCTTGTTTTGCTTCTCTATCTATGTCCTTAGCATTGCCCTTGCCTGTGTTTGCTTATCTGCGACTTACAGAGGCCTTGCAGCTGATAGGACGCTCTGCTAGACCCCTCTGCTTACATCTGTGCAACTCCAAACAGCCTTCGTGGGGGGAAATTTCTGTGGGAAGCATTGGGAGGAGGAGCTGATGCAGCAGATTTGTCTCCTGGAAAGGCCTCTAAGGCGATGCTTCAGAGCAGGCTGTTTTCAAGCGGTGGTCAGTCAGGAGAAGGGATGTGCCTGTGAACATGAGTCAGCCCCCATGCCAGCGCTCCCAGGGGGAGGTGCCACATCTCCCGGCTGCAGGATCAGAGCCCTGCTGCCTAAGGAGGAGAGGTTTAAGGATGTTGTGGGATGGAGCTTCTGTCATGTAAAATTCATGGTGCTAGCAGGCCATCTTAAATAAAACATTAACCTCCCTGAAAAAGACAGTCTTCATTTCATGCTTATAAAAAAAGAAAAACAAAACAAAACAAGATGTTTAAAGAATGAGGGAATTCAAGACTGTCATGTGTGCCACTCTGATGTGACTCTGAATCTGCTCTCACAGCAGCTTTGCACTGGAATGATGCGTGCACATTGCCCGTGAGGAAACTGAGCAGTGAGGGGACATCAGTTCGAGGAGGAGAGGGCTTGTGCTTTCTGATTAGCAGAAACAGAGGAGTTGCATTTCTCCCTCTGCAGCAGCTTCAGCTTTGGGGTGGCTCCATGAACTTCAGTGACACAGTGCATGGTGCTGGTGGGCAACAGAGCAGACCTGCATCAGCTCTCTTATTACAGGACAGCCGATAACCTGGCTCCCATTACACTTCTGCTTGTTTGCCAGCCAGCCTGTGCTTATTGTCCTGCACTCATTAGTACTTCCTCTGTTACCGAGATGAGACTTTTTCTTGGGCTGCTCATAACTCTCCTAGGTGTTGTGTATATTGAAATTTCTAAGGGATTTGTGAAAGTCCCATGTACCTTGAGCTAGTAAGGCATGATTATGTGGCCCTTCCTTTGTAACATGAGTTCTTCCTCTTATGGGAAGCCTGATAAATGAAGAAGAAGCTATTGTTTGCTGTTGTTACAAAAGGCTCTTTGGATAAATGGGAATCTGGCACCAACAACTAACTGTGTAATTTCAGGAGGGTAACTGAAATGGCTGGAAAACAGTTTTTGCTACTAATGAGTGCAGTGAATAATTGCTGCCTTTGGTCCTTTCAAGGCAGTATTAGTTTGCTGGTTTTTAATAATAAGATAGAGAATGCATATGTCAGTGACTGATAAAGTACATTTTATTTTTCTATGAATTAATCCCAAAAAGCTGTAGTTACAGAAGATTCAGTGCAACATCACATGAGATGTGTTGCAGGGATAGGTAGCAGAAGTGACCATGTGCAAGTCTTATGTAAGGGATGAAAAAAAATTTAAAGTTTGGGGTATAAGGAGCTCTCTTCATGTTTATCCCACACCACTGGTTTTCCTGGGAGCAATATTAGAATCATGTGTCATAGCAGTGTTAGATGATGACACAGTGATGCATGGCTGACCCTCCAGCCAGTTTGTATTACCCAGGCCATTCCAGCAAGTTTGCAGGATATGTCCCATGTTCTTTAAACACCTCTGAGCATCCCTGTGTATGATTCTCACTCACCACCCCTGAAACACAGAGCTGAGTTCCCATGCTGTGCCACATGTAAGAAGGCCTCACCTTTCACCATTCATTTGTGCTGCTTCTGTTTGTAGGAAAATCTACAGTTTCCTGCCCTGCATGGAGGATGTAGTTTTTATAGCTTTTTCTTCAGTGCATACCTAATGCTTTCTGGCACCATGATCTTTGCTGGAGAAATAATGCTATTTGTAGTTTGGAAGTTGAATTGCATCTGGTCCTGTTGTCTTTGTCTCTTCCTGTGTTGTTTCTTTTGAAGTTCTTGTTTCTGTTTTGAGGGAGTCACCTAGCTGGTACAAGCAGTTAGCTCAGGGAGGCAGGCTGCCAGGGATAGGAGCCTCAGGGCTTGAGATCAATTACAAAGGACAGTTGAAAACAGCTTTTCTGAATTCGAGTGTATGCAGCATGCTGGTGGATTGCCAAAGAGGCAATTGGGACCCCAAAAGGGCCCCAGTTCTCAGGCGGAGGCAGAGAAGGTGTCAGCAAGCACCAGACCCTCCCAGCCAGCTCAACCCCTTCCCTTTCCCCATGACAGGAGCAGCCTGTCCCTGTGCTTTCATCCTCTCAGCGGCAAAATCTGATGTTGCTTGCACAGTTTTGAAGATGAGAACCAGCAGTCTCCCAGCTGTGCAGAAGCCCTGTGCTAGTGGTGGTGTCCTGGGGAGGTGGGCAAGCAGGATTCCCATGCGGGGCTCCCCTCCTGCCGAGATGACTTGCCACAGCAAGCAGCTGTTGCAGGGGCCATTGCCAGAAATGGAGCCCATAAAGGCATGTGACTCGTCAGCCATACAGCTGACACTGTGCCCTTGCAGATCATATACATCTAAATTTTTTATGTGAGTAGAAAGTTGGAAGACCTGTGGGCCTGGAGACTAGTTTCTGATACTTTTTGTGGTGATTAATTTCTGGAAATTCAGGCTGTGGTTCATCTGGTCTGAAGTACATACATTGAAGTCTGAGCTACTCATTCTGAATTCCTTCTATTGTTGATGGAAAGAATTAGGCAGTGCTGGTATGCTGCTTGACAAGCCTCTTTTAGATGTCTGCATTCACTTGAGAGGAAGGGTACTACCTATACCAGTGCGTTTTTTCTGGTTATAAAAGCAGTTTGTCCGATTATCAGCAGAGATGTAGACTTCTTCACACTGGCCATGCAAGGTTAGTAAAAGGATTCACATCCCCAGAACATGAATTGCCTGTTAACTTCCTCACTGGGCAAAGACTCTGTATTCCTCAGACAGGCCAGATGAAAAGCAGGCAGGTAGAGACCTGGACACAGTGGGTCCCTGCTAGGTGACGCCCATAGGGGCCGGGCCCTTCCCCTCGAGGGGATCCACCCTGGCTTGGTTGTCCAAGGGATATCTGTCAAGGTTGTGATACCAGCCTGCTGAATGAAAAGCTGGTACAGGATTTTGTTGCCTCAAGTTGTTTTGTTTGTGCCAAGGAGGTAAGAAAAGGTCTCAGAAGATAAACTTGAGTCTCTGGACAAGTTTTCTGTTGCTGAACCTGGCTCTCCTGCTGACTTTTGTCTAGCTGCTGAGATCTTGTGTTTATCCCTTCAGGAGCTGTGAAGATCTAAGTGCAGTGTTTTCTATCATCCTTCAAACTCTGCTTAATTCCCTGTCTCCTATAACCTGCTGGCATCTTTTCTGCTCCATATCCTTGTCCCTTGTTACCTGTCTCTGTCTTGCCTTTTCATAGCCTCTCAGTGCTCTTGTCTGGTTTGGTTTGCTCACTGCTGCATGTGCTTTGTTTCATTGACTGCTAAGGCATATGACCTGCAAGGTCTCTTGATTGAGTCTGACTCTGCCTTTTAAAAAGAGGCCTGAGATCTCAGTAACCCACCCAAAGAACTAAAAAACCAAAGCACCCCAAACAAGACAGACAGGAAAATATACAGTGGATCTTTCTGTGCTCTCATAAATAAAAGTCAGACAATCACATGGTTTTCTAAAAATAACACCCATAGCGAGTGTTTTGGTAGGAATAATACTGACCTAGTTTGCATGTTGCCCACATGCAAAAAATAAGTTGGTGAGGAAAACCCAATTGCCTGATGCAGTATTTGCATTTGCTGAACCAGAGCTGAATTGAGAGGTGGTTAATTAGATCTTATACTCTCCTCTCGGTGGTTCCTCTGGTCTTAGATAAGATGCTTGCTGGCAGTGTGGCCACCGCAGTTGCTTGCCTTCTGCGTGGGCTGGACGTGTGCAGTGCAGTGAGTGAGGGTCCACGTGAGCAGCAGTCCTCTTCTGTAGATGCAGTCTGGGATGCTCATGTCTGGAGAAAGGGCAGAATATCTGTGATCAGATTTATGTATGTGAATTTAGCTTTCTGTCTCCATCTGTGAGACACATCAAAACAGCCTGGTACTGAAGGAAACCTCCCTTGACTGCCCAGCTCCTGCCCACCCCAGGGACTCATTCTGTGCTCCTGTCCTTGTCCCTGCAGCCCACACTGCAGCATAGCCCTGGGGTGGGAGTTGTACCCTGGGGGACATAAGAGTGTCTTGCACTAGCCCTTTCCTGCCAGGGAGATGAGGAATGTGAGTGTAGACAAAATGGATCAGTAGCAGAGGCAGGAAGAGAAGGACTTGGAGGTCCTTACTCCAGGGCTCACCAGCCTTTCTGTCCTTCCGTGCCACATACCACCACTAACTAATAACTAATGTCATTGAGTGCCACAGGGATGCGCTCCCCATCTCTTGGAGAGCTGGAAGATGGAGAAGTGTCCTGTGTGGTTCACCAGCAGGACATGGCATTGCCTCGTCAAGGCCTCCCTAGCTTCCCAGGGGTGATGGATGTGCACTGTGTCTGCAGCTGGATCCCACTGCAACCTGGCAGTGTAGGGCTCAGTAGACCTTGCTGGCTCATTTCCTCTTGGCATGGTGTGAACCAGCAGTCCTTGCTGGCAGCCCAAGGGCAGGAGCTGCCTCCGAGCTGCCGGAAGGCTGCGGGTGGCTCTGGAGCGGCAAGCTGGCCACCCCACTCTGTGGTCGCGTCCTCCACAGCTTTGGCACATCTCAGCCTCTCCATGGAGCTGCGGCTGCCTGGCCTGCTGCGTGTGCTGAAATGAGGGCTGCAGTCCTTTCCAGACTCCGAAATGCGAGCAGAAGCATGTCAGGGAGTGTTTTGTGCAGATATGGATAAAGCTCTTTTATGACTAATGGATGCCATCTCTTTCCCTTAAGATTATATCATCTTTCTTTTTCCCCCCCTCTCTCATGATAAGCGATACATGAATTTCTCACTCTCTGAACAGCCTTGATGCTGGGAAATGCTCTCATTCAGGCAGAATCTAGGTCAGCTGTTTGTAAGAATAGATCAAGCCTTCATTGGACGCAGTGGACGGGCCTTCAGCAGGACTGGGTTTTTTCCTGGCTTGTTCATAATGAGCTCTGAAACTTGACAGGCATTTTGTGGAACAGCAGCTATAGCTTCCTGCCAGCAGGCTAGATGCAGGCATGACTGATTCAGTGCATCACAGGGGAAAAATCAATAATATGAAATACTAATTGTGATTTTAAGATTTTTTTTTTTAACCTAAGATGGAACACTCAGAAATGAAGATCTGTACCTATGTTCAGGAGGATCTGATTTGTGAGATGATACGTTATGAAGATGGGGCTTAATTTTTTTCTGATTCCACACCTATAAATAACTGCTCTTACATATTGCATCTAATTATTTAATTGTATATGCAGATTAGATAGTCATTTGCATGCTGTCATCAATGACAGCAACTATAGCACTGTCAGTTATTTCCAGGCTCATATGGTAATGCCAAAGGTTTTAAATATCAGTCAGTACCTGCCATACATATCAATATCTCTCTCCATTTCTTCTCTTCAAAAAATGTTAGAATAAATTAATATCACAAGGTATATCTGCTCCTTCTTGGAACTAGTTGTACCACAGCAGATCTGTTGTGTTATATATTTTACGTAAGACTACAGTCCAGCTTGGAGTTACTGATTTATATGTGTTTGGTGGCCCCAGAGACTGGGAAGCAGATGTTACTATGCTTTTTCTCAGTTGTATTTACACATGCAAAGGGTGGGGGAAGGCAGTTGCAGACATGAAGGACTCAGGTCCCGCTTGTACTATATGGGATCCATAACTGTTTTGATCCAGAAGATATTTTACAGCTCTTTGCTTTCCTTTTGCACAGACCTAAATGGTTACCCAGGGTAAAGGTGGGTAGGGTGTGCCCAATTCATTTTCTTACCCTCATTGACAAAATCAGTGCAGTTTTCTTTTTCCTGATGTAAAGCACATTTTCATCATGAAAGCGCATATTCTACTGCCATTTTATCTATTTTGCCCACCTAAGGTGTATTTAACTGTGAAGAGTGTGGTAACAGCCAAGGAAACCTCAGTGAACATGTAATCTTTATTGGGCTTGGGAGCCCCATTAAAACCTTGTGCAGAAAATACCATTAAATTCCATTCATTCAAACAAACAGGCTCCAAGGCAGCTGCCTTAAAATGCAGTAATTCTATGCTGTGTCAAGATCATCTATGTTAAATTGGTTTGCAGTCTGTGCAATTTTCAGATATTGACTCTAAGGCATTTGTTGTCATGTAGCCATGGAGCATACAAACACCACTCCACACCTCTATTTCCTGCTCACTACATAGTCGTGTACAGCTAAGAGGCTGAATATTCTCTTTGAAACTAAAGGAAACAGTCACTTAAACCCTTTGTTGGAATGTGGCCTTAATGCTCTTTTATTAATTGAGTTTTAAGAGTCTTGACAGCCAGTAAATAACGTGCTGGAGATCTAAGGTGTTAACAGTACAGATAACATGGTTGTTCAGGATGGGAAAAAATAGAGGTTCCTTTTTAAATTTACTTGATAATTTAGAAATATCATTAGAAATTACCTATTTTTGGTTCCTCAAGGACTACATCTTTCTCCTTCCCAGGAAAAACTTGCTGTGAGCGAATGAACGCCAGCAGAGTGGTTGCGATGAAGGCGGCAGAGGAACACTGCCAATGCGCTGGCAGTCGGTGCTGTGCAGCTCTCAGGAGCTGGGTTAGTGACTCTGAATCTTTATATATCGCTTCCTCCACTTTGCTGAGAAGTGGGAAGCAACAGAAAGATAAGATACATCCTGATATTGGCAGCAGATGAATGCATTACAAAGACTCTTCCCTATCCTTTACCTTGCCTGTATCTGATGCCTCCTGTGCCAAGTTTTGCCCACCTCTTGCTTTGTCAGTATTTCTTTCATTCCTGTAAGAGAAGAATGGGTCAGAAAGTGTTGAAGACTCTCAGGGAGCTTCCACATCATGTAGCAGTGCTGAATTTTCTAGTGCCATGTCTCCTCTAAATACTTTTCTGGTTTTGGAAGAAAACACAGTGGTGCAGTGTAAATGTTTTATCACCATGTATTTGGGAGGTCTGCTTTATTCAGCTTGAACTCATGCTGATAAAAATTTAATGCTTCTCTTTGTGCTCATGCAGAATTCCTCCCTAGGGTATTTTTCTGAAACAGTTTCAGAGGATGCTTAGCTCTCTCCTAAGATCCTTTTGGGTTCCTTGTGCTGTAGCAAACCCCTCACTGTAGCTAGCTAGCTCCAGTGTTTAGAGATTGCAAAACTATTTTAAAACTGACCTTTTTACAGTGTGACATGACATTTTCTTGGATATCCTGACCTTTATTAGGGCTAGTGGCTAAACCAGCTCCCTGCTCACTGTGGGGTGAGAATGAATTTCTTACTCAGACTGTCCAGAAGTGACAATGGGAGGTGCTAGCTGCTGAGTGTTTCTGAAGATGTGGGTCATTTAGGTGTCTATACAAAAGCTAATCTCTTTTCTCTCACAGCTTCTAAGTAATGTCTGATATATCAGAGTGTTCAGCAGTGAAGATAAGGGCCCTGAGTTGTGTTGTTAATATACCCCATCCCATATAGCAACTCCTTTGGCAGTGCAGGTGCGTGGGGTGTTCCTGCCTTAGTTTGTAGCCAGAGATATCTGCTGTGAATGTTGAGTGGAGTGGAGAAATTATTGTCTTTTGATCTTGCATTAATATTTAAATGTGCCCAGCTCCTGTCTGAGAGGTCTCAGGATGTCCAGGAAGCCAGTCTGTAGTTATGATTTTTAGCCTCCAGATGGTGTCTGGCAGATGTGCCTCTGGAGCCATGTCAGTGTGGTGGGAGTGAAACACAGGAGCCTGGAAATTACACAATCACTGGCCTCTTGTGGCAGCAGGAAAAACATGCAAATGATGTAATGTGGATTTTCAGTCCCAAATCTCTGCATAAGCTGCTCTGTGTAGGGCTGTGGGTACAGATGTGTGTAGGAAGTTTCCTTCGAAGTTGAACCTAAAGTTTTTACTGCTGGAAAGAATCTATGTAAAAATACACAGAGGAATCCTGTCAATCAAAGCCAAATGAAAACACTCGAATAAAATCATTTTAGGCTTGTCTGTCCAAATGGAGATGGAATATTCATAATACAAGCTTTCAAACACAAAAACCCAGAAAACACCCTCTGGATAAAATCATGGATTGTCTTGAAAAAAGCCATGGTGGTGGTTGAGGTAATGTATTCTTTACCACACTAGCAAACAATATCCATAATTATTTTTTTAAAAGGCTCTTTCCATCCCAAGGATAGCAAGCAAGCAGCATTTAAGTTGCAGTTTTCCTCTGTCAGACCTGTCCCTGGGGTCTTCCTTGTATAACTGTTTAGGTAGCTCATAGGATTAGAAACCAAGCTGTTGGGTGGCTGCTCTTCTAGGGATGTGACCAGCCTGACAGCCCATAGCGCTGCAGTTGTTTCTGTGGCAAAAACTCTTCTCTCAGCTGCTGTTCGAGACTTGGGCTTTCCGAACACTGAAGTAACAAGGCTGGACCCTGAGTAATAGGAGATAAGGTATGAAAAACTTCTCCTGAGATATATTTCCTTCATGTTTTCCTGATCCCTTTTGAGGCAGAGAGGCCAGGTTGCCAGTCTTTCAAACCCCTCCTCTGGCATGGGGTATACATTGTCTATATTGTTTATACAGAGGTATATATGACAGGAGAACAAGGTCAGACAGCATCTCTTCTTCACTTGCTGCCTGTGCAGGACTCCAGAGGCCCTGGGCAAACACAGATTTCATCAGTCTGCCTCACTTTGTAGCTCTGACGTTTTCCATGACAGCTAAAAATGAATATAACTTCTTGTCCAGAAATTAGAAGATAGCCCTCAAACCTTTACAGAAACTTTACATTCTGCCCAGCCCATGCTGTAGAAAGCAGTGGGGGGCTTTTACCAAACTGGGGTGCATGAGGCAAGGGAATGGAGCTGACAGGCTCCATTCCCTCTCCGACCTGGGCCGACAGGCCCCCACCTCTCCCCGTGTCCCCTGCAGGTGCCAGTGCCATGTGGAGGGCTGCAGCCGCTGTCCCTCCACACCAGTAATGCCAAACAGCTGAGGGGAGATGGAAACTGGGACGTGGAAACTGTCTCCCGCTCCTCCTGCTGTCAACTATTTCTGTGCTTCCACACAGCTAAATATAACCTAACTCCAAACACGGCCACAGGTCTATTAAATATGTGAAAATTAACAAGTTTACTTTGAAATATTTCATTACCCCAGCACTTGATTGAACATTACTACCCATTTCTGTGGTCTGGAGAAAGTATTTTTTAACTACTCTGTATTGTGTGCTCTGTACTCTGTCGGGTGGATAATTTTTTCTCCCTGTTCCACTGATGCTGAAGGGAAACAGAAGGAAGTTGAAGTTACTACAGTATCCTCAGTCCTTGCTGGAGGTCTGTGGGGCAAAATAAGGGACAGGGAATTCCCAAGTTGGTCCCAGTTTCTTTACTGGAGACTAAGCTGCTACTTCAGGAAGTATTGCTTTATTCTTCTCTCACTACATGGATAGGATATTTTTAGGGCCACTTTGAACATTCCTATTGCTTGGCTTTCTACAGTTCATCTTGTTGTATTGTTGTCAAAAGGGGAAACATCTTCCTTAAAGCAATGCTTGTTTCATTCTGAAAAAAAAAACCCAAACCCAATCATTTTAGAATTAGGCAAAATCCCCAGGAATTAGCTAAAACTGTCCGAAGGAATGGTAAAGTAGGTTACTAATTAAGTGAAAATTGAGGTCAGTTTGGAATGAGGTCCTCACAATCAGGAGGAAAACAGGCAGTGCAAATTGTACAAATCCAAACATCTTTTCTTTCAGTATTTGGGGCAGGGGAAGGGGCAGTATTCAGTTCTTCAGGGAACTTATTAGGACTTCAGTGTGGTTTCTGAAAATGCTGGGACCATGCAGCCTGTTTGTCTGTCTGACTATCCATCTGTCTGTCCCCTCCTAATAAACTGAACTCCTTCAGCTTCAGTCAAATCTGGAGCAGGAGAGAAATCTCAGATTAACTTCTGCAAAGCGTGATGAAAAGCAGTGGCTGAGAAGAGCTACTTATGCGAATGCACTCAGTAAGAGAAAGGAAGAAGGTTCCTTCTTTCCCTTTTGCTCCAACCATGGCTGTTGGACAGCAGAGGCTCCAAACTAGGCCCAAGCCTGCTGTTCTTTGGCCTGTTTGGGGTAATAGAGATGTTGGGGAAGTGAGGAGGTGCAGCCTGGGGCGAGGAGGTATCACATGTTTCAGCTGTTGCTATGGGAAAGGTTGCTTGTGTTAAATATTTGTGCTGCTTTATTTACTCTTGCACAGACACAGGTTAGCTGGAGAGTATACAGGGGATTTAGTGAGCAACAAAGACAAGGAAACCATGTCTGTGTACCTTCAGATTGAGCTGCTGGGTGGAGTCTCTGATGTCTAATAAAAGCTGTGTTCATGCTGTGTTTTGTTCCTCAGCAGGAGCAGTGAAGGTTTACCTCTCCCCTCAGCCATGTATTTTCATGAAGTGTGTAAGCATGTAATACTATTTTGTGTCAGCCACCCTCTGTCAGTTTGATTAAAACTAGCTCTAAAATTGGTTAAAACAGACTTAAGACCCACTCAAGTACATTAGGGCAGGTGATCAGATGAACACAGAGATGCATGCAACCTGTGGCTGCATTGTCTCATGTCTTTAGGAAATGTGGTTATCCCTAGGAAATAAGAATAAATATATGCTTTTCACAGAATGATAAACAGTTAGTTTTGCACAATTAACAAAGTTACCTCTTGCATATAACCATTATGGCAATGCCAGCTGCAATGTCAGACTGGAGGGGAAGGTATTTTTGGTTGGTTTGGTTGGTTGGTTGTTTTATCTCTCTCCAAAAAGCCTACCTTGCTTATAATGCAGACTGGCTGTTCTCTGATTGCTGATGAAATCAAAGATGCTGTGCATGGGCGGAGGAACAAATTGTCAGACTGCATCATAACTTCACGAAGTGCTTTTGCATGGATTTATATCCTAGGGAAACCATGTTTCTCTGCCATACTCTGCATGTTTTATCATCATAATTAATATTTCTTTCTGCCATCTTTGATGCCTTTGGTTTAAAATGGTGAAGAGTACCAGCATGTTCTGGAAACAAAGGAGGAGGTGAAAAAAATCCATATCTCTCTCTCTCCAGATACTGCAGATCCAGCCTGCCTGTTAGGGCTCAAGTGTATTTCATATAACAAATGCTCCTGAACACAAAGTTTCCATTGTATATGCCTGACTGTGTTCACGTGGAGTCCCTGTAAAGCAAGCAAGGGCATCACTGCATTGCTGGAATTGGAATATTAATGTAATTGGACTCTTGCAAAGTCATTTAATTTGAAGTGCTAATAGTCTGACTTCATCCAATTAGCGCCCAGACCAAACAGCTATTGTTCAAGTCAGGCACACAATCCAGTTATTATGAAGAGATTTTATCTATATAGGCAAAAGAAATGGGAAGCAGCAAGATAAAGAATTAAGTCAACAGAGAAACAATATGAAAATTTAACTGAGATATTAGCTCATTTAGTGAAAAATCCAAAAGACAAAGGAGTTACAGTTTTCCTGAGACAGAAAGACAAGAGTCTCAGTGATGTGGGGAGGCTGTGGGCTTTTCCAGGAGCTCCAGCCAACTGGGGAAACTCCTGAATACTGGGGATGTTCCCAGAAGACAAATTGCTCCTCTTTTACAGTGAACGTAGCAAGGGTCAGGGCAGGAAGGAGAATGACACCCCTAGAGAACACCACACTGTGGATGAATAGAGGCATTGAAACACCAGGAAGAAGGAGGGGGTGGGGGCGGGCTTCCAAGAAGTGGCTTTTGAGGAAGAAGATGATCATCTGGTACACCTGACAAAGGACATTGTTCAGAAGCAGAACTGTGCTTGTTACAGTGCTGTGTCCTTGTGGTTTCCTACTGCCCTTCTTTATGCTTGAAAGGACTCCCCTTGAGTGGGCAGCTCAGGAGCCCATGGAAGGGGCAGGTGAAATGTAGCAGTGCCCCAAATCACCTGCCCAAAATGATGGTTTTGAATAGCAAACAATCCCTTAGCATTATGTTAACACTTGGTGAAAAACCTTTGTTCTAGTTTGATCTTGACACGTTTCAGCTCCTCTGATGTAAAGGTATAGTTTCCTGGGGACTTTGCTTCTCTAGGCATAAAACTGTTCATGGTAGCACTCTAGTAGATGTTCCTAGAGATTCAAATAATTCCCGTGTTCTAGTTGCAGAACTTTAGCCTGAGCAGTAAAATAGCATAAGAGACAGAGGGGAGAGCACCTGCTTGTGCTTTTAAGGTACAGACCCAGAAGAGCAGGCTGCTGGTGGCCTTTTGGCAGCTCCTTTGTGGCATGTCCTCTCCTGGTACTTTCCCCCTTAGTAATGCCATCCTTCAACCCTTGCCTTTGGAAAGTAGTTGTGGGCAGAGGTGTGCAGAGTGGGTGATGATGGATTGCTGCTCCCACTGCAGCAGGAGGGATGGGGCATCACCTCATGCTGCTGATGGGCTCAGCACCCACAGCTGGAAAGGCCATCCCCAACTTGCTGTCCCTTTGTAGGGGGCTCAGAGCTGCCTGCTCCCCTAGGCAACTGCCTGCTGGGCCTATACACACACATTGCCCCTGGTTTGTGAACAAGATGAAGGTAGAACAGATGAGCCGTCTGGGTTGTTGGTGCTGCAGTGCTCAGATGGGGTGTGCCCTGAGGGCAGTCTCATCCTGGGGACTGTCTACCATGGCTTTGATTGAGTGGATCAGGAAGTCCATCCACCTCTACTCAGTCGCTCCCTGCTTTCTACAGGTTCATATTCTCTTGAAAGATGCTTTCTGGGAAAATACAGTAATTCCCATACATCGCATTGGCCCAGTTGAGAATCACAGAATCATGGAATCATTTAGGTTGGAAAGGACCCTTAAGATCACCACGTCCAATGATTAACCTAACACTGCCAAGTCCACCATGAAACCATGTCCCTACGCACCACATCTACATGTCTTTTAAACATATCCAGGAGTGGTGACTCAACCACTTCCCTGGGCAGCCTGTTCCAATCCTTGACAACCCTTTCGGTGAAGAAGTTTTTCCTAATATCCAACCTAAATCTCCCCTGGTGCAGCCGAAGTGTGTTCAAAATCTGTATACTGTGGAGAATCTGGCCTGCAGGACTGGCACTTTGACATGCAATTTCCTTCCACAGAGAAGTCTAGGGTTTTTGTTAGAGCTGGGCCTGTTGGAAAAATGCTGATGAAGTGAAACATAAACACATTGTGTTGGAATTTTCATGGGAAGATATTGGTGAAGGGTTTCAGCATGCCTGGAATGCAAGTCTGCAGTACTAACCCTCTCATTCTGTCTTGTATTCATATATAGTCTAGCTATAATATCCAGATGAAACATTTTAACTTTAGCCAATTAAAAATTAAGGTAAAAATGGAATATATATAAAGCCTCTCAATTTTCAACTTTTTTCACAACCTGGGAAAACACTGTATTTTGCAACTTCAGTATCTCCTACTGGCAACAGCTCAAATGTATGACCACTGGAATTTCTGTTTGCCCTTCCAAATGAAATGTATTTATTTCCTCCTCCCTGTTGTTACTAATGAATCAAATGGCTCAGTGATAACATGCTGGTGGAATTAAGCACTGAGTAAAAGAGCCAAAATAACATAACATTTACTTGGTTTCCAAGTAGGAAACTAGTGGAATTTTACTGTCATGAAAATGTAGAAAATCTTGGAATAAACTGCAGGCATTAAACCTGGAAAGATGAATGCACATATTCAGATTAATTTAGATGCTGTGTGGAAAAATTGCCTCTTAAATTCATACACCACCCCACCCCCCCCAAATATTTCTTGAATAGTTATGATTTTGAACCAATACAGCTGTTAATGGCTAATACAAGACTCATTCTTCAGCTGAAGAAAATCCTTAAGTTCTTTATTTAATTTTTATAGTAATGGAAAGGAGAAATAAAAACCAGTTTGTAACTGTTTAGCAAAAAGCATGGTAACGACAGCGTTTCAGCTTATCTCCAAGTGTGAAGTCTTACAGCAGTGCAGGGAGTTTTAAAAAGCCATTTTAAACATGAGCTTCTAGAGTTAAATGGTATTTTCTGTATAGGAATTTGTTGTGAGGATTACGGATCAGAATGTTTAACAGCCCTGGACTCGCCGATACGGTCTCTGCACTGAGTGGGCATCAGGGTTGGAACTAGATGATCTTTAAGGTCCCTTTCAACCCAGCCCATTTGGTGACTCTATGATTCTATTTCCTTTCTCTTCACTGTGAAGGCTGGATGGTGAATAGACCTATATATATGTGCATGCCCATATGGACACACAGAGACACGCACACATTTATGGTGGATTGCTGTAATGTTATGCCATTTATATATATATGTGTGTATATAAGTATAAAATAGTATATAATAGTGTATATAGTTGCTAGAGAACTGCACAATCTAGAAGGCTGAGATCACTCTTATCTCCTCTGAATGGTGCTGCTAAAACGTGAAAACCAGCGCCTGTTTTCTGGGGCTTTACTTCCCTGTTGGCTAACACTAGGCTTGCTGGGAGGTGGGGAAAAATTTGGCTCCAAAGCCAGGTGTGATCTTGCCAAAGAAGAGTTCAGGTGCAGTCAGGGCACATGGGGTGGGTAGGAAGTGATGTGTGCTTTAAAGAAACTATTAATAATCAACTCATTTAAATGATAGGATTGTCATCAAAATAACTAGCAGCATGCAGGGATGTTTTAGTCATTTAGAAAATGCCAAAAATCCCGCTGGCTTTCCCCTGGTGCCTGTGGTTAGATTATATATGAGGTTTTTGACATTATTTTCCTAGAAGAGAGAGATATTACATAAGCGGGCTGGCAGCCTATAAAAATGTCCTCACTCAGCATGGGCAGGAACCAGGTTAGACTTCTTCGAAGGAAGCTGAAGCCTGTGGCTGCACAGAAAAAAATTAAGTCAGTCTGGGGAGAAATGACTTCTCTGGGAGACAGCTGCTAAGATCACCTTGCATAGAAATGTTTCTAATGTTTTTTTCTGACTGTATTCCCAGTTGGACAGAAAGCATCTGAATCTGCTTGGATCATGAGGAAGATGAAGTATTCCTGGGGAGCCTTCGCAGGGAGAGGCAGCAAGCAGGAGGAAATGGCTGGGGAAAATGCAAGGATGCTGCCCAAGGCCACACTTGAGGAGAGAAAGAAGCAGGAAGCGAAGAGGAAAGGGAAACTGAAAACCATGGCAGGCAAATTGCTAAAGGCTACAGCTAGTGGGAAAGAGGCATCGGAAGAGAAGGCTGGTGGTGAGGATGTGGCAGGGAATTTGCTGAAGATGGCAACCAGTAGGAAGGGAGCAGAGGGAGGGACGCCTGCAGGTAACCTCTGTTATGTCTGAGTCCAGTCCTGGACCTTCTTTGCCTCTCCCAGCCCTGCAAGCTCTTGTTTTCATTAGCTACTGGAGTAGGTGCTGCACGCTTTCCCCCTCCCCATCCTTCACCTGAGTTTTTGTCCTCTCTGAACTGTACACTTGCTCCCCTGGATACTTTTGTATTTCACTTTTCCTTTGCCTCACAAGTATTTCTCTTTGCCGTTCTTATTTTTATCCCTGCAAAGACTCTTGTGTCTTATGAGAAGGACGATATATGTGTGACTGACACCCTGTCAGGTGTGACTGTGCTGTTCTTCCACAGATGGGGAGGGGGACGTTGGTTGTACATGGGCTAATTGTACCAAGTAAACATTTCCTATGTGCTGTATGTATCGAGGCAGGACAAGTGAAGCTTGCTAGACCCCTCCTGAGCAGCTTGCCCATTTCTTTGCTGAAGATCATTGCATCAACCCTTCTCCATTTTGTGTCACGTTCCTCCCTCCAGTCCAGTCCTGTTTGATTTAATTCTTACTACAGGCAAGTTGTTTTCATCGAGGAAAGTGAGGATACAGTTGAAAGATAATGGAAGCTCAAATTGTTTAATTCTTCACTCTACCCAAATCTGTATCCTGAACTGATTTCAGAGTCCCACTGCTTCTGGCCTTGCTTAACTTTTCTTCAGTTCTCATCAAGTTTGATTTTTCCTCTGGGCTCTGCTCCAGACACCTTTGGGCAACTCTTGTTAAACCTGTGTCGCTCAATTTTGTCATCTGTAAAATGCACAGGAAAAAACCCTCATCTCTGTGCAGCTGTTGTGAGATTACATTTAACTCTAGTGGTGGGCTGGGTGTGATGGGTAAGATACTTTGGAAACAAGCAGCAGTGGAAAACTTCTTCCAACTTCTGAACTTTAAAGATTTGGTAACTTGACAAGGTGTCTGGTGATTAGGACAGTGGCTCAGTCACCACAGCTTCTTGCAGATCTGAAAGTCATGGGGAGTTACGTGGATCCCCATTGCTTCATATAGGTAGCCCACATTCTGATTTTCACCTCTGGGCAATATAGCGCACGTAGTTGTTTGGCCTAATTAAAAAGCCCTGGCAAAGAGAGGGCCCTGGACTGCACTGAGCAGACTTGGTCTAAGATGAGAGCTCACTGGTAGGAGTGACACCCTCTGTGTAGCCATGCCAGACTGTGAACAGGTGGGAGGGTCCTTATGCAGCACTTTGGTCCTGCCAGGGTTTCTGTAGAGAAGACAGAGGATTCCTTCTAGGCATGACTTTCAGCTGTTGGCTCTTTCAGAAGATGTCCTTTGACTGATGTTTCTCTTCTGGACAAAAGATACATTCCTTAAGGAAAGATTGTAATTAATGAACCTGCATTGCACAGATGAGGAGTCTACTGAGATGATGACAGAAAGGTGTAGAAGACTAGTCTGCAGGCTTAACTGCAGCCTGGAGCTAGCAAGGATGAAAGAAAGAGGAAAGAAAATGCTTGCCCTGAGGAAACTGAGAGGTGCTAATGCTAGACCTTAAGTGAGGTCATCTTGAGTAGATCCTGAGGAATTTTGTCATACATATAAACTACATACTTCAGTGTATGTAATGAAAGTGATGGGTCATAGAGAAGTGAACAAACATCAAGTTGTGTTAATCTCTCTATTGCAGAGGAAACAATCTGTGGATTCATTGAGCAAGGAAAATTTTTTGAAGCTTGTGATCGTATTTATGATCTGGAGCATTCTGGAAATGATGGTGTGGGAAAGTCTGAATCACTTTATACACTACTGGCTGAACAAATGTGGTCTGTGGTGGGAGAAGTGCTCAGAGGAAATGGTAGGATGTTGCTGGAGCCATTGCAGTCGGTGGGAGAATCGCTGAAGTGGAAGAAGCAGAAGGAAGCGGAGTGGCTTGGCAGCGTCCAAGAGGTGGAGTCTGTTTCTACTTGGAGTCCAAACTTCTGGAGGAAAGATCTAGAGGAAAAACTAATACAGTACATGACAGCCCAGATTCCCCTGTTTAGTTCCTCTAGTAACACAGATGAGACTGCACTAAAACAGCATCTGAGTCAGCTGGAGACGAGGTTTCTCCCCAGCCTGGAGCACAGAAGCGGTGTCTTCAAGGAAGCAGGACTGCTCATCACCTATGCCCACTGCTGTCATGCATCTTTGTCTTCTCACCTTTCCACACTTACTGACAGTAACCATTTCAGCTTCAGCCAATGTCTTTTAGTTTATGAATGGGGCCTTAAAATGTACAAAAGGTATGTTTGAAGGACTTTACATATTTTCTATGTCTCTGTTCTTCAGTTCTGAGCACAATCCCTGCTTCCTGTTAACACAGTGATGCTCAGGACTCTTGCTGAGTTTAGACTTGCCCACTGCCTGTTTTATCTTCTGTGCTCTCAGAATCAGAGCCTTTTTTCATAGCAGTACTGCCTCTTTCTAAATCTTTAGTATTGGGCTCATGGGCTTACCTGAGGTAGGCAGCTGTTTCTCCACTGGACTCCTCTTGGACATGCAGTGTCCTGCTTTCTTGATCATTTTCTTTTCTTGCATTAAGCCTTTCTTGGCAAGGTCCATAATAGTCTCATTACTCCAGAATAATTTTCGCTTGCCGTTATGTCAACATAGTGCTCTGTTGGCTTCTCTTGTTGTCCGTTGGTTCTCTTACTGCTTTATCTGGCTTGTAGTTTGACCAGCTGCTTCCTTATTTCCTGCACTAGTGTTTATATCACAGGAAAAACATATAGCAGATAATTAAATTCCTGCCCAAGTTTGGGAAAACGGATGTGGCTTTCTGCATGATCTAAAGAGCAGCACATCTGGGACCTTTTGGCCCAGAGTGAATTCAAAACCTGTGGGTGTCATCAAAGCCTGAAGCTTTCTTGTGTTTTCTTTCTGTATTGCAGTGGTCAGATGAGGTTTTTGATTCTCTGTGTCTGTGGTTACTTTGCTACTTGAGAGCCCCAATCTATTTATGTCCTAATAGTTTCCAGTCCTTTTGGGTTATTTGATTGTTTCCATCCAAGCCTAGAGCGTCTATGTTCCTTGTACTAATTACACATATAAACCCCTGATTAGCTCATAGACAGTTCATCAGGTGGGCTCTTTCCCTTACCAGCTCCCAAAGGAGGGAGACAGGGTGGTGGGCACATACTGGTGCATACTGTCCTCAAACACATGGGAGACATGTGGCCAGGATGCATCCATTCTACTGCTACTTTTATGGGTTTAAAATGGTAAAACCTTCATTTCAGATAAGAGTAATGGTTTGATGAAATGTTAAAAACTTATGCAAACTTGGAGGGGAATAATTATGTAATGTATACATATAAATGTATAATGAAAAGCTCAAAGATAGGAAAAATGTGTTATTCAAATGCTGAATTCCTTCAAGAAAAAAAAAAAAAAAAGTAAGAATAGCCTGTGACTGTATTAGGGTCAGAAGGCAGTGAAGAACGTGTAAATGAGAAGAGCAGAGATGCCAGACTTAACTATTTGGGTCTTCCTCTCTGAATACAGTTACAACCTCAATGAAAGCTCCTGTGCAGATGCAGTTGTCCTGATATACAGCGGCTTTTTATTCCATTCAGAGAGAATTTGTGACACTTGTAAAATTGTGCATCCATGGAAGTGTGTTTGGGTCGCTCTACCCAAGCCTGAGAAGGAATTCAGCAGCAGGACTGAGGGAAGGGGAGAGGGAAGTGGCAAGCAAAAAGTGTCATCTGGGTAGTGAATATTGGAAAAAGGAAAAGGAACTGTACAGAAGAATAGCTGGTGAAAGGGCGTGATAAAGCTCATCTGCCATGTTGTGGCTGCCTCAACACTGCTGGGTGCTTGCAGGGCACCCGTTTGCGAGTGTCAGGCTGTGGTGCCAAGCAGGGAGTGCCAGGTGGGTGATGGGCTGTGGACCAGTGGGAAGCTGCCCCTCTGGCTGAGCTCTTGTTTCTGTATGCAGTGGCAGCGAGACATGTCTGAGACCCAGGCAGAAACCCCAGCACAGCCTTTCCCTTGGTGTACAGTGTCTCATGTGGATTATTTTGAAGACTGAGGAAAAGTTACTTGCAGTTGCCCAGGTAAGAACTAAGGAGTTTTACCCCAATATGCCTGTTTTATTCCCACAGTTTTAAAATAAGGAATGCCCTTGTTAAATTATCTGCTCCCTTGCTAGCTGAGCCAGCTCTGCTCAGGAGTGCATGAGTCAAGGTCTTCATCTTGGACAAGTTTCACTGCAGAGCCCACAGGTGAAGATCCATGACTGTCTTCTGCCAGATGGATACTGCTCTGTCCTTGCTACTTAGCAAAGAGATGCTGGGACATTTGCAAATCTCTCTGTCCTGTTGCTGCACCTTCATACTGCTGCAGTCTACTTGTGCCCAGAAGCCAATGTATCTGGAGGAAAGGGAAGCTATGGGTGAAATCCACTCCCTTATTGAGGGCCATTTCAAGATGCTGTTTACAGCTTCTTTCCAGCTGTTAATGAGCCCATAGTGTGCGACAGTTGGTTTTTTTGATAGTCCCTTTGCCTCAGCTGTGCCTGATATTGAGGCTGCTGGGTTTGTCTGTATGTGAACGCCTCACAGCCCTCTCCAGGCTGCTGGACTGACACTGCTGTGGTTATAGCAAAGATTATTTCCAGAGCCCAACACAAGAAATGGCGCAGCTGGTGCACACCTGGCACATCCCTCCTGTAAGGCTAGAGCAGGGCATCCCGCTTTGCGATCCCACAGGCAACCTCAGCTCCGGGGCTGCAGAATCTCCTTTGTTTCTCAGCAAAGCTCCCCCTTTGAAGAATGCTGTCTGGGCATGTGGAATACAAATGAAGGAGGAAAGATGTGTTGTAGCAACAGGGAGCTCCAGGGGAAACCATGCTATTTGGAAAACTCAGTGGGGCCTTTTAGATTCAGTTATAGCCAAAATGCAGCAGCAGGAGTTTCTGCACTCATCTCTCACTTTCCCTTTCCACTAGACCTTAGGGAGCAGAGGAGGGGAAATTCCATTGCAAACTGCTGAATCACCCCAGGGAAAGTACTCTAAATTGCAGAGATTTTTCTCAAGACCTATTCCCTGAATGAGAACAGGAAGGTAGTCACAAATATGGAAGTAGAGGTGCCAGCTGGTAACAATAAGCTTAAAACCTACTGATTTCAGTGTTTAACATTAAGCATCTTTATGGACTGTTTATAATCATTGTACTGGGGAAGACCACATGTTCTTAAGGTCTGTTTTTAGCATGTATTTCAGTGAAGGAAATGACTTTATTCACAGTAGTGCTAGTGAGGTTATCTTAGAGCACGTTGTTGTGTCATTGACAAACCCTCACAGATGCTGACTGACAGTGATGGAGAATTTAACTCTTTTTTTTTTTTTTTTAGTTCCCTCTAATGTAGTGGCTGGAGAAAGCTTTTTTAACCATGGGCTTTCTGCTTTCCTGATATGCCATATGCTGAGCAGGCTCACCTAGATCCAACTAGTGGTTATGACCTTTTGTACCATGCTGCTCTGGGTTGGCTGCATTTTTTCAAGCCACCTTGGATCTGGAAGCTTCACAGCTCTGCATGGTGCTGCACTGTACACAGAGAACAGAGCTGGAATTGCTGGAGAGTGTGGTACAGCAGTGTCCCAGCTAACTTCAAACCTGGCCAGCTTGGGACCAGCTCCAGGTTCAAGGTAATGAGCTTAAGTGGACATGAGCTGACTCCATATGGAAAAAATTATGGATGTTTCTTCACTCAGCTCAGTGGCATGGCTTATAAAACCTGCTCCATCCCTCTATTTCTTTTTCCAGGATACTACAGCCCTTCATTATTCCAAATATACAGGAAGCTGCTATTGAGCAAATATCCTGTCAGTAGTCTCTGAGCAATTGTAATCTATTTGTGACTGTAAATCACATGGTGCAGGTTTTGCCACTTCAATGGATGACTAAATTTTAATAAGTGAAAAGAGACTGACCAGAATAAGCCATGGTCTGCTTTGTCTATGAATACCTGGCTTGTCACCGGGAGTGCCAGCCTGATGTTTGTGCAAACTAAAAGCACTTTAAACAGAAGTGAGTGATGGGAACTGTGACCACATCTGAAAGTGCTGAGAGCACAGATGCCACATGGGGTTCAAAACCACTTCCAAACACCAGTGTGGGGAACTCGGCCAGCTCTGCATGCAGGCAACGCTCCCTCAGCCCAGACATTTCTAGGGCAAGGGAGCTTTGTGCCTTTTGAGGTTGCAAGGTTGGTGAACTGGAAGTGATGGTGCCATCGATTGGATTGATGATCTGTCACCCCTGCCTTTGCTGTACTGGGCAATTTGACATGTGTTTAAGGCAAACCTTCCAGCATGACACCAGGGTTCATTCTGATACTGAGAGGGGGAAAATGAACTTTTGTCCCCTACTTCTGCAGCCTCTGCTCAAAACTGGCTCTTTGTCCAGAAACAGATGGCAGGACTGGACATGCATACCTGGACAAAGCTCAAGGAGGGTTTAGACTGACCTGCAAGGGATCACTTGGGTCTGTATCTTCTTTCTTCCCTCCTTCTCTCCCTCCATTTTTTCAGGTAGACAAAAAAGAGAACTGAGAAGTTCATGTGCTTTGGAGAATTTGGGCCAAGGACCTACTGCTACGCAAATGAATAAGACTGTGCAGTTGTTCTGCCCACCTGCCCTCTAGTGTGTCAGCAGCGCACTCCCACCCGTGTTGAGCCTCTTAGCCAATTTTGACCACACTTGATAATGATGTAGAGGTCTCAAGGATGTTAAATTCTTTCATGTTTTCAGACAGCAGCTGGACAGATGAGGGACCCAAGTTATAACTCAGCCTCTTGTATTTTCCAAGAGTAAACAGCTGGCTGGGCAATCAGCACCGGTGAGCTGCCCATCCATGGATCTGAAGTTTTTATAGCATGGTGTACCACGTCTTGGTCAGAGAGGGAGGAAACTGGAGGTTATTTATGGGCCTGTTTGTTACAGCAGAAATTCTGGTCCTCTCCATGTTGGAGCTTTGGTGCCTGAAGTGCTGGTGTCACCACAAGAGCTGCAAATGGGCAAGCTCGTGCTCATTCAGACACATCATCTGATCCAAAGCAACTAAGTACTGTGGCTCAACAAGTTATTGCTTTGCAGTTTCTAACTAAAAACATGCTTTGTCCCATTGGGGAGCAAGACCTTCGTGTTGGCTTAAGCTGACACATTTTGCTGTGCAATTGGGGCAGGCTAGAAGTGTTTGTGCAGCTCGGCTGGGATGTGTTATCTCAGCACATCGTGTTCACACAATTGCTCACAGTCAGGTGATGGCACTGAGGAGGAAAGGAATTTTTCTTGGATTGTTTACAATTGCTTATTTGTCTTTGATTAACACTTTTCAATGAGTATGTCAGAGCAGTTGTTTTGAATATACTTTTGATGATATTCTTCAGTGACAGCTACAATTTCTTCATTCATCAGCCAGAAAAGAACAAAGTCAGAAATGCAAGATCAGACTTTGCATTCTTTCTATTTCCTTGGAGGAAGATGCAGAAATGAAAGAATAAATAAGCGAGTTAGGCTTTTGAGTTGAAAGCTTCTATAAAGGTCAGATCATGTTTTAAGTAATGAGCCCTTTCTCTGCAGTATTAGTTTTGTTTTTACAGTCTATTCAAAATAACACAAGCCAGCCAAGTCTTGGGAAATTTCCCATCATGCAGCCTCATGGGGCTCATCTCACTGTGACAGTAGCTCTAAACACTAACCCAACTCCTCTTTGCACTCACAAGTCCCTGGTTCAAGTGAGGGAATGCTTTTAATTAGCACTGGCTGGTTTATGCGGGTGCCGGTTGGAGCTAGGAAGGGTGGAAAATCTCAGCTTCAGTAGCTGGCAGCACAGAGTTGTGTCTAAGCGTTGTTTTGCTGTGTGGGCGCCTTCATTTAAGCTAAGCTAACTAGGGAAGACTGTAGATAACCCGAGTTGACACTGGGATGAAAGGAAGCTGCAAATCATTTAAACTCAAACAAACAATGTAGAACAAAACAGAACAATGTTATTAGGTCAGCTGGAAAATAGCCAGGCTTTGGGTTAAACAAGACAGCCAAAAAAATAGAGGCAGAAATTCATCTAGTCTAATTGCATAATGTGAGACTGGAAGACCTAATTCATTATGAACGCCATTGTATCTCAACTGTTCTTTTTTATTTTCTTTTAATATTTAGAAGGAATTAGGGAAAGCCCTGAAAGAAGCCTTTGATATTGGGAAACCCCCTTGTGCAGATGCTGCGGTCATTCAGGTAAACTGGGAGGAACTGAAAAGTTCTCATATTTTGGGGCAGTTGTGGTTTTGCACACATGTACGTAGGTATTTGGCAAAATGCAGTTTTGCATGTCTTGGGCTAAGCTTGGTGTGTTAGAAACTTGCTAGTTAGCTGCCATACTTGAACTGCATCTGTTCGCTCCCAAACTTGTTTTCCTATTGTGCATATGTAAAGAAAACTAAACTATCTAAAAAAGGATGAGCCTGAGATTAGTTAATTCAAGCTGAAGCTGCATTTTCATAGCTGCACCTTGATTTTCATGTAACCTTTTGGAAAGTGATGGTGAGTGTTAACTGATTTCCTCTGTATCAGTTCTGCAGAGCACTTTTATAAAAGCAGTGAGAGCTGCCGAGCCATGGCAGGGCCCCATTATCTGGCAGTGCGGGCGCAGGCGGCTTGCTCCTTGCTTATGTGCTGGGTACAGCTGCAACTGCTGCCCTGACAGGTTAGGCAGCACAAGGGACTACTCCAGAGCACAGCAAAGATGAGTGCTCGAAGGGCATTGCAGAAGCACACTCTGCTGATTTGTGAGCAGTACATACCACAGCCAGAGGGTGTTCAGATCAAGATCTGCAGAAGGTTTAAAATAAATCCTGGAGTTTACCTGTGGACTTAAGTGATGCTAGAGATCAGGCGTAGGTTGTGGGGTGCTGTGACTTTTCCACTGCCACCCCCTCAGCAGCATTCCTGTTCCAGGTTGTGAGAGGGGAAAGTAGCCCCATGGTCCTTTGGGATGGTAGACAACCTCAGGCACCCTGTTGGAGGCTGGTGGTAGGCATTGCAGCTCAACAGCAGCTGGCCTTCCTTGTGAGCGTACAGCTTTAGCTGGCAAGACCTGGCTTTTCTGGCCCAACTCAGACCCAGGCACCCAGTATAGAGCTCACAGAGGGGACTGTGCCCTCCTCGCCTTGCCCTGTGCCCTCTGGAGCAGTGGAGCAGTGATGTACTCAGTGATGTACCTTTGCTAAGGTGGCTTTTAGCTACTGAGCTGGCTTTTTTTTCCTGTTTCTGGCTAGCAGGGACCAGCAGGGACCAGGCCAAAGCCTGGTTTGGATGCTGTGGTCCTCATATCTGCAACATCTGGCCATGCTTCAGCACGAGTGGTTTTGTTCTGCTGTGTATGTAACTGACAGGTTTGAATGCTTTGGGTAGGTGATGGAAACGACTGGATAAATAGGCAAGCCTTATGAACGTACTGCCTCCCCAGTTTTCTCAGGCTGATGCTTAAAGATCAGATAGAAAAATAACAAGGTGTCATGGAAACTCATCAGCCATGGTTTCCTGACACTTTGGGGTGGCATATTTTATCCTGTCCCTTTGGGTGAACTTTTACATCTGTTGTGCGCAGTGGAAAAACCCATTCATGATGTGAGTCACCCTTTGTCTCTGACTGACGCTTCCCAGAGCACTGGGAGAGCACAGTGTATGAGTCCATCTGTCTCCTTTTATCCATCTGGCTCTCCTCCCCTTGCAAGCTTTTGTTTCCACAGAGCAACTAATGGGCAGCATTAAGTTGCCACCTGCTCAAGCCTGCCCAATATGGGGTGGATTTTTAGCTGTCTGGCACAGCCCATCTCCTGCAGGCACCTGGGCCACCCAACTGGGGTCAGTGTGGGGAGACAGGCGCCCTGGGGCTTAACACACATTGCCCTGTCAGGCGTGAACAGTGGTGGCCAGGAAGATGAAAGCTGTCTTCATCAGACATCCCTGGTAGAGACCCTGGCAGAGGCGCAGGGCACACAGTTAGAGCTGCCTCACCATTTTTTTTCAGTGGCTGCACCCAAATTTATCTGCGAGGGTGAGTCACGTGGAAGAGCAGGTGCTCCCACAGACGGCAGGTCTTTGTACGAGCTGAGCTGCCAGGCTGGGCATGGCAAGCAGAGAACATCTGTAGGGACAGGCTGTCTTCTGAGCACAGGACTTGACTCCAGCCTGTTGACCGCAATGACAGCAGCAGTAGCAAAGGTGTAGGATCAGACATTAAAATCGGGGTCCTAAAAAATACTTTTATTTCTGCAAGGGCTCTCAAAACTGAAACAAAAGTTGTTGCCTAGAAGACAGAGGGATTTGCAGCAGGGTGAGGGAGGGGATATATTCCTGCTCACTGCATAGGGAACAACTGGCTTTGGCCTGTTCTCCTCTCATGCCTTGAAATCCACAGATATTAACAGAGAAAACGGAGGCTGCCTGGCATGTCAGTGAGAGCCTGAGTGAGAAGGTGGAAGCTGTGTGCCTGGAGGAGTGCCTGAGGTTCCTGGAGAGGTAGGAAGGCTGCTGTTTTCCTCTTTGGCAGTGTCCTCAGGGCTCCAAAGAAAGAAATCCTGATGATGCAACTGGTGATGCTGTGGTGATCCGGATCTGCCATTGCTCCTCTTTAGTTTGATGGCTGTTTCCCATCAAGCTGTTACTGGAAAGACAGCACTTCGCTGCTGTTTATGTGCTCAGCATTTGCTGTTGGACTAAAGATGAGGGAACAAAGTGCACCTGGACTTTTCCTGGACAGGTTAAAGCCTTGGGGGATGTTCTGGAGAGGCTCAGACCTTAAAAACAACAAGAGGGGCAGCCATGTGGCCAGTGTCCAGGCTTGGCCCTTCCTACCCTGGCTGTGCTTCCCAGGCACGATGCTTTCTGCTGGCTTCCTGGGAGGGTGAGGAGCTCTGCTCTGTCCTGCTTCTCAGAGGAGGATGAGTGTCTTCTTCTCTTCTGCCCTCTCACCACTTCTTCTGGCTCCCTTTATCTGCTTTTTGTTCTTGGGCATCAACCTCCCCATGTATCCCCTTCAGCAGAAAATGCCAGTACTGCTCGTTATAGGTGAATATTTCAGAAATAAGTTTGATTTAAGATCCATGACCCTTCACATTATGAGAGGAAGGAAATTCCTATAAAATGGAGTTGTCCAGGAATCATTTGTGAGACTGAAGCTGCAACAAAAGAGTTGATAGACTTCGTGGGCCATTCATACATGCTGAGGCTTTATTCTGCAGTTTTATCGGCAAAGCCCGAGTTGCTTCCTAGAAGCAAGTATTGCAGCAATAGCAACGGTAAAAATAAACCTCCAGCCTCTCAATCCCTAGCAGTGGCTCCCAGGCAGGTCGAGGGCTCTCCCTGTGCTGTTCCTGTGCTCTCCTCCCTCACCAGCCGGGCAGGACAGACCGTCTTTATCCTCCTGTAGATCCCACCTTGGGGAGTGAAACGGTGCATGCTGAAAAGACAAATAGTCACAGAATGTTCCTCCCATTTGCTGCTGGGCTAATGCTGTCAGATGTGTTACGGAGCATGCCAGCTTAAAGATATGTCTTCCTGTTTTAATTTAGCTACGAAAATGAAGTTAGAAGCTTTCTCCAGCTCGATGGGCGCTCAGGGATCTGCAGCAGCTTACGAATCCTGGAGAACTGCTGCATTCTCAGGTTAGAAAACAAACCCTAGTGGCATGGGAAGCAATATGAATTTTCTGATCCTTCTTCTAACTCTACTATGGGGTCAGCCTTGCCTCTGGCTAGATCTGGTGATCCAACCCCATGCACACCAACCCTTAAGCACAGAAGGAGCCAGCTGTGGTCAACAAGACCCCTTCAGTGCTGCCCTGGCTGCCTCAGTGAGAGAGAGAGACTCAGGGCTGTGCCCATGACCAGGGCTGGGACTGCTGCATTGGCAGCGCTGTACTTCTGCTTCTCACCTGCTCCTAGACCCTGCAGGTGCAGGGGCCATAGCCTGTGGGCCACCATCTCTCTCTTCCTGGTGCCCACGACACTGACCAGGAGGAAGGCAGCAATGCCGTGTTGCGTGTGGGGACACTATCCTGGCCAACCCTGCTGTGTGTTGTGATGTAGTTCTTTTCCCTGGCCTGATTCTCTTTCATTAGGAAAGCCTCATAAATGTTGCACTGAGATGCGTGTGCTAGTGCACTCTAAGGTAAGTACTTAAGTGCTTTGCTGAATGAAACCTAGTTGAACATGCCAGGCTTTCCCTGGGGTTGCTAGGAAGGAGGGAAGCATTAAAGCACAGAAGGGTGGGGGAGGCTGTTTGCACCTATGAGCTAATTTCAGAAGTGCTTGCAGCAATGGAGACAACAAGGTTGCTTCTCTTCGCGTGTAAAATTATCTGGGGATCTCTGGAGTCAGCAAAATGCCCAAATCCAGCATATGCACAGTGCTTACTTGACATTGGAGCCTTGCGCTGAGCCTAGGTAGCTGTTTTGTTTGTTGTATTTACATGTCGCTGATGCTGGATCCTAGACTGAATACGTATGAAGCTCTTTTATGTAATTCTTTACAGTGATATTGAGAACGACGTTATACACTGAGCTTTTCCAGAAAGCAGAATGTCTGTTTTCAAGCTGGTGATCATTTTAACTATGATGTGCTGACTTGAAGACTGTTCTGATGGAAGATAATAGTTTGTCTTGTATTTGTCAGGTGTCAGAGACACACAGGATCCTCACCCAGTTTCAATGTGTCAATGCCATTTCATGCCCACTTGTTTCTGAAAATACTAGAATTTTTATTTATCTAATCTCACTAGTGATGGGTACAGGTGGCATTTGTGTGCATTGAGCTTTTGTGTCCTTGTGGCAGTATCTTAATGAGAGCCATCCAAATGATGGGTGCACATATGTGGGGTCACTGAACTAGCCCTGAACCTGAGCATGTGTCCATCCAATTACCCAGGCAGTTGTGTTGATTATTGTAGGAAGAGTTTTGATCTGAGACAATAGCCTGATTTGATCCGATCAACACTTTCCATATCCCTTTTTTTTTTTTTTTTTTAACAGGACTATGTGGCATAAATTAACGTACATTTGCAGTGCCAGCACTGATCAGGATGTTAAGGTAAATGGATCTCTAGACAGGATGGAAGATGAGATTACGGAGCATTTTCTGCAGACAGTCACTTCTAAAGTCAAGGTATGGGACACCCACATTAACACTGAATATTTTCAGACTGTAGGGCAGGCACACACTTCAGTCTGTTGTCCTGATTTGGAGAGGGTGAAGCCATAGTTTGATCTTCAGGCCCAGTACCCTACTCTGCCTTGTCTGAAGATGTATATTGGCAGCTTGTCTTTTCCATTTTTTTGGGATCCCAGTTCCAGTGTTTGTAGTATTTGCTGTCGTGCTACAAATGGGCACCCCATGGTGCCCCTGGGCACCCAGACCCCAAGGGTTGAACTTCGCCTGGTACCTACTCATCCTCAGCAGCCGAGCATCTTCCTGGGGCACTGATAACTCACAAAGCCCAAGGCTGTGGTGAGTAGTCAGGATGTAGAGAAGGCTGACCAGAAATATATTCTTCCCTTGGGATAAGTTCCCCTTTCTTCACACTTGCTAGTATTAGACTATTAGCTCAGACACACACCTTCATATCCAGGGCTCCATGTCTAGATAACACACAGTTGCAGTCTCCTAATAGCATGTGGTGGTGTGCATTTCCTTGGGAAGCTCCCCCAAGCATCTTCAGGCTCATTGCACAGGCTCCCTCAAGCATGCTGAGGGCAGCAAAAGGAAAATAACAAAAGAAACCCTGGCCACACTGTGCAGTTTTGGTCTCCAGAGCTTATTGCCAGCCTGTCCCATGGACACATGCATCAAGATAGGAGCTGGGGTGGTTTTGACAGAGAGTGTGGACAACCCCAAGGAGGAACAGGAGACTTAGGGCTCAGGTTTTCAGTCCTTCTTTGGCTGTGTTGACACAGGCTTCGACTCATGAAAGAGAGTTTATCCCCTGCTTGCCTTCTAAATGATCCTTGTATTATACTTTCCCATTGAATAAGAGACAACTACCATGCTGGGAGCAGGACGCCAGAGCAGAAGGGTGCTGAACGACTGGCTCTTCCTTCATTCCCCATCTGTAGGGGCACGTTTTACATACTCCGTGGATTAGAGCTATTGACAGCCATTTCTTCTAGTTTTTGCTCTTCCAAGTTTGGGCTTAAGAACTTCCTGAGTTTGAGTTGTTTCTTGCTTTCATATTTTGCTTTTCTTTGAACTGAAGGCACAGGATGCTGCAGCTCATGGAGGAGTCTGTTTCCCAGAGCAGAAAAAGCATAAATACAATAATCTGTGTCTGCTGTCTGTGCGGTGTCTCTGCATGTGCACCCTTTGACTCTGTCTGTCCCTTTTCCTCAGGGAACACTCAAGGAGCACTTCAAAAAGTGTGACAGTGGTTTTGACCACATCCTTGAATCCTTAAAGCAAAGCTTTTTGGCATTTGGGAAGAAAAAAGCAGACATGTATGAGGTAAGAAAGTAAGAACAAGATATTACTCAGGAAATCACTAAAACTAGTCCTTGAACCTCTGGATGGCACAGTATTTGAACATTAACCCAAACCACAATTTTGTCCATTGTTAAAAGGGATTTTAAAGGTCTAGTGATCCCAGTCCAGTTCCTCTATCCAACAGAGTTGGTTATCTTCTTCACTGTGACAGCTAGGACCGTTCTGTAATCTCAGCAGAGAAACTAACAAGTGGAGAAATGTGGAAACCAAATGTACCTCCCAAATACAGAGGTGTAGCATTAAGCTACCTCTGATCCTACCATTGCCCCAGTACCATTTTATTGGAAATCTTCTTAGCTTCTAATGTGCTTCAACCTTAGTTGTAGAGATTAGTTATCCCTTTGATGGAGAGTGAACAGAGTATACGGAGAGGTGTAAGGTCCAGATCCCCAAAGGACATAGTCTCTCATGCAGAGTTAAATATGCCAGGGCTGGCAAAGAACAACCTCACAGAGTACCTAAGGTTTTTTACCTTTACAGTAGCCTAGACAATTTGTTTAGGGTCTCAGGGCACCCTTGAGTCTGTCTCTTTGGCAATGGGATTGGTGCCTGGGGTTACCTGCTTTTGCATGAAGGTTGGATTTGCTGCTGCTACCTGTGCCTCACGTGTCCCCCTATGCACTGGAATCCCTTTCTCTTACCCTCCCAGGTCTGCAGGCTCGTTGTCAGTGCTGATTTTAATTAACGTTTTGAAATGTGGAAAAAGGTAATGGAACAGAAAAAATTAGGAGCTATTCTGCTGTTGTTCAGAGCCTGTCACTGGACATTATATCACATTAGTGCTGGGGCAAGCAGCATCTCAGTGGTGGAGCATTGTGCCAGAGCTGCCTGTCTCTTGCTTTGTCTGTTTTGGACAGGGCTGGGGATTTCCTGTACCTTTGGACTGCAGCCTAAAACTGCTCTGATTTCAATTGCTAATGAAAGTGTAGTTTCTGTGCAGCAGCCCATCTCCCCTTGAAATTCTGGATCGCTCGTTCTCCCTCCCCCTTTCAGGCACTGCATGATCTCGGCACTGGGGTTTCTCAGCAGAGGTTCAGAAATGCCCAGGTGACTTCTCTGTGTATGGCCCTGGGACATACCTTGTGGGGATGCTCCAGGGAGGTTGGATCTGGCTTTGTAGTCCAAGCTGGCCCCAAGGGGCATGTTTGTTAGCTTGGGGCTAAACCAGATGTCACTGCTGCTCTGGAGTGTGAGTGATCTCTGACTCAGCTAACTGATCCCATTGATTTTGGTGGGATGTCTCCACCCTTATCATCAATGTTTATGTCATCCACATACACAGCTTAGAGGTACTCCATGTGTTAGACCAGGCATTTTAAAGGGATACTTAAGCAAAGAAATGAAACAACCATCTGCATGGACCCTATATCTGCTGTCAGATATACTAGTCAGTCCTATAGGTATGGTCTGATCCTTGCTTAGAACAATGAAGTTAATCTGGGTGTCTTTCTCTGGTACAGGCCCTCGTCAAGGCTGCCAACACCATCATTATTACAGAATATGTGCAGGCCCTCCTGACCACTTCCAGGAAACCATCTTCTGTGCAGAGGAGGAGGATTGTCAGCAAGATAGAAGAAGACCATAGGATGCTGCAAACTGTCTTTAAAGAGTGCTTAGTAAGTCTTTGATATGGTTACAGTTTTGCTCTCTGTCGTCAAGAACAGTACCAGCAGAGGAAAAAGCTCTGAAAGAAACAGAAAAGCTTAAGAGGTCATACCACAGTGGTATCCAGCTTCACAGAAATGACAATCAGATGTGCTGACGGCCCTTCTGGTCTGTCAGAAGCTGTTAGTTTATAGTTTTAAAATGTGTGACAAGAGGAGACAAGTTTCACACTCCTGCCACTGAAATAAGAATGAGGCACACTCCTCTGAGCTGGTGAGATGACTCCGGAACAATCAGCTCCCCCAGGCAATCTTCTGGTACATGGTAAGGGGGCGCAGATGAGGAAGAGCTGTGTTTAAGTCCCTGGAGTGGTGAACCAAATCAGCTGCTCCACATCTTCGCCTTCTCCGTGGATTGCCCTGTATGGCTGCTCCTCCCTGGACATGGAGTCTGTGTTGTTACCCCTCCGTCTGGCCTCCTTCCTCCCTGCAGGCCCTTCCCAGCCCCTCAGAGCTGGGCTGATGGCTTCCTGAGCCATTTCCCTGTGCTGCAGCGTTTCCTCATGGGTGGAAACATGCTGATGCTGTTGTGGTTGGTGATGGTTGCAGGGAGGAGCGAGACTTCCTGCGGGACTAAACACCTCACACAGTGAGGAGGTAAAGATGCATTGCAGAAGGGGTAGACAGCGTGTAAAAGCAGAGCCACACCTTTGGAGAAAACTTACGAAAAATGCTCGGTCTAATTTACAGAAGCAACTTTGGAAGGTTAAAAAAGCCCCTTTGTTTAATATATAATATGGTGTAATTGGCAGCGCTGTATACAGCATCTGTGGATGCCACCAGGCTGTCACATGGGTCCCTTGATTACCCAAGGCAAGAACTGCAATGCCAGCAGCATCCCCTCTTGCTGCTGCTCCAGCCAGAGAATTGCTGCTGTGCAATGGCCCCCAGCACAGCTCTTTTGCAAATGCAGGCTGAGAGTTCACAGGCATACCATTTTGTAAGAGGCTAGACTGATCATCACGTTAATGGTTGCAAAGTCAGTCTGGTAACAGGACTCAGATGTGGCAGAGCAGATAATAAAACCTTGGTGTTACTGGTTTTAATAATTTCACAAATTCTGAGGCATTCTCATGACTTGTGAATTTAAGTGCTAGGGACTGGAAATCTATTTTCTCCCAGACGAGTCCCTCTGCAAGTAATTTGTCAGCAATTCTTACTTTGTCCGAAGAATAAAATGAAATCAAAATGATCGTCTGTAGCTTCTCTAAAAAGCTCTCAGACCTGTTACAATTAATGTATTAGTTTCGTGGTGGAAAGCTGGAAGCTGCCAGTGCTTTTAAGCTAAAGACCCACCTCGCCTGGAGTGATCAATCACAGACAAGTCAATGCTTTGAGCAATTGAGCCATTGGGAATAGCTGGAGGATTCTCTAATCTTAACTCTGAAGTTTACCAGTAATGCTGTGCTCAGCACCAGTTTTTGATGTAATGTGCAAGGAAAGCTGGTTTTATAGTGTAAAGGAGATACAGAAAATCTAATTCTCCACTAAAACCCTACATTCAGCTTGGGTGAAAAAAGTCTGCATCTCGTTAGCAGTGGCGTCCCCAGTCTGTTAGCTTTCTTACTTGATGTGGGAGCACTGAAAACCTCAGGGAGGAAATGTATAAGTGGTTTGTAGGGGACAGCCTGATCCTCAGTCAAGTGCGGTACACAGCTATGCATGCAAAATATGTACTCTGCTGCAGACTGAATTTATGGTGCAGTTGCTGCACAGGCTGCACCTGCCTCTTGCCCTGCTCTGCCCTCTCTTCAGGCTCTTCCTTCCCCTCCATCCTCAAAACACATTAGGAAATACCTTGTTTCTCTCCTAAGAGCAATACATGTCAAAGGCACTAAAGCACTGCTGGCAACGCACTACTTTTTTGTTCTTTAGATTGCAGGCTGTTTACCTCTGACCTTGCCTGTCCGTATAGTGCTTAACTAAATATGACACCTTCAAATTAATTAGCACTTTGTAATAGTGAGCTTGCCAAGTATGAAGCTATACAGTATCGGTGCCTTAGGAGCTGAGTACAGCTTGTGCGCTGTGCAGAGCTAGACATGCTGTGTGTCAGCAGTGCAGAGGAAGAGATAGAAGGCTGTCTTCAAACATTACTATTATTTTTAATTTATGTTCAATGCGGAGGTGAGCCGCGCTGAGAATGTGGCCTGCTGTTTCTTATGCCCCGTGGAGATCAGGGGAACCTGGGCTTCTCCTGCCCCAGTCTGGCAGCCCATTCTCCAGGTTTGCTTTGTCACAGAGTCTCCGTTGACGTGATGGCATCAATAATTCAGGGAAGCAATTTAATCGCATTACTGCACCGATGAAAAATGTGAGCAAAACTGAAGCTCTCCCTTGGCAGTTCATCCACATTCTGCTTCATCCAGCTTTGCTAAAAATGCTGTGTGTTTCTTGATGAGGCTTTTTTCTTCTGTGTGCTCCAGTTTAGGGGGAGTTGCCCATATGCAGCATCTACCAGCCATGTCATATCCTTTACAGTGTCCAGGCCTGCTTCCCATCTTTTCAGTTTTTCTCTTAGAGGATCTGTGTCCCTTCACCCCCTCCCCAGGGTTGCTTTTCTGTCCCTGGGCTTGCTCCAGGGCAGGAGAAATTGCATCATGTCTGGCAAACAGAGCTTGTTTTCACCTAGGTACAGGGCTGTGCTTACCTCTGGAAGCAAACCACTTCCCAGAGGGTGAAACAGCCTTGAGGGGATGGGTGATGTAGGGAAAATGAACTATGTTTGCCCGCTTTGCCAAAGGAAATGCAGGAGGGGAATCTGCGCTGCTGAAGGTAGTTGCCCACCTGCCCTGGAAGCAGTCTGTAGCTACACCCCAATTTCTTTTCTCCTACCCTGGAGGGAAAACAGGCCTCTATATATGCAGAGGCAGTCTTGCAAAGCTCCTAACCCATGCAGTGAGATCCCCAGTCTGATACAAGTCCAGTTCTTAACTTATATGCTGCTTCCCTTGCCCTGAACACACCTTTGTTTCTCTCCCCAGGGTCCTGCAGCGGGTCCCCTCAAAGATCCTATAAAAGCCATTTTAGAACTTATTCAAGCTTCCGATGCTGAGGGTATGAAAATAGCCCTTCTGCCCATTCTCAAAGAATTTCCTGATCTAAGGTAAGGTCTTTTATTGGTTTGACCTCTGTGGTTTCTGACATGATTACTTGTCACCAGAAGACCTAGAGCAGTATTAGTTCTGTGATACTTTTGGCAGCATGCTGGGCTAGGCACAGTGCTTGCCTTTGAATGCAGTCGGTGCTGCCTATTCACAGATGCTAATTAACATAGTTTATAACTTTGCCAGACAATAACCAGTGAAGTTGAGATGTCCTTCTGTAAAGATGAAGGATGGATGAAATGGCTGTCAACAAAGCAGGAATGCTGTGGAAAAATACTACCTGAATGGACAATTTACGGGCACATGTGTGACAAATGTAGGTTTCAAGAACATCCTTAACTCAGGCATTTCATAACTTTCAAGCACTTGGCTTTTGGCTTTAACACTTCACCAATCCTTTTCTAGTTATAACTCATTTCCACAAAATCCTAGGTGTACTCAGCAAGAATATACGCTTCCATTTCTCACAGGAAGCTGTTAACAGAAATGAAACCCAACTTTTATTAGAAAGGTGAGATCTTAGCTAACTGCATTTGTTCCAAAGTCTGTGGTATATTACATTTATCTTTTGTTCTGATGTCTTGTGCTAGTGACTGTATTTTTCAAAATTAACATGATTACAGTGCAGAGCTTTCTGTCACAGGATGCTGTGAAGGCCAAAAGTGTGAATAGCTTCAAATGGGGAACAGACAATTTGTGGAAGATAATTATTTCAGTGCCTATTCAACATGACAGTCATGGTATAACCCCCAGAGAAGGAAGTCACTAAACTGCAGACTGCCAGAAGCAGAAGAAAAAAAAAAAGACAAAGAGAGATGATGTTATGCTTTGTCTGGTTTCTATAATCTTTTCCTAAGCATTTACTCCTTTTGAAAATGGTGTTAAAAGCTGCTTAACTGGTACAGGATAACAATGCTTACTTTCTTAATATATGTATACACATATATAAAAATAGTAATATATATCTAAAACTATGTATTTATGAGGAGATATATATAAAATATGTTTGGCTTGGATACATTTGTCCTGTTTGTTAATCAGACTAATATGGTCTAGCCCTGCTCAGTGAAGCAATGCTATGTAGAACTAAAATCCTAAGCCTTCCAAATGAACAAGAAATAGCTCCATTTGAGGGGAGAAAAGATACCAAAAATGCCTCTAAGTGGTCAAATGCAGAGTTATCCAAAACCTCTTATGGTAGATACAGATCTTTCTCTAGGAGAAACCTGAGGTGAAGATTTCCACAGTTTCACAGGGTTGCTGTGTGCACTGGGCTTGGGACCCGTGAGCTCAGCCATATCCCACACAGCTCTTGTGGTACAGCCTCCTCCTTGTTAGGTGGCCAGAGGGTGTCTAAAAGCAGCTCAGCAGCTTCCAATCTTTGGTCTAGTCAGCAAAACTGAGTGATAGGAAGCAAGCTTTTTTTTCCTTGACTCATTCACTGACTTGTCCTCTTATCCTTTTGGTAAGGAAGGAACACCTGAGTGCAGTGCTGGACATCAAAGACTCACTCACCCGAGAAGACAGAGCTGCTCTCTTGAAGGCATTTCACGATAATTGCAGGGAATCAGAAACAGAAGCAAACTTGCTTTTTGGAGATGTAGAAGTAAAACCTAGAAAATATGGACTCTGTGGCTGCCTCTGCTGTTAGCAAAGGTAGGGGAGTGAGTGTGAGCGTGCCTGTGTGTAACACGTGTACCTGCACAGGCATAGGCGTTCCGGCTCACAGGGAGGTGGAACAACTATGGCTGTAGCGTCACCTCCCCGAGGCCCTCATTGCTGTATACACCAGTTCTACTTCCCTCTCTGCAAATTTCCTCGTTAGGAAGCATCGTGTCATAAGCAGTGCAGGGCGCTGAAAGCTTAGATGCATGATTCAAGTTACAGCAGGGACAAAAGAGAAGGCAGGGCTCTTCTTCCTGCTCCTTCACTCCCATCTGTGTGTCCTTGCAGCAAGGTCTCTCGGCAGCATCCCCTCCCTCGCAGCCCTTACCCTGTGTCATGGGCAGGGCGTCCCAGGCTTGCCCTGCCAATGCTGAGGGGCCTTTCCTCGGTGGTCCTCCTGCTTCCCTGGTGCCTAGGGGAGGGGTACGTGAGCCCCGCTGCTGCTCCCTCCACGAGAGCTCTATTAATTAAACCGGGCTTGATCCCGTTCAGGCAACTGTGCTGTGCTGCTGTGTTCCCCCTCCATGCTGGCAGCAGCAGCTGGTGACAGAAGCGAAGAGGGATAAAAGTCAGAGGGATGACTGTCACTGTAAGGTCTTAAATCCTCTGGTGTGATTTGCCAGGACTCATTTGGAAGACCTGCAATCTCCTTGCAGTTTCCTAAGGGATTCCTTTGCAGTCACAAATTGGAGATTTATTTTTTTTTTGAGTAAGCTGCAGCAGATCTTGAAGCTAAGCAGGTCCTCATGGTTTAAAAATACTTCTTAGTTGAGAACATGCAGCTGTTTGCTTGACTTTAAATAATCTGCAACTTCTTTTTAGTCCAAAGTTGTCCAGCTCAGGGCTGGAGAATTTTGTTTTATCTCTGCCAGGCCAGAGTCCTCAGCTATTGGAAATAGTCCCCCTCAGTTAATATTTACAGATTTTCACCCGTCACCTTTTGCTGGATAAGCTGAGTGGACAGTATCTCAGGTTAAGGAGCACAGCCCCTTTCCACCTTCCTCCTCCGCTCTCCGGTGTCACCATTTATTTATAGTTCCCCGTGTTAGCAGATCAGAGATGAGCTATGCAGGGCTCTGACCTGGGTCCTTCAGGAACAAGCAGACAGCGGGTTACCCTGGTAGCAGGGAGAGAGAGCAATTAGAGAAACAATTAATAAGCACACAAGCTTTTCCTTTTTAATGAAAATTGATTGTGATATAATGAACTGGCTATCAGCCACCAACTTCTATACCCTCCTTTAAAGAAATTACCCATGGCATCACCTTTGCTTTAGAAAAGATATTGAGGAACAGGTTTTTAAAACACTGCAAGTCACTTAATCTCCTGTTTGCTGAAATCCCCTGGGTAAATAGGCTCCCAAATCCCAGAAGACCTGGCTGAGCCTACAGGGTGGTGGAAACACATGTGTAGCACAGGTTAGTAAGCCTCACTCAAGCTCGGGGTAGCAGTAACAGTGAAATCAGTTATGGGATGTGCTCAAAGGAAGGTCACCTTCCTCCTTCCATCCCAGCCCTGCAATTTAGCTGCCACTCTGGGGTGTGACCTGAAGGTACCTTGGGAATCATCTGCTTTCTCCCAGCCAGGGACACAGTAGTTGCACATATTTTTCCATTCTGTATGTGGAGGTGGGAGGACTTTGGAAAAGTGTTGTCTTTGGTTGTTTCATGTTAGCATGAAATGACCTCCCAGAAGAGGAGTGACCAGCTTTGGCTAGAGTGAGCAGGGAACAACAGGGATGCTGCCCACAACTGTGGGCCCATGGATTGCATTACCCAGAGTAGTCCAGGCATTGGAGATTTGCAGCAGGTAAATGTAAGTACAGCTTCATGCAAGAGTCTGTGCATAGGAGGGATGTTTTTGCTGTTTGACTCTTGCATGTGTTCTGATGACTGCTATTTAACTACCCAGCTTTTTTTTTTTTTCTTTCCTTCAGGTCTGCTGTGAGAAACATAAGGTCTCACTCCCACGTGGCAACATCTGCAGTCAACAGCTCCTTGAAAGCTTCAGGGACCTGTGCAGCCAGATGCATGGACAAGCTTGACAGCTATGGAAGAATGGAAGACACATGCAGGACTTTTGCAAGAGAACCACGTGGCCCAAATCCTAATCTTCTATGCAAAATCCTGGTGGAAGATGAATGGGATATGGCAGAAAGACATTCCTTCAAAATTTGCTAGAGATTGCTACTTAGCTGAGTCATGGTGGTTATTCCCAGGCTGTGTCATGGTGGTGTGTAGAAGAGGAGGAAGGTTCCCCATTACCAAATTTCTGTCTGTTTCCATCCCTTCATGCAATCTCACACAAAACCAGGGTCTGCTGCACCCCGTGGTGTCCTAGCAGGTGACATGGCATCACAACCTCCCCCAGGGACCCAGAACCCTCCATTAGGGAAACCTGCCTTACGGCATGGTGCTGGTAGTGCTTGCAGGTTTGGGCACCTGGATCCACCCCCCAAAACCTGACCTGCACCAGGAGGAATGCAGACAGAGCTGCCTCTTCCCTTGCTCCCCACACACGAAGGCTGTGACCTGCTTTGGTGCTGGCTGTGGGACAAGGAACTCTCTTCCCCTATGAGTTTTACAGCTGGCTCTGGAGCAGAGTCTTGCATTCATTTTTATACCTCAGTTACTGGAAATTTCCTTTTGGAGAGGGAGGGGAAAGCCTCATGGGAAGCAGGCAGTGAAAGGAGTTGTTTGTCCAAGCCTCCAGGCAAGGTCTGTTCTGTTTTCAGATGTAAATAGGCAGTTCCACCGGAAAAACACTGACTTTTCTTCTCAGTTATCTATGGACCGGTTGCAACCTCTAAGCTGGATTTGGTTCAAGGCCCTCCTTCCCTATTGTGTTAATATAGGCCATTACCGCTCCTCTCTGGCCATGTAAACAAAGCAAAAAAGTTCTACTACCTCAGATGTGCCAGTGGTTTTCTGAGCAGCCATTCCCCCTTGAATCTGCTTTCCTAAAAAGAAAAGGGACAAATTTGTGCATAACCCATCAATGTGTGAGGTGGGGGACATAAGGCCCTGGGAAAGCGCAGGCTGGGGTGGGTGCTGCTGTGCTCTGCAGCACCATGTCTTTACCCAGGTATGTGGGTGTCCTGGCTCAGGGGCAGCCTGTCCCCCCAGAGACCTCTGTGCAATCAGGGCCCTGAGAGCTTGACAGGAGCTGGGGCAAGTTTATAATTGTCATCAGCTTTGCTCCTGGCACAGCGCTGAGCATGGGGTGAGTGGCAGAGAAACAGGAAGGAACAGGCTGCTCCATCTCCAGGGAGTCATCTGTGGGCTTGTGGGGCACCATGAGACCTCAACACTGTTACACTCCATCCCTCACATCATTAAAGGACAGTGAGTCTTGTGGCCTGCCTGCCACATCTGCTTCAAAGGCCCAGCTCCTGTGTCCCTTGCATTTTCTAGCTGTCCATTGCAGCTTCGGTGAGACCTTTACCAGGACGTGGGGAGGCTGGAGGAGCTGCAGCCTGGCCGGGGGGGGTGCAGGTTGGGCTGTGGACCCTCCAAAGGGTGACAGCCCTCTTGGGCACGCTGGGCCAGTCAGCCTCCCCTCCCAGCTAATTCCACTTTTTTTTTTCCAAGGGCAGGAGGGGATGACAGACCTGACTCTGACAGCAGGGTCAGAGTCAGTCTCTGCTGATGGAGATTTCAAGCAACGAGCCTTCCAGAGAAAATAAATAAAAACCCCTCTGACATTTTGACCATGGTTGGGCTAAAAATAATCCCACCGCGTGCGGTCGGCTCCTGCCATGTACATGTCAATGCCTATGCACGTCCCTGCCATTTGACATTCGCAGTCAGACAAGGGTATATTCTGCTTTCAAGAAGTGGCTGGGAGCCATGGGGAATGCTGGGCTTGCCACTACTGGCCCTGCAGATGAGATGGCTGTGGACAAGCCCTCCACCATCATGGCTGCTGCTGTGCCTGTCCTGGCTGGGCAGCCGGGGACGGGCAGTGCCTTCTGCTCTGCGTGTGTGCAGAGAAGCACCGCTTTCAATGAGATTTCTTCACAGCGTGTGTCTGCACCCTGTGTGTAGAATCCAGCTGTGGAGATGGCAGATGAAGACTTGAGTTTGCCCACGAGGTTTAGCGCTGGTGGCACATACGAGATTTTCTAGAGCTGGAGGGCCCAGGGACGTTGGCTGGGGTGGGCATAGGGGTGTGATGGGAAGAGGCTGCCTGGCGTGGAGGCAGATGGTGTGGGAGGGATGTCCTCAGCCACCTGCAAGTCACCTGGGGAGAGCAGATGGTGTGTGGGGAGGCTCCTGGTGGCTTTCCAGGAGGTGAGGCAGCTGCAGGGAGGATGCTGGGTCTCTCCCTGGGTCTATCTGAGGTGATGAGGGAGGGGAGGCTGTGGGGAAGGTCAGTGAGGGATTTCCCTTGTTTGGGGGGATTTCAACCCACTCTTCTGTGTGCTCTGACCTTCCCAAGGGACCCAGCCTCCTTCTTTCTAGCCTTCACCTAGGCTAGGTTAAAGCTCTTGGGTGGGATTTGTGCTGCTCTCTGCGGAGGGCTGGGAAGCAGGGTCACACTCAGGATCCTTCTGCAGGATTATCTCCTGGCTTTGGGATGTGGGCAGGTGCAGCACTGCTCTTGCCATCAGCCTGCCAGGGCCACCATGGAGCCATGCTGAACTTCTTCCACTTGCCCTCGTGTCCAGCAGCTGCACCATCACGAGCAGGACAGGATTGCTTGGAGCTCAGCACCCAGAGGCTCCCTGCACAAAGACCCTCTCCCACTCCCTCTGCATCTAAGTCTTCACAGGGATCCCCTTGGCACGAGGGTCATGCCACTGCCATGCTCACCCATCACCTGGACATGCCAGCCCCGGGGATGTGGGCAGCCAGGAGTGACACACTTGGTGGTTTGGTCCTCTGGCTTTTTTGAGAGCTCCTCTCCGTCTGTCCCCTCTCCGGCTCTGCACTGGGCCAACCGGTTGTGTGGTGAGCAACTATTTGTCACTCGTGTCCCTCACACTGCTCAGGGCCGGGATTTGGCTGGCTGCTTTGAAGTGCTGCGTGCGGCAGAGCCTTGCCAGCCACCCCCGTCATTTGAGCTGCCATCTCCAAGGGTCACCTTCAGTGGTCAATGCTGGAAACAGTGGAAAATAGACGCTCCTTAATTATGCTGCAAGGTCTGAGGAAAGACCTGACTTCTGCTGAGGTGCCACCTGTGCTTCCTCAGTTTACTTAGTGGCTTTGCCAAAGATGTGTGGCAGTGAATGGAGGTCTTGATGATGAAGAAACAGGAAATACTGAGGATTTGGGACATGCTGAGCTGTGTTGGATAGCAAATGTGCACAAGGAGAATCAATCTCTAAAACTTCAGAGACGGCAAGCCACTTGCTGATTGGAAAATGGCATAGTAAATTGTGTTCTACTCCCTTTTCTCCCCTCTCCCAAGAGGAGCCTGTCAGAGCTGGGAACTTGTACATTAATTGATCCCAGTAGTAACTGGAATAACTGGCACCCACCTTTGAGGCCTTCCTTTCCAGCCTCAGGCTCTGCCAAGCACCCAGCGGGGAAGCAATGCCCGACCCACGGGTGGGGATGGGTATGTGTGTGGGATCAGCAGCGTGACAAAAGACACCACAGGTAATTCCCCCATGGGGAAACACCCCAGCACTTTGCTAAGGTTTGATTTTAAGGCTTAAATGTCTGCCTTTATTCAAGCACCCCGTGGTCCATGTGGTAAGGAGGAGGAGGCACCAGGATGTGCTGAGGTCTCTTGCTCTGCACCAAGGGCTGGGCTGGGCCCCCCAGTTTCCCCCAGTAGCGCTGGGGACACCTCGTGCTAGGAAGGGTACACACCTGGTGCCATCTAGTGGCACTGGGACATGGAAAGGGCCGGGGCTCTTTTATATTTATTATTTGTATTGTTATTATGAGATATTACAGGGATATATGCCCATGTGGCAGATCAATTGTGTGGGCTGTGGGTGACCGCTTACCGGGGTGTGAGACTTGTAGGAAAATAAAAGGTTGGGAATTCTGGTGTAAAGTATGATGCACAGAGCATAGATATTTCTGCCAGTCAAATAACCAGCAGTTTTGTGGAAAGATTGTGAAAGAAAACAATGAGCAGAATTGTCAGGATATGTCCTGTGCTTTATAAAAACAGCTGTAGCTCGTGAGTGCACAGAGGAGAGGTTGAGCTGCAGGACTAGGACCCAAGGAATGGATTTCTTTCCTTCCTGCATAAGTCGAGGTTCCTGCTGCAGTGAAGGGCTTTAGGATAAGGTTTTAGTTGGCTTAATCTGACCTAAGGCCATATTGGCACCAGAAGACAGGTTCTTGCCCTCACCCTCAGGTGCCTCCCCACCACCTCCATCACCTTGGCTCTAAGGGTTGGCTCTACTTCTGTGACAGCAAATAAACAGCCAAAATAAATAGTTCTGCATGGGTTTGCCTCTCCTCTTTCCTTCTCAGGGCTTCTGAGGCAGCTACCTCTCTCTGAGCTCCAGGTGCCAGCTCCACACCTGCTAACTCTTCTGTCTCCTATTACTATCCCAAAGCTTGCAGTTTTCGGCCTGTTCCCAGCCATCCTCCCCTGACTGCCCTCTTGTCCATGCTGGACAGGGCCATTCCCTCGCTGGCAGGTTGCTTGCTGCTCCTACAGCATCCCAGAGAATGTGGGGCTGCGGTGCTGCCTGTGCCTGCCTGTGCCTGCCTGTCCTGCCTGTGCCTGCCCTGTCCTGCTCACCCTGGCTCACGTGACCTATGTGGGGGCCATCGTGTATTGCCCAGATGGGCTGTTCTAAAAGGGGTGACACTCTGCCAGCAGTTAAAATAAACGGGCTGGTTAAAACAGCTGCTGGGAAAACCCCTGTGTTTCAGGGCTGGGACAAAGTATTTGCAAGGGCTTTTGTAAGAACAGACTGTCTGGAGCAGTTTGTTATATCCTTGCGGGGTTTTGGAAAAAAAATGTAAAGCAAATCTTGGTTCACAGATGAGGATTTTTCCTTCACTGGACTATACACTTGAAATGGCTCCACACTGATCTTTTGTGCCTAAGAAAAAGGGCTTGTGCTATGCTGAATGATGCAATTTTATTCCCCTCCAGACTGCCCAGTGCTGAGAAAGATTTGAATCTCCATTCCCAGGCACTAGCTGTGGCTCCTGCTGATGCTGCCATGTGGTCCATGGCCTATTTCACTCATGTCTGCTGAGGTCTCATGCACCACGATCCAAACTTGAGAGGGAGAGCTGAGTCTGGCAAAGAAAGGATGAGCCCACACCGAGGTGTTGCAGCCCAGAAAGGAGCTGGGGTAGCCGCTCAACATGAGCTCTTCGTTAAAAGCTCTGAGGAAGGGGAAGAGCACTTGTGTGCACAGGCTGAGGGCTGTGCTCTGCCTGGTGTGAAGCACCCATGTAGAGATAAGCGTGGAGAAAGCTTTGTCACAACTCAAGACTGCATTTTGTAGTCCTGCCACATGTCAGTGGCCTCGCCCTTGCTGCACGGGTGACAACATACCAGGAATGGCCTGGTGAGGGTGGCCAGCACCCATCTGTGTGTGCAGTTCTGGGCTGTGGCCACCCGGGGCACCTTTTCCCCCCTGTCGGAGCCATGGGTCTCAGGGCAGCCAGAGGCTGGTTCAGGGCTGGTCTGTCAGTGGAGCTGGAGGCTGGGGGCTGCCGCCTGCCCCCAGTGCTGCTGTGGAGAGGCAGCAGTGGTGGTGCCTGGGCATGAGGCTAAAGCACACTCTGCAACGGGCAGGACACAGCCACAACTGCAGCACTTGTCTGCAGTCTGGTCCTGTGCAGGGTAGGGGATGAGAAAGTGCCAACCCCTTTCCTCTGTCCTGCGACATGCCTGTCTTGAGAGATGACTCAGGCAATTGCTGCTGGGGCAACTGGACATCTCCTGACCTCCCTGCGGGTTTGTACCCACCAGGTGTGTATTGGGGATGCAGAGCCCCTGCTAGGGCTGACTCAGCTGGTAACCCACATGGTGATGGCCTCAGGGACCTTATTGTAACCACGTTTCATGACCCTTTCATGATGAACCATCTGTGGCAGGTTGTCCCGGTGCCTGGGATGTGCCCCCAAGCTGGCTACCAGGACACATGGGTGATGGGATCTGCCGGTTCCCCTTTGGAGCAGCACCACGAGGGGAACTGCAAAGACAGAGACCTCCCCCTGCCAAGGTGCGACCCTGGGCTGGGGGTGCTGCAACCTCCCCTCCCCTGTAATTCATTTCAGCTGTAATATTAAGTCTGGTTTTACCCCTTAACCCTGCGCCAGCAGCTCCCTTGGCTCTCAGGGCAGACCCCAGGCACAGCCCTGCCTGTGGTTACCCCGGGGGAGGTCTGACTGCCCCAGCCTGGAGCCAAGCTGCCGTCCCCCTCGGATGTCTGTTCCTTGCTGGCGAGGGGCCCCTGTGAAGTTGGGACCCGCCACTAGATGGGGGTAAAACCTGCGGGAACCGGCGGAGCCGCTCGCTGCGGGGAGCCGGCCCACGCGTGGGCCCGGCGGTGCTGCGGCGGGTGGCAGCGGGCCGTGCCCCGTGGAGGTGCCCACACCCCGGGGGTGCGGGGGGCCGCTCTCCCTCCTGCCCGTGGCTGCTGGGGGAGGCGGGGGCCGTGCCGGCCTGCCCCGCTGCCCGGCCCCGGGCAGTGCCCTGCCTGCTGGGGGCACCAGGCACGGACGGCGGTGGAAGGCGTGGAGGGTTTCTCCTTCTAAACGTGCGCCCAGCGCCAGGCTGACTCTCGCCCCATCGCTAACCGGTATGTCATATTCTTGACCTCAGTCCCACCATCTTTCGGCTGGGAAACACACAACGGGGGAGCTTGGACTCACTTGCAGAGGCAAACCTGCCTCCTGTCTGGAGCGCTGCAAGACCGATACCTCCTTGTGTCCTGCCCAAACACCCAGCACAGGCCCTGGGGTGGGCTGCGCGGGCCCCCAGCCCTCGGGGGGCTGCAGAGCCCCTTGCCAGCAGCCTCCAGGGAAACGCAAAGTGGGCCTGAGCGCGGTGTGGTGGCAGAGGGGCCCCCGCAGATGTGTTTCCTTCTCCCGTCATGCTGGCACTTCTGTCTCACATAAAATCCCCACCAGCTCTCTCCTCTTTTCACCCTGAGGCCTGAGCCATGGCAAAAGTGCTTGTGCCAGGTCTGTCCCCATCCTGGCTCTGCCCTGTGGCCAAATCTCACCTGATCCCAGAGGCTGCCCAGCTGGAGCCTGTTCCCTGCCCGGGGGAAGCCCTGCAGTCGAGCTCCCCTGCCACAGTGGGGTTTGCTCCTCCCGGGCTGTGGCTGTCCTGCCTGTCCCTTGGCCCTGGCTCAGCCCTGTGCCCAGCCCATGGCACTTGCTGCTGGTGGCTCAGTCCTGGGGGGGTCCTGTAGCAGGAGTCTGCACTGCAAGGGGAGAAACCCTGTGAGAAAGTGCATTAAGTCAAAGTCTAAACCTTTGGTGGTTTCTTTGTAGAGGCTGTCCCTGGTGGGCGGGGATGTAACCAGGAGCTTCCTGCTCTGTTCTGTGTCCTGCATGGTCATTAATAACCAGCCCTGTCAGCAATTACTTGTTGGCTCCTTCTTAAACAAAACAAGCTCGGGCAGGCGGAGCTCAGGCTACGAGATCGTAATTAAAAATAGTCACGACTGAGATGTTTTCCCGGAGAGCACCTGATATAGCCACACAGGCTGGGATTACTGTGTGGGCACAGGGGGAAATATCTCTGTGTATCAGACACTTGTTGCGGGGAGGAAGGAGAGGTGACAGTGACTGCAGGAGCCAAGTGCCCGTGTCCTGTGGGGCAGATGGGGGCTTGAGGGGCAGAGCTCTGGCACCGTTTCCCCTATTGCCTGCTCAAAATCCAGGGCCCTAGAGGAGTGCAGAGCTGCCAGCAATCCTTGTGCACTCACAACATTCGAGGAAGCCCTGAGTGAGTTGTTTCCTGAGAGTGATCAGGGATGAGTTCCCATCACACCACCAGGGCTCGGTATCAAAGCCAGCATGGAGCTGAATTTCCCTGAAGACTGCCTTGCCTTGGTTTGCCTTCCCTTCCCCCTCCTGCATTTCTTTCCAGAAGCATTTTTCACTGGTTTGAGGGCCAACATTTTGTCTAGTCCTGCTGTCTTTCCTAAATTAAACAATGTTGGTTCCTTCAGTGCTTACTCAGCCATCATGTTTCTGGACTGTCAGTCATTCTCTCTCTTGTCTTTTGGACTCTGGAGTGCCAAGAGCACTGTACAGTAGCCGAGCTCTGACAATGACAGCTGGAGCAGGGGAGTTTGTTTCCGTGTTGTCCAGGTGTCACTCTTTTTTGCAAGTCCCAGCTAAAGGTTTCCTTTTTCACAGCAATGTGTTGACACAACCCGTTCATGACCCAGGGTATTTGGGTTTTTGCAGAGTCATTACTGAACAGGCAATTTCCTCCCTGTATTTGTGCAGTTGTTTTCTTCTGTGTCATTGCTGTATGCTGTTGTTGTTTTAGTTGAATTGCATGCTATTGATTTTTTTTTTGATAACTCCATGATTAGATCCTGTCCCCTATCCCTGGCCTTGCAGTTCCTTAATCTTTTGTGAGCATCCTCTGCGTTTCAGCATCCAAATCAGTAATGAACCTGACTCAGATCAGACTCAAAACCCCATGCAGTTTTGCTCTGATCATGAATCTCCATCCAGTTTTGTGTCTGCTTCCCAGAAGCTTTGCAAGAGCAGACCCCCAGCTCGAGCTCTGTATACTCAGAGGGACCTGTGGTGCTCCCCAGACCTGCACCAAGCCATGGCTAGCAGTGACACCCCTCCTGCTCTGCTGCCTTGTCCCTGCTGCCGCTGTCAGGGACCACAGTTCCTACCTCACTTACTTGCACAAATGGTACTTGAGATGGTGTCCAAAACCTTACTAAAGTCCCAACATCTGCAGCTGCTCTGCACTCAAGGAGGAGAAACTCCTGCCATGGAGGGAAAGCAAATAGGTTTATGCAGAACAAATTTGATTAAAACAATTTTGGTATGTTGTCTTGGTATCATTCTCATGCTTAAAACTCTTCAATTATATCAGTATTTTTCCAGGAAATAACCCCAGTGGAGCCATGTCCCTCGTGGATGGCTGCGAGATGGCTTCGACCAATTTTCCAAACATGCTGGAAAACATGTTTCCAAACATGCTGGGACAAATTGGGTGGAGGAAATCTGCCTCTGGAAGTCTCTGGTTTATTTAGGCTGCAGCTGGACACACAGTTTGTTAGCATTATCTTATTTCATTTATTTTTTGGCAGCATCATTGGTGTAAGCAGCCCCCACTGCATGTTCCCCTCCGGTGCTAGTGCAGCTGTTGGAGGGTGGGGAGGGGGCAGCAGTGATGGGGGGTGACAAAGGCTGCTTAAGTCAAGGCTGCTGCTGAAGAAGATGCACCTCCCAGAACTTACAGTTGTGCTTCTCTTCCCTCAGTACTGGCATCTGCACTTCAGCTTTACAGTTGCTCCCCAGATGCTTGTACCACAGTTTTACATGAATCTCCTGGAATTTGAATAACTTGTTTTCTTTCTGTAATTCCTTCTTAAGCTTCAGGGCATTAAGGAATTTATGGTTCAGCTGAATTCCTGTCATGCTGCACATCCTCCTTCTTCACTGGGAGATTTCTTCATGACTTTAATATTATATCCTGAGGAGCTGCCTGCTCCTCTAAATTCCACTTTCCCCTAGATCGACCTCTCCTGTGGTCTCTCCTGTTGCATCTGTGTCTGCTGCAACCTGCCCACACTGACTTAATTCTTCCAGCTCCTCCTGTCCTGAGAACTGGCATCTCTGTGGTCTTCCCCTCCCCAGTGCCTGCCTTCCTCTGCTCAATCCCTTCTCTTGCCCCATGAAGAGGAGGATCAGGAAAGCAGTGCTAAACCTTGCATACTTAGTGCAGGGGTAAGGAGCACTTCCCAAGGCACCCGTGGAGGCTCAGGCTCATGAGAGGCATCCCTGTGGTTGAAGCAGGGCAGCCCACAGGTACAGGCTTCCACAGTCTCTATGGAAGATGAGGAGGGCAGCAAAGCAGGGGACCTTGGAAAGAAAAAGGGTACTCTTCAAAATAGCAGACTGGGGGTATAAGAGGTTTGAGAAGGAGGATAGCTCAGAGGCTGAGGGCAGCCAGGCTGCCTCACATACATGGGTGCCTCCAATTCTGACAGCCTCTGGGGCAGCACAGGGCTGTTTTGGGAATGGGAACTACCCTGAGTGGATGAACTCCAGATAAATGACTTCTGCAGCTGAGCTTTGGGCTGAAAAGACTGTGGGAAGCCCAGGGAGGCCTTGGTACATGGCCCTGGGAAGACTTGTCAGACAGCAACACTGTGCCTCAGTTTCCATTTTAAAGCTGTGGCACTGCTGCTGCATGCCCTGCCATGTTTTGTCGTGCATGTCCCAGCTGTAGGAAGGTGTAGGTAGTGTGTCTGTTCCATCCTGTCTTGCTGCAAGGCTGTGCAGGTAAACCCAATCTGGTATCTAGCTTGTGTGTGTCCTGGTCCTCAGCAGAGGCTGAGCTGCCAAACTCTCCAGGGTTAAGCTGAGGTACGTGTTTAGGGTTTTCCCTCTCCGATCCCAACAGAGCACTGGGGTTGTGTTTAAGGGCTGTCAGGGCTAGAAGGATGCGGGAAAAGCAGCGATTCTGGGAAATCACGTGTCTGCCCAAGCTCTGGAAACAGTCAAGGCTGCCAAGCATGATGCAAGCTCATATTTTTGCATGCTTTAAGGGCTGTGTCAAAGCAAGGCTATAGCTACCAACAAAGGCAGAGCATGGCTTGAGTCATTTGGTTGGAAGAGCTGTGCTCTTTCCAGAGGAGCAGCTCCTCCATCTGTGGAGAAATGACAGAGTGCTGCCCTGAAGGAACAGCACTCTGGTTTCACTTAAACACCATCTGATTTCCATTTTCATAAATGCAGAGATGTTTATGTTGGCCTCAGATGTTTTGCACAAAGCTGGACTGCTATGATTTCAGCATTGATGAAATTCCCCTTTTGCCTCAGATAGGATGCAGCTGGGTACCTCCTCTTGGCCAAAAATGAGGGCTGGGCACAAGTTTCTCTGCTGGCCAGGTTCCCCCAGGCCTACTAGACTGCCAGCCTAGGCAGGGCAGCACTGCTGCACCCCTGAGGTGCTGACACCAGACACCAACAGCAAAGGCCATCCCTGAGCCTGGGCTGACACCTCCGACGGCTCCCCCAGGGCCATGTTGGGAGCCGATGTCAGGGGACTTGGAGACAGGAGCAGCAGTCTGTTCTCTGATGGCCCCTAGTTTTGGAAAACCACAGTTGTTGGCCAGAAGGATCTCCACTGAAGTCCTCCACATCTGGAAACACATGCAGGAGAGAGTTGCCCCAGTAATAGTCATGTCAGTGAAAAGGTCCAGCTGAGGGGTCTAGACCATGAATAGAGGTTGCAGAAGCTGGACTTGCTTAACCTGGCAAAGAGGAAGATAAAGGACAATTTGATAGCAACCTACAAGAAGGGTGGTTACAACAGTGACAAACTCTTCTCAGTAGCAGCAGGTGATACACCAAGGGGAAACAAGCACAGATTGTGGTTTGGAAAGTTCAGGTTCTGCATGGGAGGTGATGCAGCCCAGAGAGGTGGTGACACTACATTTAGAGGTTTTCAAGACTTTCCTAGGCAAAACCATGGGCTGACCTGAGCTAGTACTGGCGATGGTCCTGCTTCGAATGGGAAGGTGGAGTGGAGGACCCCAGAGACCCCTTCCAGCAGTGCCATCATCCTGTGAGCACTGTGGCCAGGCCAAGTTTACTTACAGCTTGTCTGAGTGCTTATGTGTAATGGATCATCACTTCTTACCTGCCTGAAAAGAAATAGGAGGTGAAGGCTCTTGTGGACTTTGTCTGAAGAGTTGTTTTCCCAGGCATGGCATAAGAGGGAGGTTCACGGAGCAGCAAGCCAGAGTGAAGAACACTCTTATCCTTCTGTAATTTTTAGACATTGACCTATTGTACTAAGAGAAAGAGCAAATAAAGAGAGGGGAAACATAATTAAGAGTAGACTAGAGGGGTTTGCATCTCTTCAAATTCAGGAGTCTGTTTTCTTCACCACACATCACACTGGGATGGGACCAGATGGGACAGACAAAGTCCTGCCAGGGACCAGAGAGGAAGGACAGGAATTTCCTTGGGCCACTGGATGGTCCTTCCCATTCTGAAGCTTGTTGGCATCGAGGACCTACATTTTTGAATTGCTTCCTGGGAAGTGAGGTCTCACAAGAGCCTGTGGCAAGAGTGGAATTTCCCACAAGGCTCTGCTTTCTCAAGGCATCGAACCAAGAAGTGATACTTGCTTGGGATGTTTGTTCTTGTTGACATGACTGGAGCATAAACACATGTCCTAGCTGTACACAGGGATATGAGGCAGGGCTCCAGGCTCCCATGAAACCAGAACTCCACTGTGAAAAGATTTGGGAGTTTTTGGTGAGCTGAAGTTGACTTGAATTTATAAGTGCAGTTCCTCTCCTGTAAAGACATTTTCTATATTTAACATGGTATCAGCCTTATTTTGTTTTTCTGCTGGGTGAGAAGAAGGAAGTGCACAGAAGATATTTTTGGGGAAAAACTATGAGAAGATTGATTTAGCAATCTGACTTCCCAGACTGCTTTTGAGCTTGAAAACTAGTGTGACTGAGGTTTGGCAGTCTGAGGGTGACCTTTCATAGAGGCACTCACTACTTCTGAACCTCTGGGCACTACATCAAAATAATTAAAATAAACACAAAATTCTGATAGTATGGAGCCAAATGACACAATCCACAAGCCTCAAACATCTGGGGAGTCTGGGAGCGGGTGTAGGACAGCTGCATGGGTCAAGCCAAACATCTCTCTAGACCAGTGACTGCTTCCTGACAGTGGCCAGAATAGATGCCCAGGGAAAGCAAAAGGCATGAGAGAAGCATGATTCACCCCCATATACTCTCCCAGACACCAGCAATTTGTAGCTAAAGCATTTTCCAAGCCAGAATTGTGTCTCTATTTAAAAGCCTTCAACATTATTTTGTTTCTCTTGCTCTCTCTCTGTCCCTGTATGTCTGCTTTCTGCATTCAGCTTAGCTTTTAGCAGCCACAGCATCCTGCAGCAGGAGCTGCTGTTGCAGCCTAATTATGCAGTATGTGAAAAAAGCTTCAGTTTTCTAGTTCTGGGTCTTGCACCTACTGCCTGCATCTGATACCCCTTGTATAGGAAGAGAAGGTTTTCCTCTTTCCGCCTTCTCGAGTCCTTCATTATTTTTCAGACCTCCACTGGTCAGGACAGGATCCAGGCTGGAAATGGAGGATCCCATCCTCCTCACACAGAAGCTCTGCCATGACTCTGCCAGTCCCACACCTCTGCTCTGGGCCTTCTGCACTTCTGCTGTCACATCTTTGAGATGGAGGGACCCAAACTGTGCATAGTCCTTGAGCTAGGGCCGACACAAGTTTGTGTTACGGCACAATTTCTTGTTCCTGATCTGTTCAGTTTTCCTCTCTTAGTAACTCTTAGCATTCGGTTTGAGATTTCTGCTGACTTCCTTGCATTAAGTAACATTTCCACAGTGCTGTCTGCCCAGGGTCTCATTTGGCTCCCCTGCTTTCTATGTAAAATAAGGATTTTGCATCCCTTTGCATAGATCTCCTCTGTGCTATTTGAACACCTGCTTGCTCAGCCTCATAAGGTCACTTTTATTGCCATAAATAATTTGGTATCATTCACAAATTATAGGGTCACCTGCCTGTCCACCCCTGCTCGGGTTCCTGCAGAGACCCCAGCACAACCCTGCATGGAAGGACACCACTCCAATATGAAAATTGCTCCTTATTTCCCATCTCTGCTCTGTTACTTGTCTCTGTGAGGCCCTTCTCACTCATCCTATTGTTTCCTATTTTCTCTCAGAGCCTTTGGCAACAGCTTGTCAAATGCCTTTTGGAAACCTCAGTAGGTTAGAGCAACCACATCTCCTTTGAGTTCCCTTGCTCACCCCTTCCAAGAACACCTGTGGGTTTGTGAGGTGCCATTTCTCCTTGCCGAGCAGGGCTGGCTCTTCCCCGATGCATCACTGTGAGAAAGGTGACAAAAGCTCCTGCCAGGTGCCTGTGCCACCTGACGGGATGGGGCCAGGCTCTGTGGATGTCTTCCAGGCTATTTGGAAACATCCAAGGGCTGTCCTTGCTGCAGGATCCATGCCCACCGCCGCACAGACCCCGCGCAGGAGGGAGCCTGCCGGTCTCTGCCCTGGTGAGGAGCCTTTCCTGGCATGGGGCCGTGCTGCAAAGCGGGTACAGCTGCTTCGTGCTTCTCCAAGGCCTACCCAACAGCTTTGCATTGATGGATGCAGAGGACCCTTCCTACATGAATCTGCTGCAAACAGAGATGGCTCTGCCAGATTTCCTAAGGCTTTTACCGTGCCCGTCTGAGTGTGTCACACCCCTCCTTTCTCTATCCTCAGGTTACATTTGAGCTTTGTATCTCAGGGTGCAGGGGTCCCTCCTTGTTGTCCCCAAAGTTTTGAGTTTTGTTTCTTAAGAACCACAGAGAGGCAGATGGGGACATGCTGCTGCCTTACAACAGAGATGTCTCAGCTGAAGTCTGGAGGACAGTCCTTGGAGAGAGTCCACTACACCCATGACAATGGCCGCCTGCCTTCCTTCTGATAACCCTGGAGGTTGTTCACTCAGTTTCAAACAAACAGGATTTGAAGCTAAAGCAGGAAGCACAGAGAGGGGGCCACAGTGTGCAGATCCTGTTGAGAGAAGCTCTTTTTTAAAATGGAAGATCACTATCTAAGGGAGATGTTGTGGCAGGCGGGAAAGTTATCTGTGGAAGAGACACACAGATGGCAACTAAGGAAGACACTCAAGTGCTTTTCTGGGGTTACTTAATGGTAAAAGCAGTAGTTTTAGTTTAGATGGGGAAATGACCCAGCTGTGAGTGGGAGTGCACGTTTGGGGTTGCTGTTGATGTGACAGCCATCCTCTCCCAGTGAGTCCTGTGCAGGGCTGGCCTCTGACTGCTGCTAGCTTACAGCAGTGAAAAGCCCACGGGTTCAGTGGAGGTCCTCCAGAGCAAGATGCAGTCAACTTTGGATCCAGGAAAGTGATTTAAATTGTCAGATTTCCAGGAGCCCTAAGAAGCAAAATTGCCCTCAAGTGGTAATGTTTCTTCAGATGTGTCCTGGGATCCTGGGCCGGTGTGGAGGTGGGTAGCTGCTCTTGGGCATGGGGTGCAGTTTGGGTTATTTCCTCCACATGTTGCCCAGCCTGGCTTGTCTGTTACATTCTCCTTGGCCAAGGACACAACGAGTTTTCTCCGTCCCTTCCTTTCCACGGAGTAGTCAAAAACGTTCATGTTTCAGTCTGCAAATCATAATTTACAAACAAAGTAAAACCTATAAGGCTGTGACACCCAGCCCTCAGCCAAACTGACTCCTTGCTGGAATACACCAAAGTGCTCCAGGAAGAAAATTCTGCGCCAAAACATACTAGCTGGCTGGAGATAACCTTCTGAGGAAAAAGACAGTGTTTCAAGACTTAATGGCCTTCCACACCCTGATCCTTTCCCAGCACAGACAGCTCGAGCATGTTTCCTGGCCCACATAGCCAATTAACCTGTGCTGATTGCATTGCAGGTTCAGCTTGTGTCCAGCAGTGTGTGGGGTGTCACAGCCATCCTGACTCAACATGAACAGACGCTGTCAGGGAAAATAAAAAAAAACTTGCTGTTAAACCCTGTGCGTGTAAAACTTCACTGGCTTTGCATGAGATCAGAGGCTTTCAGATGATAAAGAAGAAGTGAAAACACAAAATGAGTCACGGCAAGAGAGAAACTCAGAGTTATCCACTGAGCAGTCAGTGACAGTGACACAGGGATAGTACAGGGGAAGTAAGCTGTTGTGGCAGAGCTATGGGCTCATTGTGATAACGAGAGATTGCAAGACCTGATGCTCTCTGATTCCCATGTCCATCATTTCTGTTATTCTCTGGATATGACTGTTTTTAAGAGTGAAGACTGGCTCTTTGGGAGGTCTCAGGCATGCAGCAGGGGGATGTAGAGCAGCAAGTGTAGAAGGAAAATATTATATCTAGATCCTACTGCAAGGATGATGGAGTGTAGTTAACCATGCTTGAGCAAGAACTGCTCTTTCAGGTTGACTTTCAATTTTGCACAGAGACCCCCACCATGAATCTGGTTGCAAATGGCGATAGAGGTACTGGGAGGACAGGACATGATCAGGGATGGTGGCAATATGTGGTAACAGCATCATCTGATGGAAACCCTGGAATGATGATGGTCCAATGCAACTGAAACCATCCTCATAGTGCGTGATTAAACTGGTTTATGTTATTCATGGGGTGTCCTTCCTCCTGCACACTGCTACCCTTGCCACATAAGTTTTGCAACAGTTAAAGAAAAAAGCAAATCACCACTGCAAACAAACCCCAGCTTTTAGTGGTGTCTGGGGAAGGAATGTGAGACCTGGGCATGCTCACAGCAATGGCCTCTGCCACATCCAGCCCCCAGCAGCGTGCAATGAAGGGACTTCCCAAGCCATACTTTGCAACTTCTTGCGGGTGCCTTTTGCACTACAGTGACATTGGTATTGCATAATAGATGTAAGAAGAGAGGATGGTGAGGTACTCTTCTCCATTTCCAAACTTGCTGCCTTAGTCTGATTGAAAATCTAAGTTGGTCTGGTGGCCAAAGGTTGCACAGGGACCTTTGAGCCTGAGTTCAAGTCTGTCCGGCTGCAAGCTCAAGATATGTGTCCAAGGGCAGGTCACATCTGTGTTTCATCTCCTGGTCTGTCAAATGCAGCACAGTTTTTTTCTGGCCCACAGGGAGAATAAATACTCAGCACTGGGCTGTGATCCTGGGCACAAAGTGCCATCTAAATAGCTGGCTGTTCCAAGGAGGAACAAGGCCAAATACATCTTCCCCCAGTGAAAGAGCAGTGTGGTTCAAGTCAGTTGGAGCATAATGTTATTTCTGCAGGGTTACTGCTACACATCTGCCCTGAAAAATGTGCAGTCCACTTCTTTAAGATTGTTTTGGCTTGGTTTGGTTCCATTTACATTGCAAACTGAAGCATGTTTCAACAGGATAAGGCAAGTGTGTTGTACTGGAGATATAAAACAGACAGCACAGTATAAAAAAGCCTTTTAAGCCCAGTCCTGTCCAGCTTATCTACATGCTTAAATCTATGCAGAAATACATGACTCAAAATCACTTTTGTGTTAAAGATTAAGTATAAGTGTAACAATATGGACTCTATTATATATACTTACAGGTTTTTGACTGAACTACACAGGCTGTTTGGGTTCAATTTCTCTCAGCCACTGTTAACTTAATGAGACCTGAGATTGTTCAAAGTTCTCTTGCCAATTCTTTCCTGTAATGAAGGATAAATTAAAGCAAACAAACACGAAGAGAAGCAAATACAATTCAACTGCATGGAGCAAAGCCAATAAAAATAATGCCTGATGTTCTAATTTTTTGCTTGATGTGGGCTGACCTGATGGATTCATGTGGTGGCTGTGTTAGCTGGACTAGGGCACAGTAAAATCTGTGCATGCTGCTCTGCTGTGCTGTTGGAGATGCTTGACAGTTCCACTTATATTTGAAAACTGGGTTTGGCTAGGCACCAAGCCTCACACATGATAGCCTCTTTCCCAAAGAGCTCCAGGCTAAAGTGCATGTTAGACAGGAGAGAAAAGTGAGAGAGCAGAGGGCAGAGGAAACATGAGATCGAGGACTCCTAGGGCATGTGCATTCCTGGGCTGATGAAATCTCCATCTGTCTTGCTTCTGTGCAGGGTAAACCCTGCACCCACGGTCCTGTGGTGGAGGCTGAAGGGAGGCTGAGGACAGCACTTTCTTGGCTGCTGGTATGATGGATGCTCAGCTGCTGTGGGTTCCGGGCAGGCCTCTGTGCTCTGTTTGCCCACAACAATCTTTCTAGGTAGCTCTTTAGAGAAGCAGTTTTTAGCCAAAAGTGCAACTGCTACCCGGGGTAAGACTGCAAAGGTTTCCTCCTCTTCACAGCTGAGCAGCCACACTGGGGACTTTCAAAATCTCACACACTACTGATGAATTACCTGTCTCCTCCATGTGATAAGTGAGAGAAACCAGTCTGCTTTCCAGAGTTACCAGATCCCCTCTGAGATAAACACTGTGTATCCCTGACACCTGGCTTCAGGAGGCAGCTTGGAAGCTTGGCCACAGTCTTCACCTCAGACCTCGGTACTCGGAGCTCCCCATGGCCAGCTCCCCATGCTGCACAAACACAGCTCATCCCTAGGTTTCTTTTCCTCTAGGTGCCCTCAGGGCCCCAGCAGACACAGCTCAGCATACTTCTGGCTTGGCGTAAGACAGGGGCACTTCTGTCCCATGGCTCCAGTGTTGTGCAATGCATGTGCATGCTCTCTTATTCTGCAGTCATATCCCCCTCCTTCCTGCTCCCCCCTTAACTGATCTGCATAATGTACAGCATTTACACATTTTGGTCTGGCTATAAGAGATGATAAGAGATGCTTGATGACCTTCATTAATGACATTACTTGAATTCAGCTGGATGAAGGACAGACAGTGATGGGAGAGCAGACACATGCTGAGCGACACAGTCCTCAGCCATAAAGAAAATGCCTTGATCTAGGCAGATGGCAGCTAAAATCAGGGCTAGGAAAGAGCTCTGGCCAAGCAGCTCAAGAAGGGCCTCTGTTTTCTAGATGTTGTGGCTGAAGGCAGTGTGAGTTTAGGACAAGATGCTGTTTGTGCGACTGGTCGCTTACAGACTGGAGAAGGTATATCTGCAGGGCTGCGGTTCCTGCGGCTGAGGGGCAGCAGAAGGCAGGGTAGGGTACTCCCTCCTGCAGGTTCCTCCTGCTGTTTAGCTAAATTTTGGCTCGGCACACACTGCTTCTGAAACTTCACCCTTTAAAGCATTTTGGCCTCAGACTGGCTTCTGTGTGCAGCACAGCTGTGGCTGACAGCACCAAAGCTTTGCAGATTGACAAAGAAATCCTGGCTGGAAACGGAAACCTCTGCCTCAGGTTGTGGAAATAGCACACCATTTCTTGGCATGCTTGGTACTATACAGAGGGTGGGAAATAATCCGTTCTCCATTTGTTTTTTTTTCCAAGAGAAGCGAAACTGCATTAAGAACTGTTGACCACACAGAAACACAGGAGAGTCTGAACCTCGACAGTGTATCATCTATCACTAATGGTGCTCATGTTACCTTTAGTGACGGTTGCCCTGCCTACAGATCAATTGAAAATGAGTATTTGCTTCTACCTAATTGCGTCACTGCCAAATATAGAGCCACACATCCTAAACTGGTCATCATCTGACCTTGAAGACTGTGGAGGAGGGATGCCATGGTTTGTCAGGATAACCCATTGCTACCCAGTCACCTCATGCTGCAGTCACCCAATCCAGGTTAAAGTAAGAGCACAAGCACAGCCAGGTGTTCATAAGTTGTTCTTCCTGAGAACACCATTGCACTTTTCATGAGATGCAAATGAAGACACGAAAGATGTGCAGTGTTGCCACTTGCACTAATGCTGCACCAGCAAAGTTCTGTGCCTCTTCCTGTTCCTGTGCTCTGGCTTGTGCCTGCTGGGAGCCTCTGACAAAGGCAGTATTTAAAGACCTTTGCTCAGAGATCAGCTCTGGGTTTCCTTTGCTGGTGCTGGTGCTAGGTCACCCTCCCCTTCAACAGCACAACCATCCTCCTCTGACATTGTCCCAGGACATCCAGACAGGTATCACCTTCCTCCTGGGAACTCTTCCTTCCTTATCCAGGAGATAGGCAACCACTTGATTACAGCAATGGTTGTTTCCCATCCTTACATACATAAGCAGGGGTTTCTCTCCTCCAGCAGCTATCCAACAAACAGCTCTGCTGCCGGGAGAGGCGACACTGCCCCCAGCCCCTGGGTGACTTCTCAGCCTATCCTGGAGAGGAACAACTCCTTCACCACACCGCACAGGCTGCCCTGATGACATGCAGGTGAAACCTGTCAAAGCTCCTACAACACTGTAAAGTTGCATGGCCTGAATTTTCTAATGTTTTCCTTGAAGAGAAAGTTACCAGAAGGAATAATGACCAAAACCCACTCTGGGACTTGTCTAAGCACACTCTGTGGCAGAGTGTGGGAGGAGGAAGGGGGTTTCACATATCGGCACAACCAGCTCTCAGGTCCCAGATGTCACAGTTTGAGTTTGCCAAACAAAATACCCTGATTTGGCCACTTTCCATGGGGAAAAATGTTGAATTTCCAAAAACCAGTGTTCTATGAAGGGCTAAAACTGGGCAAAAGGCTGGATACAGTGTCTAAGAAAAACAGTTGTTATGGTAGTAACATCTGTGTGGGGGCACTGTGTACATGTGTGATGCAGGAGTCTTAGACTAAGAAATTGTAAGTATCCAACTCCAGGTATAAACTCTCAAAGACCTATAGATTTTATTGTATCCATTTTTTGAAAGCATCCCTATGAAGAATTTTTTCTGTGTATAGAGAGGTAAACAGATTGCAGAAATCAGCTGTGTGTTGATTCTCTTAATGATAATTTGCACATTAACATGGAAACATTGCTCATGCACTACTGAAAGCAGAAATTTGTTTTTCAAGACAAGCTATATTGAAATGTATGAAAATGGGCAATTAGTGTAATTCTGAATAATAAACTGAAGCTTGTGGTATAGAATTGTTCATATGAGATAGTAGAAACTTACACTGGAAAGAAGAACATCATACTTGGATAGAAATATTGTTACTTTGTACAAAAATAGGTTTTGGTACAGAAATGGGGTTACTTGGAATGATGGTGTTTTGCCCCTTGGCCACAGGTGACACAGAGGGTGAAGTTTTGAGGTAGGTGAAGGGAAGATGGAACTTTTTCTTTTCTTAACTGTGGTTTTTACCCAAGAAAAATTGGCTTAAGAGATTGTTCTGGATGACAGATGAATCTGGTATTCCTTCAAAAACTGCTATTGATTTCGTGCTGTATGTGCTGATCTGACAAAATGTTCCCCAAGTAAAATGCAATCTGAGCTTCTTGAGAGGCTTCAGAGAGAAATCAAATCAAACAAAAATGGGAGCTTGGGCAGTTCATGCATTCCACAGTAATACTTTAGTCTTTGTGATATTTTAATGGATCAGAAGGAGATGCTGAGCTGGGCAGTTAAACAAAGACCAACAAAAGACTTTTGAGTACAGCTGGAGGCATGGCAGGTACTTGAAGGCTGCTCTCCCACCTTAGTCTCTACTTCTACAGCCTTGTTTCTCTAGGGTACGTCATATGTTTTTCTTAGTGATATACAGCAAAAGTTATCTGGATTACTGCTTGTGTGCTGTTTTTCCTGCTTCAGGATTAACAGTGTTACCTGTGAGATCTTCACAAGCTACCAAGGTTCCTCCAGGAGCAGGTCTAGCCCACCCAGCATGTGAAAGAGTTATCCCAGTTCAGTTTGCCTCCTTTTTTCCAGGAAGTCTTGTGAGTTCACAATGAGATCACAGGACCAGTCCATGGGTCCGACCCACCTCTCTTGAGTTACCCCAAGCTCTGTGATCCCTCGGAGGTGGAATTGGATGCCCCTTCCCGAGCATCCTGGGGGAGGGACACAAGACTGCTCAGAGCTGCTTTCTGCAAACCACCTGTGCACAGGCAGGACAGCAATGACATCTCTGAGTGAAGTGTGGCCTCTGCAGATGACATTTCCCTTCACACCTGCTTGCTGACCAAGGGACCACAAGGCCGGTGTGGTCCAGGAATGTCTGCACGAGCTTGTCACAAAAGGGTGGCTTCCAGGATCCTGCTGGGTTGAATGTCTCTCTTGGGGCATTGGAAACACCTCTGTCTCTCCCCACATGTTAAACAGAGGGAGTGGGTAGCTTCAACCAACCTTTTAGGGTCTGCACACCCCCATGCAGATTGTGAAGGAGCTGAGTCACAATGTGTAAAGTTGGGGTTGGGATCTGGCCAAAGACAAAGCGTTTGCTATGCAGGACTGTGAAGATGACAGTCTCTGTCCCACAGCTCAGATGGCTGTCACCACTTCTTGTAGCCTTGGTGTAGGGCAGAGGGGACTGCAACGAAACCAAAGAGCTGAAACAACTCTCTGTTAACTAGGACACAGCACTGTTAACTTTACCCTGCTATTTTCTCTAATCTGCACACTTGGTTTAGCTCTCAGGCTGCACTGCTCTTGCCAGTGGGACTTGGAGGTTGGCCTCCAGCCTTTAGGGTAGGGTTCCAGCCTTTGGGATAGGGCTCAGAAGCTCTGGAAGACTCCAGGACCAATATTGTTCTACCCGAGAGTTTGTTATAATCTCCTCCCTTTCAGAGCTAATCTCTCCCCATCACAGCTGTTCCAACATTAATGAGTACTTTTGAGAGCTCAGCTTTTCTGCTAAATGATACGTTTTCCTCTTTTATTAGTCCATTAGGAGAGTTATTACAGCTCAAGTGCTCTGTCCTATTTGGATGAAAACTACTTAGATAAATAGCAATGAATTCCTCGTCCTCAAATAATGGTCTTTCTGGGTGCCAGTACATGATGTGCCCTGGTGTGTCCCATCTGCTCCATGAAGGGTGGGAGGATTAGCAGAACATGGTCGAAGGGCACTACTGGGTAGTGTTGGGAGGGGAGCCGGGGCAAACATTTAAGACTCGTGGAGAGATGAAAGAAGCAACTGAAATCCTCTGAGGGGGCAAGACCCAGAGAAGAGATGAAAAATGGGTTTGTAGGGAAGTCTCCAATCTGGTCAATTTGAAAGGATTTTTCTTAAACCTGATTTCTAGAGGAGAAAGCCCTGGGTAGCAAGGAGAAATGGTGCCGAGCAGGTGCTGGACTTCACAGTAGCCTTAAAAACTTGCTTAAAAATATTGCTTTATAAAACATAATTAACCTTCCTCCAGTAATGTGCATCTGAACAGCCTGATGTGTGCATCTGCTCCATTGCATTTCCTCTGGTTTCCCCCAGGAGGTGAGATTCCCCTCTCTCCCCAGCAGTGTGGAGCTGCACCTTTGCTAAGGGGGAAATCTGTGATCGCTGCACTGATGAGTAATTCTTGAAATCCCCTAACACTAGCTGCCGTCTCTATTATTGTGGATACAGAAGAGCTATTTTATATTTCAAGGATATCAGTGTGGGTGGTGTGGCCACATCCTCTTCTAAGCCATGCAGGAAGGAAGCAATTACTCTTCATGAGTTTCAATCTACACTGTGACAAAGCACTATTTTGCTAGTCACGCCCAACCTTACCAGCCTCTAGCCTCTTCCTGAAATATCCTTCCTTCTCAATGCTCAGTGATGCTGACTCCTGCCCGTTTGGTCCCCAGCACTGGTTTTTGACCCAAGCTGTGCAAAAGGGGGGTAGGTGATGAGGTAGCACGTGAAATTGTACTGGGACATGCAGGACCTGAAGCCTGTGAGCCCTAATTCCCCTAGGGAGGGAGCTCTGCTGTCCTATCCACTGCAGGTGCACCTTTCCTTTGGCATATTCCACACATCGCCAGGCTTCATGGTCTCTTCCCCTGGACTGGAGTTTCCAGGTTTTCTCCCATTAAATTTAATATCAGTTAAACGAAATACAAGATTTGCAAATGGAGGTCAGCAAATTGCTGCCACACCCTTTGTGAATATGTAATTGCACGTACTCTTCCTGCTTTACATCAATTAGTAGGTGCCACCTCTGCATGTCACTGTGCACATCAGTGAAGCCAGGACTGTCCACCCAGAGATGCAGGCTGAATTTGGAAAAGCTCAGTTATCAAAGAACTTTGGTTTAGCGTGTCTCTCTTAAAATCAGCACATCAGTAAGTCCTGCGGCCTTTAGTCCAGTGCTGTTTTATCTCAGGGGATCCTGGTGAGAAGATCCAGCCTCAAAGGGGAGGAACTGCAAGCATTCTGGTTTCTTAACACTTTGTTTCCAGGTCTGTAGACCCCAGAGTTTCTCAGCAGGCTCTAACAGAACGTTTCTGCTTTTTTAAATCATGCTCACACCCAGGAGTCCAGGAGCTCTCTGTCTGGTTTTGGCTTCCCCTGCAGCAAGGGCAGAGGTTCCCCAGGTGTCACTGGGGATGTGGTGTGCACCAGGTGGCTCCTGCAGGAGCAGAGGAGGCAAGTGATGCCTCGGTCCACCCTCTGGTATGCTGTGGTTTGTGTCTCTGCATCTTTTGCACTGCGAATTGTAACTGATGGAAGTGCCTGGTGGGATGGATGGATGGATGGATGGATGGATGGATGGATGGATGGATGGGGGGCCAGGAGTGTGCATGTGTGAGCTCAATGCATGTTCAACATGGTGGCTGTTCAGGCTGATGTCCTGGGGGCACTGATGACAACTGACTGGGAGAGCTGGCAGTGCCACAGCAACTGTGCCCAGGAACCAGCTTTCTTCACTATTTTATAAAGCTGATTTTATTTTTTTCATCTTGGCTATCTGCTCTGCCTCCAAGGAGGGATAGACATGAACATCAGCAGAAGCTGCATGCTAAAAAAAATCCAGCCACATTGACCTCAGAAAATTTTATTTAGTTACTTTATAGGAGTGCTATTTATCAGTATTAATCTAACACTGTTATCAGAAGACATTCACGCAACCTCCTGAAATTACCTGGCTATGTGTAATATGCCACATATAAATAAATGCCATTGTAAATGTCGAGTCATACAAGAAGATAAATAAAGTAGTTTCCTGGGCTCATTAAAGCTGAAAGCTGAGGTTTTATAGCAGGATGAAGAGAATTGCACAATGCAGTTCCATATGGCTTATGAAATGTGTATGAAAACCATTTTCTCCTACCCATCCTAATTATACTATATAAATAGATTCACTATTTTCCTTCAAGAACTTACTTAGCTGGAATCTTTTTTTTTTTAAAGACCAGCGTAATCATTTGTATGATGCATTTCTGTAGGCTCTTAACAGATCTCTAAATCAAAATGCAATTATTTATAGCAATAACATGACCTTTCACTAATTGGGAAAGAAAATGTTGCACAATAGGTGGCAGTTGTCATGAGTGCTCAGCACTGTCAGAAGTCATTTCAGCATTTGGCTTTAAATTGTAAGTGGAGTGTTTAAATAATGTGTAACAAGTTTTTAAATTATCAGTATGTATGAAGTTTTGTGGGAGCGTGAGTGTGCTTGTAGGAGGACGGTTCGCACTGCCCATGGCCGGGCAGCAGACTGACACCAAAGCACTGTTTTACACCCACTGTACAGTTCTGTCACATAACCTGTTGGCAGAGGACTTCAACAGCTGTCTGAACGCAGACAGCAGCAAAGCCACTGTTTTAATAGCAGCTGCTAGGAGTGTAAAAATGGGACAGGAGGGCCAGTTGGGTCTAAATTCTTGTGAGCTGCATCTGCTAAGGACTCATATGGACAGGAGGAGACAACAGAGATGGAGGAAGGGGGATGCCAGAGCAGTAAGGATGAGATGTATGTTGAATATATATCTTTTTATTATTAAGCATTGAGACTGCGGTAGTGCTGACGTTTTGGACCTTGTTATACCAGATACCATAAACACAGTGCACATGGCAGTCTTTGCTCTAGAGAGCAAGGAAAGCCATGCTATGAGACACATACACAGCACAAACAGAGAGTGCTTCTGCTTTTTCGGCTTGTCTGTAGCCCAGCAAGACTCTCCCCACCTGGAACCAGTGGGCGACATTCACCAGGGCAGGCTGGGACTAGTGGAAGAACTGACCCTTTGAAGGAGTACATAGGACTACATGTGGCAACGCAGTAAACAACAGCCAGAAACAGAATAAATGAGTCACTCTTCTAGCATATTTGAATACTGTTTAAATATAAACATTGCAAATGAATATCTCTGAGAAAAAATAAAATTGGATGCAAAAATACACCAATGGTATACTGCATATGCATATAAATATAGTACATGGTTTGCACAGTCATTATGCATCTGCCTTCCAGACCAACTTTCTATAGACTGATAGAAAAATTGAAACAAATTAAGAGAAGGGAAAGGTCTTTAGCCAAACACATTATTGTTTTGTTACGTGATTCACTTCCCAAAAAACTGGGCTGTAAATACAAAACATAGTTTCACAACAGACCTATTTGTATTTTCACATCATATCTACCTCACAGCACGAGGGGAAAGAGCAAGCAAGGAAATGGTGATGCTCAGTAAGTTTTAATGGCATTTGAGAAGAGTTCCACCACCCATTCAAAGCCTACGATGTCAACAGGGTCTGGAAAAGTTCTCTCCTTGATAAGGAGGACTTAAGTAATGTCCAAGTGGTTTGCTGGATGCTGGGGCTTAGCCTACATAATCCATTGCAACAGGTAGCTTGTTCCTAACCCTTTGTTAGCAGGGTGCCACTGGATGGGGTCACTGTAGAGGGGCTGGTGGCTGCTGGGGGGTTTGGACTCTCCCACCTCATGGAGGTGAAGGCAGCACCTGCTGCCCCAGCTGGACTGCTGCTGTGAGGCCAGCCAGGGCTCTCTGGGCCCGTTCGGAAGCGCCGATGCCCCATGGCAGTGCTGCTGCATGGGGCAGGACATGCAGCTGGGGCCACTCCAAGCCCCCGGTCTGGGGGTGCTGCAGCGCAGCAGGACAGCAGGAGTCCTGCCATGGTTGAGCAACAGCTCCTCCTGACCTGAAACCTGGAGCCTCTCCCATCAACCTGACACAGCCACCCTTGCCCAGCTCAGAGAAAGGCAAGTGGAGTGCAAGCATACTCACATAGGACTTTTCCAACAGCTCAAAATTTTGGCTTCATTTTTTGTTTCCCTTTGTTTCCTTAGAAGATGAAAAGCTACACAGGAGATGCTTGCTCAGTCTGGGCCAGCTGGGGAGTCAGTGACGTGGCCTTCACAGCACCCTGTGAGGTAGACAGAGGTCAGAGTGTCCAGGCCGAGAACATGGTGGCACCAAGGAGACCTTGGGGTTGTCCATGACTGGTGTGAGGAGCAGCCCTGGTCGTCATGGGCATTGCTTCTCCTGTGGGCACACCCTCCTCTGCATGGAGGACAGTGGTTCCCACAGAGATGCTGAGCACCAGATTAGGACAGAGTACTTTCCGCAGGAAAAGGCGACAGTGTGTGCTGTGCATCGCTCTAGGGGATGTTCTTCATCCCTGGCTTAGCCGACAGTCCAGCACAAGGGGTTACTAAGGTGTGCCTTGGCCTAGGACACATTTATGTTGGAGAAGAGTGAGGCGCCGGGTGGCGTGGATGCCGTGCTGTCTGCCAAGTAGCCCAGGATGCTCTTGAGTTCGCCACGTGACAAATTGGCTTTGATGTAGAGGAATGCTTCCAGGTGCCTTTTGCTGTAGAAGAAAAATGGGAGCTGTTATCTCCTCCTGCAGATCTCCATGTGCCGGGTTCCTTGCACCAGGACGTGGCCCCAACCCCGTGGCAGGCACTGAGGTCCCCAGTGGATGCCAGCTCAGCATCTGGCAGTCCTGCATGGGACCCAGCACTGTCCTGGGAGGTTTGGAGTAGGGTAGGGGATTGCCAAGTCAAAGGAGAAAATTAGGCCAGAATTTGCAATATATAAATGAGCTTTTTAAAATAGTTTATTTTGTTGTCCAATGGCACTGGGATTACGAAAGCCTGGCAGGCAGCCCCCACCCATCGTTATAGACTCAGGCTATAGGAACCTCACCCATACTCAGATTTGACTGTTTCCTGGCTCAGTTAAAATTCTATACAAGTATTTGCAAATCTGTTTCAGCGTCTCTTACCGGATATCTGGGTATGTCGTGGCGAGTGTTGCAACTTCAATTTTAATAGCACCTAAATCCTGAAGTCGGATTATTTCAGCCAGTTTGGGGAGTGCCGAATTCAGCCATGTGGCTTGAGACCCCTGCCAGAAGAGAAAGAGATCAGCAGGGCACTGTGGAGGTGCAAACCTCAACGCAGCTCAGGAGCTCTGTTTCCTGGTGCGTGCAGCTGAGACAGGTCCTGAAGCTGTTTCCTGGCAAGGGGGAAGGACACAGCAGTGATTTTAGGTGCCTCATTTTCAGTGACGTTTCTAGCCTCAGCCAGCCTTGGAGAAATTGGATTAGCTTTGTAGTGGTTTTTAATCCTCTTACACAAGTGTTGCAGGGTTTGCCATAAGGTTGAGGGTTCCATATCCACCTCGACAGACTCTCTCTGCTCTTCCCTCCCATCATGTTTTCCTTTCCTTGGGTATCTATGCTGCCCAGTGTGTGTACAAGGTCTGATAGGCCAGGCAACACGCTGCCACATGCTGCTCTCTCGCAGCTCTGCACACAACCCTGCCTTTAGCATCTCCAGGCATTGTCAAAATCTGCTCCCTGCCCTGACTGGACTTGTTTTCTGGCTATGGGATATCCCATGGTGCCAGCTACCTGACCTCCTGCCCATGCCGACTGATGCTCAGGCTTGATCCTTCTCCAGGCAAATGTGCATGGGATGGCAGAGGACAGGGTTAGGCTTAGCTTTTAGCTTTTTTGTAGTCAAATTTAGAGGCATGGAAGGAGGGAGGTGATCTCAGAGGACAGAGAGGGGTGTTTCAGCCATGCCTCCCATGGAGGAAACCCTTGTGTACCAGAGACCCTGCACTGCTCGTTCCAGTCCCTGCCTGACCTAAAACCAGCAGAGTTAGGGAAATCAAGGGCGGGCGGGAAGCGTCAAAACCCAGACTCCACACACATTGTACTGAAAGCAGAGCAGTGCAATTTTTAGCTCAATCATCTGACCCTATTAATATAAATCTTCAAGAAGAAACCACTGACTATGGGACAAAGGATGAAATCATGGCTCTCCATCTGGGGCTGCAGGCGCTTGGAGACCTCTTTCTGCCCAATGTCCTGCCTTCCAGGGAGTTGGAAAGGTTAACAAGAGGTCCCAGAAATTTATTTTCCTGTTTTCCAGTGTGCTCGTGCCCTCTGCTGCTGTGGATTGCAGTGAGCACTCACGTACATTACTGGTGCAGAAGGCTTCAAGGTCGGCAGCGTTCTTGGAGATGTGTTGGGCCAGGTTTTGCTGTTGTGCTGGGGTTTTCAGGCTGACTTTCCTCTTCAGCAGTCTCACGATGTAGTCTTTAACCAAACGGGTGTGGATCTTCTCTACAATAGCCTGTTGGGAAGGAGAGGGGGGATCGGGGACAAAACAAACCATGTGTGTGGATGGAGGACAAAAATGTCTCGGGTGCTGTAAGACATGCCACACCAAACACCTGCTGCTGATCACATGTGAGGAATGATGCTGGTTGCCAACCTCCCCATGACTGGTTATGTGACATCCTAGATGCTGAGAATTTCTTTGTACTCAAACTAATGATGTGTGGGAATTTCCAAACATTGTTTCCTTCCGGGAAGAGTTTAAAGTGTAGAAAAGATCCCTATGTGTTAGAGAAGTAACAGTATTCCAGAAAAACAGGAATTCATGCTGTTCCTCCTGTTCCTCTCTCTAATATGCCAAACATTGTAATTTTGTTTCAGCTACTAAAAAGACAAAGGCAGGAAATCAAAGATCTTTTTTATATGGTGATGGTTCTTATATACTCCAGCACCACTGAAGATGTGGTTGTGGCTCAGTTATCTGGGATTAGACCCAGTTGCATCCATCTCCTCCAGTCCTTAGGGGAATCAAAGGAGCCATGAGACAGAACCATGACATTGCATCTGTGTTTCAAGGCTGCTAAACCAAACTCATACAGAAATAAAACCATATTTTGGGTGGTTCCTAAAGCACTTTCTCTACATCAGGGGTGTTTTTCTCTGTAAACACCACAGCAGAGCTACAGGAGTCTACTGTTGGAGAAGATTTATATGGCTAATCTAGGTAAACTGCACGCTCATGGAAATCCTGCCTGAGAGGACTCTGTGATGCCAGGCCAGCTCACCAGCTTAACACAGGTCAAGGTAACCCAAGTCACAGAGGATCAGAGCTGATAATGCAGCTTCGGCATCCCAGAATCCCTTCAATATTTCTCTTAGACTTACACGGTAGAAAGGGTCCTTGAGGGTCTGGAAGTCTGAAATATGTTTGCTGGTGGTTTTAATGATCTCATTCATAATTTCATTGCTGGAGTCCCACTTATTTTCTGTAAATTTCTTATAAATTGGCTGAAAAAAAGGAAAATCTGCTTAGTTCTCTCAAAACAGATTCTATGCACATGTATATTTAGCATTTCTATATGTACAGTATCTTACATAGTGACAGCACAGCATGCAGTACTGTGCAGGGATGTGTGATGATGACTTACAGGGGAGGGGAAGAGGGGGCTGTATTTGGTTTGTGTTCCCTTCTTAGTTCCTCATGATGAAGAAGACTGAGGGTTTGAAAGGCTCATATTGGAGATGCTTTTTATGTTTCCACATTTTTAATGTTTTGTCCACACCATCTTGTCTGATTAGAGAATTATAGAACCGTCAGGAAAAAAAACGAATCATTATGAGGTGTTTTCAATCACAGTTTTTCTTGGCCACAGTAAAGAAATATGAAAATAAAAAAAAGCACCCCTGATCTGTCATGCCTTCCAAAGGCCCTACAGAGAAAGCAGGAAAGATTGTGGCTGAACATTCCTGACTCCTACGCCTCCCCCTCCACCACACTTGCTTAACTTAAAAAGCTTGTGTTATACTAAAAAAAAAAAAAAAAAAAGGAAGAAACCAAAAGTGCCTTTCAGGCCACCTTTACGAGGAAGCCAAAAGCTGTGTAATTGCAGTTCATGTCATTTGTGATTGCTTCCTACAGTTTGGAGTGTAAACACTTGCAGGTTGAGACTCTCTCTCCTGCAGCAGTTATCTTAGATGTGATCAGCACATTTTATGCTTGTCTGCACAGTCACGCCTGTGTAGCTGCACCCATTTTACCTGCCGGCTTGAGGACCAGCTCAAGGAGAGGTGAGTCTGAGTTTTCTGGCAGCAGTGTGAGCTAGGACTGATGCTGAGAGGTGACCTGGCTCAGAGCCCTTCTGAATCAGAGATGTGGGCAACTGATAGCACGGCAGGAGAACACGCAAGGCACAGGTTGAGCCACGGGGCAGGCAGGTGTGGGGCATGGATACGGTACCTTCAGCTGGGCAAAGAGCTGTTGAAGCAGCACGTCAAAGCCGCTGTTTTCAATATCTCCGAGAGTGCTGAGAATACTAGCTTTATTGTCATCCTTTTCTGCCATGTTTTTCTCCGTGTAGTCTCTGCAAGGAAATATCAGCAAGGTCAGAATAGCCTGTCCTCAAATGAGAAGAGAAACTCAGAGGTCTCCAAACTTTCCTCTGCAGGCAGACGGAGCTTTCTCTCCCCACTCTGGAGTACCTCCCCTCCATCACATTATTATCCTGCAGAGGAAGGAGCAAAACCTTTTATTTTGGACCCTTACCTAAAATTCCAGCAGTTGTTAATATTTGCAATAATTATAGGCTTGTAGTATCTGTGCTTCTTGCCTTTCTCTTTAAAATCTTCAAAAGCATCCCTGTAGCTGGAGGGGAGAAGGGAAGAGGAGAGGCAGGTGAGTGCGTGCCGCAGGTGGCTCTGCCAGCCCTGCTGCCCCACAGTGCCCTGCCGCACCTTTTCAGGAAGGCGGGCAGCTCCTTCCACAGGCGATGTGACAGCTCCTCGCCCACTGCCGCGCTGATGTCCTTGGCTCGCTTCTGGCCACTGTAGATACTCTAACAAACAAGATCAAGTTTAAATGTTGTCTGCTCCAAAAAGGCCAGGTTTGCTGGTTCAAAAGGCCACAGATCCTTAACTTCCTTAATAGAGCCCAGCTCTCCTGCATCCATCCCTGCAACTGAGCAGGATAATGAAGACCTGCTATACTTATTTGGTGAGTTCAAGCCAATTTTGAACTCCATTTTCAAATGGGAAGAGGGATGAAAAAAAAAGTCTTTAAAATAGCTGAGAAAACGGGGAAAGTGACACTTGGGTTTTTTTTCTTTTTTTCCTGAATGTTGCATTAAAAAAAAAAATAAAATTAAGCACAACATCCTCAATACATGAAAAGTTTATTTTTTAAACATAAACTCTAGCAATCCTCTGCAGCCAGAGGAGGCAGAGTGCTGAGCATGGGGGAAGGGTGTGAGCACTCAGAGCAGCTCTGCCCGTGACAGTCTCCCAGGGAGCAAGCAGGGCAGCAGCACCGCGCTGGTGCCTCGCATGGCTAAGCCTGTCTCTTGTCTCTGCTGTTACATTACCCAGCGTCTGATGGCTCAGTGCTGGCTGGGGATGCAGAACAGACTGCACAGGGGGAAATGAAGGCAGCTTCCCTGATCATTTTGCTTATAGAGGAGTTTGTCCCCAGCACGCAGTAGACCAGGACCATGCTAGACCACGGGTTTGGAGTTCCCTGTATGGCCCATCTCTATTACTGCCCTACATAAGTGACTTGCCTTTTGCTTTCCGGCATTGACCATAGCTGGTCTCAAATTCTAAATATGTGCAGGATGTAATTGTTTATTTTTAATATATATCTCTATTACCTGGATAACAAATATTGCTAGTAGTTCACTCTGAAAATGCCCATTTAGTTTCTCCGGTTCTTTGTCTTCTTTCCATCTTTGGATTTCTTTATCTAAACATTTGCTCAGTGAATTTTTGATAGTAGCCTTTAGGGAAGGAAGAACAACAGCATTTACCACAAAGTGGTTGTAGCATCTTCTGCCTTATGCAGCTTTTACTCTCCCACCCACCATTTGTCTGGCTCAGCAGACTTTTTCCTTGGTCCAGGCTGAGAAATAAAGGCTCTTTGTTACATAGATGCCTTACCCATCACTTCACAGCACCAAGGACAACCCCCCGCCCAATATCCACCTATGCAACAGTGAGTTGAATATTTCAGGGTAGGACTGAAGATCAAGATCTACGTCCCTGCCCGTCTCCCCATCACGTCAGTGGTGATCTGTAGGGCAGGGGAGGGAAGCGTAGGTAGGAAGGTTGCAGGCAGCTATGTGTGCCAGAGCCCAAATTCCCCCAGCCACGTGTTGCCTGCTTGTCATGCTCAGTGCTACCCTCTGGGCCTGGTTTTGCAATCCTTTTTCATGACCACTTGTGACGTCTTATGAGCACTCAAGAGTAAAACAAAATGTTCTCAGGTTTTCTCTGCTCTGACTCCTCTTTTGTGCACACTTTGGGGCTTTGGAAATGGTCTGTACAGTGCCTGGGATATATTTCTGATCCCTAAGAGCCTTGTTTGTGTGCTTTTCAGCCTTCACACCCACCTCTCCCATATGTAAACCATCACAAGCTACAGCTAAGCCTGGAATTTATCTTCTAATTTTCCAGGAATTCCAGCCCAAAATGCCAAAAGCACTAAGCTATGGGAGTACTGTAAAAGTTGCTTTTTGTTTCCATTAAGGCAAGAGTGATCCAAAAACCAGACTAACTGTTATTTTCTGCAGACCAGGCTATTCTGCATCGAAGAAACAGATTTTTCAAGACCAGACCTTCATGGTTTGTGCTCACCTGGCACCGCTTTAGAGACCAAAAGTAATTCTGAATCCATCATCTGGGAGAGGGAGCATAAATCCCTCTGGGGATTTAGCCGATAACTGGAAAGTTACCCATTAAAATTGTTGTTGGATTGTTCCCCACCTTCCTACCACACGATTTGCAAGAACAGAGCAGTTCTTTTTCATGGCTCCCAGGGCTAAGCAGAAGTTTGCTCTGCAAGTCCCATCTAGCAGAAAAGCGACCTGTCCCACAAAAAGAAACAAAAGCATTCTTGCTTTTGCTTCTCTCTGAAAGGGTATGTGGCTCACAGGTGAGAAGTGCATGTGCAGGACAAGTCAGAGCATCTCTGAGGTGTCATATGGGAGCAGTAAAGGGAAGAGGAGGGACTGAACAGATTCTCACCTCTTCACTGTCAAGGTATTTGTTTTCAAGGTCATTGCTCAGACTTGATGGCAAAAGGCTTCCAAGCTTAACTTTTTCCAACTCCTCAGCTAAAACATGATCTTTTCTCATATCTCTGGAATGAAAAAACCAAACAATCACATTTTCCAAGAACACTGTAATTCAAGACAGCTGTTGATGCAAGTCACTAACACTTTTTGAGACTATCAGTGAAAAAACAGATGGTAATGATACATTGTCTTTAGTCCAGGCAGGATTTGTAGGAGCTGAATATGTGCCAGGAGTGGGACTGGTGAAGATGGGCGTCCAAGCAACCCGGGGCAATGCAGTCATGTTCTGCCAAGCTCCTGAGCAACAGCCACTGTGCTCTGGTGGGGATAGGGGACCTGAAGCAAGCAGGAGGGTCTCGCCCCAGGACACGACCACTCTCCATAAATATAGAGGGGTGATCAGATGAAAACCTGGCATTTTGCAGCTTGCTGGGACTGGAGCGGGCGGTTTCATGCCCTGCTGTCATGTCCCCACCGCATGCTGGCTGAGCCGGGTGCCCCTGAGCAGCTTCAAGTGGAGAGACCTGCCAGCCATGGGGGGCTCTGGCCAACACTTGTTGGGGGGCTGATTTGGAAGCAGCCTCTCCTTCTGGAGCTGCAAAGAATAACCCTATACATCTCCTGAGTCCCATGTTTGCACATCACCCAGATCTGCATGGGTACACTGCCGTGCTTCCCACACACGGGCTGTTTCTGATATGACACTGGAAGCTGGAGCCAGGCTGCTGTACAACCTTCCTCGTCCTCCTCACTGTTCTGTTTGCTGCTGACTGTGGAGAGAGGTGGTCCCTCAGTAGAGACCTGGATGTGGCCTCTGGGAACACCTTGCAACACTGCCCTGGCTAACACCATCCCCAGCTCAGGGCTGTGCTGCCCCAGCTGAGCCCTGCTCCTCATAGCTACTGATTTCCAAACACATGCTGGTTCTGGCCTGAATATCCTGACCTAGAGCACAGCACTGGCTCTGGAAAACTTCTAGGATCAACATGACTCATTATACTCCATCAGTGAAACACAAGAAGGAAAAAGTGGAGGTGAAGGTTGAATGGCTTTAGAACAGAAGAAGAAACATTGCTGGTGTATTTACTGGTTTTCACCTAAGAAATGAGACCCCTCAATTCTCCATCCAGTACTATAAGCCACAACAAGGAATATTTTCAGTTCTATAACATACAGGGCTTGTGAGGATGAGGGGCAACTCTTGGCTGATGATGTCCTCTCACAGGGGTGCACCCTTTGGCTTCCTAAGCAGGAGGAGAGCACAGACTGGGGGTAACACCAAAGCAACATCCTCCATGTCCACCATAATTGCATCTTATGTTGTTCTATTTATTGGCTGGCCTCTAGTCCAGTGGGCTGAAATTTCCAATTTTTCCATGCATGAGTTCAGGTCTGCAACTGGAATAGAGATCAGGGCAATGAACTCGCCCAATTTACCCCACAAGTGAAGCCCTAAACATCTGTGTGTATGTCTGTTGCCCAGAAGCCTGAATGGTGGGGTCAGCCCTTGGTTTACAGACTAGAGGCCTAGAGTGTGTCCCTTCTGGCTGTCCTGGCCAGCCAGTGTACATCAGCACGACACCAGTGACACCAAAACCTAGCCAGGTGCCAGACTCCATCACAGCGATACCAATACATAAATCGAGCAAATGCCTGGTTTTGCATCCAGTGAACCTGTGCTGATCACCAGGGATAAAAAAGCCTCACTTACTTTGGATAAATGTTGTGCACCCATGAGAGGAGAAGGTAAATATCTTTGTCTTCCAGATGAGACTCAGCGTTTTTCTTTGCCTGGGAGGCAAAATAATTGTGGTAGAGTTCGGCATATGTGCTGAACACGTTAAACTCAGGAGGATAAAGCTGTTTAATGTACTTTACAACTACTGTCAAATCTTCTTTCATTGTCTTTCCCATGTGCAGAAGGTTCTGGCCAACTGTAGAGAGGTTCTCAGTTCTAGCAGTATGGCTTGTGTCTTTCATTCGAGTCTCTACTGACTCCTTTACTGTAGCCATCCAAAGCTCTTTCCATTTTCTAGGTCTAAAGTGTATGTTTTGGTCAGGTGCATTCTCTGATGTGTAGTTCTGATCTTCTTTCTCCTGCTCCTTCAGTGCCTCCACTGCCTGCTGGAGCAGTTCTGGGTTTGTTTTTGCTAGCAGCATGGAGTCTTTCAAGATGGTGAAGACTTTGTGCTTCAGAACTTCATAAACAGACTCGATGTCTTGGTGGCTGGTGTTCATTCCCTCCTCACATTTGCTAGACAGGCTCTTCTCCAGGACAATCAGCTGCTGAGTGGCATCACAAAGCTTTTGCTCTTCAAGGAGTTCCATGACTTGTTTGACTGGTGAAAAAAGAACAGCCTTTCTTTACCCAATAGTGAAGATTTAAATTTCTGTTTTATAAAAAATGGTGGCTCTGGAATACTTTTCTAAAAAACTTTTAATATTTCTATAATGCTAGATCTTAGAGTCCTTCATCTTATAAAAATCTGTTTATTTAAAGATCAGATTATTTCTAGCTTGCCTCTAACTGGGGCAATGGAAATTTGAATACCCATCACCAGTGTGTTACATATGGACAGATAATCATGAGCTACCTATAATTTTTTCCAAAATTTAGATTTGTGGAATTTTATTTATTTATTTATTGACTGATTTATTAATTATTCCTCTTCCCTTTAATATGACCTCAAGTCAGAAGCATGGCTTTAGAAAAGCTGTAGATGGAAAGATGTAGCTAAATAAGGTGTGCTGGAGGAAATACCACATGGGTTTCCCAGAAATAGGTTGGCACAATCTGAGCTGTGAAATTTTTTTGGAGGACACATTTAGCAGGCAAGATAAATACAATTGAACTATCTTATCTGAACTACAGCCTGTTACTTGATACAGTACAATCTGGGAAATTATTAGTTAAACTGGAGAAGTTATATCCCCAAATAAGTTTTGTTAGGTATGTAAGGTTTGTATGGAAAATCCTGGATGGAGAAAGCTTACATTATTCATGAAACTCATCTTACTTCACATTCTCCTTAGAGACTGCTGCACAAAAGGTGGGAGTGCCCTATTGGCATCTGCTGATTATACAAAATTCAGAAACATTATTGAAACTGAGGGCTTGGTCTATTATGCAAGAACAACGGGATAACTTGAATAGTAAATGGGCTGAAATTTAATAGCACAAAGTGTAAGATATAAATTCAATAGAACAAAAGTTACTTAGCAACAAATAGGATTTTCTGCTGCAAGCTAGATGTGAATCAGCTTGAGATAGAGGAGCAAGAGAGATGCCCGTAGAACTGGTAAATCACTACTGTGAGATGATGGTGAAAGTCTCAGATACGACCCCAGGATGTATCCAGTGGGGAATGTCCAGCTGAGATAGGAAAATGGTAACATATTGTATTAGGCATTGGTGGTATCTCACCTGGAATATTTTCTGCAATTCTGGTTGCTTTATTTCAAAATAAGACATTGGGGATGGGGCAATGCAGCAGTAAGAACAAAGGCACGCAGGGCCTGCTTTCAGTAGACTCGGTTTGTTTAGCTGAGCAAATTCAAGGCCGAGAAGGAAAACCACCAGTTAGGGAAAACGTTTGACATATCGAGGAGATACGAATTAGACAGGTAAAACCTTGCCTGGAAATCAGATAATTTGTACTAAAACAGTGAGACTTTGCAAAAAATCCCAGTAAAGGAGGTAGGACTAAAAAATTAACTTACTTTAAGGTGTAGCTTGATAAGTTTATGAACCAGGTAATGAGATATATCACCTGAAGTGGCAGGTGAGCCTTGGAAGTGCCAAGAGACACTTTCCAGTTCTGGGTTTCTCTAAGCAGGTATTTTTCTATTTCTCTAAGCACCCTGCCTGTGACTGGAGGAGCTGTATGTCCATATATCAGCCCCGGCAAAGACCTATGCATGCTGCTCACTCCTGTCCCCGGGAGAAGGGGAGATTTCACAGGGTGGTGGTTTCGTGGAGGAACAGAGCAGAGAGGCATGCCTTGGTTTCTTTTTTACCCACAGATCCCTGTGCCCCCATGAGAGGTAGAAATGTTTCATTTTGGACAGAAAACCTGCAAAATGGCAGTTCTTCAAGAAGTGTGCCCTTGGTACACGAGTGACATGAGGTCATGTCTCTCTCAGCCCATGTTTCCCCAGGCTCCTTGGCCAAGTCACTTAGATCTGTTGGTGCCCTTGTTTCTCAAGGGGACAATTCTCCACCTTCTGCAGCCCCTCTGGAGGTAACTACAGCCTATGAGGTGGTGCAAGGAGAATGGAGGAGCACTTACCACTCGGTGGCTTGATCTTTTTAATTTTCTTCAGTGCACTTGTAAGGATTCCCTTTATTCCTTTCTTCCCCTTTTCAGGGCTGTCCCCAGCAGAGGTGCAGCTCCCATTGCTCGTGATGGAAGATGCACGTGAGGGTCTACAGGCTGCCTCTGGCCTTTCACTCATCTTTTCCTGGTCCCTGGACCAGATCTCATCTCCAGAAGGTTCAGGACAGGCAGGAACTTGCTCAGGCACTGATGTTGAACGGTTTTCAAGCTGCCTGTTTACACCGATGCAACTCTCTGATCCATTGCGTATTCCAATAGGACCACTTTGGAAAAAAGGTAACATTTTCATCATTTTCCTTCTAGCCTGTAAATTTCAGAGAGAATTGGTCAGATTATAACAGTTTGCATAAAAACTACCATGAAACAATGTGACAAGGTGTATTCCCATTAAAAAAAACGTAATTCTGGAATGAGTTGTCCCTGTGTGGGTGGTGTGGGGAGTGCTACACACATCTGGTATGAGCACAGCTCTGCAGGAGAGCTCCTGAGCAATGTCACCTCAGGTAACTGAAAGGATGGAAGCAGCAATCTGGTCTAGTAACTAACTTAGAGAAAATAGATGAGTAATGTTAAGGGTGATTCAGATGGCCTGATCTGAGACCTCAGTCTTGTCTGGATACAGGAGAGCAGGGCTCTCCCACGGGATGCTGTGGGAGTACGGATGTGAGCATGGATGCTGCACATGAATGATGTGAGTGGGTGGGACTGTGCTTATTCAAAGCAATCACAAAACTCCCATACTTTTATATGTCATCGGGATTAATTCCCACCTTCCTCAGGGCCTGTTTTTGCTGATCTCTGCTCATCTGGCTGTAGATTTGCTTGTGGAAGCACCCATGTAGCTTGCTGCACACTGAGTTTGCAAACACACCATGAAAATGAGATGAGCCTACCAAGGCAGGCACATGTCAGTCTTTGCTGAGCCAAAGTCGTGCTGGTTTAACTGTGTCCCCATTTAAGTCAGTAATTATTTCTTAGCTTTATTGAGGAGAGCTCCCAGAGAAGGTGGCTAAGAGTTCAGAAATGTTGGAGATGTGAAAAACATGGTTGAAAGGATGGGAAGCACAACAGTATCTGATACGAGCATCACAAGGCTTATCACTTTAGGCCCAAAAAATCCCCAGTCAGAAGGATGGCTTCAATGCTCTACATGCTGCCTGCATCCCTGCAGTGGCAGACACAAGACACAAGGGATGCATTCAGACCCTTCAAAACCACTCACAGTCCATGCAATCTCATTTCCGAAACAGTCCCAGTGTGACTACGGCATCTCAAAGACAAGGCAACTTCAGTGCAGCTTGTTGCAACTTCAGTGTAACTTGTTGGGTGTTTTCAAATACCTGGGAGCAATTGCTGTCCCATTCGTTTATGTTGAAATGTGGGGCTGTAGTGTGGGCCGTGGCTTGTGCAGAAAGATATGCTAGTGAAATGGGGTGGTGGAGGGGGAAGGTTCTGATAGCAGGGAATAACCAGACTGGATTATTCCCAAAGCTGCTACATGAAACTGGTGCTAGTGGCCAGGGCTGCTGCGTGTCCAAGGCAGTCCTTGCCTGACTGAGAGAGAAACAGGAACAGAAACAGGAACAGGAAAGGATCAGGGTGGTTTGGTCTTGTTTAAACAGTCTTTATCCTGCCAGAGTCCTGCTCTACCATCAACACACCTGTGCTACAAATAATTAATGACAGAAATTTGTTATTGTAACATTTTTTTAGAATTCATATTTAGAATTACGTATGTGCATGTATAATTTAATATATTGCCATATATTTAATTGCATAAGTATATTCATTTATATAATGATTATAATAATATAATTACTGTAAACAAATAAAGTGACTTCATAGTTTCTAATCCTTGTTCTAACAACACATTTTTTTAAGTGACTTTCTGGGAAACTTCTGTGTTGAAGAACTCTCAGGCAAGTTTTTGCTTAAGGGTAGAGGAATTAGGCTTTAAATAAAGGAAGAATTTGGCTTCAGTTATAAGGCTACAGTGCAGTGATCTTCAAATACCTTGCTAAGTTTATACTGTTGATATGCATCATGCTGATACAAGGCATGATACTTATTTCTGGGAAAACTGGTAGGAAGATTGTGGCTTTTTATTTGAATTGTGATTCCTTCTGCTGGCTCCTGCCAGCTTGGAGAGCTTTGAAGCATCAAGTTAGCAGTAGCAGCCAGGTGGTACAGAGAGCAGCTAGAGCCTGGCATCGCTGAAAGCTTTCCTGCTCGGTGCTTTGGCTGCCAGGTCACATTCAAGATTAGTAACACTATTACTTTTAAAACGCAATGAAGATGAAAACTCATTTGGGAAGGAGAGAAAGGGGTGTGTGTGTGTGCATGATCTGGCTGGATCTCGGCTAAACTGCTGGTCTGTGACCCAGGGCAAGGTGCAAAGCTAAACCTCAGGTGCTGCCAGAGGCATTGGGTCACTGCTCAGCGGAACCCTTGTGCCCCGGGGCTGCGGGTCTGGTCTTGTGGGTGAGCAAAGTGGGCCCGAGCACCAGAGCTGCCCAGAGACAGCAGTCATGGCAGAAGCTACAAACCTACTTCTTCCCCTAGCACGTTTACTGGGGGGGGAAGGGAGGGAGGGAGAGAGGCAGGGAGGCAGGCAAAACCCCCATGGTTCACTCTGGCCATTCTAGTCAGGATGCCCCAGTAGAATCCTAAAACCAGTGGAAAAGACCTCCTTTTTGTTACCTTTCCATTACAAAAATATATCATGGTAACAGGGATTCTCTATAAGTCTTTGGGACTTTCTTAATTTTTGTAGGGCTATTTTCCTAGCCTGCATTTCCCAATATGACACTGTGTTTAGATTCCTTCTGCCAAATCCCTTCCTGTTTGTTCAAGCAGACTCAGCCAAATCCTTTCTCTCTTTCCTATTACTCCAAACAGAGCATTTATTGTTCTTTTTTTTTTGCTGTTTCTAAGCAAAGAAAGTACTTCTCCCTTTCCTAAAGCCAAAGGTGATTTCAGAGTTTTTTGTTTTGATGAATGATGATCAGAAAAGTGTATTTCAAAATGGTTTTGCTTCTTCTTCAGTACTAAGATGAATATCACATATCTTTGAAAACCATTGCAATGACACTACATATAGAAGAGTCCATAAGGGAACGATTAAACTGATTAAAAGCTTAGTTTTTAACATCTGGCAGAACTTTGTCCTGGTAATGCTCTGAAAGAGCCAGGCGCAGGGTCTGGCAATGCCCAGGAGTGAAGAGGTAGCTGGGAATGTGCTACTGGGGGCTGCAGCCTGAGGGGGCCCCTGAGGTCCCTCTGCAGTACCAAGCTATTTTCTGCCATGCGTCCCTATGCCCTGCCCTGCCTAAAAAAAATGCCACGGCCAAACAAGAAGAAAGATAAAATCAGTTCCAGCGTTTTTGCCCAGCAGTGTGAGAACTGTTGGCAATAGTGGCATGTCAGGGTGTGCTTTTTCATCTTGAACTAATAAACACCAAAGGAGTTAAGCATCTGAGTAAGGCTGTTGATGCTCACTCACATCTGGCCAGCTTGAATGCTCGCCCAGCATTTATCAGTTTGCCGCTGCTGGTTTGCCTATGTTTGTATCTGCAGCAGGAAATACCAGTCAACCTCAGCTCCCAGTCCTGCCTTGAAATGCAGCCTCAGTCACTTATGGCAACTGGTATGAAAAATTCCCCCTCCATCTTTTCTTTTTATCATTAAATGGGCAAGCATATACTGTAAGACACATCTATAAGAAACTTTCTTATAGAAAAAGCGCACCACTTTCTACAGGAAACACTCAGCTCAGAGGAGGAGGCACCAGTGAGAGGCGCCGGGCAGGAGGCCTGTGCCAGCACTGCTCCTTGTGCCCCCCAGCACCAGCTCCTGCCCCTGCGGCAGACAGGACACGCCAGGAGCTTGGCTGTGGCTCGGATGGCCACAGCTGCTCCTGTACGCCTGTGTTGTGCTCACAAACCAAAGCTTGTTAAAACTCCAGCAGGGTCCTAATTATGTTAGCAGTTAACACTTTGGGAAATGCTGAATCATTTCCCAGGCACAGAGCTCAAATTCAAATCTTAGGAAGTTTAATGATTTAAGGTCAAGATTTGACATAGATCCCAACTCACTATTATTACTAATTTACTGTTAATTTACTGTTATTATCTTCATCATCATTATTATGTGGCACTATAGTTTGTGCCAGAGGAGTCTTTAGCTCCAATTATTTTTGACATAGTATATTCAGCTTACGATTTCCAACCAGAGGAGCAGCACAGCTCGCATATTATCCTCTGCTACCCTACACAGAGGCCCTGTGCCATGAGGACAGCAGTGCTGCTGACCCCCAGCGTGGCTGGAGTGGGACCAAGTGAGCTATCCGCATGGGGCTGGCTGATCACGGTGTGTACCCCTGGGCTGGAGCTTGTCTGGGGTGGACAGCAAGGGTGAGGGAAACACCTGGAGCAGAGCCATGACACAGGACACAAGACTCTGGGCACAGTGGGCTTCCTGTTTCCTCCTTCCTCAAAGGAACAGCTTTTATACTGCATGCTTAGAAATCAGCTCATTCATGAGGGGTGGCTCATGGTGTGCCAGAGAGCACTCAGGGAAAGAGATTTACAAATTACCTCTATTCTGAAATTTTTTGCTGATCTTGACTTCTTTTTCCTGAGCTGCTGCCAGTATTAAAAAGCATTTGTTTGGATTTTTAGTCCTCTCCAGCCTGCTGACATCCTAGATCACAAAGAGTTATGTCTCGTTTTAGTGGAAATCCCCCGCTCTCACACAGCCTCTCAGAGATCCAGAGTTATTTAGCTACATTTGTTCTCTGCATTTGCATCAGCCTTTTCTCTCCCCACCTGCTTCCTGTGGAAGTGGGGTCTCCACTGCCCACACAAGAAAAATGCACTGGGTCAAACCATCTTGTGAAGCCGTAAAGCAGTACAGCCAGTCAGAGTTTAGTGTACCTTGGACTGTGCAGTGACAGCTAAATAAGCTGCTAATAAATCAAAGCAAAGAGTCTAGGGAGACGCCAGCCTCAATCTTTGCAAGTTGGGAAGCCCTCCTAGGAAGTGGGGGGGTTTCCTACCAATTTTTGTTAGTTGGATTGGGTACTGAATGGAGACACCATGAAGCTGGGGGCACCCACTTGGCTCTGCCAGGGAAATCACAGTTCATAGATGAGCTGGGCCACCAACAGCCCCATCCTGAAATGTTACTGTGCTGCTCAAACCCATGCTGCTGTCCATGGAGCCCTACAGGCCACCCACCACCCCATGTGGTCCAGCACCACCCTCATGGTGGCCAACCTAATGGGACCAAAAACTGAGGGGAAACAAAACCCATTTCTCCAGTAGAGAAGTCAAGGCAGGAGCAGAGCCTCCCCAGGGGACTCAATCCATGTGTCTCAGCAGTGCCAGACATCTCCATAGAGCTGGGGGTGATGGGGGACACAAGGGACCCATGGGAATGGTGGTGACAGACCAGGCAGAGGATCCCAGGGCATCTCACCTGGTGTGAGATGCTTTAAAACAGCATTAAACCATGTTATCACCTGTCTGGGGAACATCGCAGATCCCACTTGAACAGGCTACACAGTACCTCAGTCATTTTTTAAATGAGAATTTGGTTTCCCTAAACTGCAGAAGCACAACTGAAAATAATCTTGTAAATCAGCATCTCCTGTTGTTAGTGAGAATATTTCAAACAGCAAAAGAGAAAATTACACATATGTATTGTTACTGGGAAAAAGCAGAGAAAACACAGTGTAATACACTCCTTTATCTTCTTGCTTCAAATCTGGGAAGTATCATTTTGAACTGCTGCTGCTGAGAGAGAAACCAGCTGCTGCTGTCTAGGATTTTGTTTTCATATTACTATTCCCAAAGCCAAATCCTGCATTCAGGCCTGGAGTTTGCAAAGGTCACTGCTAGAGCTAACAGTGACTGAGAAGATACACAAATTCCCCAGGCACCAGACTTACTGCTCCTGGAGCCCTTGCCTCTGCTGGCACTTTCAGACTCTGGCTTTCCAGGCCTCGTTTTACAGAGAGGGTGACTGAAACAAACCCAAACCTGAGTTTTCCAAAGCTCGCTGCTCCCGTTCGATGGGCTCTGTTGGAACTGGCAAGCCTCAAAGCCCCTTGGCAGGGGCAGGCAGTTGAACGCCTTGAAGAAATGACTGTTTCTTCAGGTTTTCTGCTCTGAACTTGGGTGTGATGGCGAGGGACCATGGCTGCTAGATGCCATATGACTAAAGTCATATGCTCCAGTCACAAAAAGTCTCTTCCTTACTTTGTAGCAGCCTCAATAAGAAATCCTACTTTAAACACCCTGAGGATCCTAACCCTGATGTTGAACCCTTCAATCTGTGCCTGAGGAGCTGACACAGTGGGTGTGGGACGGCTTCCCAAGGATAGGAGGGAATTTCGTCAGGCTCTTCAGTGCTCCGGGAGAAGGCAGGTCCTAGGGGTGGTGAGACTAACCTGACTAGGAAAAAATACAGTCACAGAATGGTGAGCATGGCAGTGCAGAATCATGCCAGCTCAGCAGTGACCCATGCAGGGCGCAGGGCACAGGGGCTGCCTGGGGCCGTACAGGATTTAGGCACTGAAATTGTGTTTTTCCAGTGCAGCTGAGCTGAATGAATCCCAATCCAATTATTTTCCTGTGATCTGGGAAAAACCCACTTCCGAACAGAGACAAAGAGGAGTGGGTGGGAAGTGCCACGCTGAGTCTGGCTCTCGGTGCCTGATCTGGGTTGAGGATGCTTCGGTGACCGAGACCTACGTCTGCATTTTGGGAAGGGGTTGGGGAGTGGGTAGCAGGAGTCACCGCTCGCAGCCTGAGTTCATGCCCTGAAATTCGCGGGATGAGCAACAGAAATCAGACCCAGCTGTCGCAAAGCAATTGCCAGACATATTCTTGCGGTCCCCAGCCTTGGGATGCGTCTGCAGCTGCTGTCCTTCTCGCAGCAGTTGGATTTATTCTCTACTCCGGTAACTACAAGGTGGGGCTGAAACTCTGTTGCACAGTTCTAGAATCCATCCTTCAGCACCTTCCGCTGATCCCCCCCCCTCCCTCCCAGACACGACGGGGAGCCTCGGCTCTCGCTAGCAGGGAGGGAGGCAGAGGCGCGGGGGAAGCGGGAGGGACACCGGCCCTACAGGGAAGGGGGGAGCCCCGAGCCCCGCAGGACGGGCAGGCGGCACAAAGGACTTACTCTGCTGCGGCTCCGGGGCGGGCGGCGGCGGCGGCGCTGGCTGGGGAGCCCCGGGGCAGGCCGGCTATAAGGGGAGGGCGCGGAGGCGGGGACCCGGCGCGCAGGGAGCCCGGTGGCTGGAAACTCCGGCTGCGCCTCCCCTCCAAAAATGGGCTCAAGCCAAAGGGAAGCGAGAAATCCCCTCCGACGGGGAAGAAGTCCCGGCGCAGGGGGGTGGCTGCGGTCCCGGTGGTGGTGGCGGCGGCTGCCCCGGGCTGGTCCCCGAGGGGCAGCTGAGCCCCGGCTGAGGGACCGGGGGTTGGGGCATGGGGGCACCCTGGCATCACTGCCTCCAGGGTTTGTATGTGATGTGTCCCATTGCGGGCTTGGAAAACCCCCCTAAGGGATGGAGCAGGCACCTCCCAAAGCTCTGCTCCCTGAGCAGGGCATCGACACGGGCAGCTGGCAGGGATGAGGTGCGAGCCTGAAAGCACAGCCTGCCGTATCGGGGTTCAGCATCGTGCCAAGTGCCAAGTGCCTTCCCCGGAGCAGGGCTCGTGGTGCTCCCAGGAGACACTAACATCATCAAGCATCTTGAGTGTAGTGTGGTGGGTCCCTGCCTAAGGCCTGGGAGGCACAGGCTTCCCTCCTCACCCCAAAGCCTCTGAACCTGCCTCTTCCACTTGCAGAAGGGACATTCGTCTTCTAGATTTCTGTCCCTGATCTGCACCTGCACCCCTGGCTATGGTGGCGTGGTGAGCCTGTTACACTGGGGAAGCGTGTGTACTGCCATGGCAGGGGATGGCTGGAGGACAGCCAGGGGATGACTGGGTGGCAGCAATGACTGTGGGGGGCCATTGCAGAAGGTCCGTTCCAGGGCTGTGCCATCCCTTGCTTAGATAGCCTTAATGTGGAGCATCTTCTGCATCCACCTGGGTGAGATCTGGGCCGAAGCAGCTGCCCTACAGGCAGAAAACAAAATTATTGTGCTCCTGAAGGACCTACCTCTTCTCTCATTCCTGAGAACCTGATGTGGGGCAGGGTGTGGGGCCCGCAGCAGATCCCAGAGCCTGGAATGATTTCTGCTTTATGTCTAATGCAAAATGAAAAAAAAATGGTCCAGACACTTAAAGCTGAGTGTGAACTGTGAGCTTTCATGGTGCTGCTGATACCCACACTCAGTGCCTGTGTGGCTGTACAACTTGGGGGGGGGCTATGCAGGCCCAACATGGGGACATTCCCCAGCAGCAGACGTGGCCTGGGGCCAATGTTTGTGCTGGAAGGTGACTGGCTGAGTGGGCACGGTTCGGGAGAGCAGACGCTCCTCCTGGTCTGTGCCTTTTGGCAGCCAAGCTGCTTGCTGGGGCTGCTGCTTTCCTCTCTGGGACACTTTCCTGAAAAAGACCATGGTGGCAGGGAAAAAACCATCCCCCTTCAACAATGTCTGCAAAACAGGAAGCAGAAGTAGAGGGGCCGCCTCGATGGGCAAGCCCATGATCTCCGGTCTCTGGAAAACACTGACTGATCTCTGGCAGCCTGCAACTGAGCTGGGCGGAGGGTTCCCCTCTGGGATTGCCTCAGGGTTGGGTCCCTTCGCTACTTGACAATTGGTGGTCAGAAACAACCATTGTCATGGGACAGAAAAGCCGGGTGCCAGGTCAGCCTAGAAATAACCGGAAACATGAAACAGTGAGAGATTTGGCACTGAAGTGCAGTAACTTTCTCTGTGCTTCATCGCCTCCTCCAATGGCAATGAGAAGGGGAGAGGCAAGGTTTGCCATCTGCCATTACAGCTAGTTTTGGGGCAGCTCGGTGCAGCTGGAGGCAAGCTTGATGCTGCATTCAATGACCCTTTCATGCAGGAGGTAAAGGGACGTGGTTCCTGAGAGGCACCAGGGAGCCTGGTGTAGCCTGCAGTTACACACACACACACAGCTCCGGGTATGGCTGGGCAGGCAGCATTCATGGCTGTCTGAAAACAGAGGATGTTGTTCTGAATTCAGAGAGGACCCTGGAGCTGGTTACGGCCTCAGTTACATGATCTCTGCAGGACACGGGGGTGTCTGTCCCCACACATGCTGTGAATTTCCAGCGGGAAGTGGCTCAGTGGCACCTCTCAGACCCACTGAAACCTCTCTTTAAATATTCAGGTGGTCTTTGCATTTGGCTCAGCAGCAGCACTACTCTTTCATGAGATCAGTGTCTCATCCCAGCTTAACACATGAGGCCCTGACTGTAGGGGACTCCTGCAGCAAGCAATGTGGGAAGGCCCAAGGGAGGCTGATGCTCAGCTGGTGTTAGCAAATGTAGCTGCAAATCTGTGGGCATCCTTGGCTGTTTTTTTGGATAAATGTCTATACAGAATGATTTATGTGGGATCCAAAGTAGATTCACATCTGTTGCTGGGCCTCATCTTTAGCTACTGAAAGTTAAGTTCAGTGGGGCAGAGCAATTCTGTCAGCAGACTGGGGAACAAGAAGCATCTTGTAATAGGGTCTTAAATTAAAAGCCTAGAGATTAGGTGTCATTATTTGGGTGCCCTTATTTACCCAAAACAAACCTAACACTGCACTTTGACCTCCTGCTGATACACCAGCACAACATTGCTTGTCTATGTAGCCTGATTTCTGAGACAGGCATCCTGTATTTACTTACATAATATCAGGCAGTGGCTAACCAAGTTATACCAGGCTGCACATCTTCTAGTGCTGCACAGGAATTCTTCTGTGCTCTGTAACTACTCAGTGTACTGCACAGGGCTACACTAGTATTCTGTGTTTATAGTTTATGCTATCTAAGAACCTATCTTAAGTCTGTCATTTTTCCTGCATGACATGCTTGTCTCTAAATTGGAGAGACTTGGATTTGATGGGTGGACCACTCACTGTATAAGGAATTAGTGGATAAAAGAGTTGTGGTCAATGGCTCAATGTCCAAGTGAAGAGCAGTGATGAGTGGCATTCTTCAGGGGTCAGTCTTGGGACCAGCACTATTTAACATCTTTCAGTGACATGGACAGAGGGATCAAGGCACTCTCAGCAAGTTTGCCGATGACACCAAGCTGTGTGGTTCAGTCAACACGCTGGAGGGAAGGCATGTGCCATCCAGAGGGACCCGGACAGGCCTGGAGAGGTGGCCTGTGCAAACCTCATGAAGCTCACAAGGCCAAGTGCAAGGTCCTGCACATGGGTCGGAGCAATCCCAAGCACAAATACAGGCTGGTGATGAGGGGATTGAGAGCAGCCCTGTGGAACAGTAGCGGATGGAAAACTGACTATGAGCCAGTAGTGTGCACTCACAGCCCAAAAAGCCAACTGTACCCAGGGCTGCATCAAGATAAATGTAGCCAGCAGGTCGAGGGAGGTAATTTTCCCCCTCTACTCCACCCTCATGAGACCCCACCTGGAGTACTGTGTCCAGCTCTGGGGCCCCCAACATAAGGACATAGACCTGCTGGAACGAGTCCAGAGGAGGCCAGGAAGATGATCGGGGGCTGAAGCACCTCCCTTACTTATGAGGACAGGCTGAGAGAATTGGGGCTGTTCAGCCTGTCCTCATAGTTTTATTTTCCTCTTTCACAATGCTGAAGTTCTGTTACCCTTCATTGCCAGCTAAAGGTGTGTCAAGAAGCAGATTGTTATGAGGGTAAAGGTTTTCTTCCCGGAATCCATTAATTCAATATGTTTATTCATTGAATGGTATTTGAAATTTTCATTCAAGCTTGTTTTAATCAGCTTTATTACCAGACAGGGGAACTGTTAGTTTTCCTGTGGGATTTTCCATGAGCTTAACTCATTTGTCCTAAGTAATTTCAGCTGTGCATGTTTCAGTAATAGAAAAGCAGCAGGTCTGGTACAGGTGGCTGCCAGCAGCCCTTTGGGTGAGTATATGCAGTTGTTATCTTCTGTGGGGGTTTGGGAACTGTCTCCTGGAGCTGGTGGCACACAGAAACCCAAGTACAGATGCCTGAAGTAGAGTTTGGGAGAATGAGAAAATGCTCTCAGTGTGAGGTTGGGCTGGAAAACCAGGGTCAGGTAATGTCTAGTAGCTGTTCCATGTGGGGTGAGGTGTGCAGCAGCTTGGGAGGGGGGATGGAGAAGGATGCCACTGTGGTGGCTGATCACCCTGTAGGGCTGGTGGAGGCACATGAAGGAGCATGTAATGGGGGATGCGTTTGCTGTGCCCTGAGCTACTCATACCTGGTTGCTTCACAACTCCTGTTCACAGAACTACCTCTTTTATTTCTAGTCACTGTGGGATATTTTGATAGAAGTGAAGGCATGTGCAAACAGGGTAACAGAGGAGAATTTGGGGCCCTTGTTAACTGTGGGGTAAAAGACCAAGAGGTTGTGCCAGCCACACTTATCTAGTGCTCTCCAGAAGTTTATAAAGCTCAGGGTCAGCAAAAGGGCCGAAAGTTTGAGTTTTGATGACTGACTCAGATTTGCAGGCCAGAGCAATGGCAGCTCGGTCATGAGGGGACTCAGCTCCTCTGCCTGAGTGGAGGGACATGTCATGTCAGTAAGCTGTGGAATGGGAAGCTGACTCAAAAGGCATTGTCACTGCTCAGCAGCTGAGGCATAGCAGCTGGTAACTGAGAGGTCTAGAGGAGATGGATCCAGCTCTCAAGACTGTTGTGCATTTTAACTCAGACCACCTGGGTCATAAAAGGGTTGCTTGGATGATGTGCTCACCAAAATATGTTATTTCTGATTGATTGATTGAGGTGTCTTCCTCTCCAGTATTCATGACTGCAAGTAGTGGAAATAAGAGCTCTTTTTCTCCATCAGTGACCAGGCTCAGAAGAGCTGTGATGATATACCCGGACATTGGCATTATAGCATAGGAATGGGGTGGTTGTGTATGTCAGGAACAGAGCATGGCAAATGGGAAGTGAGGGGACCTGAGTTCTCTGTGCAGATTGTGTCATGCAATACTAACCACTGAGGGGAAAGTTCCTGCAGCAAGTGACGTCTACTTCATGTAAAAGACATAAATAAGTAATGGTGAGCAGAGATGGAGGACCCAGGACTTCTCCCAAACAATACCCAAAATCACTACGATGAAGTTTTCCTTCCTCTTGCAGTTTCTCTATGTGTCAATGAACTGGGAACCTCCTAGGTTGCAGCTAACTGGACTTCTTCTAGATGTCCTAGGGCCCAACTTCAATGGGTGAGTGAGACACAAGTCTGAAACCTTGCAGGCAAATATGACTGTTTCTAGCCACTCTGAAACACGTCCTGTGAGTTGACAGAATATAACCTCTCATTTTAACTCTTATTTCATGAACTACTTCCCTGGTCCAACTTTGTTTTTATTTGTGTTCCACAACCCTTGATAATTATGCATTTGCAATGAATCCTTTGTCTGTAGACATGTGTTAAGTTATATGGTTTTAAGTGCAACATCCCTTGGCTTTCAAAATGGTCATAGTAGCACACCAAGGGACAGATTTCTGCTGTCTTTGACTCATGGCCTTCTCTAAAGAACTTCTTGTGCAGGTTATGTTCTGTGGTAGGTGAGAAGCAGACTCTTCCCTCACGTCTGTGATAACTCAGTCTGAAGTTAAAGGGAACCCTCAAGTTGGCCAATTCTAGTGATATCTTACTGGAAAAAAGTAACACCTAACTCAACACTTTAATGTCAAACAATATTGAGTATTTTTAAAGTATTGGACTCACCCAAACTGGTGTTCTCAGATGCAAAGAGTTTCCTTTCTCCTGCAAAATCCTATGTCCTTTCCAACATGGACCCTGTTGCCATAGGCAAAAGCCTGCCCTTATGCTGAGAAGAGTGATCTACTCAGGCTTTGCTGAATCTAGATGTGAAAGGCAGCAGGATGACTTTCACCAACCATGTTCAGCAGCAACAGCCACTGCAGCAGTGTATCTTCATCCTCCATAATTCTGGCTCCTTTCTCTTTCTCCCGAAAGGGTGAATAGATGTTTTTACCCAGGTCTATTCGAGGGAGGTGAGTGTTGGAAATTTGACCTGCAGCAAAGCAGTGATTTGGTAATCTTGAAAAGTGTGAACCCCTTTTGAGAACTTTGCTACCAGCAATACAAACCTCATATGGTGATAGTTCTGCCCTCTTCAGCCACATCTGAACTGATCTAAATATACAGTGCCTTCCTTTGGTTTCTACTGACATCAAAAATCCTATATGCCTGAGTAATGAACCAGGAATTAAAATCTGTCAGGAATGTCCTAAATCTTCCTCAAAGCAAAGGCTTGTATGCAGGCATGGTCTGCATCCCCACCCTGATATTTCTGCTTGAGGAGTGGTCCATAACTGAGGTTGATGACATCTTTGCCATGATATTTCTTGTGGAGGAGGCATCCATCTCTGAGGCCACTCTGGTAACTCTCCCCCTGATATTTGTGTGAGGGAGGTGTACATTTTTGAGGTTGCTCTGCCACTCTCCACCTGACATGGAGGCTGGAGGAGGGGTACACATTGGAGGTGTCTGGCTGGGCCCAGTTGTCCCTGACATGTTAACAGAGGGCAGGAGAGATCATCTGCTGGAAGAGAGGTCCCCTTGTCCTGCCAGCCCTTCCAGCCAGACATTCCCAGTTTGCTATCCCTGGACCTTCAACCAAATGGTTTCATAGCCTGGGACAAATTGCCCTCCCCCATGCAATGGAGGTAGTGATATTGTCCCTGTTGGAGCTGCTTGCAACCTGATGGGCATCCTCAACATCTGCCATGTGGTGACTTAGGGAGGAGCAGTGGGCACTAAGGGAAGGGTGTAGCTTTTTCCTCTTCACCTGAAGGAAAGTCAAAATGCTTTTTCCTGGTGTAGACGTCCAGTCATCTCAGCACAACTCGCTTCAGAAGAGTGGGAACTTGTGCTTCCTGCCACCTGCTCCCGTTGGGAAGCAGAGGGCACATTGTGGGGCCACAGCACCAGGTCTGGGACAGGGCTGAACAAGGCACTCAGAGTGGATCTGCAAGAGCTCTGTGCTGGGGCAATTGGGGGGGTCACATCTGCCTGTACTACAGATGTTTTGGGAAGGAGCACTGCTGCTTTGGAGAAACCTCAGAGATCCTCTGACAGAAAAGCACTGTTGTTTTTATCACCCTATTTTTGAGGTACTCTGGCACTTGCTACCATAGTTCTTTATTTTTCTCAGCTTACTCTTGCTTCTTTATATAACACTGCATCTCTGTTTACAGCTTCCTAATGCCCTTGGGGGCGGCAGCATGAACACACAAGGACCAGCTCTCTGTAAAGCTGGACATGTGCGTGTGTGTGTGCTTGCAAGATGCAGGCTGTTTTTCTCACAGTGCTCCTTCACTGAAAAGGGGTCACTAAGATGGGACTGCTTTTAACCTGGATGCCCTCAGAGGTCAGCACAGCCAAGAGCTGAGGGAAGGCAAATGGGAACTGCCTCACCAGCTAAACTACAACAAATCATGCAAGAAGCCACATCCTGGGCAGCATTGGACATATGTGCTCTTTGTGACGTGGCTTGGTGCTCCCAGACGTGATAGCACAGCTGTGCTGCACAGCACGGGGCGGGGTTGTCTGTCTCCTGGTCTTGTTGCTCCTGCTCTGCAGCATCAGGTCTTGAATACAAAACCAAGCTTGAGATTGACACGCTGGGCTGCCTGTAAGTCAAGTGCTCCTCAACAGCCACTGCAAAACAAGCCTTGCCAGCTGAGCCCTAGCAGTGCCAAAACCGCTCTGCAGCAGCCAGCGCTGCTTCAGCCCTGTTGGCGGAGCAGCTTGAGTACCCACTGCCCATTGGTGCGGGAGAAATGTGCCCATCCGTGTTTAAAAACCAGGGCCAGGGCATGCCTGTCCTCACTAGCACTCAGCTCACAGATCCTCCCCAGACACTGATGGCTGTGCTTGGGCTGGCACACAGCTTGTGTGCAGGGGATGAGAGACCTAATTTTAGATCAGGGAATGAAACACTGATCCCAAAGGTCACTGGATGGGACCAAATCCCAGCTGGCCCTCATAATGGAGTTTAGACCTGGTGGGACTAACCAGGATGTCTTTTCACTGCAGGTTTTTTCCTCCAAGCCAGGCACCTTCCCAGCTCCAGGACTCACTGCCTTGGGGCATCTCCTTCTGACCAGCAGGAAAGGCTGCCCATAAACTCCCCATCACCACATGGTGGAAAGTACTGGGGAAGAACATGTGGGAAACTGCAAAAGCAGTACTTCTTTTTGAAGTCTTGAAAACAAGACACCAGGAAGTTCTTCTGTTTTGAACTTCCTTTTGGGTCCTCAAGGTTTACCTATTGCTGTTCCCGGGCTCTCTCCTGCTGGGTTATCCCTCTGTGTCCAACCAAATTCAGGCTTGGTGAGTGTCACAGAGGGAAGTTTCCAGGGGAAATCCAAATGGCCGTGAGGACTCAATAGCCTCTGTTTCAAACTCTCTGACTCAGTAAGGAACTCAGCACTCATCCTGCACTGTTGAAATCAACAGAGTTGTTGCTATCAAATTTACTGGCAGTAGAGAGGCTCTTCATCTCTTTGTAAATAGTGGCATGTTCCTAAGTAAGATTTACAGATCTCCCAAGGACTGAAGTTCCCACTGACCTTGCAGTAAAATATTCCTCTTTCCTCAACAAACATCTTAGGAATTCTGCTGGCTCTTCAGGATGATAACCTTTTTTTTTTCCTCTCCCTGGCCTGGCAGAGCCTGCACTGCTGGGCAGGGGAAGGTGCTTTGTACATATTTGCTCTCCTGGGAGCTGTCCCAATAGCACAGCGGCAATTCCTAAACGATTCCAGCAACAGATGAGATTGATGTAGTATTTCTAACATCCGCTTCATAGGACAGAGGAAAAGCTCTCAAGTGAGTAAAGATGAGTGATGGATACGAAAGCCAATATTGCAATGCCTATGTAATAGCAGTATTTTGGATGCAGTGTTTAAAGGTAAGTCCTGAGTATGCACTTTTAACTCCTTCAGGCTTCTATCTACCTGCATTAGGAAGAAGCAGCTTCACTAATAAGAGGTTGAAAGGGCTGTTAAATATAGTATTAAAGGTGTTTTTGTTTTTTTTTTTAACTGTGGAAAATAATATTCCTTTAAGGATTCTATTTGGTATACCCCATGCAAGCATTTTCCCAGAAATAGAGCTGTAACATCAACAATGTGATTAATTTTTCATGTCATTGCTAAAACAATGGCATCTAAATCCACAGACCAAGGCCCAAGGTTAACTAATTGTGGAGATGTGGCAGTTGCTGTTTGCAATAGGTTGAGAATAACTCTGGGAAATTGAACAATATTGTTGTGAGTTTTGCTTCCTGCCTGTAAGCAGTTTTGTTAAGATTTTCTTCTGCTCTGGATGTTTGATAGAGCAAAACCAGGCATCCATTCAAGTATTTCTGCCCTGTTGCAAGCCAAATAAATAATTTTATTTTTAAATAATTCACTTAGAAGAGACAACCTTGAGCTGTTTCAGTATCTTACCACTTGCGAAAGGCATTTTGATGGAAATGAGGAATACCAGACCCAAGGGTTGGGGCCAAAAGTAAAGGAAATAGTGTGTTCAAGTTCAGCAGTCTCCCAGAGAGCAGTGCTGAAACGTCACATGTGGGGGTCCACAATGGGGGCTTCTGCGAGGTGCTCTCTTGCCATGGCATATGTAGCCTTCACCACAACGCCGAGTGCCGCTCTGCCAAGGGCATGCCCACCCTGGGAGGGTGCTACAGCTGCTCCAAGATCCTGGCCAGCACTGCAAGCACAGGATCCTCTCAAGGGTGGCTTTTTTCCTTGCACAGAATAATAATCAGGTTGACATTTAGACCACAACTTGGTACAATCCCATGGATCTGTCTTGGGGGTGTGTGTGTGAACTAGATGATCCTTAAGGTCCCTTCCAACCTAAACCATTCTATGATTCTTTTTTTATGTGCTGCGGCTGAATTGAGTTTTGTGCTGTTTGGTAGTGAAGAAAAGTGCAAAAGTCACATGGTTAACAAAAAAGGAAAAAAAGAGTTGTTTTTTGAGATAAAGTAGAGTTGCACATGTGATGCCACAAGACTGCACATCCACTCTTAGGGTTAGAGGCACTCCCAAGATAGGCGGGGATGCAGGACCAGGGCTGTGTGGGTGCCTCCTGTCCCAGGGCCATCATCTCCCGCTGGGCAGAGGGAGGCAGAGGGCTGGGCTGCAGGTTAAGTCAGGAGCAGGATATGTATGGGGTGAGCAGCACAAACTATTTCTCTGTGCTCCCCCTCCCTGCACCTCACTGTCTCCCCTTTGCCCCTCTCCCTATGCCACCAGGACCCAGTTCATCAGATCAAGAAAGAGGTCTCCTGAGACAACACAGTGTCTCGTGCATCCTTCAACCGCCACAAGCAATCGTGCTTCCAAATAACAGCTCCTCCCTGAGCTTGCTGGGAGAACTGTTCACCACAGGCAAATCGAGCCTGACCCTTTGGGTTGTTGTCGCCTTGATAGCAGTACACACGTCATCCCAGGGAACAGTCTTTGTTTCGGAGTGTGACTAATGGCTGCTTCGCAAGAACACGTGCAGGGTGGATTCAGCCTTGAGATCACTGAGGGAAAGGGGCACTGTGGGCTTTTGGTAGTGCTTTGGAGGGCTCAAGGCCCGTTTGTTTAAAGGTCTCTCAATATGAAAGCATGTGTAATGCATTCTTGAGCTGTAATCAGGGCTGTGAGGGGGAGATGACGGTCCCCATGTGCAAGTGACATTCTTTTGGAGACAAAAGCCACCAGCTTTTTTGGCCTTGCTCCTCCTAATGAATCTCTGATGATTAATTCTATGCTTGCCTCTTATCTACTGAATGAGCTTTTGTTTGTAGCAGAAATATTTTTTCCCGAGTTATGGAAAAAGTATTGTAAAGTTGTGAGTTTGCTCACTCAGGAAAAGATCCCTGACATTTTGTGCCTTGTTCAGGATGCCAGACATTTGTGATTACTTCGATTTTCTTTAATTTCAGTTCTGGGATTACTTGTGATGAGTATCACCAGAAAGCATCATTTAATATGTGCATGTCAAAGCAAGAGAAACTCCCTGGTCTTGTTCTTGCTGCTGGCACTGTAGGCCACTGAAGATGCAGCTCCTCATTGTAGGTTAGCACCTTAAAGCAAAACAAACCCCTGGGACTGGTTATGGCCTCACGGTCCCTCACATCCCTGCAGCCTTAGAGAGCCACAGCATCAGTGTCACCACATGTTATCAGCCTGGTGGCTCAGGTCACCAAGGCGCTTCTGCTCCGGTGTCTGTGGCCATGCAGCACTGCTGAAAGAGACGCAGCACGTCTGTCCCCATCACAGAGCAGGACCAGCCATGCCGGCACATCTCCTGCAGCTATGTGCCTGGCATGCTGCTAAATACCACTGATGGTACAGACACCACGCTGTCCTCAGTGCTTCAGCCCCGTCAGCACTAGTGGTGGCTTTGCTGCATCTAACTTGCATCTACTTGCTCTAGTAGAATCTTGTTTCTCTATGCTTGACCCCCCCCGAAAATAGAGAGGAGCTTATTTCTTCCCTTTTACTGCAATTTTTTAACTGACTGGAAGACAATTATTGTGTCTGTGCTCTGTGCCTTCCCTGGAAGTACTTTTTTAGTCCGTAGACAAAAAGGTTTAAGGCCACTGCTCTGCACTGGCAAATGTTAAGCAAACCTCTCTTTCTCTATGGATGTAGTTTATGAGATTCTTCTGATTATCAGCATCTTTCTCTTAGATGCAGTTTGCCAGCCCCTTTCCAGGGCCTGAGTGCAGCCAGAGGATGGCTTTGGAAGCTGTAAAACAATCTTTCTATGCCTTTTGGCTTGATCTGTTTTGTTTTTTTTTTTTATATACTTGTGTATCACTGCTCACAAAAAAGCAGTTCTGTCTTGCCTGATGCTAGTGTCCCCACAGTCCTGGGAACCAAGGCATAACCCTGCATCCTGTAATGAAGCCCATTATGAAGGTTGTTATGGGGCTCAGGCTACGGAGCTACTTATGCTGCCAGGCCCAATTTCATGCCTGGTCAAACATAAACTATGCCTGGTCAGACATCTTGGGACTTAAGTGCTCATCTTTGATCTGCCATTCACTTTTTCTGTCTCGTTTAGCAAGAGGTTGCAGCTGACAGAGAAAGCCTTACACAGGCATTTTGAGAATCTCACTTTGGTAGTATCAAGATGGCAAAAATACTACAGCAGCCTTTTTCTGGAGGTTTCACTGCTTTACATCCTTTTCTGGGATAATGTATTTGAATGACTCGATATGAATTTAGAAATGTAAATGGAGAGTGCTACATTTGAAGGGTATTAGAGGCTCTTCGCAGTGCTCTGTGTGACAGGGATGAATACAGGAAGGCAAAGTTCATGTTTGCTCAGTGTCCTCAGGTTAGTTATGTGGCTGTAGGACTAGATGAAGTTCTTGTATTCTTTAAAAGTTAATGTTAATCCACTTTTGCCACACATTAATTTACATCGATCTTTACCTTTTTCCAATACTGTCTTATTGTAATAGTGAATGGTTTAAACATGCTATCTCCAATAAATGCTCTGGCAACCTGACTGATCTCTTGAATGGGTTTTATGGGAGACACGGCCAATCCCAGTGCTAATATTATGTCATCATTAGCAGTATTACATAGAAATGTCCTAAAGGGATGGAAGTGCACAGTGATGCTGAGCAGAGTACTCCTGTATCTGCCCAGTGCTTGGAGAACCAAAATAACTGGCTTTGGGGCAGTAAATTCAGCACAACAAGATTTCATGGAGAAATACACAAAATGCAGAAGACAAATGTTTGCTAAACACTGGTACTTTGGAGAACTGTGATATATAACTACCAGAGTAGTTACCACTAAAACTAATACAGCTTTACTTTTCAGCCACCTGAGTTGCATCTTGGTGTCTCTTCTCTTCCCAACTGTGTTTGCTGGGTGGTGTCAAGCCACATTGCCCAGCTCATAAAGTGGATGTAATACTGCAATCCACTTCTCAGTGAATATCCTTAATATTTTAACCCAGTTGAGAGCTCCTTGATGAAAGGTACCACACAGCAGGGAGCTAAACATTATTGTGCTGCCGCATTTAAAGGCTTTTCTGGAATATTTTGACTGATTGATTAGGATCCTCAGCTCAGGGATAGCCTCTTGTGCTTTCACCGCAATGTCTCGGTATTGTTTCTTTCTTGCTAGGAGTGAGCTGTTTTTCTGTATCTTCCTTACCGGAAAGGACAATTTCACCAAGTGAAATTGCTGAAACAATGGCACCCGAAGGCCAGTCTCAGAGGCAAACCCCAGCCCAATGGCCACCCTGGCTGCAGGCACTGCTCCCTTGGACAGAGAGTACTGGAAACACTGTTATTCACCCCAATCCAGAAACAAACAGTATTGTGAAACAACAGAGACCTCTGAAACAAAAAAAATTCTGTCACCACCCACACAGTGCTGTGAGCTGTGCCAGATTCTACCCCCCCTCCCCAAAATTCAGCATTTACCCTTGAGAAGCTAAATCTGGAGTGAGTTTGGCTCTTGCATGTAGTTGGATACTTCTGAGAGCATTATTCACCAGAGGATGTATCTGCACTTGGTAGCTTGGGCCCTCCAGGGTCAAAGTGAGCTGTGTCTCCCGGTGGGGAATGTAACTGTGTGCTGGCATAGAAATAGGACTGATTGTGGAAACAACAGAGGGAATTAATAGCGTAATAAGTGAGCTCCTTGGCACTTTCCTACAAGATCAACATCTTCCACAATAATAGCCCTGGGAGATTTCTCTTCTTCTCTTTTATTGGAATGTGAAATATGGTCCTAATGAACACCGAGTGTTTCACAGAAGATGGCTGGATGGTAGCAGTTCGTTTTGGAGAGTGCAGCCCTTCCTCTCTCCTTGCTGAGGTGTCTCCAGGATCTGCTCTTGCAGCCCAGACTGAGCATCCTCCTGCTCAAGGGGGACCCCTGGTCCCCACCTGCCCTGAAGTTCCCTCTCTACTTGCATAGCTATTGGGGCAGGACAAGGACTGAACCATAGTCTTGCCCTAATGGGGTTAACCTTAAACTGGTTTGCTCAAGAGCAAGCAGCAAGGGAGCAGCAGCTCCCAGAGGAAGCAGGCTGTGCTTTTGCCACTGGCTTACAGGATGCCAGGCTGCAGGATCCAAATGTCCCAAGAGAGGCCGTGACAAAAGACAGGTCATCATGCCCAGCTTTCCTCCATGGCTTCAGGGTAGCAGCTTGCTTTTATTAGAAAACGGAAGCTAAGTGCCTTATTTAATCCCAGGTCCAGGCAGCTGGAGCCTGAGGAAAAGCAGCTGCTTTGTGGAGAGACTGCCAGTAAAATAATAAGATTGAAAACTGAGTGTACATTCAATGCACTTGGGAAAATTTCTGTGCTGCAGATTCCTTGCATGAGGTGCTTGGATCAGAGGTGCATACAGGGCAGAGGGAAATTTCTGATGCACAAAAATTCCTGCTGAAGCTTTAGTGCCTCAAATCCTGCACTCCTCTGAAAATCCAGTCTTACATGTCTCAGACTGAGGATACAAAAGTTGAAAGTCCTTTTTATCTCCCCCACTTAGTGCTTTTGACATTAAATGTAAATCTCTCAGTGCCGACACCCCTCTCCTCTGCTTGGGGTGGGGGATGTAGCTCACACACCCATGAAGGGTATAATCCGGGGCTCTGTGCTTGCACCATGTTCCTGGGACAGGGAAGGGGAGCTCCAAAGTGTTGCTGACCTCTGCACACCTAACAGGAGATGTGGAAGATATTTTACTTCTCCTTCTCCATACAGAGAATCACTGAGCTGAGGATTTGTAGGACTTGTCATGAACTGTATTGAAGAATGATGCAGGGCAGAAAATTCCTCCCAGGATTTCCTGCCTCAGGCTCTTAATTTATACCTGATATTTCAAAGCCATCTTTAGAAAAACACATCATCTTGACTGAGGAGGTAGCAGGTCTACATTTGAAAACTTTTCGTATGGTGATTGTGAATTAAAGATGCATTTTGTATTTCTTATCCATCAGAACAGCTCCTTGGCCTGTCACCAGCACCTGCTGCTCACCTGGACTGAAATTTTTACTGGTGCAAACTGAAGCAAAGGAAATGAAAGAGACTCACTACTGGTGCTCTACGCTCTGCAGCAGACAAATTAGTGTTCAAGGCTATGTCATGTCCACATTTATCACATTAATTGATAGGTCATAAACATGTCTCTGCACAGAGTCTTGGATTAATTTCTGCAGAGGGCAACCTAAAGGATAAATCTGATTAAATAGAATCAGATTTGTATGGCTGTAGGCTGCTGGATGTCTCTTTTAGTCTCCCCTGCAGATGCTGGATATAATGCTTTGGATCCCTCATGGGGTTAAACCAGTGGTGTTCCATGACCATCAATGAGGTGATGCTGGTTTACACCAGATGAGGATCTGATCTGCATCACTATGCCTTTCACCTCACATTAGGTTTCATACTGCAGTCAGATAATACCGGATTTGTTAAAATACATTTGAACATACAAGAAAATGGACTAGGGGCGTTGTGGCCCTTTTCCCCAGGGCAAGGAGGACTTGGAGCCTCCCTTCACATGGCCCACACAGAGGCTGTGGTGACATGAACAGGTGTTCAGTCCAACAGGAGTTTTTCAAGGCAGCCCACGAGTGAGGAAAATCTGCTGAAACACGAGAAGGGTCACAGGGTCCATCCTGGAGTGCAGAGTGGTCCATGTGCTGTGTGTCCCAGCTGTGGAGTTTGGTTATCCTCCAAGGTTTTCCTCCTTAGGCAGGTAGTGGTTTGTGGCATCAGGTCACAACGTCACCAGCCTTGTGTCATGTCAGCTTGGCCAGCTGGTTCATAGGGGAGGAGATAAGATTTGGGCATTACCACATCCCTGCCCAAGCTCTGCCCCTTGGTTGCTCAGGGACACTAATTATGAAGAAGGCTCTTGCTCTGCTGCTGTATAATTATACAACACACAATACAAGCCTTAAAATAGCTCAAAGTGAACTCCTTTTGGTTTTCTCCTGTTCTCTGGAAAGAGACTCAATCTTGGACCAAACAACAGAGCAGCCTCCTAGCAATAAAATCTGTATTGGAGACAGGGTGGACGTGGTGCCTGGGCTGGAGTTCCTGCCCAGGAGCTCTTGCAGGAGGTTAGTGTCTTGGCTCATCTGTTGACTTTGGTTTCTGAACTTGCAGTAGCAAGTTCAGAAAACTACTCCTTTTCCCATGGCAGTGAAAGAGTTGTGTCTGCAGAGGAGAGAGGTGGGGTAGCAGATTTTGGATCACACCATAGAGGCAGCGTAGGAGGAGGGAGGATGCTGGCTGCTGTTTTGGTTGTTTTAGAAGCAGTTGATGATCACTGGGACATCAATTTCAGCAAAGAGTGTGCTTCCCTCCCCACCATCAGGGCTCTCCAGCGCACGGTAGACTTGCCGAAAAATTGCTGCTCTCCTGGTGTGCCCTAGCCCCCGGAGCGCGAGGACCGCCAGGACGTGCTCCTTCCTGCAGAAACCAAACAAGACCTTGCTCAGTCCTGGCGAGCAAAACAGGCCAAAGGCAACCAACCAACAACCATGCTGGAGAGGGAGTGAGGCTATGGCAAAGTGCCAGGGAATGTGCCCTCACTGCGCTGGAGGATCACGGGGGTCTGCAGCCTCTGGAGGTACTGAGCCAGCGAGCATCAGCTCCTACCACCCTGCACTGGTGGGACTGGTGGGTCCTCCTGCTGTTGCTGCTTTGGGGAATTTCCTCCTTCTCCACACACGTGACGTCTTTTGCAAGTTTTCCTGAGAGGCTGCAGAACTTTTATTTAATGATTATTTTGAGCTGAGTAATGGAAGTGCTAATATTTAGGAAGCTGACAGGCACTAATTAGATTAGAGCTAGGAAAGCCAACTTGGAAACATACCCTGTTCCAGTAATCTCGATATATACAAAATCAGCAACGTCTCCGAGAGCTCAGGGGAAGAATTAACAGAGACCTGAACAGGAAGCAATGCAGGTCCAGCAGGTTCCACCTAGTTTTCCAAACTTAATTGTGAAAAATAACATTACTCAATAATGGAAAGCCAGGAAATAGATGAACCAAGAGGATGAGCCTTAAAATCTGGCTTGGGTCTAATGCTAATGATGAAAAAGTACTACAAATTACAGCCTTGTAAATGGCTTTTCTGCCTGGAAAATTGTTTTCAAATAGCTAAGCCTGACTAGCCGTTAGTTACCTCCCCCATCCTTCCCAGAACAGACACTGCCTCCTTCATCAGCTTAGTCTGGCCAGTGGGGTTAAGGCTTTTCTTTTTGTAGGATAGGTAGGTTCACCTAGGAAATCACTCAGGAACAATTATTCTTTTTCAAGTCCATGTTTGAATTTCCCCACACAGATAAGCCCAAAGCATATCTGACCCACTCAAGTTAAATATACTTATGAAAAATTTTGAGCCTCAGTTTCGGGGAGAGGAAAATATTTAATGTCATTTTTTTCTGAATATTTGAGGGTACACGTCAGTATTCTGAGCAATTCATCCAAGTTATAGTTTGTTTTGATTGTATAAAAGTTATCCAGTAGGAACTGTGTAACCCAGTGCAAAAACCTTTGGTCTTTTTCTGAAATGACTCTGATGAAATGGATTTTTTTTGCAAGCTGTACTACTGATAGTCCTTCTCAACAGCTGGTAGAAGAGCTGTAGAAGAGGAGGTAACTTCTGCTATGCAGCTGCTTAGCCATGCACAGAGCTAGTCACTTTGTTTGTTTACTTTTTCACTAGCCATAAATTTTGCAGATGCTGCTTTAGAACAGCAGATGGAAAGTGTAAAAGAAAGAATTTGTAATTTATTCCAAAATTTAGTGGAATGTCTGCTGCACTTTGAAGTCTGAGCCTGGAAACAGGACATAAACTATTTGCTCCAAAGTTAGAGCCTGAAAATTGGCAAGCTGGGCTTATACTAGTGGTGCACTGAAAAGCAGCCTGGAACTTTACAGTGAAACAAGGTTAATTTTGAGCAATACAATGGTGTCCAGTGATAGGATGCATGGGAGTGGTTCAAAGCTGCACTAGGGGAGGTTTAGACTTGACATTAGGAAGCATTTCTTTACCAAGAGGACAATCAAACACTGGAACAGGCTTCCTTGAGAGGTGGTCGATGCCCCAAGCCTGTCAGTGTTTAAGAGGCATTTGGGCAATGTCCTTAATAACATGCTTTAACTTGGTCAGCCCTGGAGTGGTCAGGCAGTTGGGCTAGATGATCACTGTAGGTCCCTTCCAACTAGAATGTTCTATTCTATTCTATTCTATTCTATTCTATTCTATTCTATTCTATTCTATTCTATTCTATTCTATTCTATTCTATTCACTTCTATTCTATTGAATTTGAAAAGGTTTTTGAGGTAATGTGTACATTATAAGATCCAGTAGTCAGGGGGAAAAAGAGAAAGGATACAGTCATAAAGAAAGCAAAATAAGGTGGGATTCCCCCTGTTGCTGGCACCTTGACCTCTAACATGTGGCTACCAGCAGAGAAGAGAACCTGAAGAGCTTGACCAAAGCATGGGGGGGAGCTGGTGCTGTTTGGGATGGAGCCCAGTAGTTCTGGCGTCTGATGTTTTATGTACCTGATATCTGGATAATCCTGACACAGCAACTTGACGTGTTCCTTGATCTTGTCTGTTTTCTTCTCCCCAATGATATTGGCAATATGGTGTATGGCGGGAAGGAGCCAGTCGGAGTCAGAGCCCTGTGAACGAGGAGGCATATGGGGACCTCAGGGGGCAGCACAGCACAGCAGTGGGTTGCTTCCACTGGTGTAGGACAGTCAGTACTGCTGCAGGCAGGGCAGGCTGCCCTGGGGTGGGCAGCGTGCTGCTGGGGGGTCAGCAGGGTGCTGGCCAAGGTGGGGCTGGGTGGCAATGGCCAGGCACCCCCGGGAGCTCTGCTGGGGCCTGACTCTTCACTCCCCGATGCTCATGAGCACCCTGGTGAGCCAGACCTGGAGCAGGCATTGTGGGTCTGGTCAGGCAGCAGAGGATGACAGACTTCACCTCCTGGTGCCTAATAGTTTTGTGTGTCTTGTCTCTGAGGTGGATCTGCCTCAAAGGGATTTAGTGCCCCGGACACTTGACTTTTTGCAAAATCCAATGAATTCAACTTTGGCTTCCCTGAAAATCCCAGACTGATGTTGCCTAGTCACAAAAACATGCAAACAGACACAGTTTTCTCCCCGTCACCTTCCTGTATGCAGCCTGCGTGCCTAGATGGACCTTCTTGATGGATTCCTCTCCATGACCTGTACCCAGGGCAGGAATCCTTCGGAGACAAGGTGCATCCCATGGCCCAAGGGAACAGGCCCAGGAGGAAGTTGCCACAGAATGAGTCTGATCCTGCAGCATGTGAACCACCCTACACAATGCGCCCATGGGCCTGGGAGTGTGTTCGAACACCAGGTGCTGCAGAGAGCCTCCAGCTGAGCAGGCAGAAGATACTACTGCAGAATAGCTGCCGGGCTGGAAGTCCGCATCAGAAACCTGCAGTAACCACCTTGCTTGCTCTCTTTTAAGCACTTTTACATTTCTTGACGCTTGCCCTCCTTGAAAGCCTGGGACCTCAGTCCATGGGAAGCCAAGCAGGGATACCACACCTCTGGGAACAGGGCAGCCAGGGGATGCCAGGAAGGAAGCCACATACCTGATCAATGAGCGTATTATTAAGAATTCTGGCTTCCTGGTTCATCTTTTCACTCACTTGCTGCCGTGTCTCCTTGTTCATTTTCTGTCTGGGTTTGATGACCTGCATGATGTATTCCCTCACCACATATTTATGAACATCACGTAGAAGCTCCTGGTTAAAAAAAGCAAACCTCATGGTTTTTCTGTGGGTTCCATGCAAGGCCACAGCAGTGAGAGAGGGCAGGGGAAGCCCTTGAGTCTTTAACAGCAGCCAAGGGCATAGAGGAGATACACAAAGGCAGCACACTGTCAACACATGCTCCCCAGGCCAGCCCTGCCAAAGGGAGCTGGTGCCTCACAGCCCCTAGCCCTGGCACAGAGCGATGGCAGTGCCCAAGGGAATGCCATGGAAATACACCTCACTCTGAAATAGCCCATGATTTTGTGTTGGCAGTTTGGCTTCTTGGTAGCAAAGAGGGATATTTAGGATTGTTTTAGAAGTAGGTTTTGATGGTGCTTGCAGATTTTAAATATAGAGCTGTTGTCACCTACCCATTTATTTCACAGCTGCATAGATGTGAAAGGTGTATATAAGCCAGCAACTCATGGAATTATATGTTCAGTGGTAATGTTCACCAAAGCTTTTTGTTACTCTTTAAAGAAATCAGTTCCTGTATTTAAACTTTAAAGAAATCAGTTCCTCTATTTAAACTACAGAGAGAAAAGGTGTTGCTTATTCTCATGTGGAAGTATGGTAATAGCTGAACTCAGCTGCATCAACAGTCCCCACAGTTATAAATGCCCCCCGCTACTGGAGAGGAGTCTGCAGGTCAGAGCACAGCCTGCAAATGACAGTGGGACCCCCCCCAGCATCACTGTGCCCAGGTGTGAGACCAGCTGCCTACCTGCCCCATGGGCTCCCTCAGGTGCTGCAGGTGCTCAGAGAACTGTGAGACTGCCAACATCAGCGAGTCCGGCCTTTCTGTTGCCAAAATCCAGTCCTTGGTCAGGATTTTCTTAAGCAGTGGCTGAAAAAAGACCAACTCACTGATAGCACTAGTAATATTCAGACTAGCTGATGCACTAGCCGAAGGCACCCAGCTGTATGCCTGCTTGGGGGGTTTGAACTGAAAAGCACAGAGCACCGACAGCGCACCCACTCTATCTGAAGACACACCAGGAATTAGGCACCAGCTACATGGAGCAGGCTGGGCTTCTCTCTCCACCCTAGGGAATTCAGACCCACGTCTCCCCTTTCTGGGTAGGTGCCCCAGTACAGAGAGGAGAAGCATGACTCCCTGAGTGGGAGATGTTTTGGCATTAAAGGCTTACTTGGGACACCCCATTTCCTTGCTCTGTGCTGCCTTCTAATCCACCAGCTATATTTCTTCAGGTAAATAAATTTGTATCCCTACTGTATGGATGAAGAAACAGATGTGAATGTTACTCAGAAGAAACTCAGGCATGGCTAGAACAGACTGTGGCATGCAACCATGTATTTCATGGGTTTCCCCCAGCTATAGACATGACAAGTCACTTGGTAGTGAATCTGTTGGAAATTAGCCCAGTAATCCATCAGTCCTCCAGCCTCCTCCACAAGGAAATCAAACTCCTCTTGCTCACAGCACTTTCAGGGGGCTGTCTGTACTCCCTGCTGACCCTTGTGTCTGCACAAGTCTCACTGGGATTTTCCTTCTGTGCATTGCTCTGATGTGGTTGTGGGAGAATAGCAGCTGGGAGCATCCCCAACTTGGTGCCTCATGGTCAGTGATGATGATGGCACTGTTTCTCATCTGCCCTTGGGTACAAGGTGCTCTGACCAAGTGTCCCCACTGGGCTGTTTCCCTTGTTGGGTCCCTGGAGCTAATGTGTCTCTATTACATAGAAGCACAGCAATATCTTCTAAAGGCTTCTGGTGGCACCTGAAAGAGACTCCCCTAAGGGTCAAATTCAAAATATTCCTTCTCTGGCACATCCCCCTTGTACTCTTCTCTTGGCTCTCAAGATCTCTGTCTTTAGACTCCTGGCAATCTCCTTCCCAATTATTCCCCCACTTATGCCCCCCTGCTGTGCTCCCAGCCTGCTGAAAAGCTGTTTAGAAACGCTCTGCTTTGGCTGCTTTCAGTTCTCACGGCATTTCTTCAGCTCTCTTGCTCAATGCCTTGGCTTGACTCCTTCCTTGCCTGCCCCTTAGGCTCCAAGACAAGCTCTGCAGTCACTGGAAAGTCCCCTTGGCCAGGCAGGCTTGGCTTAGGTTGAAGCAGTGTGTGACTGTCTTGGTTTCTTAAAGTTGGTGATTTAGAAAGTGAATTAGGATAAGTGAAAAGGAGTGAGACCAAAGGCTTAATTTCACCCATCTCTGGTGTTATATCAGCTAGGCCTAGGGGATCCCCAGCTGGCTGAGAGCAGAAAGTCCCTTCTACAGCACCTGGGAAGCACAAACTGCATTGCAGCATGTTGCGTTTTAGGTCCCTTAACACAAGTTAAGCTGATATCAGAACTTTATCAGCTGATACCAGAGCTTTAGCATCCTCATGCTGAAAGAATCAGTCTTTCTTCACCATGGAAACAGCCTGGAAAAATCACCTCTACCACAATGAATTCCATCCTGTCTGGAGAGATTGATAACAGACTGTGACAGCAGATCTACAAATAGGTAAGAGTAAATCAAAGTCCTGAAAAATCCAAGTATTTTGATAGAAGGAAAAATGTCCCATTGGTGGTGTCCAGCTGACTTCCCCAGTGCTTCACTATGGATAATGTCTCCCCCCCACTGCATTGCCTGAGATGCTGGAAGCCTCTAAATACCCTTTTCTTTTGGTTGCCATTATACTAAACAGCTTCACAAATGTATCATTGCTCATAGTGAAAAACTCCCAGGATGCTGAGTTGAGGAGGATTTATAGCAATATTAGTCATGATGCATTTTGGAAGGACCATAATGTTATGTGCTGCAAAATGAGGTCTAGTTGGCAAGACAAGGGAAGGGTAATGGCCCTCAGCTGCTGCGGTGGCCCTGTGTATAGCCCTTATATTTAGGAAATAATGTGGCCAAGATCCTCTTACCTGTGTTTTTTTTCTTAATTTATTAAAAAAAATATTTTTGAAGTTCCTTGTCAGAGCTGCCAAAATCTTCTGCAGTTCCGCAGTGTTGACTTTAAACACTGTTTCTAACCCTGACCTAGAGAGAGAGAGACCACCAATATGTAAATGTTAAAATGTAAACTATTGAACTGCCCTAAGCATTTAATCCAGATTGGTATCTTGGGCATTATTTTAAAATAAATTTGTGTACCTATCTAGTACTTCCTCTTGGAAACACTTAATGGGTCAAAGTAATGACTCTTTTTGCACAATCCTGTACACTGAAAATTAATCACAACTGAGTAACTGTGTTTAAAAAAATCACGTATTTCCTCATCAGGTGGGATGGTTCAACCATGCGGATCAGTTGCGTAGGCTGCTTACATTTTCACTTGAGCGACACTTCTGCTAAATGATCTCCAGGTACCTGAGAGAGCACTGAGAGGCTTATGGGGTAAGAGAGAAGTAAATAATAAAGCCAGAGAAGGCAAAGCTGCTGACTCTATGACCCCCAGAGCCCGGTGACTCACTCTAAGCAGCATCTATCAGCAGTGTCTGGGATGGTGAACTACGGAGGTGGAAACCTGTAAAATTTCCTAGGGACAGTATGTGCTTCTTCAAGGTTTCACACTAATGAGGAAGAAAACACAGCTTCTGAGAGGTTAATGAAATCTGCAGCAGTGTGTGTGGGCTTTGGGGGCATTGTGAACTCCTGGCTTTCTTCTCACTTTCCATCCCTGCCCCACTCTAACGTGCTCTGGGGGGAACTGAGGCAGCACTACCAAAATGCTAGTGATCCCTGAGCTTCTCTGGATGTGCCACATCCACTGCTGTGCTCACAGAGCACAGCGGGCTCCTGCCACTGTCCGGTAGTCAGCTTATATGTCTGAGGCTGCCCAGGCAGGACTAGAAAACACCTAACAGCATCCCTCTTGCTCCAGGCTGAGGGCTCAGGCCCAAAACTCCTGCTGAACACCTGAAGTCTGTGTCCAGCATCCACAAAATCATGCTGTTAGGTCACTTACCTCTGCCCAGCAACTCGGCACCCCAGGCTGACAAATATTTAACTCAGATCAGGAATAAACCCAGCAGAGCCAATCCACCACCCAAACGCCTGCCAGCTCCTTCCCTGGGGCTGGCTTCTCCCTTCAACACCTCTCCAGTTTCCAGCAGAGAAGTGGAGAGCAACTTTCTGCAGGGGCAGGAGGAGGCAGAGAAAGGCAGCTAGCTCCTCGGTGAGGTTAGCATTGCTGGAGAGACCGTGCCATCTAGAGACTTCCCGACGGTAGTGCTCACTGCGGCTGGAGCCGTCGGCTCCTGTGAGACAACACAACGCGAAATCCTCTGCATCTCCAAAATAATATTTGGCATACACCATCCCCGCGGCAGGCAGTGCCAGGCAGTGATGCAGCAGCATGGGCTGGAGATAACAACTCAAGTTTTTTGGTGGCCAGACCCCAGGCATTATCCCTGTGTTAGTTGGCTGGGTTGGCCTCCAAAGCACCACATCTGCATGGCAGGACGACCCCAGATACTGAAGAGCTCCTGGGCCTGGGTGGGCCGTGTCCCTGCATGGCTACAGGCCGTCCCGGGGCAGGTGCTGTATGAACAGCCCCAGTTCCCTGCGGCACTGACACTGGAGTGTGCAGCAGCTGCAGGGTGGGAGGTGCAAGGTCATCATGTGCCACAGCACTGGGCAGACGGACCAGACCCTGGCACACACGCTGACTGGCACCATCCTACTTAGGGGGAGAGTGCCCCTCTCCTGGAAGCCCTCTTCGATAGTCAGAGCTGGTGGGCATACCTATTCATCAGAGGCCTTTCCAACACATGGCTTTAAATAACTAATTCATAACACATGCGAAGCCCTAGAAGTTCCTGCTGCCAGCAGTGATGGCAGGGGTTTATGTGCAGGTTGAATGCTTTCACAGAATTTCTTCCAGCCCAGTGCCAAAAGCAGCTCTCAGACTGTGTTGCTGGGTTTATACTGCTAACCTCCAGAACAAAAAAATGAAAAAACTCCTCCTCTGGGGCTGAAAAAGATGGGCTGTCAAAGAGTTTAAAGTTTTCACTTAAGCACCAGATCCATCCCCACTCCTGTCTCTTCACCCTTGTGACTTTTATCTGCATCTCTTGGGGAACATACCCTGGTGAGGTGAGTATGGGCTGGAGGCTGAGCACCCAATGGAACCTCCCAGGGAGACCTTGGACTTTCCTCTCCAGACACTGCCACCCTCCTGGACCCCAGCAACGCGGTAGCTCGGCTCAGCTCAGAGCAGACTTACACCAGGTCATGGAAGCTGTTGATGTAGGCAACGAAATAGGGCGCAAAGATGGGGCTGTCCTGGGCAGTGCTCCACGCCATGAACTCCTCCCTGAACCTGTGGGAGAAGACATACAGTTGACACTAACAGTGGGGGGACCAAGGATGGCTAATCTTCTACATACACGGTGATGTCAGGAGACACTGGTGGCTGGCCCAATCTGTCCCTCTGTATGCTGACATGTTTTTTCCAGCTGTTGTAACATGCGTGTGCATTGGAGGGGAATAGATGGCAGATAATTATGGGTTTAGGTTGCTGTCGCCTGAGTGGGTATGCAGCACTTCTGGAGAGATGCCAGGGATCTTGGCATGCCAAATCTCTGACTTTTTCCTCATGCTGAGGGATTACCTGTGGCCGTGGTACTCACACTCATCAGTCTGGTCCTTGGTTTCTCTGGCTTTTGGGCAATATAATATGTGCTCTCCTAAATACGCAATGAAAGGGTTTACCTCAGGTCTGATTTTACAATAGAAGATGAATAGGAACGGGGCAGCACACCTACATTTCCCCCTGTAACCTCACCATGGTGTGTTAGGTAGCTGTTTTCTGTGTAGCACAGCTTTTATGGTTTTGACAGCTGTTTTACAGGCAGGTCTGCACTGCTAACAGGAGGCTGTGCGCTCAGGTGGGTTTTGCCTGGTGGTCCCATTCTTTGTCAGAGTAAATGAATCTGCTCGGGCTGGCCTCAGCTGCTCTCATCTCAGGTTTGTTTAAGAAAAAGATTAAGTTTCAGTGACCCTTTCATCTGGGAGTCATTGCTGCCCCAGCTTGCATTTTACACCAATTTTGTTAAAAAAAAAAAAAGGAAAATATTTAAAAAGAGAATACCAAAAAAATTTTAAAAGAACAACGAAAAAAGAAAAAAGTGAAAAAAATAAAGGGGAAAAAAAGGGAGAAAAAAGGGGAAAAAAAAGAAAAAAAAAGAAAAAAAAAAAAAGAAGAGGAACAGAACATCAGTATTGCATTTCTCCTCAAAAACCCAGATAGACTTTGAAACCAAATAGCTGGATTGAACTACCCTGCTCACTCAGGGTATGGAAGACAAGTGTAGATCTCTGGGCTATTAGAGATGAGGATTTAGAAGGGAAAGCATTGCCTTTAGCGCACTTTGGACACCTGCTATGCCCCGGGTTCATGATCTGAGAAAGCAACACTGGGGCTTCCCACCCTCACTCCTGCAAAAGTCTATTAGCAAACTCTACACTCAGCACCTGCCGGAGGTGGGAAACTTCAAAGGTTAATGAGAAATTATTTTTAGTCTCACTCGGAGTTGATTCATGCCAAACAGCTTTTCTCCTTTGCAGGTCGCTGCTCCAGCAGGCGGCCACAAACCCTCTGAAACACAGGCCTGCTGGAGGGCTCAGACAGCGTATTGCTGTGCTGGGACCCTCTGTGGGCCAAAAACCCTCACTGGAACCTCCCCAAAGCATGTCACAGAGGCTGAGATCTGAGGCCATAAGTTGGGACTACCAAGCAGAAAAACATTATTTCAGCAAAGGTGTAGGGTCCTGTGTCTTTTGGACACTGAGTAAACTTTATAAAGACTCATAAGGCAGCCCAGCTATATGTTTTGCCCATGTGTAATGGAGACGGTCCCATCAGCCAGTTCTATGCCCATAGCAATAGGATGTAGGAGAAAACCCTCTCAGCAGGACTCACCCTGGTACACCTAGATGATGTTTTGGGCAAGCAGGCTCTGGGTCTGGGGACTCCATAACTCCTGTTTGCATGTGGCTGCAGCTGCAGGTGACCAGCATCCAACGCCACAGAGGTCCTGGATGGATGGGACTGCAGTGGTCCCATCCCTTTCCATCTAGCAGCTCCTTCTTGGAGCTATGACCTCAGATTTTGGGACTTGCAAGAGTCCCATCTGGGTCTGTTTATGACGCCCTCCAAGTTGTTTTGCAGCTTGCTCATTATTGGGCACACTGTGATCTCTTATTCTCCCAGGCTCAGGCCCATGCCTGCCTGATGCCAGTTTCTGGCCCAATCCATGGACCTTTTCCCTGCTTTTTTACCAATATGGGACTCATTTGGAAGGAATGTGATGCCTGGAGCAGCAATGACCTTGGTATGAATTCGTGCAGCTCTGCCAGACACAGCTCAAGCATTTTTGTTTCCAGGCTTCTGCTGATCTCTCCAGATATCTTCATGTGCTCCCCGATGATCTAGAAAAGGACATGAAAAAACTCCAGTGAATGAGACAACCACGAGCAAAACATCCTTCACAAGAATCTCATGCAGTTTTAGTTAATAAAAAATGACTTGCCTAGCAAAGGGGGAAACAGTCGACTTGTTGCCAGGCATTTTTCATTATTCTCTGGCAGTTTTAAAAATAATAATCCAGAATGGGCCAACAGGCACAAACTGATTTGTGACATAATCATTCATCCCTATGGCCCCATGTCCTTCTGCTGTCTGAGTGTGAGTTAGAGGCGATGTTGACTGGAGGCCTGAGCTGTCCTGGTATTGTCCCCCTGTTTTGGGGGGATTTGTAGGAGGGATCAATCCCCAACCCAATGCTCAAGGGGAGCTGAGCTGTCCCCGTGTCCCCATGCTGAGGGTGGCTATAAACACCATCCCTGGGGTCCCACACAAGCCCCCTCTTCAGGAGTGATACTGGGGCTGCACAGGCATCACCCCAAATCCTTGCTTGCACTGGGGCTGCCCCCTAATCCTGTTCCCACAACCCCGGCAGCCTCTCCAGAGTGAGGCAGTCTGCAGTCCCGCTCTGGCTCTTTCCGAGGCATCCTATCCATCTGCTAATCCATTCAGACCTGCCTTCCTGGTGATGACACAACATGTAATATTCCTCTATGGAAAAAGAGTCACAGCAGCAGGCAAAACTCTTTGATTTTCTTTCTTTCTCTCTCCCTCTCTTTTTTTTTGATATTATTTAATTGAAATGACTCAACTCTTTGAGTGAGAAGAATGAATCCAAACCCCTCCTGGATTTATTACCCTGTAGTCCCTAAAGCTAGTAGGAGCTTTTGTTTTTTGTACTGTTTAAATTGGAGTGGCTGTCACTGCCTACAGCCTTTCCATGGCTGCCACGGCCCAGGGATAAAGTTTCTCTTTCAGCCAAGGGGTTTTTCTAACAAACCTTTTCTTTCTGCCTTTTTTCCCCATTCTCTTTCTTCTTTCTAATCAAAGAGATTTAAGGACTTTAAAATCAGTTGCCTATTATGTTGCTGACACAATTGACAGCAGGTTTAATTTGCAGCTAGAAGGCAAGCGGGAGAGCTAAATGTTGTAATAAACGGCATTTTCTGCTCTAATGTATTCTACCAGTGCGTGACTAACATAAATTATTGAAGGAGGTGGTACCTCCAGCCCAGAAGGTAATGATCCAGTTTTCCTGGAGCCACAGAGCCCCCCCACCCCACTTTGCCCCAGCTAATTAAATACCGTTTGAATATCAAAGGAGAGCGAGGAGTGGTAGAGGTTTTCCTTCACTTCTGGATGAACTCCCTTCTCCCACTTCTCCGTGACCTCCAGTCTCAGGATGTTTCCAAAATAGCTTTTGATTTTCCCCTAAATGTTAAACGTAGGAAGGAGACATGCAGCTCAGGATAATGAAGCAAGCACGAGTAAAGCTACTCGCCATGTTTTTGCTCTGTCGGCATGTGTGAAAGGCTCATGTGTGCAGTGTGGAAAGGTAAGCAGAAGCAAAGGTCTTGCTCTACACTCAGTCGCTCTACACAGGATTTCAGGAAAAATCAGGAGTTGTGCTGTAGGGGGGCAAGTTACTCCCAAATCAAGGCAGAATCATTCTCCTGGCAGGGAAATATTGTGTCAGCTGTTTGACTGCTTGATTTCAAAGTCCTCCAGCATGTGTAATGCACAAGGTCAGGATTAAAGATCAAACTGGTCCTTTCTGGCAGTACAGCCACTCAATTAAGTGGCAATGCTGTTCAGCCCTGGCTAATAAATCAGTCTCGTTGCCAGTGAAACACAATGATCTTTCACCAGCATGATGGAGCTATACCAATTTTATTCAGCTGGGTACCTTGAGCTCACCTTGAGCAGTGTCCTGTTTCAGAAATTGTTTGCAAGAAAACGTCTGATCCCAGCAAAGAGCCAGGAAAGCATGTAGTCTTACACAGGGTCCCAGCCAAGGGCAGCAGAAGGGGCTTCCTGGGAGGAACTGAACCATGGGGAGGTCCTCTGGTGGGGGCATGCCCAAAGTTGTCTGCCTATAGCAAACCTCAGATGTGCTGAGGGAGATCACATGCTGTGAAAGTAGCAGCTAAAATGTCTTTACATCTAGCTTTGCAATGTGTTCAATCTGATGAAGACCAGCTATGACTTTTTGGTAAGCTTCTGTCATACTGTAAGGCTCTGGTACAGTCCCTTTAGTTCATGATCATCCGGTCTCAGGCCCATGGCCTGCTTCAGTCCCTGAATTGGTGTTCAGGTCTTTTTTGCTTTTCATTAAAGGCCATTCTGTGTGGTGCTGGCAGGACTCAGCACCTGGTGGGGCTAGAAACCATGGTGCAGCCATCCAAGACCTCTGCCCAGGAGGCTGGGGCTTCCATACCTTCCGTGGGGAGAACGTGGGGACAAGGTCAAAACCCTCACCTTTGCAGAAGCGATGTAGTTGTTTTTCAGTTTATCCCAGTCAGCTGGTGTTAACAACAGGGACAGATTTTCTGTCTTAACTTCTGGTTTGAGATCAGGGTGACCCAGAAAGAGTTCACTGGAAAGATTCAAAAGAACAAATTATGTTGCCTCAGTGTGTGAGTAAACTGATGGAATATTCATGTTGCATGAGCTACATAATTATTAAGCCGTGAGAAATATACTTAAAGCTTAAATTGCGATGCTTGTTTTCAAGCTTTAACAAGAAAATCTTTCCTTGCTATTCAAAATCCTAATTATTCAAAATCAAAATGATCTAAGGTTCCAGCCCACCTTAGAAATCATGAGACTTCTGAGTTGTTTGGACATGAAAAGTACTATGAGAATTTACTTTTTTAAATAAACAACCTGAAGCTGATTCATTTGACTACGAGCTTCTGAAATGCCTTTCAGGGTAATTCCTGTAGCAGCGTGCTGCTTGGGAGTTAGCTGATCTCCCTGGCTCCTCTCTGGTGTCACATCATGGCTTATGTCAGCCTGTTATTTTTCGCTGTGCATTATCCCTCGCAAGGGGAGGTGGCAGAGCAGGTCCTGCTCCGCGCAGGGCAGCCTCGGGAAGGCACTGCCAGGCCTGGGATATGGGCTGCGGCAGCACCGCGGGTCCTGCGCAGGTGGAAGCGGTGGGTGGATGTGCAGCTACAGACTCTGACTCCAAAGTGCGCTCAGCTGACACACGACTTTACCACTCACTTTCCTCTGGATTGCCATGTAATCAGGCCAGCTGATTAGTGGGGAGGCAGGGAAAGTGAAGGAGTGTTTGTGTTTCTCCCTCTGGGGCAAGAAACCTTTTATTAGCCTGTACAATTGAATGTGCTACCCTTGCAATCTGCCATGGACCGTGGCCGCATTGCATCTTCCAGGGTAATGAAGGTGGAGAATACAAATAGGAAAACATTCCTGCACTTGATGAGTGTGAGACGTAAGTTGCAAGCAGTCACCTGGTTAACAGGGAACACAGCTGCAATGTCCTACACACAGCCTGCTCATCTGCCCAGCCACCAAAAAGGGTTCCCATTGCCAAACCAGTGCTGAGCCCACAGTTAGGTTTGGATCCAAGTGAGGATTGTACTGTTCAAGGTCAGGCTGGTGCAGAGTACCTGCTCAGCAGAAAAAAAGCTCAGCCTGCTGATAGTGTCCTGGAGTCAATGTTCCCGAAGTGATAGTTCAGATTTCCCGGAGAGGTACATCTGCACATGTGGAGCATTGCACAGCCCAGCTGCTGCAGGAGCAGCACAGTTAAAAGGACACCACAGACTTAAATACAAGTTCTCTGCCATGACTGAAATGACTGGCTCAAATGTATACTTAAGAAACTTATTCCCCTCTCTCTCCTTTTTTTTTTTTTTTTTTTTTTTTTTTTTTATGTTTGTTTGATTTATAGCATTGATAATGAGTTTGGGTCAGATAATTTCTTCTTTTTTGGGATGGGTCCCAAGAGAGGACCAGTTCTTTTAGAATGAGAAAATCAAATAGAAACAGCCCAACCCAGCAAGGGGATTGCAAGGAGTGTCCAAAACAGCTGCAAGCTCTCAATAAACTCTTTCACAGCACGTTAGAGAAATATGGTGGGGGCACTTTTCTTTGGTGCAGAACCTGGCTGCTGAAGCTCATTTCTTCCCCCCTCTCCTGCAATGGTGGGGTGCAGTACAGTTCCCAGGGGCTGGGGACATGCAGGAATTTCCCTCCAGATGAGATCAGCAGGGACACGTGAGAGAGAAGGGCAATGGGTGGGAGTGTTATTCCTGTAACAGTCCTGCCATAATACTGGTCAGCCAGTGCCATCATGCTGAGTTACACACGTGTCATCATGGTCAGCACACTGTAAATGGAGTTTTAGGAACAACTAGGCAAGTTCACAGGATAGACAGCTGTTCAAAATAAAGACCACTGGCAGTGCAAATGTCCCTGAGCCAAAAGCTACCCCAGGCTAGGGGTGTTTTGGGCAAGTGTCACTGTTGCTTTCCCTGCTCCACCCTGTCCATTTTTGCCCACTGTTTGACTCAGTGTTGATACTCCTGCCTTCAATCCCTTTTTTGTTTCTTTGAGAGAAGTCAATTGGTTTGTGTTTGTCCCATCCTTGGGCATCTGGTTGAGGCCATTCTTGGAGACCAGCTACTGGGGTAGAAATGATTTTGCTTTGACATGGCTGCTCATATGTGCTTATTAGCAGACAAATCTCCTATGGATGTTGCCTCTCTCCTCCTTCCCACCCCCCTGTGTATTTCTGCTGGATTTTAGTCTGGGAGCATTTTGGGACTGAAATGATTGGCCCAGTGAACAAGTGTCTAGCCCAGTGAACAACTGAGAACACACCATGCCTGAACCTTCTACAGGTGCCTGTCTTAGTGTCTCTGGCTTTGAAAGGAGGCACTGTCCAGCAGCACAGTTTTTACTGTTGTGAAGAATTTCTGTCTTTACTCCCACACACAGAGGGTGCCCTGAGGATGGTGTTTGATATATCCATACAGTTCCTAGAACGTTTTAGAAACCCCTGAATTACAGATTTTATTTTTAAGCAGTCCTAAAAACCATGGACCTCCTATTCAACTAGTGGACACATCTGAGCCAGAGCCTTTGTTGATACCTTGGAGCCTCCTCAAGATGACTCTGATCCCTGAGCATGATTGGTAACGTGCCTGTTTCCAAATGCATTGCAGTTTTAATTAAACAGGAAGGAGGCAGAGGTCCCCCAGAGGTCCTTCCCCGTGCCTGGAAAAGTTACCAAGCAGCTGCTGGACCTTGCAAAATATTTGCAGAAAGGGAGCAGGTTTATCAGAGCTGCAAGGAGGAAATTCCTGGCATGTGAGAACAGCAGGTAGGAGAGGGGGGGAAAAATGAGGCAATTTAGACATGTGAAAAGCAGCAAGTGTTTTATCCACAGACCTTTGTCCCCACCTATTAATAGATTAGCTATCTGGCTCTACTGTAAAAGCAACCGTGTCTCCTCTGCTCACTCAGGAAACTGAAAACAACTCCGTGCTTTTGAAGCACCCTGCAGCCCTGATGCTCTCTGGAGGAAGCTGAAGCAGTGTGGCAAGCACAGCATCTTACCTTCGGTAGGTGTTGGCCACCCAGTTGAGCAAGGTGTAGAGCTCATTGAATTCCAGTGGTCTCTGGGAGACATCTTGCAAGTGTAAGGCAATGGCCTCGTGAAAAGCCTCCACATACATGTCACACACCCGGTACTCCTCTGGATAGCACTTTTTTACTGACAACTTGATTTTCAGTAAGTCTTCACTCAGGTGTTTCTGAAGGAAAGCTAAGTGGAGATCAAGCCAAGAACTGTCTTCTTCCTTTGATGCCATGGGTACCCCCAGGACTCTTTTTCTAGCACTCTCATTGATAGCTTCCCTCCACTCCTCCCTCCACTTTCTGGGTGTGCCGAGCAAGTCTGACCCAGGACCAGCACTGTTGCCTGTGTTAGGATGAGCTGCTTCTTCACGGGCAATTAAAGTCACCAGAGAGGTCAGCATGGTATCATCTACAGTGGGATGCTCCAGTGTTCCCACCACTATGGACTGGATCACGTTTGTGATGGAGTTATAAAGCAAATCCACGTCTTTGGACTTCCGTACAAACTCCTGGATGTTATCCTTGTATTTCTCAGCATCCCGTTCAGCGATAGTTTCATCTTCCAAATACTTGATGCTTGCAAATGCTTCCAAAAGTTGCCTTTTCTGAATAAGTTCATTGATTTCCATTACTGCAGAAAGGAGTGGGGAAAGGGTTGGGACAAAGCAGGTGTTAGGTGACTGACAGGTTGGTAACAGGACAAGATGCCCCCCAAGGAGGATTGCAGGGCTGCTCTGAGTAGCCAGGTCCCAGCAGTGCCCCTGGGACTGACTGCTGCAGTCTCTCCAGCTCCTTTTTGACACAGGAAAGGAAAGCAGTGGAAATGCAATCACTACAAATTGAGCCACATCTCTAAACTGCTGGTTTCAGAGGTAGGAAATATCAAAAAAACTGACTATAGCCCTGCAGGAAAACCTCAGGTGATGTCTAACAAGGCTGCACAAAGGGACACTGGGGTCTCAGGCTGCATAAAACCACCTCTGGCTCTGCCATTCTGTTAGGTGGGACTGACAGTGGAGACAGTTCAGGATATATCCTACCAGGAGGATTTTACTTAGCATGAGTGTGCTTGTTTCACAGCATACCGGTGTGCTCAGCACAGCTCTGCTGCTGGCTTAGCCATGGCAGTGCAGCTCAGGTCTGGCACCTCTGGCTGAAAGGGCATTTCAGCATGTTGCCCAAGAAGGCAGGGAGAGTGCCCAGGGGTCTGGCTGGAGAGATGGGAGGGATCAAAGCAGGATGGGCCTTCTGAGCTCCGGGGTCAGGCATCTCACTAGATGGTCATGCCTGTCCCCAGCCTACCCACCAGCATGTTTTCCAGAGATACCAAGGCCTTGGGGGAGAGAGATACTGGCTTGGGGATGCTCCTGATATATTTTTGGGAACACTCCCAGTTCAGGTGTCACCTTGGGTAAAGTCTGGGCACTCCTCCTGTCTTGATTTTATGCAGCATTATGGTTTTCTAAGACACATCCCCATCTAATGTCACAGCTAAACTGGCTTCTGCATTTCTGAGGGCTGAGAAAAATGCTAATGAAAACTGCAGAGCTTATTGCTGGTGATTTGCATTATGAGGACTCCTTGAGATGCAGGGACTAAAGTAGCAAGCCAGAGGCTGGCCTATCTGTGGCTGGACAGCCTTTTCAGCCTGTGTCTACCACAGCAAATGACCTCTGAAAGATGCCTCTTACCTGTTCCTGAAATTAAGGACATGTTCTGTGAATGCTTGTGGTCCTCATCCTTCTCTCAATTAAAAAGAGCGACTTCTGGAAGACCAGAAGCTACAGTTTCTCAGCTCTGCAGTTATCTACAATAACCCTTTGGTTAATTGGGAAGCAAGGAGAGTCTCTGGAATGGTGGTCCTGGGGTCTCAGCAGGAGGAAATGGAAAAACACTGAAGTATGCCAGGGATACGAAGCTGACCCACATGTGGTGGTTCAGGGTTGGGTGAGCTGGCTGTTCACTGCGTGTATATAAACCTACAGTAAGCTCCCAAGCACTGCCTCTCACCAGTGACCCTTGTTTTCCAAGTGGTGAGCACAGCTGTCCCTGGATGACTTGGGGAGGTGTGTATATTGGAGAGGGATCCAAACCTGTGAGTGCTTTCTTCTGGTGCTCAGGTCACATGTGGGTTTTCCCCACCTCCTTTGTCTTTGGCACCCACTACCAGTACTGGCTGGTGTTGGATAAGGCTGGGGAAAAGCCACCAAATACTGTTACCCCCAAAGTGGCTGAGGTCTACTGACTTTTTAATTTTTTTTCAAAGTCTTGCTGGTGCAAGGCCTACTGCCTATTTACCAGCAATACAAGAAGTATTTGCCATGTGTTGAGGAGCTCCAAGAGAACTGTTTGTTTTTGATAGTCTCTGGGAAGCTCTCACCATCTCCAGCATCATAACAGATGCTCTGAACAGGAGATCCCACTGTGATACTGGGCATAAGGCAGGAGAAGAGGAACGGTATCATTTAGGCATGTGTGGCCACTGATACTGGGCCCTACATGTACATATAAAATGATATGGAAAAGTTGGAGAGCACTCAAAGAAGGTATGAAGGACTGGTTCATAGCCCATAATTTATGCCCTTGGGCTTGTCTGCACACAGATTTTATAACACATGCACCAGATATCCTGTGCAGCATAAGAGTATCTGTATGAAGACAGAAATACGCCAAATAACTATTGATGCAGCATGGAATGCACAGAGCTTTGAGTGCCTATATAGAGCTACAGTTGCTTCTGCACTCAGAGGGGAGGGAGATTGTGCCAATTAACTTAGTCTCTTCTAGATAAATTAATGTAAAACCTGTGTTTGCACAAATGCTTTCAGTGAGAGACTGAAGGAATACATTCTGTTCTGTTTATCAAAGTGAGAAAACACCATTTAATCATCATCTAGGATAATTATTCAGGGAGGTGATATTGGGTGCTAAATGGATCTTTAATTTAGCAATACAAGAGCAGCCAGCTGGTAGTTGAAGGAAGACAATTGAAAGGCAATTAACTATTATGCAGCTTAATGGTGCACATGATGGAGTCTCCATCGTTTGCTGATGGGACATATTTCTGACAGAGCTGCTCTAGTCTAGGCCAATTGTGAGTTATTTGGCACAGGATGGGTCTTATTCGTGCAGTTCCTCAGCTTGTTTATTGCAGGAGGTGAAAAGGTCTTATGGTAACATTTCCTCTTGCTCCTCATCTATGATCCTTTGAGAACAGACTAGGAAAGTTTACGAGATGGGCTCAGATCCAGCCTACCAACCTCACAATGTATCAGTGCAAAGCAGTAAATAACTTCATGGCTCAGAAGAGCACATTACAGCAGTGAGACAAAGTCAGCCCTTCTATCTGATCCCCATGACATCCTATGCAGTAGACCAAGAATTTCTTTCTAGAAATTTAGGATGAGGAAAGGGTCAACAAGCCATGTTGACCCACCTCAGTCTATCTCCTGGTGGATGCACTGCAGTGCCTCTGCCTTGAGCAGGTGAAGGAGAATGGTGCTCAAACTCAGACCAAAGTCATGGCAGTCTGCCCACACCTGGGGAAAAGTGCTATGCTGAAGGTAGTCATTGTAATTTGACTAAGACCTACCTAAATCATGCTGACAAAATGCATGAGAGTAACCGGCCTGAGGAAAACAAACTGAACAAATACTTGCAGCACCACTGTTGTGCGAAGAATAGATGGAAAGTCAGTGTAAGAAAGCAAAGTATCTGTGCAGGTCCCTTTGCAAGTCAGTCTCTAAGATTAGGAAACAATGTGGAGGTGCCAAGCCAGATCACATCCAAACAATCTTTTTTCCCCATCAAGGTCTTTGCAGCAACATAGAGAGTCCATCAGCCTGAGAGCTGATAAGGAGAAATAGTCCAGGAGTGCAATGCAGGCAACATTGTAGGAATAGCCCACATCGCACTTCTAGATATTGTCAGACCAGCATTTCCCAAACTGTGCTCAGCAGATTGGTGACTGATGTATGATGGGTGATATGTCCGCTGATATGTGAGCCAACAGGTTGAAAGGTAGGTTGTTGATATGGTTAAACTAATGCAGTGGAGGACACAGAGCAACATGTTCGGTGTCAGGCTACCTGTCCAGGCTGGGCCAGGTAACAGCCCAACAAGTTTGTGCAAGGGGTGACAGTTGTCTCTGCCTGATAATGGGATGACTGGTTTTTTAGCACCTCTGTTGAGCCCAAGACTTACAAAGTGTAAATTACTTGAAGGTTAGATATAACCTGCAAAGCGAATTACACTGGTGGTTTTGCTTCTTACCTGAAAGAGGTTTTCCTTGAATGGGCTCTGCTTCTATCTTCTCACCAGTCTCCTCCACACCATTACAGATTGTGGTTTTGTTCTCCTCGTAGCTCTTGGAAAATCGCAAAGAAAGTCGTTTTGGTTTCCAAGTGCCAGTACCTTCCTCTCCTTTCTCTTTGTTTGGACTTTGTTTTGATTTCCGGATACTTAACATTGTTTTAATACCTCTTTCAAAGAACCCACTGTGCCTGCTATGTAAAGTTGGGCTGCTCAGTTCAGAAGCAACCTCCATCTTTTCCTTCCCCACACTGTTCGTTGGAGAGGCTGGTTCTGAGGTCAGGCTCCTTGGGTCTAACTCTGTATTTCTCTTCATCTTGTCTTTCAAAAAGGGGTTTTCCAAACACGTTGACGGTAATCACTGAAATGCATAACCAGCAGAATTAGATGAGAGGTTCATAACAGGGTATGAGTGTGTCTCCAAAGTCAGTCCTGGACTGAAAATCTGGCCCTGCCCTTTCCTGTGCCTAATAGAAGGGCAGAGCAAGTTGTTCAGGCCTGTAGCTACAGAAACAATCTACCCACAAATACCAGGTGCTGGCCTGATTTTAGCTCTGTAAAACTCTACTTAATTCCATAAATCAAGTGGCAGCTATTTCTCCAGAGCCAAGGAATCACTAACTTCAGAGATGCTGAAATCCGTGTAAACATACCGTTTTGGTTGGTAACAAGGTATGTTTTTACTTTCCATTCTTCTAGGTGGATTTCCAGCCACGTAGGAATGATAAACCTTCCTGAATCTGACGGACGTGTTGTCACTTTCTGATGTGGATATGTCAACTTTGGGTCATGCTGCTGCTTCTGCCCTGCTCGAGTCCTGACCTGCCGCTGCTGGAAGGTGGCCCAGGGGTGAGTGGTCCCCGGTGGGTGGCTGCTCCCGGCTCTAGCCACTTCCATCAAACCCACAGCAATCTCCACGCTCCGAATTGTCATGGTTACAGAGCAGGAGGCTGTACGATGCAGTAAGGGTTCACATCACTCATCCTGCCTCAGAGCACTGCATCCTGGCATGCTGAGAACGGGTATCTCAAGAGCAAAGTATGCTCCTGTGTGAGCTGCAGGGGATGCTGCAGGAGATTTCAGATTTCAACAGAAGCATTCCTGTCAGTGCTACTGGGCTGTAGTCACATCCCCTGCACTTGTTCAGCTCCTGCCCTGCTGCAGACAGACTAGCTCCCCTCTGCCTACCTTGAGAGCTGGTACAGGTGCTTGCAAAGGGGGAAGAGAGAAAAGTTTTTCCTTCTCCCCCCCGCAAAGAGCTCTCACCAGGTCACCAGCTAACATGGGGATGTTGTACATGGCAGAGCTCTGAGGACAGGAATTGCCACGTTTCTGCACAGCAGGCTCAAGGCAGCTCAGCGATCAGTTTAAATCATTAGAAACAGATATTGCTTGAGGTCACCCAGAAACTGTCTGTCTCAGGTCTGTCCAGCTCACAGGAATTGGACTGCAGTGAACAGACATGTTGGGACTCTGGAAAAAAATCTCATCTTTCCTGGATCTGAGTTTGCCCAGTTTCACTGCCTTGTGCATTATTATTTCACAGGGTATAAAACTGCAGTGATTGCATCTTCCTATAGGTATGCTGAGCTACTCACACAGTGGGGATCAGACCCTGTGTTACACCCTCTCAGGAGAATATTTAATCATTCATTGTCTTGCTCAGGAGCTCACCCCATCACAGCCCGTACAGAGGGTGGAAGGGAAAGGGGGGATCCCGTTTTTCAGGGATTTCAGTAGGAAGAGGGCTGAGTCCCTGCCTCAAACCCTGCATAGGGGCTCTGTGGCCAGGGTGGAGCAGCAGTAACGATCAAAGGGGTGAGCTGCACAGTGAAGGGACCCAGGGAAGGAGGACTGTAAGATGTGAGCCCATGGGCAAGAAAAGAGAAGGCGTACGCACCCTGGTACTGATCAAGCTGTTCCTCTCTGCAGCAAACTAGGATAACGCAGGCATGATCCACAGGAACTGAGGGCAGGTCCGTGCTGCAGCAAATCCTGGGGAGCTGTGGCAGGTGGGCAGCTCTGCAGGGCAGAGGTCCAGGCGAGCTTGCCCACCTCAGCTGACTGGAGCACTGTCTCACATGCCCGTCCTGGCCAAGAGGCTCCCTCTGGACATGGTGCTGCTCTCCATCCTCCTTTGCCCTCTGGAAAAGGGATGTTGGAAGTGGAAAAAAAAGGCCTGTCCCCACCTGCCCAAGACCTCCAGCACCTTCTCCTGTTTGCTCCCCAGGAGAGACTCCAGCACTGTTTCACTTTCATTGTGTCTGGGCATTTAAAAGAAGGAAAGAGGTGGGGAGAAATGCTGAACGAGCTCCAAGCAAAGTTAATTATTTACATTTCAGGTGGAGATGGAGGTGAGACCAGAGGCTCAACAGCAGGGTGAGCTGCTGGATTGAGCTGGCCTGGGGAAGCTGGGCAGAAGAATTGCCAAAATCCTGTTCCTGCCCTGGTGAGGTAAAGCCCCACAGTGTCTGGATGTGGGGGTTCAGAAGCGGGCCCAGAGCTGCTCTGTGGGAACAGCTACATTTCATCTCATTCTGCCCTGTTTGTAGAGGTCATGGGTGGCTTAGTCCCAGTAATGATTGCCAGGCATGGGTGAAGGACAGAGAGTGCTGTGTCCCACAGTTACATATTTATACGTTCACCTCACTGCTCCATGCTTTACCCTGGGGGTACTTATTTCCATGGGGATGCCAGCCTTGGATCTTTTCAACCATGGAGTATTTGGGTTTCTTGAAGGGAACTCAAAGCAAAGGAGCAAAAAAGGGGTCAGGAACATTAAAACAACATTAAATACGGTCATTTAGTTTGTCACTGAGTGGTGTAGCCCTGGGTAGCCTGCAGTACCCAGACAGAGATGAGCCAAGCTGTCTGGCTGAGCACACTGAGCAGTACATGGTGGTCGAGACCCTGGTGTAAAGCAAGAGGGGTAAATCAGGAGGTACCACTGTGCCACAGGCAACATACACTTTGCTTTAGCAACCAGCCATCACATCACGTGTCAGTGTGATAGGGAAGATCAGAGGCTGTAGTGAGGGATTAATCAATAGTCCTGTTGGACTTTGTGCCGCACAGAGGAGAACAGAGGGGTTCATAACTTCCCTATGGCTGGGAGAGGCTGTGTTTCCAGGAGATGGAAAGTGTGTGTGTGTGTAATAATTATGATCAACTAAACAGGGAAAAGTGGCAGCATGGGCTGGTGGGAAGATGTCTTGATGATGAGATGGGACTGGGCAGAGCATTGTTTGGGGCTGCCCCATGGTGCAGGGGAGGTTCTGCCTGAAGCCTTCCCCAGACAGGCGGCCCAGTACTGAACTTTTTGTCCTTGGGCTTTTCAAAGCCATGTTTAAGCCAGAGACCACCCTGCCGTGCTGGGATAAAACACTGTGGGTAACGCTTCTGCCTCTCTGGCAGGGTGACAGCAGGGACAAAGGGAGGTTGCTATTTGCTCAGGCACATGCCAAGATGTAGAAAGCCTCTTCGGACACAAAGTCCAACTGAAGCTCTTTTATCCCATTCAGTAAATGCTTATTTCACCAGGCATTTACAGGGTGTTGGTTTGTACAGTCTTGCTACAGCTGGGGTGCAGTCAGGGCAGGAGGCAGTTCTGACATGGATGGGGTCTGATCTGGACCTCCCTGCGAGCTGCCAACTACCTCAAAACACAGCTAGCACCAGGGCCTGCTGGGATGCTAATAAACACAATCCCAGGGGAGCTCTGCACCCCACAGTTTAGGTCACCTCTCTCCCTGCAGCTCTTTCCAGTGCTCTCCCCCAGCACCAGCTTTCAAGGAGCACATTTGCTCCTGGAAATGCCAGCAGGGCACTGCTGATTCTAGAACTCTGGCCCCAGAAGATCATCGGAATTTTAAAATTTACTATGTTATGCAGTTGTTTACCAGTTTCCTTCAATTTTGCTAGAAGGTCATAAGCCTAAAGCTACCTGTGAGTGTTAATTTTCTTTAAAAATTAAACCTAAGGATCTCCTTACTCCAGGAGGGTGCTTCAAAGAAAAAAACAGAATCACAGAATCATCTAGGTTTGGAAAGACCTTGAAGATCATCCAGTCCAATCATCAACCCAACACTGACAGTTCCCAACTACACCATATTCCTAAGCGCTAAGTCAACCTGACTCTTAAACACCTCCAGGGATGGGGACTCCACCACCTCCCTGGACAGCCCATTCCAACACCCAACAACCCGTTCTGTAAAGAAATGCTTCCTAATATCCAGTCTAAACCTTCCCTGATGCAACTTGAGGCCATTACCTCTTGTCCTATCACTTATTACTTGGGTAAAGAGGCTCATCCCCAGCTCTCTGCACCCTCCTTTCAGGTAGCTGTAGAGGGCGATGAGGTCTCCCCTCAGCCTCCTCTTCTCCAGACTAAACACCCCCAGTTCCCTCAGCCGCTCCCCATCAGACCTGTGCTCCAGACCCCGCACCAGCTCCGTTGCCCTTCTCTGGACACGCTCGAGTCATTCAGTGTCCTTTTTGTAGTGAGGGGCCCAAAACTGAACACAAGAATCGAGGTGCGGCCTCACCAGTGCCAAGTACAGGGGTGAGATCCCTTCCCTGTCCCTGCTGGCCACGCTATTGCTGACACAAGCCAGGATGCCATTGGCCTTCTTGGCCCCCTGGGCACACTGCTGGCTCCTGTTCAGCCAGCTGTCAATCAACACCCCCAGGTCCCTCTCTGACTGGCAGCTCTCCAGCCACTCCTCCCCAAGCCTGTAGCGCTGCTGGGGGTTGTTGTGGCCCAAGGGCAGCCCCCGGCATTTGCCCTTATTGAAACTCCTCCAGTTGGCCCAGCCCATGGCTCCAGCCTGTCCAGGTCTCTCTGCAGAGCCTTCACCACAGATTGTGGTGAAGTTCTATAAAATGGTGAAGGTGGGTGATGCTATAATACATACATCTCTTACTACTGTCTGTAGCCCCTGGAGAGAAAAGTCTTCAGGAAGTCCTGGTCCCTCACAGGCCACCATTAACAGCTCTGCAGTATCAGGTGTATGTTTTCACAGCAGTACCATGGTGGAGCTGGTGAGTGTTCAGAGAACTTTGCACTAAAAAGCTCATGGTCCTTAGTGCCTTGGGCAGCACGTGGACACCACCCTGTCCCCAGTGAGCCATGGGGCACCCAAGCCAGCCCTGCCAGGCATTGCAGGCCCACAATTCTCCTCCATCCCTCCCAGCCACCAGGAAGGTGCAGCCCTCTGATGCTAAACTCACAACTGTGCTCTTAATTTGAAATGGATGAGTGAACTGGAGAGAAAAGCCAATCCTTGCAGTAGGTGGTCTCCAACTGTTTTTCCCCAGCAATGCTTCAGATCGTCTCCTGCTCAGCCTTTGCTAATCCACCCACTGGCACAGTGACAGCCACGCAGCATCCTGGCTGTGCTGTACGGTTTTTCATGTGGTGCTCCGTACGGTTGTTCAGCCCTGCCGTCAATGGGAACACATGTTCCTAAAAAGATCTGGCCATCTGGAGGAAGCATCGTGAAATTACCTTCCACGCAGCAGCACCAGATTAATTGCCTTTTGGGTGTCCAGGCACAGTCGTGAGAACAGATTAATCACCGTCTGGGGTTTTGAATATCGATGCTCTCAGCCTGAGCTAGCAGCAAGCTGGTGGACCAGGCTATGCTTGGACCTTCCCACCAGGACAACTCAGGGAGAAGAAAACAGAAAAGGAGGCAAAAATGGGTTGAGAAATCACAAATAAGAGAGAACCTAGCAAATCCAGGTGAAAGCACCAGTGCCTCAGAGCTGTGGTCAAGGATCTTATAGCAAGTGGCTGTTGCAATCCAGTAGCCAATTTTTGCAAGCTACATTCAGTGAGAAATTTGCAGCCTGTCTTTAATGGAAAACCAGTCTTGTTCTCAGCCGCTTGACTGTGTGACCTTGACTTCTTTTTCTGACTATGCTTCATGCAGGAGTGTTGAAGTGTTTTTTCTCTGTCTTTTTAGGGTTAGCCCAATTGCTGGTAGATGCTAATGGTGAGTAGCTGCTGGTGTCCAGATAACAAGTTGATAGGGATGAAAAGGTGCTGGAAGAGATCCAGGCATGAAATAAGGATTAGAGAATGGTATACAAACTGCGTATCCCTAAATACCTGGATATTTCTGGAAAAGTCAGCAGAGGATGAGAGCCAGGTCAGGACTGGGACAGAACAGAGCCTTCTGCCTCACAGGCTTTCAAACACATATGACTTTCCCTACACCATGTCAAAAAATGACAACCTTGGGGTCTCAGGGCTTTCCATGGTGACCCGACCCCATTCCCCATCCATTATACTCAGTTTGTGAGGAAAAGGATTCTTCTTTTTTCCTTCTCACAGCAAATTAATCCTCAAGTCCAGCACATTTCTCCCTGGTTCCCACAGCCATGGTACATGCCCTTGCACTGTTGCCACCCCCTCCCAGGATGGGATGCTCCCAGCCTGCTCTCCCTGGGGCCCGATCCATGACAAAAGAGATATATCTGAAGATGTCCGTGCTGGATCCTGCTGCAGAACTGCTCACCATGACCCTCATGGGGCAGGACCCCCCCAGCCTTCCCTGTGTTTATGCATGTCAGCTCTCAAGCAGAGCCCTTAGTACATGCTCTGCCTCAGCAGCACTCACAGGAACAAAGAACATGAAAATTACCCCGAGGCGCAAAGCCAGCTCCTCCTCCCATGCTGGTTTACCCCTTCTTCCAGCACAGCTCATATCAGAACTCAGGGGTGTAGCTGGGATGAAATGTCAATGACAATGCAACTGATGCTCTTCAAAACAAAGTTTTTCCATTGGCATTTATTAGAAGAGAAGCGTCTGGTCAGTGCAAGAAGTCTGGTCATCTCAGTGCAACCTGCCCAGCTGAAAGGAATGACTGAAGCCATAGGAATCTCCCACATATTAGTGTTTCCCATGAAAGCGGACTAGTGTAATTATTTTTGCTCTTGATGAGCTTTGAGTCTTGCAGCAAAGTCCCCCCATGCACAAACACACTTCTTCACGTGGCTTTTTCAAAGAGTTTTGTCAAGTTGTAGGTTCATAAAAACTACTATAAATTAGTCTGGAGAGAAGCAGGGTGGAGGAGGTGCAGAAAATTTCAGTCATGCAAGGGGTCAGATCAGCTTTTCAAAGATCTAGGAAATAAGGGCTGTGAATTGAACGCATTGGGGTGGTTTCAGTTAAGAGAGGTCACACAACAGGTTTCAGCTACGGAGAGGACTACTGAAAGCGGAAGCAAATAACTTGCCCTCCATCTGCAATGGGGGCAGGACAGTAATTTTCTGCCTGTTGAAGCTGCACCACCTCAGATCTTCAGGATGGATTTGGACAAGTGTCTGGGAGAAATTTTAGCTGCAGCGTTCCTGTCCTGTCTTGTGCATGGGGATTACCCCTCTAGTCATGGCCAAAGAAAAGACATGAGTTACCCTGCTCCCTCCCTCCCTCTGGGGCTCAGGGCTATCTGCCCAGTGAGTATTTGTGCAGCTCATAGGAGTTACTGCCCCCTGTGTTTGCTTGTCTCATCCTTACTTTGGTTTAATCTGGGTTTAATGGACACAGCTGAAGTAGGACAACCTCCAGAGTACATTGCTGTGCTCTCTGCCTCAGTTTCCCCATCTGTGAAATGCAGGTATTTGGTTTACCCTCCTTGGGAGGGTCATATAGATGAGGTGTGTTGATTGATCTCTTGCTATGAGAATATTTCATTGGGTTTCTGATTTTCTCAGCTGTGGTGTGAAGGACACAAGCAGCCCAAATCTGCAGGGGTGTTGCTGGCCAACAGCTCCCTAATGTCCTGCACCCACTAACCTCTGTGAAGCTTTCACACTGCTGCTTTGCCTCCTGACCCTTCCGAATATTTGTTTTAAGGCTTATTTTCTCCCTCTTCCCTTCTCTGCCGTTATTGTCTTCCTGCTTATAACACCTGTGGAGCACAGTCCAAGGCTCCAAAGGTGCAGTACTCCTTGGTGGGGGTGAGAGTCAGGGAGGGTGGCATGGGGGGGTCCCACAAACCACTCCGCAGCCCCAAGGTTTTCATCAGCAACAAGTACCAGGAGAAAAACACACTGTTGAGGCCATGGGGGAATATTGCTCCAATTCACTTGCAGAAAGCTGTGCTGGATCCCCACTCCCAGCCTTGGCAGCCCAACCAGCACAGCCTCCGCGGGGTGTGCTGTGACCTGCTCCCTTTCTGCAGGTTTCACTCACCATGGTGGGGCTGAAATCTCAGCCTGTGTGGGTGGAGGAGACCCAGAGCTGCAGTGATCTATTGCAGCAGAGAAGCTGGCTTGATATTTTTAACAGCATCGTTGGTGATGGATGAGGCAAAGGCATGCTCAGAGTCTGCATGTGCCTATGTCGCCACTGCCTCCTAAGGGGTGGTTTGCAATGAAATGAGATATATTGCTTCACCTCCAATATTTTTCTTCTTGGTTTTAGGGGGGAGGTGAGGGAGGGCTAAGCCTTAAGCTGAAAAGTCCACTAGCAGGGAAGAAGCAGGTTGTGATTTGGAGACTGGCTTTTGCAGAGTGGATGCTGGCCCCTGGGCTTGAGTGGAAGCATTTGGAAGATGCACGTCTGCAAAGCACAAGAGTGTTTGCTGGGAGAGGAGGGTGCTCCAGACCCAGGGATGAGTGTGTGATGGTGTCCTACACTGATTCTGTGTAGCCATGCAAGGAAACCTCAGATTACTAAATATTTCACTGGGGAACAAAACTACAAGTGCTCATTTCATTGCAGAAACGTGATCCTGGAGGAATTTCCATAAGAGCTGCTGCTGTTGCAAAAGCCCATCCTAGGTGCTTTTGGAGGATAAGCATCAAAGTTTTCCTTCACCTCCTCCCAGAAAAGGTCTGAAATAGACTGTGTGAGCAGGATCTCTCACACTGGTTTTCTTCTTTTTTTGGTATAATGAAAAGGTTTAATGCTTTCAGCAAGCCACCAGTGCTGTGTGCCATGCCAGGAGCTATGCTGAAGCATGCCAGTCCTCACCTGAGGCCAGCGGGGATGGTGTGGCTGGGAGACAGGCTTCTCCATTCACCTGGTACTGGCCTTTTGAGCTACAAATCCTGTGCTCACCAACAACAGCTTTGCAACTACGTTTCACCAGCATAGCATGAATTGGTCCCCACCAACCCCTGTGCTGCGTGGTGCAGCTGGGGCCAGGGCGCAGCACCTGTGTGCTCCCCCCAACCCAGGCAGCATCTCTGCTCCCAGGGATGCTCAGCCAGTACATCAGGGACACGCTGGGGTGCTGTCTGCTGAACATTTCCTTTTGTTTGTTTTTCATTGGTGGTGAGCTGATGGGTAGATGGATGGTACTCTTCACAGAAAATACTAGCTGTCCAGATTTTGCGCTCAGTAACCCGTTAGTTTGTGGTGAACATCAGCAGGGCCAGGGTGGAGTCCATTACCCAGGCCTTGGAGCAGCCTCGAGATTGAAATGTCACAGCTCATTGACTTCAGAAAGAAGCTGTTGTCCTATGGAACAGGGGTGCCCTCATCCCATTCATCACAGGAGCTGCCAAACCAGACTCGAAGAGCACAAGCACTTTGTGCATGACAGTGACCATGGAATCAACATGATTGTGCCTCCATTTGCAATTCACCTTACACCTTGTCAGAACACCAGCCTGACGCCACGGCTTTTCACCATGGTGCAAATCCATGGGCTTCAGTGGGATGGAGTCTGAGGTCCGTCAGTGCTGGGGGTGTAACCAGCCCCATCGCCTGGAGATGGTGGCACTTAGCAGGGAGGTGACCAAGGCCTGACTGCTCTGCTGTGGCCACCAGCCTGTGAGCAGGGATAAAGCCCCACTGAGCTATTCAAGCAAATTTTGACCACTCTGTTATTTAAATGAGGTGACTAAGAGAAAACCATTTCTGGAGCAAAGGCACCTGCCTGCTGGGCATGTCACCACAGCTAAATGTCTGCTGTTCCAAATGTGTCATTGAAGCTGAGGACTGAGCTGGGAGCTCAGTGTTGCCGCTGCTGCAGAGGAAGGGGAGGTCACGGTCTGCAGGAGCCTGTCCTCCATTGCAGAGATTTGCTTTACTGCACTAAAATTTCCAGTGCTCAAAATTTCTATGGTGCTCAAAAACTTTACTGAAGGCAGGTTAATATTTGTCTGCCACATTGCTGTAGCATATTCTCAAGCACAAGGACCCTGAGAAAAAACAGTGGAGCCTTGTAAGAAACCTCTGGCTTCTTCTTCCCGGCTGAATTTTCTGCAGCTTAATCCCAGGCTTGGTTTGATGGAGGAGGAAAGGTGCAGGCTGGTTCTTATCTGCATGGCTTTCTCTTAATGCCGGAGGGTGCAGGTATCACACCTTTGCACTGTCCACACCAGTGTGAGCTGTGGTGCCCACAGCAATGACCCAGGGAAGGGGGAAGCAGCTTTTCCTGAACACCTCCCTGGATGAAACCTGAATGTCTGACCTGTGGAAAGCTGAATTTTCCTTACCTTTGGTGGCTGGAAAAAACTGAGAACTAGTGCTTTATTTAAATATATATTTCTGTGCTATTTTTTTTTAAATAAGTGTTTTTGAAGTTTCATTGAAGATGTTGTCACTGGAATCATTATGTGTCTATAGAGATTATAATGACTCCTTTTGAAGAGTTAGTCTCAGTCAGTGAGTGCTTAATTCACATATCAATGACTCCATAAACCCCAAATCCATAAATCTGCTGAAACTGCTCTAATCTATTGTGCCAATGAATGCCTGCAGGGGCTCATCGGTGTGAAGATAATTCACTTAACAAGCTGCCTCCGTGAGGGCGGGTGGTCTGCAATGGCAGAGGGGCCTCATCTGTGTGAGGCAGCTGAAGGTTTTATAACTGAGCCACGCTCAGGGCAAGCGTCAGAGCCCGGTCACTCTCTTCGGTTGATTTGCCCCAAACTATTTCATGTGCAATCCATCAATCTGGCCCTCACAGTCTTTCCTGTCATTTGCAGTGAGTCGTGCATCATTTCTGCGCAGTGATGGTGGGGTGGTCCAACCTTTCTGGCACGTCCACATCTGGCCAGTACAGAAATCATTATGTCACTTTGTTCAGAGTGAACTGGTTAAACCGTAGCTGGTTATTAAGCCACTGAAGACAGTTGCTCCTAACCAGTTATTACAGCGTTTGTAAACCGCTACTGCTGCTACAAAACACCAGGAACCTCTTCTGGCTGACTTGAGTCTATTTAATGAAGCTATTGTAAACCAGTCCTAGGGGGTTGTCCTTTATTTTATTAAATGCGTAATCCCTATGGAAAACTGGAAACTAGTGCCAGAACCCCCCGAGAGCAGTGAGACCACAGGCAGCTACCAAGGAGGTTGGTGGGAACAGCTCTTGCTCACACCAGCTGAACATCACCCGTGCATTTGAGTGGCTTGGGTGTATAATTTGAGTATCCCCAAAGCATTCAGCCCCAAGAGCCATCTGTCAGTCCTGTTTGTCCACAGCCCTTTCCAAACACACCAGTTCATTGGCAATTTTTTCTTTTCTCCAAGGGAATTTATATAGCTGTGTTTTGAAACCTTTTAGTGTGAGGGGCTATAATGGAACCCTAATTGCAGTAGCATAACAGGTGCTGCTGTAAAAATGCTGTTTTCTTTTTTGTGGAGTTTAATTTGATTTAAAGCAATGACAGGGACACAATGAATTGCTCACACGCGCTGGCGGATTTTGCCCCTCCTCCTTGTGGCTTTTGCAGAAATGGGTGCAAAAGCAGCGTATGGCAGCACATGTGTCTGCCGGAGAGGTTGGCAGTGCTGGCTGGCTGCTGTGGCCCCGCTAAGCCCCAATTACAGGGACACAGGCGAAGCCCACTCCTGTACAGGCACCCCCGTGGGGGTCAGCTTTTTGGGGCCACAGGCCACACTGCTGCAAAGCAGGGATGGCTGCTTGGGGGGAGCACGGGCGCTTGCATTGCCCTCCCAGGCCACCTCCACGGCCACCCTACACCCATGGGCTCTCACGCATCTCCTCCTGCTGGGCGGCAGCAGCCCAGTTCCTCCAGCATCGCTCCATTGGCAAACACTCTGCAAACCGCTGGGCCGACCCCTGCCTCCACACCCCCAGCCCTGACTTCCTCCAGCAAGTCCGGGCTGCCACCAGCACAGGGAGCTGGTGGGTGCGGTGGCAGCAATTTCCCCCACTGATGCACACCGCAGGTGTTTTGGGGCTGTCACAAAAAATCAGGCTCCAGTGCACACCCCAGTGGGTGATATTTGCATGTGCTGTGTGGCCCTTTAAGAAAGCCTATATATCACATTTCTCTGGGGGGAAAAAAAAAAGGAAGCAAGTGGAGCAGATGTAATTCTGCAGTGCTGGGGCTGACTCTGTGCCTGTGTTAGCGGGAAGCTGTGATTTATCTGGGGTGAAACAAGGAGATGCTGCCTGGCAGTGTGCTCCCCTCTGCCACGGGGTTTGTGCTGCTGGGGAGGCAGAGCTGTTGTTGGGGTGTGTGGGTGTCCCGGGCTCCCAAGGTGCTCTTGCAAAAAGCCTTGCTGTGCCAGAGCCAAAAGCAGAAAGTACTCAATCTGCTTAATTGCCTTTATCTGCTCCAGCATCAAAAATCAGTAAAGCAACATTGGGTCTGATGAGACAAAACTGACTTTGTTCCAACTTGGGAAACAAAGGCTTCAGATTTACTGAGTATTTACTTACCTCCACATGTGACTGTGTCACCCCAGTGCGTGCTGTAATTGTAACCTGTATGCGTGTGCTTGCATAGACAGATGGTTGCGTTCACACACATGCATGTATGTAGGGAACAGCAAAGGACCACGGGCCATCACATCTCACTTTGTATGAACTTTTGCAGCAAACATTTCACCCTCCTGTAGTGTTTCTATCTGCTTTTTTCCTTATGCAGTGCTCTAGTGCTGACAGGGTGAGGACTAAAGCACAAAATATTTTTAAATTTTACTCTCTGAATCACACTGGCGAGAACTCTACTTCGGAGTCTGAAAGTCAGTCTATCTCTGCCCAGCAAATCTTGCAGGAATGGAAGTAAACCATACTACTAGACTTAAGACCCAACTTTTCTCTCTGCCTCACTGGAAGGGGATGAGATCCAGTGCTTGCAGAGGCAGGAGAGGGCAGGGTGGAGATCTCAGAGGGCCATGCTACTCAGGGTCCCTGTGTCCTACCAGCCCAGACCCTACTGCTGTCCTCATCCTCACATGACTGACAAGAGCAAAGCCCAGCAGCCTGCCTTGGACCACTTTGTCCCTCTCTCTGCCAAGGTGAGGACAAGCTTCATGAATACAGCCATGACTCCATCCCCAAGACCACAGAAAACTCCTCAGAGTAGTATCTGTGTGGTTTGTGCAGCACAAAACACGCACGGCGTGACTGAGGTTGAGCAACTCTCATCAGTCTGCACTACCTCCTAGCTGGGCAAACCTTGCCAACCTTTCTTCTTCACCAACAGATGTGGTTTAATTTGACCTAACTCTATTAACACAGTTTTGAGGACACGACATGCCCTACAAGCCACAGCATCGCCTTGGCATGCAGAAAACTCCAGTTCACATCCCTCCTAGGACTGAGCCAAATTTCTCTCTGTAGAGCTGAGGATGTGCTGGAAAGCCTGGCATTAGTTGGAAAGCTGGAAGATGGATGAAGCTCTCAGTGCTGTGGCTATGCAGCCCTCTTCAGCTGTGCCACCGTGGAGCTGGACTCTCCAGGGAGCATTGCTCCCTCCACGTGGGAGCTGTGTCCCGCAGCCAGCCCCTCGGTTCGCCTCTGTGCCCGTGCCCCTGCTGAGTGCATCAACACTGGCACAGCACCCACATCAGCCCCAGGGACAGGGTCCCCACCTGGGACCCTTGGACCCTTGCTGCTTCTTGATGCCGCCGGATGGACTTCCCACTGCTGCTGCTGAAAAAAAACCCAAAACCACAAAACCGATTTTGAAGTCAGCAGATGGGAGCGAGCTGAGTTTTCTGCCTGTTTCTATGGAATCCTACATGAGGCCTCGGCTCGCAGTGGCTGTCAGCTCTGTCCCTTTCCAGAGGGAGACTTTTTCCCTTCTCCCCACAGGGAAGCAGCAGCTCCCTCCTCAGCACCCAGCTGCTTCTAACCCGTGTCCCATGAGCCAAGCAGACAGACACCTCGGAGCTGGGCAGTCCTGCAGGGAATCACAGCACTGATGGCAGGCTGATGCCATGCCGTGAGGCATACCTTCTTGCCTGGTTTCTCAGGCCAGCAGTCACATTGAGCAGTCAGGGGTAGGGGGGAGAAATCAATTTGTGACTCAACTAAATTTTAAATTTTTCAAGTTTGGTTTTGTTTGGGTTTTTTTTAATGACTTACATGAAACATGGGCTGATCTTTTCTGCCCCTCTCCCCATTTTACATTCAGCTATCTGTGGGTAGATCTGGATGGCAGGAGGCAGCAGATGATGCTTGGTGTCCTCTTTAGTGTCTCCTCCCATGCAAGCACACCTGGGCCAACCAGATCCTTGCCTAGATAAGTACAAGGTTGCCCAGCCAGAGGTGGATGCCCAGCCTTGAACCGTGGACTGCTTTGTTGCTGGTGCGAAGCAGAGTAGGCTCCAAAAGGAGGACTATCACCTTTCTCCTGGGGCAGTGCTTGGCAGGCATGCTGAAACCAGGCAGCTATGGTCTGAGCCAGGCTTTAGCCCTCTTTTATGCAGGAATTTGTATTTTAGGCCATTTCTAGCAATTCCCCGGAAGAGCAAACATAGATGTGTTTGAATTAACAAAACTCTGAGGGCATTCCTCCAGTTTTCTGCATTCTTTGCTTTCTAATCAGCCATTTGAGACAACTTTTTTTGGAAGAGGAGAATGAGGATGAGAGAAAATGATACTAAGGTGGATAAATCCTTCCTCTCTATGATTGCAAAATAGCAATGGGACTGATAAATCACATTTTAAATCCAAACACAAATGTCTTCCCCAGCCTGCTAAAAATCAGATAAACAATGAAGGCAAATTTGTATTGCTTCTGTGGCTATTGCACATTTTGTCTCTCGCATTTTAATTTTCTCTCTGGCTTCATCTGCTAAATTGACGTTGAAAAATATTTGGCCTCGTGGTGATTATCTTTGTACCACATCGCAGAGGAATGTCAGTCATCTCATCTTTGACCTATTAAACACTTCTTTCTAATATATTATTGACTTTTATCAGATTGAAAGAATATAACCAACAAGCCTTTCCAATTTTCCCTATTAAACGTCTTTGGGCTTTTGTTGTTTTTTTCCATCATATTCTGAAATGCAATTCACCCTCTGCTCAAGCTGTGATTGTGGGCTCTGAGTTATTCAGTGTAAGTGCAGTTTGGTTTCAGATTTACTACACACTGCATCACATTGTACAGCCCACCATGCTACAGCACTGCGCCGAGATGAAAATAAACCCCCCACAAGCCCTGATTCAGGTCATTATGTGCAAACTGGTATTTGCACTCCTGTAATTTCTCGAATCACAGCCTCCAATCTCTCCGTACCTTCAGCAGCACTGATATGTGGGAATAGTCTTCATTCCTGTAGACAACCTCTCCAAAGTCTAAGGATGGCTTCTTCTTGAACCTGATACTTCTAAAATATTTCTTATATCTGGGAGAGAGCGGGTGGTATGAAGGCAGTGTGGGCCCACCAGCCTCAATGGGAGCAGAGCTGGCAGACACTGGGCACTTTTGGGAAAGTCCTGTTATGCATCAATAAGACAGGCTTTCATGTGTTGAGGGGTCTGGTGGTAACAGGAAAAGTCAAATAGATGTGTGAAACCTGACCACAAAAAGCCAAGCATCAGCGTACATTGCATAATATTAGAACTTCAGTAATATTCATTATTTACCCACTACATTGTCTGTGAAAAACTGAGGAACACCTCTGGACGGTCTGTTTTCACTGCGCCTGACCCCATTTGAATACAATTGTCAATAGCCAAGATTGTTAAATAAGATAAAAGGCAGAACTTGGCCTTGGATGTTGACCGGGACAAATTAATGTATCCTGTTTGGTGCTGGCCACAGCCAGCTGCTGAGTCACGACCCATATCACACCCTTGAACTTAACTGACCAGGGCTGTGAACAGATAAAGTGATGCAAGAAGAGTCGTGAAAGAACCTTTACTTGGTACAAAGGTCTGCGCCTAATTTTTTTGGTTCACATGGAAGTCTTAAAGAAAATAGGGTGTGAAACTAGTGGAAGTATCTGTGCTTTTTCTTCTTAGGAGGCAGGGCTGGCTCTCAGGTGCTGAAGGTAAACCCTGAATTCAAGTGTCTTCATACAACAAGGGGTATAAGATCTGGACCAAGATCTGAAAGTGGTGGCTGGCATCCTCGTGCCCATGTCTGCTGCAGGAACAGCAAGCGCCCAGACCCCTTCACCCTGCTGTGGCGAGCAGGTCAGGGACCCTTGCCTTCCCCACTTGCCCCCTGCAGCCACGCAGCCTCTGCCAGGCATCCTGTCCCCATCACCACTGCGTGTCTTCCAAACAAACGGCAATGTTGACACAACCAATCGTCAATGTATGGGCACAAGCAGCTCCCGCGCCGATCCAGATGAGTGCTGCGCCAAGGGCTCCCGGCTGTGCCAGGAGGCAGTGCCAGCAGTGCCTGCATTTAACTGAATGCACCTTTTTTTACATAGACTCTCAAAAGCCTTGTTGTTCTTCAACAAACCAACCCTTTGCAGGTTCCTGAAGAGGTGTAGGAAGCTGATGGTCACATCCTGCCCCCAATCTCTTCCCTGCAGCCCTTCTCTTTTCATATATCCTGCATCACTGGATTTCCCCTGGGAGAGGCTACAGCACCCATGCTTCTTGGAGCCAGGAGGCTTTTAGTCCCAAGGCAGAAAGCAAAGTGCACTAAATTTAGCCAGACTTTGGGCTCTGCCTCCAGCAAGGTTGTGCACAGCAGCTCTGGCAGGCAAAGTCTTTCTTGTGTTCCTGCTGAACTGGTGCCTATCTGAAATTGTTACTGGTATGGACAACTAATTCCCTGCCTCCCAGCATCATGCTGGTAGCACCCACATCTGGTCCCCTGGGGTGTCTGTGCTCTGCAAGGGGTCCTTAGAGGTGATGGAGAACAGAACAGGCAGCACCAAGTGGGGGAAGAAACAGGAATATGTTTTGTGAAGGAAAACAAGACCACAGAGAAAAAAATTAAAGTAATTGGCGGAAATAAAAATCTTTCCAGCAGAGGAAAAGGAGACAGATGGGAAGACAGGAGAGAAACGTGGAACAAAGAAAGGAGTTCAGAGAAGTCAAGGAGAGGTTGGGGAAAGGCTGTGCAATCATTTGGCACCAGCTTCTTGCATTAGTTCCCTGACGATTGTGCAAAGCGGGGGCAGAGAGCTGCAGATTACTGTAGTGTAGCACCGCAATATCGTGGGCTGGCCACTAAATTACCATTCAGAGTCTCTTGGCTTAGCCTTGCTGCTGCCATGAGAAGGAGAGGGATATATGCTGAAAACCAGAACTATGAGGAAAAGGGTTGAGACTAGAAATTCCATTATATTCTTGGCACTTTGACATTTTTCCTCCCCTTTTGTGAAATCTCATAGGAGCGCTGCCTACTCTTGCAATAATAATAATAAAAAAAAAAAAAAAAGGTAGCATATGAGTTGGCATGGTAACTTCATCTACTAAGTAACTAACACGTAGGATTTGCTTCTTGATCTAGAATAATAATGTCAACAGCCCCCAGGAAGATGTTTTCTTGTGACTGACTGCCTATTGCCAACAGGATTTTATGCTTCACTCACATTTGGTGGCCTTGGTGAGACCCACCATGGTGCAGGGTCAGACCTGCCCTACTCTGACACTAGGGCACACCTTTGCTGGCTTCCTCTGCTATAGCCTTCAGGCCAGCATTACTTGATCATGTCCAGGCATTGCTTTGCATTTAATTACTCTCATTCTTTGGGTTTTCTGGAAGGTATTTAGAACTGAGAAGGTCTAAGAACTGAGGAAACTGGTTCCAATGTGCCCATGCTGGGAGCATCGTGCTGCTGCCCAGCATGGCCAGTAGCCCCAGTAACTCCTGATCTTGAGCCTTTCCCTGCCCACAGGAATTGCCCAGGGGGTCCTGCTGCTCCTGTTGAGCCTCCCTGGGCAGGACAGACCACCTCAGAGTGATTCTGGCCAAGTGATGCTCCCTTTCGTGCCTCCAAATGGGGTACGTGCACTGCTGCCTTGGAGGGTCCGGGTGGGGAGAATTCAGTGTTTAGGAAGAAGGGGCAACACAGGAGACAGAAGTACACACTACTTCTTGTTACCATTTTCAAAATACACAGATAAAAAAAAGCAGACTGATACTTTATTTTACCCATATTCATGGCTGAGGATTAGCTGTGCGGTTGGGCTCTGCACATCTGTACCCGCTCTGCTCCTCCACTCAGGACTGGCACTCCAAGAGAAATAAGTACAAAATGCGCTGTGCAAACAAACAAGGCTGCCTGTGAGGAGGGGGAACAGTGGGCCCCAGCCCAAAAAGGAATTGCTCCTTTCCTATCTGTATGTCACTGCAAATTGGTCTCCTTCTGGGGCTGGTGAGGGCACTGTGACCATCCTAGTCCAGGAGCTGGAGAGCTGCAGCTCTCCTCTTTGGGGCCCAGGGAGGAAAGGGAAGGGCCAGAGGATCATCCAGAGTAAACTTCGCTTTCTGTGGCACGGCTGCTCCTGGGAGCTGGCTTCTCTTCTCACTTCTTCTTTTAGATTCCTGCATCCCTCAGCCCTTCCTTTACACGGGTCCCACGTAGTTTATTTTGGTCCCAGTGAACAGACACTGTCACACTGGTGTAAAGATGATTTGGATCAGTATGGCTTGTTCTGAAAGAGCACAAATCTGGCAATACCAGATCTGGCCATAGGTCCACCTAACCCAGCACCCTATCTGTGAAAGTCATTATAAATGAGGGCGCAGAGAAAAGTAAGAAGAAAATAGATACATCAGATACTCCTCCAGCCTCCAACCATTTTCGGCTCAGGGACTTCCTGGGGTAAACATGGTTTGCAGCATGCACAGAGCAACAGTCAGCAGGTTTCTTTTCCAGGAACTTCTCCAGCTTCCTCTTGACTGCTTGCAAACTTTTAGCACCTAAAACATCATGCAGCAGAGAGGCCTACATGGCCACCTGCTCCCTGAAAGACCACTTTGTTTTGTTTGTTTTGAAGCAGGCCTTCACTTTGAAGCAGGCTTTACTTTCTGCCCCTAGTTCCTGTACTGGTAGAGACACAGAATATTCCCTTCAATGTACAGGAGAAAACTATTTCAAAAGACACCTTTTAATTACTGTGTGGCCTGAAAAGTGAGTTATACTGCTTTAGCAACACTGATTTTAATTCAGTGCAGCTAAGCAGTTGTGGCGGTGTGCTCCCCTCCCCCAGCCAACCTGCCTGCTCAAGTGATAACCACCAGCGCTGGTCGTAAGGGATGAGTCTGGTCATGATGGATGCATCTGGCTCAAAGTGGATTCAGGGGAGACAGATAACATCACAATAACCGAGGGATAATTGAAACAATGCGTCCACCTAACCACAGTGCTGGTCAATGTCTGACTCAAGCCAAATTTGGAAGAAACTAACATCTGCAGTTGGTATGTAAAAATTAATGTAAGTCCATTAACTTACTCCATAAATAGTGAACAGCCTAGGGCCTGTTGATCTCTCCTGCACAGCAGTGGGCTGCACGCCAGGATCTGCCCTTGAGTAGGGATGCCTCTTAAGGTTACTCCTTGAGGTTGAGAGTCCTTGCCGCAACAGATTCTCGGTAAGCAATTAATAGCATGTTAAACTGAAGTCCTAAGTGATATAGAGGATTGATTGTGCACATAAAATCCTTTTGACATAAACTGTTGACAAAATCTGGGACTAAGTCTGGATCCAGTCACACCTAAACTACCTGCTGAGGAGTTTAGAATGCAACAGGGTCCTTTCTGAATCTCATGACTCAACGGGAGGGTCTTCCTGTCAGTTTTATCTCACCCTGTTCTCTATGCAGTAAATAATCAAGTGTACCTTGCCATTGAATCTTGTTAAACCACTGTCACATTTACCGTTGAACTTTGTTAACTCACTGTTTTATATCAATGAACGTATTGCTACTTCTCTCTTGCGAGTGAAGTGCATCACTCCAGCCACGACAGCAGTAACAAACAGATCGCATACCAGCCCTTTGTGGTCTCCACAGCCTCTGCAGGCTCCGTCCTTGTCTGATAAATTAACTCAACTGCAAAAAAGACAAGCTGTAGGGCATCCAAACCTTTTCTAGGCCAGAGTTTGTCCAATTCTTCTGGCATATCAACCACTATAATAAAAGATGTATCTTCCTGCACTCCTTACCTCTCTTGCAGCCTTAGACTGCCGCTACCTTAGCACAGCTGCATCTTGCTGGCTTTGCAATCCCAAGTAGAGTGAATGCAGAGATACCTGAAGGAGTTTTAAATGAGTAAACTGTGTTTCTGTTACTAGCAAACTAATCCCACCTGTGTCCAGTAGCCTTGAGCCACCATGTTTCTGCCTGCCCCGGCATCCAGTGGACAAGTGGTGGGGAGCTACTGCCCCCAGCCTGCCCCAGGGGACTCCACAGATGCCCAGCTGTGATCTGCCCTTCTGGGACTGAGCTGCTCCAGTGGGTGCTGCTCCATATGCTGGCACTGGTGTCTGCTGGGGGGCAATTCAGCCTCAGCCTCCTGTTCAGGGTGGGGGCTTCATCTGTGAGGGCATTTCCAAACATGGGCCCTCACCTCCCCTCAAACATCTTTAAAATGTGAGATGTGTCTGGTTTTAAGAATTTTCGTATCAGACAAAGCTATTTAAAATGGCTGAGTGATAACCTCCTCAAAGGAAGATTTATAAATGTTTGCATCCAGTTCCCAGTGGCACAATAAAAATATATTGTACTTTAGATAACTGCTTTGCCTAGGGGAGTCCCAGTAAAATAAATGATCCTTTTTTTTTTTTTTTTCCTTTAAGTGAGCAAGAAGCTCTAAGGCCCTTTATTTCCTTCACTGATCAGTGACTCAGAAATATTCTTCAGTGGAACTCTCTTCCCCATAGAGCTCCCTTTATCTTTTCTGTTTGGAATGGAGAAACAGGCTATCCAAAGGCAAACACAGCTACTGCACAAACTTTTTTCTTGCTTTATCTAGTCTCTAAACAAAGTCTGAGGCAAGCAGTGTTTTCTGAGCATTGCTTCAGGGTTTCCAGAGGAGCTTTTGTAAATGGAGGGTGACCAGGCTCCATTTTCAGCCTTGCATGGGTTTCAACCAGAGGTGTCTGTGAAGTGCTCTTGTCTTGTGGTTCTCCGCCATCGCCCCGTCGAGCAGCAGCTGCACATACAGAGTGGGAGCAAGGGTCTGGCAGCATCAGCGTGGGAAGCGGTGAGCAGAACTGGGGGCAGCCTCGGGGCACTACCTGCAGACTGAGCTGTGGTGTGGGTTTGGTCTCCTCCAGAAAAATGTGGGCTTGAAAAGAAGAGATGGAGAGCGTGCTTTATGTTTCTTTTGTGAGGATCACGTTGTAATGTAAGGAAAAAATTGTGACTCATTGTACGTCATGGTGCCTCTTCCCATCACCTGTGAGCTCTCCTTGGTGCTCCTGGCTTCTGTGGTGGGGCCCACGGTGTCACGGCAGCGCTCGGAGGCACCATGCGTGCTCTGTGTGGTGACTCAAAGTGATGATGGGGGAGGCAAACAAAAGGAAGCTTGACTCTGTGTGAGTGCACAAAGCTGCTAAAAACTCCTCTGTTAGAGGGCTGGCGGAACAGAGGGCCTTGCGGTGAGGAAATGACTCTAATCTGAGTTGGGATAGGGTCTGCATGTTGTGATGGTGCAGGGCTCCAGCAGGACCCTCTCTGGCCTGAGAAACATCTTCCCTGTGGTAACCTGAAGCTGTTAGGCAAGACCACTGGGAGCCTGATTTTATTGTTTAATCTGATGATTTTCTGAGAATTTCTGGTGTTTGCACCCCTTGGGACTGGCACTACTGGAACCACAGTGCCTGAAGTGCTTTGGAGCTGGTGAGGCCTGAGCTGCATCCCCTAACTGTCAGGTGGCTGTAGATGCGCTCGTGTGGAGAGATGGCTGCTGTGAAGAGTGACTTTGCTGCCTCTCTTGTGGGTCTGCTGGCTCCTTCATGTCAGACCATGTAAAGAAGTCCCAGGCTTCCACAACTGGGCTTTGAGGTCTGCCTTCAAGCAGCTTTTGCTCTCGAGTCTCAGGCAATTATTTCACTCTCTACCAAGTACCTGTAAAAGCAACAGCAGAGATGTGACACAGTAAGTTTCTGACTGAGCTGCTGCTAGGAAGAAGCCCCATATCAAGTGGTCTATGTGCTTATTTTAAAGGAAGATCTTATCCCTCAGGGGAAAAAAAAGTACCACAACTACTTATTTTTTGTGCTGGAGCCATTTTGATTTACGTGCTTTTCAGGCCGCTGCAGTGGACCAGTGGCACTGACTGTTCCTCAATCCGCTTTGGGACTATTTACAGAGAAATGAGACATTCTATTTTGCTTTGTGTCAGGAGCACGAGGGTGCTGAAGTGTCATGTTGCGGACATTTTGGTGCCTATGCATCCCCATGAAAATGAAATTATAATGGAATTTTGCTTTCTGCTGTCTATACACTTACTTTTGGATTTATTTCAGAGTAACTTCTTCCTCTCTTGCTCAAGCCAATGTTTTGCCAGAGATGCTCAAAATGTTCTGTGAATGAGCCCAAGGAACAGATTTCTTGGCTGATAGAAACTGGCAAGGCTCCTCCAAAGTCAGGCGATATTAGGAGACAATGATTTTGGATTGCTATTAAAAAGCTTACAAGTCTGTAAACTATTACATGAAGTTGTCTAGCAATGTTATCTTGTGAAGTTATATAAGCCTGCAATAGAAAATGTTTTAAAACTTGGCTCCCTTTGCTTTTCTAAGGGTAATGCTATACCATAAGACACAAACCAAAGTAACATTGATACGCCAATTCAAAACCAAAAAGATGGCTTTTAAAGATTATCTGTAATGCATTTTTTAAAATAAAATTAGGCCTTTTGGTCAGATGCATGAACAGCTGAGACCCTTTTTATTACAGTATCACTAACACTGAGTGTCATGAGATGGGACACAGGACTGGGGCATCTCAAAATCCAAAAGCTATAATAAGAGGTTTATAGCAAACCAGAAAGATCAGGTAGTGTGTAAGGGCCTTGCTTGTACTGCAGGGATCATGATACTTGATATCAGTTTTGTTCTGATGCTCCTGATATGCTCCAATCCAACCTCTGGTCATTGTGATGCAGATCTCACCTGCCAGGTGCAGGAGGCAGAGCTTGTTCCTGCCAGACAGCCCTGTAATGGACAAATGCTTTTAATTTTCTCAAAGTGTTCCCTTATAAAATCATTGCTGCAGTTGTTTTTATATTGCAGGGATAACACTAGGCTGGTTTTCATTTGGGGTCTGCCTATAACAGAGTTTGTTTAGAGACCCTGTTGCTTTTTGTAGAATACACCCAAGACAATTCTCTCTCATGCTGTTTGTACAGCTGTGGGTGGACTTGTGCATTATAAGATCTCATCAGTTTTCATTATGTCTGGCCATTTTATTCTAAACATCTGCTGCAGGCATTCATGATAAAAGTTATTTAACTGCTGTTGGCTGGACTTACCTCTCTTCTAAGACTCTGACCTATGCTTAGTGCACTATTGCTGAAGAGCTCTAGCTTGGTGATTGGGGTGCTATAATTCAACTACTGAACCTGAAAAAAAAAGTGCTCTCCACTGTGGATGAAGCCATCAGATTTAGGTACATTGCTGCTTTTGTAAGTAAATGCATCAGAAATTTTCAAGAATCCTGTTTCTACGAGATGTCATGAGAACACACTGACTTTTTTCCTCTCTGATTTTATGGTTCATTTGCTGCTTGCAGCTTCCAACTAGGCTGTCTGTGTGCTGTGCCGTCCCATTTATCACACAGGAGGTAAGTGTTAGATAAGCCCAGATCGCTGAACATGCTGTCCAAATCTGGAGCTGTAGTTGCCATGAAGAAGACCAGTTGCTTCAGAGAAGTGAGTACTAGTTCCAGCTCAGGGAAGGAGAAACATTTGATTTTGTTACTCTGCGGTAGCGCTGAGCATTTCTTAACTCATGAATGGAGATTTGGTGTCTGGATGATTCTTCTAGATTTAGGTAACTAAGGATTTCTAGCAGACTACAAATCTTCAGCCTGAAAGAGAGAAATAGAGGGAATGTAAGAGAGGTCTATGAAATCATAAGAGGCAATGGAAGAGTTGAATGTGGGATGATCATACCCTTTTTTTGTCAGTACAAGAACTGTAGGTCATCAAGTGTAATTAGCAGGAGGTTGAATCAAAACATAGAACAGGTTAATTTTTTCCACACCACACAGTTCAGCTATGAATTGAATTGCCAGGGGATGTTGTAGATGACAGAATTTTATGAGGATTCACAAGTGAGTAGGTAGACAACGAAAATAAAAATCCACTGAAGGCAATTAAATACAGTGATGGTCTCCTGGCTCAATAAGACCTTAAGTCACAGATGTTTGGGGTGGGGAATGAAGGAAGTACATTGTGGGGTGGGGGGAATCTATGCATGCTCCATACCTGTATTCTTTTCTTAACATCTCTTGTTGGCTGCTGTTAGAGTCAGGATGTAGGGCTAGATGGACCTTCAGTGTGACCCAGTGTGACTGCTCTGGTGTTGAAGAATATCTGCCATGGAAAGTCTCTTTCTGCCCTGTCAATGAATTTCTGAAAGCCAATATAATATGAACACATGATAGCTGCTATTCTTCCATTTGTTTAAATGATGTGGAAAATATGGTCAATGCAAGAATAGGACAAAACCCAAGTTGCATTGGAAGCCTGTTCTTGACAGTGTTGTGGGCTCTGCTTAGTGCTGTTATGCAAAAAGAATTGCCTTGGAACAGGCAGCAGCATGTTTCCATCCTGATTGTTACAGTAGTTTAAATCTGTTGAGGAAATTTTGAACATCTTTTTTTCCCATCCTTAGGGGTAGATTCCTTTCCCAGGCTCCGCTGAGTAGATGTAGCTTTGTTTTGAAGCTTTCTTCACAGAATTTCTGGAAGAAAACGGCAGGAATTTTATCCTGGTGTGTTGCTCTGTGAGTTTTTACTTTGTTGGCAATTGGTTTGAAATCCTTTAAGGTGATATTTGCTTGTGATTAATATAAAATTCTACCTTTATGCTGATAAAGGTGAATTTTGCTTCAAGTAATATCTGTTCAACATACTGAATAAAAATGTCTACTTAATGTTTTCTTTGTCCTTCATAGCTAGAGAGAATATTTCCATGTCGGTCACTCTAGTTGCAACTGGTTTACTTGTAGGTCTCTGAGGTTTGGAAGGGATCTCACATACCCTTTTGTGCTTGCCACCTCATGCTCCTGGGCAAACCTGTCAATAAGGTTTAGCTCTTTCCTCTAGCTGGTCTTTTGCAGGATTAGCCTGGAACATATATTTTTTCTGCTATCTATTAATAGTGAGGACATTCAGTGCAGCCTGTTTATTTTCATGAGGACTTCTCCTATGGTATTTTGATATGATTTTTACCTTTTACCTCCTATTCTCAAGAAATCACAAAACTGCAATATTCACATGTGTGCGACTGGCATACATTATTGAGAACTGGTTCCCATGTGGATAAGTTGTTTGAGGGCTGAAGTTCAAGTTCTCTTGTATGTCTTAGAAAATTTATTTGTTTGCTTTTTATAAAATTAGTTGGGGGCGGGAGAAGCATTTGGGTTCCTGGCAATATTGTCTAGAGCTGCCTTGTATGCTTATACAAGCTCTTAACAATTATGAGAAAATTTACCTGGTAACACATGTTTCACTTTTAATTTTTTGGGGAGAGAAAAGTTAGTGGTTTGCCAGTGGTTTGTTGGCAAAGTTCCTGTCTTTATTTCTACTGTATGAAACAGTTCCCTGTGGCCCACTGATGTTGCTTGTTTCATCTTTATCTATCCTTACAGCCACCTTTTCTCTGAAAGGTTTGGTACTATAACCTTGCTGTAACAAAGTCTTTAATGACATGTTAGCACTTGTCTCTATCTTCTTCACTGCACCCTTCTTGTTTAGGGGCAGTGTTGGGTGATTTTCAACAGCATAACCCATGTCAGGAGTCTTGCACCTACTCCTGGTCTTTTTTTGCAGTGTCACTCAGAGGCAGGGCAGTGTCCTCTCTTCCTCCAGTCAGGGTGTCTCAGAGGTTCATCACTTTCTTATTCTTCAGTTTGATGCTACCTACCCCTGTCTGCACTCACTCAAGCTGAGCAGATCACTGCTCGCTCCATCTTGCCTATGATTTGAGCTGATTTTCCATTTGGTGTCTCTAGGTACAGATAGGTAGGAAACCTATCTGTAATAAGTCTATTGCTCCAGGCTTGCTCTTCAAGGTCCTGACTTCTGGCCAAGACAGTTTGGTTAGGACCAATCAGTAGAGGACCACTAACTGGTCCAAAGCTCATAAACAGCCACCGGCATTCTCTTTCCTCCACCTGAGAAATACTTTCTGACAGGCTAAGTTGTCAGCTTTGTCCTCCATTTAAAGGCTCCAAACCTCATCTCCATTTCTAGACCTGAGAAACCAGTCTTGCCTGGCCTGTATGCTTGTATCTCCCAGACCCCTGTCAGTGTCAAGGTCAGAAATCCCCATGTTCCTGTGCACTGGGAGCACATGGAGGGTGAGGCATCTTGCACTGCAGTTAAGTAAACCGTAAGTCCCATGTATTCCTTTCTCTTACAGTAAGAGGAAGAAGTAGCAAACAATGTGCAAAGGCAAGGAGAAATGGGCACTCAGTCAACTACTTTGTTGTGTGAGGATGGTACAAAAATTGTTTTGTTTCTTTTCTGTTTTCACATTAGTAATTCAAGTCTTGTCTATCCTGTTTGTTTTTTCTTCACTGGAGAACTAATAGTATTATGACAGTGCAAGTAAAAGCTGACGAATTTCAAGTAGAATTGCTTTTCCTACAAAATGTTTTAAGCAGTCTGTATTTAGCTAACATTTATCTAACTCCACTCCTAACCAACAGTTGGAAGAGAAAATCTTGCAGTTCAACACCTCCTCCTCTCCCCCTTTCACTAGAAGCTGCAAAACCTCCCACTCCACTTCTCTAGATCTTCCGAGGAGACCTCTGCCAAAACACAACTTGATGTTTGATATTTTTTTAAGAAAAAGCAGAAAACAAAACACTTCCAGCCTCTCATACACAAAGAATCAGAACAGGGCATGAGTCCAATTTGCTTCCCCTCCCATCTTTCCTGAACATGTACTCTTGCAGAGACAACCAAGGAACTCTGCTACATGCTCTACCCACCAGCCTTGCTATGGCTCTCTGGCAGGAGCAGTATCAGGGCTATCTCCGATGTGACCCTGTTCTTCAGGGTGGGCACCAAAGTAGGGAGTTTCCCAGGCTCCTGAATGTTTGGCAGCAAACCAGATCCTGTCTTTGACAGCTCAGGACGAACTCTTCAGTGATGCCACCAGCTCACATTGAAGACTCTGGGTCTCCTGTGTATTCACTGTTTCTGTAGCCGTTAACTGTTTCTCTTGCAATTTGTGGCTGTGGAGGTTTATTCCAAAGCAGAGTGTGGCTGGGCCTCCCAAGGGCTTGCTGAGGAGACGGCAGGCAGGGAGCATCTGCCCCACAGTCACCTGCCAGCACGGGGGAGAGGCCGTACTGTGGCTATGCCTCGGCCTTGGGAACCGGCCTCCTGCTCCACTGTGGGCAAAGTCCACGTGAAGGAAATGGAAGATGCTCCCAACACAGGCTCCCAGCCAGTCCATGGGTGAGGTCTCAGCTGGGACAATTGAATGAGCCCTGTGCAATTAGATCCGGGTTGGTGTAGGGTGATGCTTGTGCCAGGGCCACCAAGCAGTCTGCAGGGCAGCAGCCTGCACACACCAGGCCAGAGCCGGTGACAGGAAACTGGAATACTGCTTTTTTTTTTTTAAGCCTATTTTCCTTCTCTTTCCTGTCTAGAAACTCTTTTCCTTAAAACCGACTATCAGTTGGGAAACTTCACTGCAGGATCCTAACCACTAACAGCAGCCAGGCTTACTTTCTTCCTACTGTGCATGAGAAGTTAAATCCTGTTCCCATTGGCATGTAGGCAATGTCAATTCCAAGATGGCAGAAAAGACTACCAAAAGGTCTTTTTTTTTCCACAAGTTTGTTTACCTACCAGACCACAGATTCTAGGAGGGCTGTTACCTCTTTCCAACCTTTACCAGACACAGGTGAGCAGCAGCTCTGGCATCTCACTCATGCTGCACAAGTGGTCCCTGCTGCAGGGTCAGTCTTGGACAACCCAAAGCTGATTTGCTTGTGAAGTGGGACCACTTCTTCCTCATTTTCAGTCTCCAGACATCCTGAAGGACATCATAAAAAGCTTTCTTGCGTGAGAAAATTCTGATGCACACCTATGGATTGGCTTTCCAGTCTCCTTGTCTTGCTCCTGTTCCTTCATAGGGCCATTGCAACCGTAGTTTGACTGATGGTCAAGAAATACCAATGCTTCCAGTTAACCCTTAATGAAGAGGCATGAATCTATCAAACTCCCATGAAAAACCCTCATTACGTTCTGCAAAGTGAAATAAAAGCTTCAATATGTGGTAAGCTAGGGAATGTAGAGTCCTGGTGGATCTCTGAATTGAGCATGTGTCCAACTTGCAGTGCTTCTACTGCTAGAAAATGAAATGTCAGCATCTCCTGCTCTTCCCCTTTCTCCTCAGATACCCCTTGCTATCCCATGGTCCCACTATGTGAAACCTGCTTTAAGCCTCACTTCTATAACCTTTCCACAAGCAATAGTATAGCCTGACAAACATCCCACATCCCCCAGACCTGTTCCAGCACAGCTCAGATGCCATTCTAGGGCTTGCAGGCTAAACATACAAATCCTTATAGAAGTTTCATTATTTTGGGAAGCACAGGCAAAAAAATCCCCCTGTCACTGACAGCCTACACCAGTGGATGGAGCCTTCTTACCCACCACAAAAGCTGTCCAAAGAGCCCCTCTCCAGAAATGCTTTCTGTGAAGCTCTAGTTTGCAGGCTGGAGGCAGTGACTGGTACCTTCCTGAGTTGGCTAGTCTCTGGAAATCATGCCGGTGACCACATTAGGAGGGCAGTTCTGGAGCTTTGTCCTATCCTATTTAACTTTCTGGGCGGCTTGGAAAAAAAACCCTTGACAGCTTGCAGGTGTCGGTGCTGGGAGAATGGTAACTCATGAAGAGGACTTCGATGCTGAGTGGACCCTCTTGGTAAAGTAGGTTAGTTTGTTTATATCAGCATGGCCAAATATAGGGACCTTCATCCAGAGGTAAAGAGTTGTGGGAGGGGGTTTCAGAGAGGCCAGCACTTCTGAAAGCTGCTGGAGATACAGCAGGGGAGGTCATGGTGGACAATAAGAGGGGGTGTGGGTGCATGCTGTCTTGATGAGAGCTCACACAATTCTCTGGTGCATAAAGCAGACAGCAAGTGGGAGTGGTGAGCTTGTGTTTCCTCTGTGTTTGGCACTGGTACAGATGCAGTTTGGATGCTGCATCCAGCCTGTGTGTGCCTGGGTTTCCTGATCTATCCTACCTGCCAGGGGAGGGCAGAGTGGGGAACAGTGGATAAATAAGAGACAGAGCCTTGTGTACAGCCTGGGATCATCCCGCCTAATATTAGGCACCAAACTACTGTCTCAAAGGTAGGAGCAGCAGGTGCAAGCCAGGCATAGCAGTTAAGGGAAGATGGCCTCACACTGCGCATGCACCTTCACCGAGAGTGCGCTGCTTGGTGGAGGAGGTGAGACCACATCCATCCACTCACCATTGCGCTGCCCCTGGTGCACTGTGAACTGAATTGCCATTAACCTCTGCACGCTTAATTGCCACTCATCTATCTTAATTATGAGCGGAAGAGATGATGGTGTCTTACAGAGGGGGAAGCAATACACGTAACAATTATGGAGCATGGAGATGATGTGCACTGGATCTAGCTGGAAACCAGAATGAAAACATGGTTCCCTTCTGAAAGAAAATCAAGCCCTTTAAAGATAGAGCAGTCTGGAAAGCTCTGAGAGGAGCCAGCCAGCTCAGGGCAGGGAATACCCTGGTTACAGTGGGGATTTTCCATGCCCACAGCACGACAATGGCTTGAATGCGGGTTTGTCATGGAGATGTCTGGCTTTGATGAGAGGTTCTGTCCTGAGCTGAAGGAGACACTTCATCAAGAACTTTAATAGCCACAACTGGAAGTGGAGTATTTGCTGGAAAAATGGTGTTTCATGAGCACATTAAGTTCCTTGTCATTTTTTGATTTTTTTTTTTTTTTTTTATGGGTAACTCAGATTGTCCCCTCTCCCTCCTGTAGGGTGATGTACTGTGGAGCCTGCATGATATGGAGACAGATGGAGGGAGAGAAACTTCTGTCTGACCATGTGGTTCTTCACCTTTTGATTTTCTCTTTTCAAGGAAAAAAATCCGTTTCAAACTAAAAATGCCATTTAGATGCTTTTTGTGAGAAATGCTGATATAAAGCTTTGTTATTTTTTTAAAAAGTACCTTTTTTTCAGCTGGAACTGTTGACTTGATCTCAGCATATTTTCATTTGGAGCAGCACATGTCAAACTTACGATTTACTGAATAATGTTTTTCTGAGCTGCTCTGACTAAAGAGCCTCTGTCTCAGAGGCTAACAAGGCAGGCGAGCAGCCTTGCCCCTGGGATGGCCGTGATGAGAGTGCAGCAAGGCACAGCACACCGCCAGGACAAACGTCTGGTGATGGGGGGTGAGAGAGGGTATTGAACGGGCTCATGTTCATCACCTTGATGAGTGACCTCCAAGGGAGGGCAAGGATGGAGCTCACATAGCTCTGCATCTAGGTTAGCAAGGGACCAAACAAGGCTCAGATGAAATTCAGTGTTGACAGAGGCTAACTAATGGCTCTTCAGAAGATTAATTTGAAGTGCTTGTACTTTATTGGGTTTTCCAATTAACTGTGACAGCCCAAGGATAAAACAAACCAGCGTGTTGTTGTGGATAGCCAGCTCCAGCTCCCTGAGCAATAGTGAGGTGGGCGCAGTGAGAAGGGTGTTAGGCTGCTGAGGAGCTGTGGAAAACGAGGCTGAAAAAACAACGCACTGCAGGACTTAATGACTGTCATCAAGCAGATCTTTGATCTTTATCCACAGACTGGTAGGGGTGACAGATGTGCTGAGCACCTCTTTCCCCTCTGAGATCCTGGCATGGCCAGGTGCTGTCACTTGATGGCCAACATGACCAGCAAGCGGGCCTTGAAAGTCAAGCCTAGGCCAGCAGGACTCTTGTCCAGGGGAACAGTGAGCGGCAGGTCTTTTCTTTGGGATTGTAATCGCAAGGTCAGAGGGATTAATTAGTCATAGCCTCATGTGGTTGAGAAAGAAAACAGAAGAAACACTTCTGCTGCCCATCAGGGATAGAGCTCATTGGAAACCCAAACCTGATAATGGAATGAAGCTTCAGACAGCTGAAGCTGATACTCCTATGGCATCCTGGCATCCATCCTGACATCCTTTCTACCTCCTTCATGACCTTCTTGGCAAGCTGATCAGACCCTACATATCCTAGACAAGGGGGAAGCCCCACACAACCAGGGACCAAGGATGGGGGGAGGCAAGGTAGCAGCAGCCTCCATTTAGATAGCTATAAGCTCCCATGGAAAATGGCACCTTTGGCAAATGGGAGCAAGAAAACTGCTCTTTTTGTTGTTATTGTCTTTTTGTTTCTTCCACACTTGACAAAACTAGGCTTTGTACACAGTCACCATAAACAGAATTGCACCTGGGACACATCTTAATTGGATTCCAAATTTTTCCAGTGGAGAAACAACCCTATGAAGACCTGACTATTAGCTAATAGTTGACTCCAGGAGAGTAACGCTATAAAAATCCTGTTAAATAACTTGTTTTCAGCATTTACCTACAACTGGACATGCAGCTCTGTGACTGCACTTCATTCAGGAGGACCTCAACCAGGCTCCTGGAGGCAAATGGGGCAGTCCCAGGCTTTGCTTCAGGCCAGATTTCCCTTTGGGTTTTGGCATCTGTGAGCATCAGTGGAAGCAGATAGTGTCTCCAGAGGTGATGAAGGTCTATGCTGGGAGACTATCTAATGTCCCAGTCTCAGAAGGCAAGTGTGAAAAGTGGTCAGGACTGCAAAGCATCAGGGCAGGCAATAGGCACGTAATGCCAACATGTACAGAGGAAGCCAGTCAGAAATAATTAACCTTATGTAACAAAGCTGAAAGGCAAGACACATAAAACTGCTGAAGGGAAACAGTCTTTCCCTGGTGTGTTGGCTGTGGAAGTCTTTAGCTCAGTGCTGTGGTGGCAAGTCTGAGAGCAGAGCAAGTAGGTGCTGCCCCTCACCCCTGCTGCAAGGGTCAGATTCAGGCTGGATGATGTTAGAACCCATTTGAAAGCATTGCTTTATTCTTTTCTATATGCTGGAGAATGATATGTAACCAACATGGAATGCTAAAGGTTTCCACACAAGTCATTCTCACTGATGCACAACCTTTGAGATTCAATTGCAGTTGTCGGAAAGTGATTTCTAGAGATTTCTGGGTAAGGTTAGTGATCATTAGGGTTATTTGAATACTAGACTAAGAAGTGGTGATGTGTGGCTGATCTAGGATAGGCTGGATACCCTCACCTCCTGGCACATTGTTACACCACCAGGTGCTTGACTCCATCCCCGTGGTGTCAGCTGCTGCCCTGAGGGGGCTTCAGAGTGATGTTCCCTTCCATGCTGACATTTCAACTGGGTGCAAATAGCACAAAGTTATCTTCTGTTTAATAGGAAAGGTCATGTCTGGACACTGTTTCCAGTTCTCTGCCGTTCCCAGTCGCTTTAGCAAACATAACAGCTAAGGAGTGGTGTTTTCATTGCAGAGTGGGCTGTTAAAAAAGCTGTCTCATGATGCCCAGTGGAGGCAGGACGGTGGATTGGGGATTAATCCATAGTGTTTGAAGGATTCGTATTTTATTTTATTTTATTTTATTTTATTTTATTTTATTTTATTTTTATTTTATTTTGTTTTATTTTTTAATTTATTTTACTTTTTTAGTTAATTTTTTTTTTTTTTTTTTTTTTTTTCTACAATCACCTAATGTCATGCACCCACTTCTACAGGAATGTGACAGGGCTTTTAAAATATGTGTGGCAGACATGGAATGGAGCTGTATGACTGGTATGGCTTGTGCGCAGTCAAAGCTGGTTCAAAAAACTCCGGAGGTAAATCAAGCATGTGAAATTTGAGATTTTGTGAAAAATTTGGCTGAGTTTGCAAACAGTATAGCTAGCTTTAAAAAGACTTGAGGGGTTTTTGGTCTTGAAAATAGCACAACCAGATGGCAATAGGCTATTTTTGAACTTTGGTTACATAATTTTGCTAAATATTTTTCTTCCCTCTGCAATTTGAAATTATCTGTAATTCAGACTGTACTGGTGCTGTGTATGGTAGTCTCCTGATACAAAGGCATTCATCTTGTGCTCCTGTGTCAGGGAGCAGTCAGAGCCAGGCTGCCTGTGTGGGAGTGGAGCAGGAGCTGAGACAGCCCCAGGTGGAATGTTCTCTCCCCAACACCATGGTCCCCGGGGGACCAAAGGCAGAGGCAGAGCAGGGCTGGCTGTGGTGTCCATCAACAGTCCCAAACACAGCAAGCAACAAGCCAGGTCCAGACAGGGTGTGGTGTGGGTTCCAGGTGAGGCAAACTGTGGCCAGGAAGGAGTTTTGGTGTCCAGGCAGAAGGTACATGGATCGTTCAAGCTGTCTGAGGGAAACAGCAATGCCTGAGAGAAGAGAAGGTGATGGGTGTGCAATTAAAAAGGGCCCCAAGGGGTCCATAAATGGGGCCAATGCAAAAAGGACCATAAATGCTGCTTTAGGGGAAGGCATGAAGCTGTTTGTGCTCCCCACACCATTCTCCCACACAAGTACATGATGGTTTTTGGAAGAAAAAGACATTTTGTTCCCCTAGTCTTAAGCATCCATTGCCATTACTTGAATGGTGAGAAGGGAAAAAAAAGTCTCTTTTCAACTCAAGTGACAGGGCTGCAAAGCTCCAAGTGAAGCAAGCCTTGCCTGAGAATATAAGAGCCTGCTGACAAGGTAGAAATCACACTTCTCTGAAAACAATGTAAATAGTTTTTATAGAGCTTTTATCCTCTTTGAGAGACCTCAAAGATCTTTCTGAAAGAAGTCAATGTCTATTTTTTTGTTTCAGTGTTCAGCACGATGAGAACTGAGAAGTCATTTCAGAAAAGGGGGGTTTTTCTATTTTTCAGTCTGTTTTTTGCATGTAGTTGCAGTGGGTGCAGTTTGCTTCATTGCTTCCGCGGTGCAGTTGGTCACCAGCTTGGTTTCTCCTATGCTTAAGATACTTGCAGACCTCCAGAGGAAGTGAAAACTCAATTATGTTTTAAAAGTAACCTAAAAGAAATTTTAGTAATTACCAGTTAAAGGGTGTTTTCTGAGAGACTGGGGTTTTTTTTAATAATGTAAAAAAAAATCAGGTTGCCCAAATCCTATTACTCCATAAAATTAACCACAATTCATGATAATACAATTAAAATTTTTAATTGCTTTTCCCTCTTCCTAGTAGTACTTTCCTGTTGACTAGGTCATATGCATACATTTGTCATGGGTTCCCACTTCTGCTGCACATTCATCATACAGAACAGCAAATAACTCCTAGTACTAGACCAAGCTGAAAAAATACCAAAAGATTATTTTCTACCAGAAAAATGAAATTTTTTTCAGAAATACTTTTTTTTTTTTTTTAGTCACAGCATTTTGATAATCTAACTGATATTACTGGAATGGAATTGCTGAGGATGGAGAATGGTTCAGAAAATCTTTGTTCTCAGATTTGTTTTTTATATCAAAATCAATGCTCTATAATTCTTTCTTAAACATTTGACTTAAATTTTTGATTGAAATCAGATCTATTCTTGAGATTTTTAAATAGGGCATTTGCTACAAAGCAGAATTTTGGTTTCCTGCCCAGTACTGACAAGCTGTCTTCCTCAGCTAGCCCAATTCTGACCTCTTCACACCAGTACTCCTCTACAATCAGCCTGCAACACCTCCTGGGTCAAGTCAGTACAAATTCCATCAGTCTTTGAATTAGTGAGACTAGGACCTCCTTTTAAGCATGGGCTCAGTCTTGATTTCTACATTTCTCTGGACTCTCTACAAGGTTACCCTTCTATGTCTGTGTGAGTTTATTCCTGACTCTAGCATTCTGACCGTGATCTGCATGGTGGTAAAATCTTGAGAGGGCCAAGAGCCCCAAGACACCAGCCACTTCTTGTGAAGGGCTCAGGGAGGGAAGGTGTCTGCAGTTATTTGCAGCAGAGGGGAAGATAGCCTTCTTGTTTCTTTCTTTTTTTCTCTTTTTCTTTGAGTGTTCCAAAATAAATGCATCCATACACAAATATTTCTGCAGTATCACAGGAGAGAGGAGAAGGATGGGTGACTCTAACCAGTCTACTTAGCCCAAAAGAATAACTTTTTTTTTTTTTTTTTTCCAGGTTGCTCTGATTCTGATTTCTTAAAATATTTTGATTCAGGATTAAAGCCAAAAAACCTCAGCTATTGCACGGGTCTAATGTGAGCTCTCTGGATAGGGGTGTTGCCTCCTTCTACTGGAAAGAGACAATTAATCAAGCCACAGAAGTGTCATTGCTCAATGCTGTCACCCACAGTGTAACTACCCCACGTCACACATTGTATCTGGATCTGCCACGTCTCTCAAGGTCTTCTGTCTTCTCCATGTTTGTGAGACTACTGACTCTGCACAGGTTGGGCTGTGTTTATGTTTGCATCTTGAGCAACTCACGAGAGCTGAAGGCATGGTAAAGTGACTGTGCAACTGTGAAAATCTTGTCTGGATTTCTAAGTCTGTCCTCTCTCTTCACCTCTTCACATCTTCTGTATTTTCGTGGCCCAGCTCAGACCACACTGCTGGTGGCTGTGCAAACTGCTGGCGCTTATCTCCTGGCTCAAGAAGGGTCACCCAGAAATGGTGGCAGCCACATGTGCAGGTGGTTCTCCCTAGAAAGGAGAAGGTTACTGCTTGGTCCCACTGCTGGCACACCACTGTTTCAGGACCAGCTGAAGCAGTGTGCTTTGCTGCTTTTTTAGCTGTCCTTACTCATTTGAATCAGTTGGAAGGTGATAAGCAGGCATGCTCATTTCTCTTCCTTACAGTTACTACAAGCTCTTTACCCCTGCATCACACTCAGGCTAGACCTTCCTCCTGCTTCATTTTATACAGCCAGCAGCCCACAGCCACAAACCAGAATTACAGGGCTTGTGACTGGACCAGAAAATTTAGATGAAAAGAAGAAAAGTTGGTAGTGCTGTGTGAGAAAGCGATGACAAGGACATGGGGATCTGCAATGCCTTGGGAGGGCCACAGCATCACACACAGGCCATTAGGTTTCACAGGCCTGGGATGCTGCTGTGAACAAGCTAGTAGCCAAAGCAGTGGGGATTTGCAATGGAGAAAGGGAAGTATGGCCCACCACCTTGGGGCACAGGAGGAGCTGTGAGAGGATGAGCACTTTTCCCTGTGGCTGCTTGTCCCACCACCCACTGAGAATCAGTTGTGGCATGTGAAAAATTTCAGTAAGAGCACACTGCAAGAGTAGGACTGGGGCTTGGAGCCACAGCTGCTACTGCAGGGAGCAGGAAGGAGAGGCTGCCAGGCCCTGGGGCAACATGTGGGGCTCGCCATGGAGGGCGAGTCACCCATGGCAAAAGGTGTACATGAGCCTTCATTAGCATGTTGAATTAATGTCTTACTGTGATCGGTGATGAGGAAGCACCCCACTGTCAACCAGCTGTAGGACTTGTCTGTAGACGATGGCCCTATGTTATTCTTCAGAAGGCCAGACTGTTAAAAAAAAAATGGATAACGCATTTGTATGGACCTTGGCAAGGTGGGAGTCGCTGACTACCTTCAGGAGAATGCCCTCAGAAGTGCACTGACTGCTTGCTAACAGGGTGCAGAGCCTTTCTCCTCTAGGTCTACAAAGTTTCTTTGGTCCAGTGAATATGGGCTGGATCTCCTTTCTGACCAACGCCTTACAAATGTGCCATTTTCCAAGCTCACCGGCATGCTCAGAGCTTCTCTGTATGAAGTAACTCAGGGCTAGTTTTCTCCATAGCAGCTATCTGTTTTTATGCTTGATCCATTTTATTCTAGGTTGAATGTCCTTTTCTGTTTTAGCTTAACACATTTTGGATGAGTTGAGATATTTAAGAATGGGGATTGCACTTAACAATTAACACCCTACTTGAATCTGATTTGCCTTTCAAGTATAGGCATGGCCCAAGAGTCAGGCCAGGATCTATGGAACCAGTGGAGACAGTTGCCCAAGTGAAGTCTTTGCTGGAATGGGATTGAGCTGTGTTGATGGGGTTGGATCAGTGGTGTTTGGTGTCAGAAAGATAAACAGAGGGTTTAATTCATAGTGATAGTGAAGGAGAAGTCTTTTACCAGCTTCAGGTCTGCCATTTTTTTCAGAAGCCAAATAATTTTTAGACACGGCAGGGCTTACTGATGAGCAGATGACCTCAATGCAATGCTTTGCTGAAGCAGTTATGGGTGGAGCATGACTGTTTGCTCCTGGTCTCAAAGCACATCATCCAGGTGTCTCTGGGCAGTGACAAACCTGTAGCAGACCTGGCCTGAAGTGAGACAGCTGTAGCTGGAGATCTTTGCTGGCCACATGCCTATGAATTGGGAATGCAACTCCTCCAGCACAGACACAGTCACAGTTTTAGGCTCCTCTTGGTAGATGACTTTTCTATTTTTATCAAGGGGAGGCTCATATTTTTTTTTTTTCCCTGGTGGTGTTTAAACTTCTAAGTGAGAAGACTGCTTATTTTCAAGCTGTGAGAGGTGGCTACCTCTGGTCGGGTCTGGTCTGGTTAGGATGAGGGTGTGGCAGCAGCAGACAGCATCTGTCTCTGTCAGGTTAGCAGTAGAACAACAAGAAACTGAGCTGTGTCATGAAGGTGATGGCTGGGAAGGGGCTTAAACTGAACCTGGTCCATTTGCTTTCCCAACCATAGGTGCCGGTATGGCAGTCAGTCAGCCCTGACAGAGAAAGGAGAAAGATGGCCAGAAAGCATCAGAGATTTGCAACCTGGGAAATGACAGGGCAGAGGCAAGGCCCATGATCAATATTAATGGTGGCCCCAGGGGGTTGCTGGGTCCTCATTAGAGAAAACGATGAGTGCTGATAATATTTTCACCCTTAATGCTGTCTGATCTTTCATTCCTCCATCAGCAACACCTCCCACCCTGTCTGAGCTCAATGTCCTGGAGGAGAGTGTGCTTAAAGGTGAGGTCAAGGTAATTTCAAGAGGTGCTAAAAGAAAAAGCGAGGGCAGGCTGGTAGCCAGGAAAGGGAAAATTGGCCCCATTGTTAAAGGAATAAAAGAACATCAGAGGGCTTTTTAAAATGTCAAGAGTGGAGTATTGCTGTGTGCTCTTTGCTTATTGAGTAGAGTTTGAGGGAGGTTTGCCTTAAATATACCTTCCATACAAATATACAGAAACATGTTTTTTAGTGAACTTTAAACATTAGCTATAATAGTCTTTGGATAAAAAGGCAGTCATTATTTCTTCGAGCTCGCTCTCTACTGCCGAGCAAATGTTCCAATGTGGCAGGATGGTGGCTTTAAAAATAGCTGTTCACTCCAGAGCCTCCGAGTGTGGCTGGGAGGTAAATTAAATGTTTGACTGTGAGCAGTCATTGATGTGGTCCAAGAGCTGCAGCCAGCAAGCCCTCGTTTCACTGAAGCCAGTGGAAATACGAGGCAGTGGGAAAAGCTTGCAGAAGAGAGAAGGTTTGGGCGTCTTCAGGAAGATCCAAGCCTCTTGGGAGCTATTTTAAAAAATCATCACTTGCTGAACTGTTATAACACCTGTCATAAAAATCACAGGAAACTGGGTGGAAGGGCACTGACAAGGTGTTATCTTGTGTGACGTACCTGTGCCGTTCTTCAAGGTACTTGTCCAATTTCATCTTAAATGTCCAGAGATGGAGACCCACACACCTCGGCTCAGCAGTTGCAGTGTTTTGCTGCTCCCACCAGCACAAAGCTCTGCTGGGTTTTGTCTGAATCTCCCTCACTAACACTTAAGCACGTTATTTTTGTCCAGCCCACTGTAGAAATGGGAAAAAATGTATTTCTTCCTTTCTTTAAGTCCTTTGAATTCATACTCTCATCTCCAGGCAGAACAGACCCACTTCTGACCTTCCCACACAAGTTGTGGTTTTGGGTCCTTGCTCACCCAGCTCCTCTGAACTCCTCCAGCAAGCTTACAACCTTCTTAAATTGCCTACAAACTGAATGCATTAACTCAAGCTAAAATCTTACCAGTGTTGGACACACAAGAATTACTTCACGTGCCTTTTCAGCAGCAATCCTGTTTGTATGTCACAGTACGGTATTTAACTTTTTTTTGCAACAGCAATGTTGATTTGCAGTCAAGTTGTGACTCACTAAAACCTTCATATCCTTTCCTACCCAGCTGATATCAAACTAGCATCTCCCATAAACATGAGTGCCTGTTCCTTCCTACAGCTGGGACTTTGAAATTGTCCTCACTGAATTTCATCCTACCTATTTTCAGAATATTTCTCTGATGTTTTGCTGTTATGTTACTTCCACTTGGGATCCAGCATGGAGCAGCCTGCCCCACATCGAAGCTATTTGTGAATGTAATAGGTATATTTTCTATCACATTATTGACATTAGTGATGGAGATACTAAAGGATGTAGGACCCTGCAAAGATGTCTTTTGGCCTGTGAATACCTTCAGTCTTACCAAGAGTGACTGATCACTGAGTACAGTTGAGTGCAGTCATTGGGTATTGTTGTACCCCTTAATTGTAGCTGTCTGATTACTGCAGACTGATCTCCAATGTGGGGGTCTCCTGCACCACTGACCTGTCTAGGGAAGCTGCAAGCCCACCAGTGCTGGCAAGCAGCCCGCCTGCTGTGCTAGCCAGCTCTCCTATGGGCATGGCAGCAGCCCAGCTCACCGCTGCACCCACCCTCTTCCCTGGGCACAGCGCTACAACATTATTTTGTTCTTTATCCTGGCCTCGATACATATATATAATTTCCAATGGGAATATACTATACTGTTACAAGAGAGAGGGAAGTCATGGGAAAGTTTCATTTTTGGCAAAACAACAATTTCATGAGAAATTGCAGGAAATGTGAAAATATTGATTTTGTCTCCACTTGTCAATTTTCAAAATAAAAAATTCTTTTCTTTTTCCTTTCAGTCAGGTTTTTATTTTCCACTCCATACTCTCACCACCACCTCCCCTCAACTTTTCCTCCATCTGCTTGCCAGGGAAAGTACAATGTTCAGATATGCTTTCCAAATCTTCCTTTTTCCACTGTCTAACCTTTCAAAACTTCAATTTGGAGAAGTTAGAGAATGGAAAAAAAAAAAAAAAAAGAACTGTGAAAACAAAAATGCTGATTTTTCTAGGACGTGTGTGGAGCCATTCTTGCGCAGGGACACAAGTAGGAGAGTCCCAGTTAAGAAACAGTAACATTAATGTCACTCAGCGGCCAAGAGGAAGCAACAGGGAAGAAGGGAAATCAATGCAAAAGGAAAGTGCATTAAAAGGTGGGGACGGGGTGGTATTCTGCTCTGGCATGGCAAGGCATAAACACATTCACAATTTGAAAAGGGTTGATATTCTCCCCTCTCTCCCCCTTTCTTTGTCCTGACCAGTTTCCTCTGATGGGCTGATCTCCTCAGTCTGGTTCCATTTCCCATGGGGGTGCCTGTGGTAGAAAAACAGGTCTCTGACATAATCTCCCTTTCATGTGAATCTCTGTAGAACTAAATACATCATTTTCATACCATAGCAGCACTAAGGGTTGTCAGTGAGCACACCACAGTATAAAATCCAGTCTTAAACCTTTTTTTTTTAATGTTTCATGCAAAAATCCAAGAAAGATCTGATTACAAAAGTACAAGGGATAAATTCTTCTATAAATTTAAGAAAGAGCACTATTACTTTTGGAGAGGGCACAAAACGTGACTCAGAGCAGGACTGTTGACTGGGGTTCAGCTGGCCAACATGTCATCCCTGAGAGTAGCAAGGCTGCTAATCTCATCTGCTAGATAATCCCACTCCCTACTGAAGGCGGTAATTAAGGGCCATGTTTTCAGCAGCCTTACAAAAATAGGCCTTTCTGACTGCAAGAACTGGACAAATTGCAGCATACGTAGATAGCACCATGGCACAAATGCTGATTTTCCATGTGCAGACACATGCACCCAGACACATGGAGAGTTTTTCTGGGACATCTGCTGGAAATGTGTCCAGAGCTGCCTGCAGACCCTGCACTAAAGGTTGCAACTGTACACACAGCCCACACTCCCACAGGGAGCACTCACTACACTGCCCAAGCTGGAAGGATGACTGTAGGGGTGGCAGGGTTTCAGGGCCTCCCTTCCCACCTTGAAACAGAAGATATACTTTGCAAAGTCCCAGTTTGCACCAGTGCAGCATGGTGGGATGGGCTGCACTGCAGTAAGTCCCAGTTTCTGAGGACAGTGTCTCTGAGAAACATTTCTCCATGTCCCCATGTTCTCTACCCTTCCACAGGCTCAGGTAGAGGCTATTTATGGGTTATTTTTCTTCCTTTTCCTTCCTTGCTTGCTTTTTAGAGGATATCTTAACTAGAAACATTTTCTGGTTAAAAATATAAGATGGATGTGAACTGAGAACTTACACCCCAAGCTTCCCTGAAATCTGCTCTGTTTTGGATCAAGGCCTGTCTATGCTCTTAAAAAAGCAAACCAAGGAGCCCTATCCTCCTGATGGATGGAAATACCTCCCTTGTTTTGCAAAATGGGAAGCAAGGATGCAGTTTTTTGTGTGCGGGGGTGGGGATGGGAGAGAGAAGGGAACATCTCGTGGATTTTATCCTGACTCACTGTCAGCTTCTCTGAAGGCCCTGTTTTGCTCAGATGGGAGTGCATAAATATGGCAGATTTTCTCTTTGTGCCTACAAGTGCCAAGGTGCAGAGCTGCGTGTTTGGGCATGTGAGTGGTGTTTTGCATAGACACCTCCTGACCCAGCCCACAGCCCCAGATGTTGGTCCCCAGGCGAGCTCTCTTGGTAGCACCTGCAGTCCATCATCCTTCACTTTGACCCCGTATTACTGTGGTAGGTGCTCCCTAAGAAGTTTTCAGTCTTACTTCTCAACCACTGTTTATCCTAATGTTGTCTCTTTACATATTAATACCTCACTGTAGGTGGTAGGTCCTGCTGAACTCTTCAGTGCTCTTACACAGAGCTCTTCTGTGCAGTGGTAGCACAAGAGTAAATGGCTCCAGAATGCCCTGGCACTGCTCCAGTGGCTCTGTGCAGCAGGGGGAAGCACACCAGCTTTTTGCGCAAGGTGTTTGTTGTAGACTGGCTACTGTGCTTTATGAGCCTATTTGTACTTTCACCTTCAGCCTCTTCCCCCATACCCAGTAAAGAAATCAGGGAGAGCTTACTGCACTGAAGCTTTCACAATTCATAGCAAAAATGTTCTATACAGACGCAGATAAAAGACTACAATAACTAGTCCTACTTGGCCAAATCCTGCTGTTATTACAGTGGTATAAATCACAGTCCGGTCGTTGGTTCTTGAGAGGCCTCTTCAGTTTCTCACCACTTGAAATGACTGCCTACTTGAAATGTATGTCTACCTTGGTTGGATTTGTTTGTTCTCCAGTTCTTAACCAAGTATTTGGTTAAGTTGCTTTAGCAATCTCTCTAACATCCTGCCTCCACTGAGACCATGGCCAAGAGGGCGTTGTCTTTGTTATTGATCTTTCATGGCCCCAGCATCCAGGTCATGACTATACCTTCTGGATATCTTCTCATGTTACATCTCTACAGAAGGGTGCATCTAGCCGTGCTAGGACCAAAGCTCCTGCCCAGACACATGTTATTCTGTGTTTTGCTCCTTGCAAACCCTCTTCTTCTTGATCCAGACAAATGGTCTGTGGCCCTGCCCTGATCCATTCATGCTGCTGCTGCAGAGATCACTGTCCTCACTATATTGCTTTGAGTATGCCACTGCCTTGGCATCCTTCCCATGCCTTCTTCCTCTTCTCTGTGTTGCTGTATCTGACCTGCCTGGCTTCCCTTGCAAGGTCCTTCAAAGCCTTCAAGGGAGGAAAGGGCTAGTACCCTTTCTGTTTCAAGGGATACGTCACTGATGCTGACCTCTGCAACCTTCTCAAAAAACTGTGACTGAGCATATCCATGTGTTATCTCTTCTCACCCTCTCACTTAGGAGGTGCTCAGATAAATGCCTATAAAGAAATATCTTCCCTTTTCAGGTTCTCCTGCAAGCATGGGCAGTGGGATGCAGGATAATACACAATAGCGTTGTTGCACTGCAATAGGACAGGAAATATAAATAAAGACATGTCTGTTTTCAGACTGCTTTAGAAGTGGGGATTGTTTCTGTGGTGGATTGCCACAGTTTGGATGGAACTGTCTTTCAAGAAAAAATGGGCTTTCTTTTCTTCTGCTGATGTCTGTCCACCATAAACATTTTCTGTATTTTCTGTGTGATTCTGTAAGTACGTTTTGCTGCTCTCCAGACTCAAATGTATAGCTGGAAAATCTTACACTAATGGAAGAGGTCAGGCTGGTCTGTCCTAATACTAAGTAAAATAATTTTATTCCATTTTCATCCCATTTTATCCATGTATTCAAAAGTTTTTTTCTTCAGAATGTGTTCTAGAACCTTTCATACCTTTTTTACTACCATTCTGGCATCCTGGCATGTATGTGCTACATTTGCTCTTGCCTAGTCAGGTGTGCCTGCTCTGACTTCCCTGAGGAACCTTGCTACTAGGACCATGATTTCACATGCCAGAAGGCTCCAGCAGAGGTTGTTTGCTCTTATTCTCTGTCTATTCCTCCCACTACATTTGCTGACTCTAACATAAATCTTGGATTTATGCTTTTACTTTAGGTGTGATTTCCATTTTGTTGTCTTTATTCCCATTACCTAGTCCACCTTCTCTGTTATTCTCAGCATCAATGTTCTCACTCAAGCAAAGCGTTCTCTTGGTTTTGGGGAGATACCTCATTTACCTACCACACTCTCACCACATAACAGAATAGCTCTGTCCTTTTTCTCCTTCTATTTATGTACCTGAATGACCTCTGTATTATTCTTTCCTGTGCAAGGTTTAACTGAGCCTGATTCTTGGCAATCCTCATTGGTTTCTGAGCCATGACAGTCAAAAATATCATCAACAGTTGCACTGACTTTCCAGAATGCTGTGGGGGCAGTAGAGCCCCCCGTAGTGTATGACTCTTTCAGCATGTCTCTGCCTGGTATCATTACAGCAATATTTGTCCATGACCAGATGAATTTGCAATAGGGGCCCAAAACAATCCCAGTAGACAATCATTCCCTAAAATAATACAGCTCTGTTGCATATTCTGCTTCCTTATTTCTCTGCAGTCTTTCACAGCATGACCAAAAGATATACCTTCACCTCCCACAGTTTCACTATTGCATCTCCCGGATAGAGTGTTTCCTTCAGTGCCCGTGTTGCAGTCAGAACCTCCATTTCTCCACACCCCACAAGCAGGAAATTTTAACTCTGTATCCATACATTTCTATCAAAAGACGTCTTGCACACAAGGCATCTGTTTCCTCCCACTCTCTCCTAAACTCAGCCTTGACTGTGACTGAACACCAGAAGAGGTTGCTCAGGGAGGTTACGGTGTCTCCATCCTTGGAGAGGAAAACCTGACTGGGCATGGTCCTGAGTAACCCACTTTTGGTGACCCTGCCTTGAGGAGAGGGTTGGACAGACGGTTTTCAGCAGTCTCTGTCAGCCTCACCCATTCTGTGAGTGCCTCCAGAAACCCCTATGCACTGTCTCCAGCCAGCTCTGAGTGTAAACACTCCCCTTTGCTGCACCTATCACCCCACTGAAAGCCTGCTGCCAGCTCTGGCTTGTCAGACAGTGAAGATCACAAGCTCTGGGATTTTCTGATGCTAAAAAACTTGAGTTTCCACTCCCTTTCTTCAGAAAGACCAATGGGTTTTTTGATAGTTATCAATAAACTGCACTTCATTGGAAATGCCCCGGTGATTCTTTTTCATGTCCCTGTTAGAAGTGTTTAATTTTTCATATCTAGGTAAGCATGAAAAAACATGACTCCCCCAACTCTGTTTTCAGATTTGGTGTAATCAAATTACTGCCATTCTTTATGATACTCGGTAATTTCAGCCTAAAGACATGTTGAACTCAACAGCTCTAAATACACAGATATAATGGAAAGGCTGATCGATTCTCAGCTAGTCCGAGGTGAAGGCATGGTGACAAAATAAAACTTTAAATATCCTGCTTCATTTAACTATCTTCACACCCATCTGTTTATCATGTAGGAAGTAATTTGTAAAGTTTCTTAAAGGTTTGTCCATTGTTTTGGGCATGATTCTCTCTCATTTCTTGCTGAATTTGCTCACCTCTCAATCTGATGGAGATGGATACTCAGGATAGGTACTTGTATAGTAATTATGCAAGACAACAGTTGCTGAATAACCTGAAGCACAGCGAGGTAAGTCACTGCAGACATCTCTATCGCCTGCTATTAATTGGCACACCTGTTGCACAGACCTGTTGGTACCATGGAATATAACAGTGAAAGATGAAATCATGGTAACTGCAATCTTCCCGCAAGCTATCATTTAATTTACATTTTAATTAATTTTTATAAGTTTTGTAATTATGAAACACTGAAGCAATCAAAGGCCTGAAGGAAGGAACATGCCAGTGTCAATTAAGGACAATGAGTCAAAGAGGAGAGTTTGGTTCAAGACAAAGTTCATATGAAAAATAATGCTTTGTAATTTATGGTTCTGATTGTGTGACATTTTCTAAGATCTTTGGAAACCTGAATGAAAGAAGACATAGTTTCAGAGTCTTAGCCTTTTTGAGAGATCTAGTTTCCTTAGTTTTCAAATAGAGAAACTGAATCAGAGAGGGTTTGGGTATCAGTTTCCTGAGCTCAAGAAGAAAATCTGCAGCAGAGCTAGGAAACAAATCCTGAGCTGTTGAGCAATCCAGGTAAATATCTTCCTTACAAGAACATCTTTCCAGCTGGCACACAGAAAGGAATTATGGAAGCTGTGTGGTTTTGTGAGTAAGATGATGCCTTTGTTACACAAATCCTATAACCTGGTCTTTGGCTACCCAACCATTTGGTGTTCTCAGAAAATGGCTGTGATTGTCATTCATTGTTTTCTTAAAGCCTCAGTTTCTAGATGCAGAAGCTTCACTTCTGTCTAAATGAAAAAGAAGTTCCCAGCTGTCAGAGTTGTATAAAATATCAAGCACTGCTCCTAACTGCACAGAAACCAAACCATCAAATTAAAAGGAACTTAAATGTATTTTGAATCACACCCAGTGTACCATACCTTGACTTTTTAAAGCCACCTCCACAATTCTGAAGAACAGATTTGGGACTTTCGGTGTTGCTGATACTGTACATCAGCGCTGGAGGTGTCAAACTGCTCCAAGCAGTTGTGGTCATACCGACAGTGCATCATCTGGAAGATGCCAAGAAGGGGCTGCCTAAGAGTAGGGTGAACAGCAGTGCTGATTTCACCTCTTTGTGCTATGTATTGGTGCTGGTTTGAGTGCCAAACATGGGAAAGAAGGGAGCTGGGTTTGCTATCATAAGAAACACAAATACCTGAGAATTAGGTGGTTTCAAAGCAGCAGCTAACACAGGTAACTGCTGGTGAGGGGGCTCAGTGACCGGCAGGTATCAGGCTAAATCTGTGCTGAAGTGTAGCAGAGATATGACAGCTGATTTATGGTCTTTTCACAGGGAGTTTTCTGTTCCTATGTTATATTTCTATGAAGCCTATGAAGGATGACAGAGCAGAAAGCTTTCTGTTTGCTTGGTATGGGCAGGAGTGGCACACAGCCCAGCCTCAGAGGTGATGGAGAGAGCAAGCCCTGGTCCCCAGGAAAGGCTAATCTCTGTGCAAGGAGACACAGCTGCTGGGCTGGGGAAACCCAGGGAATAAAACCATCTTTGCAACAGCAGTCTGAATTGCAAACACCATTTGCTTCTGATCTGACTCATTCTGATTCTTCTCTATGCCAAAGGGTTCTTTGTTCTCTTCTGCTCACAAAACCTGGCTCTTGAATTTTGGTTTATTTGGAGAACTCACGGTGGTGAAAAGGGCCAGAAGGGTCCCTTGAAGATTTGTTTGACTTGAGGCTGGGCCACCATGAGAGGTACCAGCACCAGTGGGGACTGGTCTGCTCCAGGTGGCTGGGAGCTCTGTGAGCATCCAGACTGCAAGGGCATTTCTGCCATTAGCATGGACATGTTCAGAGCTTGCTTGGACACCCTGTACATGCTTGCTTGGGCACAGCATCAGTCCCTCAGGGAGGCAGGATGTTCATGCTCTCACAGGGGGGCTTGCAGAGCCATCCGTGTAGGAGCTAACCCACTTTTTCTGGTTTTACTCATTGCAGCATGCCTGCAGAGAGTGCATCTCCATCCTTCCCCACTGCTCCTTGTCTTGGGCAGGCTGCAGGTTGCTTTACCACCATTTGCTCTCTGCCTGCTCCCTGAGCCCTAGGGATGCTCTCCCCCTGCCTGGCCACGGCCTGGATCGGGCTGCTCCTGCTGCTGTGGACTTGCAGTTAATCAGTATTTTCACACTATTATAACTGGAGAGATGTGGATCCTGGACCAGTCCTGGGCTGGGGAGAGGCTGTTCTTTACTTTCACAGCACTGTGGTGCAAAAAGCTGCTAAAAACAGGCGACTCCCAACTAGCAAAGGATGGGAACGGGCGTGAGCTTCCTGCGGGGTTTCAGGTTGCGTCCCACCGCTGGCTGCCACACTGGAAAACAGGGGCCGTGGTGGCTCCAGGGGTTCTGCTAGCACCCGGGGACTCTTGCGTAGCACCAGCTGCTGGGGGGGACAGCGAGGGCAACCTCAAGGAGCAGCCAGAGAGACATTTATCTTTGCCCTGGAGGGAAGAGGACGGGTGGAAAAAAAACATGAGAGATGGGATGAAACCCAACCAGGAGAGCAAGGTTCATGGGCCAAATCTGACGCAGCTGCCAATGTCATCAACGTCAGGCCTGGCGGTGGGGCGGGAGCCACCCTTTCTAAACACGGCGGACGTTGGATGCTCTCCCAGAAGCAGTGCTGCAAACCCACCCAGAATACTCCCAGCACAGGCAAAGAGAAATATTATTCTCCTGTTTTAAAAATATAAAGTTTGATAAGATATCCCCAAAACGGTGCCGGCTCAGCCCTGCTCCTGCTCGTGGGACATCCAGGGTGTCACCCTGCTTTGGGGCCAGGGACACTGGTGCTGTGCTGGGTATGGCAGTGCCCAGGGAATGAAGGGATACTCTCTGCCAGGGAGCTGCTGGGAGAGTGAAGGCAGAGTGGGGTGCACAGGGCTCTTGGATCCTCCATCTGCAGAAACAGATCTGTGGCTCAGCCTCGCAAAAGTAACCATCAGCTGTGAGATGCCTGGCTCACTGCTTCGGCATAGGTCTGCATGCAACTCCTCTTGCTAACGAAGCACCCTTTTTCAATATTGCTCAAGTCATTATACTGTTTCCACGTAGATGCCCCTGGACCACTTCTGCAAGGGAGGAAGCTGATGTCCCAGGTCAAGCTGGACACAGGGACTGTGAGTCTCTGCTTGCATGACTCCCCAGTTCCCCTCTCTGGATTTTAAGCCACGCAAAGCTATATACAGTCAGGCCCTGAGCTGCAGGAGGTGTTCCCAGCCTTTCCTCCTCTGCCCCTGCTCCCATGCCATTCTGCCTGTCACCTTTCTTGCTGTCTGTGGAGGGATGTCTGCATCTTCCAAGCTCCAGATTTTGCGAGCGCTGCCACTGCAGAACATTAACATGAAAGAGTAGTTTAGTGAGGAGCAGAGAAATTTTTAATAATTTTATTTTCATGTTGGAATTATACTTCTGCTACATAGGCCAAGCGATGAAAGAGAACAGCTGTGTCAATAGTCCATAATAGGAGGACTAAGAGATTTAGTTGTTTACAACTATATTGGCTCTCAGAAAAGGTTTAAAGGTTTTGTTTGAAGCTGTGTATGACTCCAGCGTTAAAGTATTGGGGGTGGGGGTGGGTGTGTGTGGATTGCAGGTGTGCTCAGAGCATCCCACAGCCACTGTATGACACATGTAAATCTAAGCAGCAGGAGAGTCCTAAAAGGTGAGACCAAAGTGCCAGTGAAGATCAGAGCTCAGATGCCAACAAGGATTCTGTATTTGGGACTTGTTGCGGAATGCAAAATGTGCTCATCTATGCTGCTGATAGAGTGCTGCTTATGGGGGAAGAGGAACAGATTAGAGGAGATGTCACTGAAGGAGGAAAGACAAGCGTATGGGGAAATTTCATGCAAGAGTTCTATCCTTGTGCTGGCCACTGTCCTGGACCATGTGTACCAGAGCAGAGGTGAAGAGCAGTGGCTGCGCAGCCTGCAAAATGGACCTGAATCCCCCATCCCCTTCAACTGATTTGTGTAAGCTGAGAGGATTTTGAAAAGAATCAAATGTTTGGTTTTTTTTCTTTCGGATTTTTCAGCTTCTTGTTTACCCTACCCATTTTTTCCCCTGAATGCTTACCCTTGCAGTAGATTTTCCTTGTTTATTTACTCCTCCTACAATCCCAGGGTAATAAGAATTGCTTACATTAGAGTTCAGACAGTTTATTCACTGCTTTCTTTAGCAGACTAAGGCTTAGAAACACTTTTGTAAGTAAAATACCGAAGCTGCACATTTTAGGTAAGTTAGCAGGTGATGTAGAAAGTTTTATTCTTAAATTTAAAGATATCAAATTAAAAATTGCATCTCTCTGTCATCTAAATGAATGTTTTTCCATGTAATGCTAGAGAGTAATGCAGAGAGAAAATAGTTCTGTATTCTTTTCAGTGTTCTTGGAAATCCCTTAAGACCCCTGATGTCACAATTTTTGCATGTTGTTTTCTTTGTCTCTTACACAGTGAGTCTCTTTGTTTCCCTTCATTTTAAACATCTACTTGAAGATGACATGGAACTTCCTTTAGGAACATCTGCTTTTCTCCACTAACTAAAAAGGGACTAATTTGGTGTGTGCAAGCAATTGAAGTTAATACAGGGGACCTGCCTGCCTGCCTGGATGCCTGTCCTCTCTGGGCTCCTCTTTACCTGATTTCCAAGAGCTTGCTCCATAATTCAATCATTAATTTTACCAAAAGCACTAAAGGGAGGCTGACTTTGCTTTTCTGTGTATGTGTTTTGGGGCCATCTCTCTTAGGAAATCATTGTGTTTCAATGTGCTTGGAGATAATAAGGCCTGAGTCCTTCAGTAGCCTATTTCTGTCCCTCCCTGAGCAGTTGCTGAAGGCAAAGCTCTCCCTGGTTTGTTATTTCCAGCCCATCGATGCCTGAGCAGTGGGTTTGATGACAGCAGCCTCTCTTCCCAGCTGCTGGTGCACTGCGCAGCCACCTCTGAAAGCTGCTGGTTCCAGCTCAGCTGGTGGCCAGGTACCAGTGTGCTGCCAAGGCATGTCACCACGGGTCAGGGAATGAATAAACAAGGTATGCAGATAGAAAGCCCTTCCTGACCACAGTTATGCCTGAAAACTTCAGTTTGTGTGTCCTTTATATTTTTGTCCTGCCATCGACACGATTTCATACAGTTCCTTGGAGGTCCTGAGTTATTTATTCTGGTAGTTATAAGCTGCTCGCTGCTCCTCCAGGCAAATCCGCACCATCTCTCCATGGGCTGGGAGAAAGGCAGGAACCCTTGAGAGTAGAATGACAGAAATAAAGAAGATCGTCAAAGATGGCACTTGATTAGCGACCTCCTTCATGCCCTATCCTCTGCATTTGATGTGGGCAATCAAGAGAAGGTGTTGCCAAGGTTACAAGATCTTGTCAGTCTGCCTTTGAGGTCCTCTGTGGCTTTCCTCTTCCCCCGCTAATTATGCCCAGACTTTCTGTTTAAATACCATCTGCTTCAGCTGCAATTTACACAAGTGTCCCAGAGGGCTTTGCTCTTGATTCTCCGGTAATCTGTCCTTTGTATGCTAACCCTCTACAAGATGGTCTTGTTACAGAGAAAATATGCTTGTCTTTGAAGAATGATAAAATAAGGATGTGAAGCAGCAAAAGACAAGCAGGTCAAATCTGAGATCGATGTTGCCTGAGCCATATTCTGATGTGCATAATTCCTGAAGACAACTTGTGATCAAAGCAGTACAGCAAGAATTTGTCATAACCACTGAAAGGGTTAATGAAAGATCCAGTCTGTAATGAAGTATCTATCTGCTGCACATTCCTGCTCATATTCTGCAAGCAAAATACCTGCTGGTGTCAGCAGGGGTGTCAGGCAGGGAGTAAGAACTTTGCCATGGTGATCCACGGCACCGATGTGAATCAAACCAGGTTTAAAACTAGCTGTTTTGAAGGTTAGATGTTGATCGCTTTCTGCTTTCACATTTTCTTTCCCCAAGTTTTGTCTCTTACATAAAAACAATTTTAAGGCAAGCTAGTGGGGTTGTTTCTGTCAAGGAATAGCCCTTAAACAATCAATTTGATCCAAACACCATTAGTAATTAATTAAAAAGTAGGACTAGTTCCTTCCCAGCAGGTTCAAGGTAAGGTATTTTTCACAGTGTCTGACCAGTAGCTGTGCACTTCTTGCAGTATTGCAGGAGGAGTAAGTATTATCCAAAACAGTAGAATTAATTTTTTCAGGTTTCTTCTTTTTGCTGTATCTCTTGTACTCGTACAGCACGTTTAGGAATACTTCTGCTGACAGCATCGTTTTTGGAAAGGCCCATCAGCATTCTGCTACGGGCTGTCCTGCTAATGCTACCTGTTATGCAAGCTGCTTGCTTGATGCTTCTGATTATAAGACCCTTTTCCCCCTTTTGTTTAGCTTGCAGCCTTTTCCTGTTTGGGCTGAAATGTAACATTAAGAGTTCTGAGACAGGTAATTTGATATTTACTGCATATGTAAATATGTTAGCCTAAAGTAGCAGTTTCTGAGAAAGCATAAAAATACTTATTGTTTTACCCATTTTATGAAACAATTGCGGGAGTGATTTGAAATTTGATGAGTGTGTTTTATCAAGGCTGTCTTTCTTTGTGAAAATTCCCCTAAATGAAGCTAAATGTGTAAACCTTCAAAATAATCACAGTTTGCTTAGGAAAGGCTTGCAGAAATTTCACAGCTGAATTCCTCAAGAGTTTCTCCTCTCCATGAGCTCTGTGCACTGCAGGGAAGGTTGCCTTGAAACTGTCAAAGCAGCATTGCACTCTCAGCTCCCTGCAGCCACTTCTGCACATCACCAGAGCTCTGGGTCCAGTCTATGTCAGCTGGAGCTTCCCTCAAGATCCAGCATGAGCAGATGTTTTCTTCAAACGTGATCAGCAAAGAGATTTTCGCTTGATGTCCCGTCTTACACCGCTTTATATCCTGCAAACCAAGCAGTGTGCCTGTCAAGGCAAGTCAAGAAAGGGTGGTTAGGGAAAAGTTGGAGCTGCTTCTCACAATGCTTCTCCTCTGAATCTCTGAATGTGACTCAGTCAGCCCGACAGGGTCTTCCCTGCCTCGTGGACTTGCCCACTGCTGGTCCCATGGGTCGAGGCAGGAACAGATCCGTGGACAAAGAGCACATCTTCCCTTTTCTCTGGCTATTGCCTGAACTTGCTCCTGATGTCTCTGTATGTTCAGCTGGCTCCCTGATTTATGAGGTACCTTCATTCCTGTGTGCCCTGGGTTTTTCCTCTTAGCTAAGGAGGTATGAGAAGGGTGAGAAGGAGTAAGGATGGACAAGAGACACTGTCAGAAGGAGTAAAGATGAGCAGGAGGCACCTCTCACATTCATCTGCATGGCTGAGGAGAAGAGGGCATGAGACCTATGCAGGAATGTCTTAAGTCCTTGCCCTTTGGTATGGGACTGTAGGTTCAGCGTGAGACAGGATAAAATGGTCCCCGAACAAGGGAGATTCTTAAACCACAGGGGAAACAGAGAGTTTTAGGGTTGATTATATAAGAAATTAGTTGCAGGGATTGGGGCTTCATGGGTCTAAACTTTAATAAACATCTAACACACTTTGCCTCTTCAGGGGCATTAGGTGTTTATCAATACATTGGCCAGCAAAGCCCTGAGGAGGATGGAGGAGTGTAAACCAGGGAGGAAAAGGGAGCACACACGTCAGAAAGCTAGACACCCTATCTGAGTAGAACCAGGAATGGTCTCCTGGCTCCCATATGGCATCCAGGTCCAGGTCTACCTCCATGTGTGGACGAGGAAGCAGTTCAAAAGACATTTACAGTTGTAACACCCTCTGGGTCACCTAAAACAGTCACAGAAATGGGGCTGGTGATGGCGTGCTCTTACAGACCTCTCTTCTACTGGAAAAACGGAAAGTCTTCCCAAGGTGGGGCTGACATCTCTCTGCCCTTCTGCACACAACCCAAGGGGACTGAAAGCAAACAGGCCTGGACCCAAGTTTAGTAGGAGTCAAATGGAAGAGATGAGTGAAGGGTGATTTGCTCTGCACACCCAGAGCAAAGGGATTTGTACTCTGGCAGATTCTGCTGGGTGTGCTGAAAGGTCAGCAATATTTCAAGTCAACCAGCCAATAGCTATTTTTGGCTCCCATTCTGCAAACACCACATCAGAAACAAAGAGTTATTTTGGTCCGTTAGGATTGCTCTGATAACTTTGCTCGGTACAATTTTAAATAATCAAATCCCACAGGAATAACAACACTTTTATAATCCCATATTATCTGATATATAGAGGCATGCAGAGGTTGCTGTGTGGAGGGGAGAGCTTAAATCTCTTACGAGTACAAAGGAATATTTATATTATTCATATCATCTGAGTCTACATATTGCAATGATTTGGAGTATTGTGTAGGCATGCACAGAGGTGTGGATTTTTAAACAAGGGGGTACTTGTCCCAACAGGAGAAAATAGCAAGAGCTATTGTCCTCCACCACTTTTTAGCAACACCAGTGCACAATGTAGTTGGTGTGACGAGGAGCAGCTGAGGTGCCTGCAGAGCTCCACTCCTACACATACTGTCACCATGGCTTCCTCCACATCTGTGTTGTGGAAACACCTCCTTTGCCCATGAAAAACCCGGTGGAAGTGGAACGTATTGATTTGTGAGTCACTGGTAACATTGCAACAGCAACAACCATGGAGAGAAAGTCCCAACTTCTGACTTTCTATAGTTGGTGTCATACAGGACCTGAACAGGACCAGAGTTTCCTTTTGCTAAACACTGTATGGACTCAGGAAAGACAGCACTTGCCCAAAGACCCTGAAAATGTCCCTGGAGAAGACAGATAAAGGTAAGAGAAAGGGAGTTTTATAATGTCCAGTTTATGGCTGGAGAGGTTAAGCACAGAGATTTTGCAGACCATCTGCTCCGCACCTATCACACCCAGTGAATTTTTAAAAAATCGCTATTTAGATGTCAAAGAAACACCTGTATTTTCAAGCATGATCTACAGGGCAGGTGATCACCACACAGGAAAAATCTGCTCCAAAGTGTCCAGATGGTGCTGTAAGAAACTGACCTCCTCTAGGAACACAGAGAAACTGTTCCTGTGAGAGCCTTGAGCTCCTGACACTTTGGAGCCACATTCCTCTGACTACTTGCCAAAGGTGTCAGGGAGGATGGTGTTGGAGTGAGTCACTAAGCCAAGAAGTCCTGTGCACCAGGCCTGGGTCAATGGTTCATCTTTTTTATTAAGCCCACTTTTCCAATCCTCAGAAGACTAAAGGGGCATCTCCTTTCTGTCTTGTCTAATCACCAGTGGGTGATTAGATGGAGAAGAGGCAAACACTTCCCAGGTGAAAGGGCAGAACGTGACAGTCGTATATTGTAGAAAGGGATAGGACATAAGCAAAAAGAAACTCTGCAAGGGTGGACAAACAGAAGAACAGGAACCCAGAGAAGATGTGGAGATTGCATCCTTGAAGGTCTACCACATTCAATGGGACTTAGAGCAGCCTGCTCTACCACCAAAGCTAGCCATGCTTTCATCAGGGGTTGGGCCAAATAAAGTCTATAGATCCCTCCCAGTCTAAATTATTCTGCAGTTTTTCTGAGTTGATGAAGGTCACTGGCATGCTCCCCATCCTGTCTGAGCAGCTCAGTGTTTTCTGCAAGGAGGCAGCATCAGGATGAAACCATCACTTTCAGACATGGGCTCAGCTGTCTGGTGCACACTGAAGCCTCAGGAGTTTTCACATCTGCCTGGGGGATTTGACCATGTTTCCTGCCTCAGAGGTGATTGCTCTGTAATGCACTAGGAAGTTGTGAGGCTGCAGTTTATTTTCAACACCTTAAAAACCAAAAAACCTACTGCACTTTGCATGCAACATCAAATAGCTGCTTGTCTGAGAAGGGAAGAGAAAGACCCTGTAGGCTGCTGCTTAGGGCACCCAGCTGGAAGATAAGTGTGAATTAAAAAATATTTTGGAGTGAGGATTCACTAGAGCAAGGTTTGAAATCCTGGAGTATCACTTTTCCTTGTTCCCAAATCTCCCCATATACCAGCCCCTGAGCTGTCTTCTTCCCAGCTGACCTGGTGGAGGGGAGGCCCTGAAATGCCTTTCCCTGCTAGTGGGGGCTGCCCTTCCGTCATGCTGGGATGAGGGGAAGGCTCGGGTGGCCCCAAGAAGGCTCTTGGCTGCAAGCACTAAGCAGAGGCAAACACCCCTCGACACTGGTGTGTCAGTCATTGGGGGAGGTGAAACCTGAACCACCTCCTTCCTCAAGGTTTCCTGCATCATAACTTGGACTTCCCTATGCGTATCAGGCTGGCTGTAATGAGTCCTGCCTCCCAGGCACTACGTCTTCCCGTGTGCCCCCCAGGGACCCTTCACGTCTCCTTTGGTGAGTCTATTGGTTTGCAGGATGCACAGGAGTCTGGCCCTGGGGCTGATGTCCTTGTGTGGGTCTAGCACAGAGAGACCCAGTGACTGGCCCAGCATCACAGACTAGGTTTGAAATGGTGGGGGAACATTGGCTTCCAAGTCAGAACAACTGATTTAGGGTTTATTGCTCACTAGATCACATTGTCTCATTCTCTCTCTGAAAATTCAGCACCTAGAGTCATGAGACTATCAGAGAATCTCATGTTGGGGATTTTCTAAAGGATGTTTTCAGTCCTTTGTGCTGCAGAAAAATGTCTGAAAATGCTACAAAAAGCAATTAGGGAGCCCAGATCCAGTCGTTTAAAATCTTATAATTTTAAGCCAGTTGTAGAACTTTTGAACACTTGGAGTTGACAGTCCTACAGCCCAGAGGTCCTTGTGCCTAGACCACCCAGCCTTTGCAAATATCTGCACAGATACATGTGTCTTCAATTTATAATATATTTTGCAAAAGCTGTTTCAATTTCTTGAAACAGGCACTTGATACCTTGAATGTTCACATTCCTAAACACTGGCCTCTTTCGGAGTATTCATGCGCTTTTTGTCTGTGTGATGGAGAGGCTGCTGTCACTCAGTCAGAGGGAAGATAATATATGCAGTTGCATATTTGGGTTGCTCATCTTGTGGATTGTTGAACAGACGTACTAAATGATGCCTCAGTCCTTTGTTCAACTTTCAAAATGAATATCCCAGAGAGGTCTGCATTTTCTGGCTCAGAAAAACTTTCAAGCACAGTGAATCAAAAAGGGGATGATTTCTGAAGCACATGTATGGGAAATTTATGGCTTTGCTTCTTCCAAGATGAAAAACCTGATGTAGGCTATAAATTTACTTAGAGGCTTGCCTTTAAAACCCAACTTGTGATTTCTCATGGGAAACAGAGGATGGGTAGGTATAAATCAACATGTGCTAAATGAAATGGCTAAGACTCCAGAAAGAGAAATCTGATCTGAAGGACATGTTCTTTGTTGTGGAGCTAAGCTGAGCTGGAACCCAGTATTATCATTTCACTCATCTGTGCACACAAGACCCTCTGGCATGAGTTTGGTGGCACTTCCAGTCGGGTAAGCTGGTGTCAGTAGGAATAGAGTCAGCTTGCAGAGAGGATGCAGGCTAAAAAACCCTGCTTGGAGCAATCCTGTAATTTTTCACCTGTGCCAAGAAAGACAGGGAAATTTTCACAGTACAGACCAGGGAAAGAGTTTGGGGCAGCACAAGAGGCTGGTTACTCCATGACTCACACCCAGCCTTGGCTACCCCATAGCCAGTGATGGTCATCCAGCATAACTGATGTGAAAGCAAATCTTGAACAGCTCTGCTGGGATGGAGAGGAAGAAAAAGTTAAGCTGATATGGAGAAACAATCCTATGTTTATTCCTGATTAATTTACATTGAAACGTGGTTGATGATAGGTTATTTTGGTAAAAAAGGTTCATTGTATCCCTCGTTCTGCTGCCTACTCTGCATGGGTGGAGTTCCACTGAAATCGGCTGGAGCCCTTCCACATATAGCAAATGGCAGGATTAGCAGCAATGTTTTGCAAATATCCCTCTTACTCAAATAACCTATTAACTAAAATGCTCCATTGATCTGCAATCACTAGTAGGGTTGTTTTAGTTTATAGTTTCTATGGTGAGTAGTGTTTCTAGAAGCTGGGCTAGGTATTTTTTTGCCTCTGTTTGGAATCATTGTGTTGAAAAAAGTGGAGATTGTTAGATGTTTTGAAACATGTTCTTCTGAAAAAAAGTTCCCTTTTGAACGTTTGATAATAAGAATTAATGTGCATGATACTATGGGCTGTGGGCTAAATTGTGCAGCTGGGTGATTACTTAGCAAGATACAGTACTGCCACAAAACTAGATGCAATTTCAGAAAACAACCAGGCATTGCCCGAGTTTGCAGCTCCAGTGAATTGTCACAGAGCAGAGGGATGGAGAGCTTGTGGCATCATGCAGGGTGCTGGGCAGCGCTGGGGCTGGAAGCCACACTAAGCAAATCTCAGCATTAAAGCACGGGACACAGAGCTGAGAGGCAGCTCCCATTGATAGCTCTGGCAAAACTGTGCTCTCTGTCCCTCTGTAACCTGCAGAAATGGCTCAAGACAGCCCCAGAGGGGTCCCAGGGGTGTCACAAGCATCTGCCAATGACTCTGGTGGTGGGCGACTGCCGTTGTGTCAGCCCCTTCGGCAGATGGGGATGAAGAGAAGGTGGAGCAGAAAGGTGTGAGGCGCACGTGGGTTGTGAAACAGCAACAATTCAGTTTGTAGGTCTTGGTTTGGTGGCACTTGAAGAAGGCTGAGCACCAGCACCTGCTGGAAGCAGGCAGCAAGGTTACTGCCAGCAGCAGCATTTGGCTGACCATTGCTACAGCTGTAGGTTTGGTTCCTCAGCTCTTTCTTGGCTGTTCACATCCAACAGAGGCAGCTGCGTCCTGGAGAGGAGAGATGGGTGTGTAGCAACATGAGGCGACTGCTGATAAGAATGTAGAATATTTGAGCTATTTCACTTTTTGTGTATAAAGCTCAGCATCAGCATCAGAAATGCAACATGAAAGCAAATGTCAAAAAGGAGAAGAGTAAAGAACAGAAGAGTAACAGCTTTTGGTAACTACATGTATGTTTAAACCCATTAGTCTGAAGATGTAATCCCTAAACCATGCCAGCCTCACCAGTATGTTTTATGCAAACCGTTTCCAGGAGCTGCAAGTAAAAACACTGTTGTTATACTCATGCTCTTATATCATGTATAATGATTCTTGTCCAATTTGCTAAGCAGCAGTCTTCAGTGTCACATTGTGTGGGCATTGGAAGTATTATTTGGTAGTCTTTTTAAATTCTAAACATTTCTGAAATGCTAGGCATATAAATTGCTGCTTTTAAGTTTGGGGTGAAAAGGCAAAAAAATTAGAAGAGTGTCACTGCTTTTAACTGGTGTATCATTTCGATGCCATGCTCTTAGAGGGAAACACTTAACAACTGCTCAACAACCTTCACCCTGCCCTGAGAAGAAGCAGCCAAAATCTGTCCTGTGGAGACACTGTCTCCTGGACCAGACCCCACTGATAAGAAGGTTTGTGAATCCCACAGGTGTACAATGACTGTGGATGTCTGAAATGCTGGGGTTTCAACCCCAAGCCCCAAATTAAGGCTGACATATGGGTGATTCCCACAGCCCTTCACAAAGGGGGGGTGAGTTTGCCTTTAGGCTTCCCTCCAGGGTGGGTCGGGCCTTGCAGACAGAGCCATTGGGTAAATGACCCCAGGGGTCTGCATTAAGTAACCCAAGGTCAGGTGTCCCACTGAGGGATAAAAGCTGGGACCACTTGCAGGCAGGGGCAGTGTCTGTCTGTGGGGTGGATGCCCTGTGCAGAGTTCCCTGTTGGGGAAGAACCTTCCACTTCCCTGGAACTGGGCTCCAGTCAGGTCTGACTTTTGTAAATGTGGGCTGTGTAGAGATTCAGTGTGTGGCTTCCTTGGTCTTATGTGTTTGGCTTGTTGACTCATTTGTCTCCCATCCCTTCTATGGGAGACTGCATTTCACCATTTATTTCCCCCTATTGTTGGTCATGTGGTGTTGTTGTTGGGGTCAGTGGGATTGATGTCAATTATGTATCATCTGACTGACTTGTTTGTACCCCCAGTGCTCACTCATGTACTGACCCTTTTGTATCAAATACAATTTGGTTATTGGTTCATCTTTATGCTGGCTGTGTCCTTTATGCTAGGCCTAATAATTGGCAAAACAATGTCAGGTGTAAAAATGCAGAGTGCTTTGCTGAGGAAAGGTAGATACTTCCAGAGGACTAAAGGTGAAGGAGATGGAAATTTGGGAACTGAACATATAAACCTCCTTGTGTGACTTCAGCTTAGAGAGACAAAGTGGCCACATCTAGGTTTGTGGTGAAACAAGAGCCAGAACAGAGGTCTAGGGACTTCTACAACCCAGCAAGTGACACTTCTCTCCACTGGCTAATGCATCTCTTCTGAATTATTTAGGGATGTTTTTAGGCTGCTTATGAAGTTCAGAAGCATTAGGCTTGAGAAGAAAGTGCAGCGAGGCATTGCATGTGTTGTCAGCCCCCCGGCAGTGTGTCCATCTGCTCTCGTGTGCTAACGAAGACCTGCTGTGTGATGCCTTTCAGGAAGCTCCAATCTTCAGGGCCTTTTGCATTAATCTTTAATATGCTCTTTGTGTGCTTGTCATGTAGGAATTCAAAGACAGAAAATAAGCTGCTTAGCAAAGACAGGGCATATTAGCTAACTTCTACTCTAGGCTGTGGGCCAGTTCTACCAGTCTCTGGTGCACAAAGGACAAGCTTGGGCAAAACTTTTCCAAAAAGGAGAGGAAAACACATCATCACCATAAGGGATCCCCACCTGTGTTTTTTCAGTCCTTCCTTTGTTTGAACTACCTGATCTCTCCAAGAAGACACATGAGGAAAGCTCTCAGTGGAGGCCCAACAAAGCTGCCAAGAAATGCACACCAGATGAACAGGGCCACAACTACTTCAAAAGTAAGCTCCAATAACAGTTCAAATGCCCAAATTCAAACCCATCTAGAAGCAGGTCCACAAAGTCAAAAGAATTACTTCTATACATACCTGATCTCAGAGTGTCATGAATGAAAATATTTGACATCGTTATGATTTAGCAGCAATTCAAGATTTATTAATGGTGTGAGGTGGATCAAAAGGTTGAATTTTAGCAGCACTTAATGACTGATCAATTTAAAGATTAACAAGGTGATTTGGTAAAATGTTATGTTTAAAATAGCAACTTAATTACAGATTTGAGAATGACGAGAATCACACTAACTTACTATAAGGTATTCTGCATCAAATTGTATGTATAAACACAAAACATACAACACGCACAAACAGCATGGAAATATTTGGCTATCCAGTGAAATATGTAGACATCCACACTTGTGAAGGCAAATGTGCATATTTAAGTACATAGACAGGTGGATGGAAGCGGCTAATCTATAGTTAAAATTTCCCTCTTCTTGCGTTTGGAGCAAATACTTGCCGTGCATTGGTATTTCTCAACAGGCAATAATGGAGATTCAGGAAGAAATATGACTTAACCTTGGCCTTTCATCAGCTTTGTGGGCAGACAATCTTCAAACCTTGAGCAGTCTGCCTGAGAGGCGTCCCAAGTCTGGGGAGATGCTGGTCATAGCCTGCTGAGATCTAGGAGAGCTCAAAGGGTCCTGTTTAGAATTGCTGTTTATCGGGTCCAAGATAGCTGACACTCGTCAGGTACTTTTCCATTCCAGCCCAACTCAGATAACAAAATATTCTGGTACTTTCCACCAGTTGCTCAGGCCCTTGCTAGATGCTGAAGTTGTGGTATCACCTCCTTTGAGCCATGACCTAGGTACAGATGTACTAGGCTGTCAGGAGGTAATTGATTCTCATTGCTGTTCCCAAGCAGGAGGGGAGGCAGAAGCCTGTTGCCTTAAGGTGTGCCTCAACACTCTGGTCCACTGCCTTTGTTATTATTGTTCTCAAGTGGAAGGGGAGGGGTCAGGAACTAGGCATGCTTAAGGGAGTGCCTTAACGGTCTGGTTCCCAACCTTTCCCAATTCATCTTGGGTCAGCATGTGGTCCAGGGTAGGGAAATTGCACCAAGCACTGAGCAGCCCAAGAGAGGCAGGGAATTACACCACCACACAGAGCACAACTTCACCAAACCTAGCCTAGCAGCATGGGCACAGCTGGGGTTGGTTTATAACTTTGTGATAAAAGTTGAGTATCTGAGCTAGCAATTTTCACACTAGACACTGGAGATTCCTGCTCTTTCATGTATATTATGCCCAAAGTATTTTGCTTTGAGTTGGTAGCAAACTGTTACTTAGGGGGTAATGGTATCATTCTAGGTAAAACAATAAATGTACAAATAGAACATCTAGCTTAACTATGGGATAATTCAGTGTACAGGATGTTATGTGTTCCCGGTAGCCTGTAGGAAGACTGGCATATCCAGGTTTTCTAAGTTAGTGCGAGCGTATACAGTCCTGATAAAATTCAACTTGTGAATTCTAGTAATGATCTTAAGGTTTATTAAAATGCACTGAAAAGGAAGGTGATATTGTAGAACGAATAGATACTGTTGCCTTGTAAAGTCTGAAATTTCAACATGAGTGCCTTGAGTGCAGTGCTAATCACAGTAAATTTGGAGTGGAAATGAGCTCTTCCAGTTTCTTCTGAAATCTTTCTCTGGAGCAGAGCTGATGGTCACTCTAGGAATGTTTAATATTTGATGTTTGGCATCATATGCTCTGTACCAGCATGTGTCATTCAGTTTGTGTGTGTTTAACTTGTGTAAATTAACTACTCTGCAGTGGTACAGTACTTACAAACCTACCTACTGCGATGCATCGCCTATAGCATATGTTGCTACAGAAGCTCTGTTGTTTATGAACACTTCAGGCATGATTGCATTATAGTGATAGCTGTATTCTGCTCTGGTGTAAAGCATGGGCCTTATCCTGCCATCTACAGTCATGCTTCTGCTAAGAGCTCACATCCTCTTGTGTTCAAGGCACGAAAAAGCGTTGCCTGTGGAATTTTCCCTCTAAGTAAGAAGAGTTCTGTGAGCAAGAAGATTTTGCTAAAATGTAGCAGCAGCTGGTTCTCATTTTGGGAATCAGTCATTTATCCAGTTTCTAAGACTGGGACACAAGAAGTCAAATGACTTCAGTTCAGGCACCAAATTGGTGGATCGGGTTGATTTACATCTTGAAATGCTCTCAGTTCTCTCCTTTGGCCAGCAGATGTTACAAACTGATAGAAAAGATAGTTTCCAGCATTAATGCAGTACTGCCTGTCTCTTCTGTAACCTATGCACATCCATGACTCTGTAAGATCACATTGCAGTGTTTTCCCAAGCCTGTATATTCTGATTAGATATGTGTGCTGGATTTTGCCAAATCCCCACTTAAGTGCTGTACTTTACGTATCTAGGTCATTTGCACAACGATTTTTATTGTAAAACTGCAATAACAAGCACAACTCTTGGCAGAGTTCTGCATGGCAGAAACACTTCATGTCTTCATATAAATGCATGTGAGCTTTTCTGGAGGGAAAAAAAAAGCTCAACACAACAAATCGGTTAATTTGTCTGTGGTTTTCCTGGCAACTCAAGAGTAACCAGGAGAGACTCAAGAGTAGCTGGAGAGAGTCAGAGCTGTTGCTTTTACTCTACATTTAGGCAAACATGTTGGGCAGCCCTTGGACTATTTCCCCTGCCTCCTTTGGTCTCGGCTCACTCTCAGTTTGGCCCCAGGCACTGCAGTGGGGAACACAGCAAGAACTTGCTGGTTTTGCTCTTACCAGAGCCAGTTTGCTCACCTGGCTGGTCTCTGTTGGCAGCCCCCTCCCTGGGTGGGCTGCAGGGAGCAACAGGGCTGGTGGCAGCGGGGAGGGGGGCAATATGCCAAAAGCTGCTCCAAAGCAGGGCAGACACAGCTTGAGCCTCGGGCAGAGTATGGACCAGGCACCTCCGCATGGGTATGGGCATGGCAGGCATCTCCTGCCAGCTTCTTCCGCCACAAGGGATCCTCCTGATTGCAGACCAGAGCCTGCTGCCGCAGGCACTGTGCAGGTATTTCCAACACAAAGCAACCAAAAAGCAGTTACTACCCTAGAGAGTTTAAAATCGAAGCACTTGGAAGGAAAGCTTTAGCTCAGTTACATTAGTGGTTATCACAACTGGAGCCAGATGCTAGGTTGTGACAAAATCACCTATTGCAAAAACAAGGTAATTACACGTCTGGGTTATTTGTGAGTTGAATCAGTTCTTTCCTATTTGCTGAAATGAAATGCAAGCACCTAGGCACTGTAGTTTGCTGTGTTGTTCAGACAATGAAGCACCTCCAGCAGCATGCAGTGGCTCTGCACAGTGAGAACAGAGCACATCACTGTTAGAAACCAGAAAACCTCCGAGGAGTGTAATAAAATCTGTACTGGCTGAGAGCGCTGGCCTTGCTTGGGACAGCGGCTTAGTGTGATAAGCACCATCTCTTGCTCTGCTTATTTCAATATATTATTGAGCATTTCTGTAAAGCAGGATTTTAAAATATCCTCATTTGATTCCTATTTTCTTCCCCCCGGTACCCAAACTCATCCCTCAGCTGCAGTGGACTCAAAGCAATGCCAGCAAATTTAGAGGATTTGTGTCAGTGGATCTGCAAGCAGGGTTTGTACCCACACCTCAAAACTTTGTATTATTTCAATAGCTTCTTTTTTCAGAAAGTATATGAAAATAATACAGATGATTTCTAGTAGGACAGTGAGTTGTTCATGCTGAGACAGCAAATAATTTTCTAGTCTTATTTTGAATCACTCTTGGAACAAGTCTTAGCTCTGCATGTACAAACTGGGCCAAAAAAAAAAAAAAGGGTGTGGAAAAAGACACAAGGCCCTTTGTCCTCTCTGGAATTTGTTTAAAACCTCAGGGATGAATAAAGCACTTTATTTAACCCAGCTCAGCTATAAATAGGAAGCAGCACCTTAGCCTCTATGTGAACTAGGGAATTCAGATGTGTCTCCTCAGTTACAACCACACTTGAGAGGCACAGCTTCAATCTCAGATGTGTCCCCACACTAAAGGGTCGTTAAAAGTAACAGAGGGTGTCGAGTTTGGTCCAAAGAGAGGCTTTGAGCTAGAAGGAGGTGCTGGGGCCAGCAGGAGTCAAATGGCTGCTTTGCCTTTGCTCATGTTTTCTGGTTGTGCTTTAAGCACCAAGTCCTCCCAGTGTTTAGCATCCCAAACCCCATCTTAATTTTTTTTTCTTGTTCTTGCTGTAGAAAAATTGGTTTCAGCATGGTGACTGTTCATTTCTGTGGTAGCTTAAGGGCTTCATGGTGGAAAAGGCACCAGGAGTTACTCTTCCCTCTCTGCAGAGACTCTTCACAGGAGCAGTGTTAGCTCCTATCCTGCCATGGGATGCCATCGCAGCACCTCCGGGCGGCACTGGGCCAAATTAACCTAAACCAGGGTGGACAGGAACACCTGAGATTTAGAGAAACCTCTTCTGTAGCAGGTCCCAGCCCTCAGGCTCATGAGGAGGGGGAGAATGAGCCACCCCAGCCGCATGTGTGTCCTGCTGGGACAGCCCTGTTCAGAGGCAATTAAGAATTAAAAAATCAGCCATGCTGCTTCCAGAGCCAGTGCACTCCACAGCTACATGGAGACCATTTCTGTGTCCAATTCACTTTGTTCTGCCTCAGTTGTGAAGTTGGGAAAAAAAAGCTACTTACTTCCCCCTGCACACCTAAGATAGAAGTTAAAGACTAGTATCAGTGAAATAGCACCTGAGTTGCTGGTTTTCATTCCATGTTTAGTTTATTTTGTTCTACTCCTGTGTTTTTGGTTGCAGTTCTGTACTTGCAAGACCTCATCAGCCTGAAGAGCTAATCCAAGAGGATGTACAGAGCTGCCAAGGAAAGGCTGGGCTGATGAGATAGGTGCTTGTGCTATTTCTTTCTGCTCAAATCATCATCAGTGAATAGTTAACAGCAACAATAAATTATTCTCAGGTTTCCAGTGCTGTGGTATCTGGAGCTTTCCCCAGCTCCTGGGTCTGGTTGTACATCCCAGCAGCATCCCAGTCTCAGGAGTTTTCATGGCTTCATCGCCTACTTAATAGTAATGCGTGGGAGTACAGTTGTCAGGGGTATGGAGGACACGTGGGTATATGACAATATCCAACCTATGTTTCATAAATTAAATGACTAATTCATAAAGAGAATTTGTCGCACTCCAGGAGCCATGCTGAAGCTGAATGCTGGCTTGATTGCAAACATCCATTTAATGGCTGGACTCACTGCAATCACAGGCATTTTAAACAGATTTCATTTGGTGTGTGGGCATGAATTGTTAGGCAGGATGAAAAGATCCTTGTCCTTTGTACTGTAAGGTCTGGGGTGTGAAAGCTGAGCATGAGGAGAATAGCTCCTGGTTCATGTCCCCACTTCCCTGGAGGCCTCTGCTCCTCTGGTCCAGCCCACCCTCCTCAGGGTCTCCAGAAGGGAAGAATGCTAAGGTTAGATGGTAAAGTTTTGGGACTCTTCATGGCAGAAATCTTGGAGAAAATGGAAGAAAATGTTTTATTGGTGTTCTCAAAGGAAAATTGCAACTTTTTAATGTTTCAATTTTTTTTTTCGATGATTTTTTTTTAAAGAGAGAAGAACACAATTTTTGTTAAAATCCTAGTTTTCCAGAACATAGTGAATTTAAACTTTGGAGAGTTACTGTCTCTGAAATGAAAGCTGCAGTGTGTTTTCAAAAACAAAGGGAAGAAGGGTGCCCTGCTCTAATTTGTGGTGGAAGCAGTGCATATGAGTAACAGATTTTGTAAGGTGAATGTGAGGCATGTGCTGTTGTTACAGGAGTCATGGCTCCCTGTAGCTGCCAGGGACCACCTCTCTCCACAAAAGAATTCACATAAATATTGGATTTGGAGGGGGAAAAAAAAAAAAAAAAAAGAAAAAAAGATGGTAAAAACATGCATTAGGATTGATTTGATTTAGACATGACGTTTTTCAGTTTAACGTCATAAAAGCCAATTACCATCCCTTACTAACGGTTTAAATAAAGGCTAATTCCACTGAAAATGTTACTTGTTCCTTTAGACAGAACACATCTAAATACATCTAATACATCAAGCAGAATATATTTAAAAGAAAGAACTAAGAAGATGTCTGATTAAAGATAAATGAAAATGTCTTATGTCAATGGGATAACATTAAATGAACCTGAGGATCCAGTGGATTTAAGTTTAAAATATAAATGTTAGGAACAAGACAACAATGTTCCCATGCTTACCCTATATAATTAATTATAGATAAACTCCCCCTGCTTTCAGACTCAAGGAAAGAGCCAGGACTCAGCACAGATCTCACAGAGACATTAAAATCAGCACCTGTTGAAATTGCATGCCCTGGAGCCATCAGGTAGCACCTGTTGCATCCTTACGTGGCTGAACACCATACACCACGCAGGAAAACACCCGAAAGGAAGAGACGGCTCCTACGGAGGTGAGAAGGAGGCAGTGTCAGTCCCTCTATCACCCCACCCCCAGGGTAATATATGCCTGACTATGAGATTTTCCATGTGCAGTGCATGGAAAGTCCAGTACTGAGTGACATTAAGCATTGGGTTTGCAAACACTGGAGTGCCAAAGCTGGGCTCATTGCCTCCAGCCTGGGATACAGATTTCCTTCACCATGCCACCACTGCCCACCAGGCACGACCTTGCAGCAGCAGGTCCCCAGCCCAGCTGCGGAGAAACTGGCTTTGACCCCAAGCAATGTTTTTTGCCATGCTGATATACCCATCCTCGTGAGCAGCAGCTGCTCTTGAACTGGGAAAGTAAGAGGGAGTCTCACCCTCCAGTTATCCAATCCTTTGCTTTTTGGTAACTTCACATTTTGGGGAAAAAATTGGTTGTTCATTGGCAGATTATCTCTGCCTCTCATCTTCTCTGCCACATGACCCCGCTCTCCTTGCACAGGGTATAGGTTTCTAGTAATGTGAGTTCCTGCTAGGCTCCACAATAGCCTTTCAAGAAAACGTTTAAAATGTGCATTGCATTAAAAGGTGAATGAAGATGAGCCAACTGGCTCGTTGCAAGCACAGCATGCAAGGCAGGGTACCACCCAGGGCGAAGGGGCTGCGCCAAGCAGGGCAGCAAGAAAATCCCAAGAATGAAGCAGTAAGCATTGAGCTGCCTGGTCTAAGGAGGCCTCAAAGGAAAGAGATGGAGATGGCAACTGCCACTGATGTAAATCTGAATGTATCTGTGTAGGAGCATGTGGGATGGATGGTCACTGTGAGTGTTTCCATGCCACAGGGCAAAGGCAGGCTTAGGGTGGGCTTCGTTCCCCTGTATTAGTGGTAGGACAGGATCTGCACATCCCCACAAATAATCCTTTGCATTTTTAAACCAAGACACTGTGGGCACACCACTTCTTCTAATCGGTCCAGTATAGGCATTTAATAGGCTAAATGGTGTAACACATCTACAGGACATACATACATTAGTTGAGTATTATGTACAGGTGGCATTTTACAAAATTAGAAAGAACTGAAATAGAGCAAAATCCAACAATGTCTTACTCCATAAAACTTCCTTTCTGCACTACATGAAATATTCTACAAGCTAGACTAGAAAAATATGACTGAATGTCTTTTTTTTTTCCTTTTTAGTTTCTACAAAGCTTTTAATCCAGAAAAAATACAAAACAACTATTGAGTTTATTAGAGAGACAACACTTGCACACAGACAAAGTAAGTGGACATTCATAGACCTGCAAGTTGAATAAATAGAGCTTGTTTGTATAAAACAATTTTCTCTCTATCTTGCTCTCCTATTTTAGGGCCTCTGGCCCATGTTCAGAAAAATAAAAATGGGAGGAGGAGTTTGGCTTTGCATGCTTGTTACACTGAGGCCAAACAGCTTTAGGAGAAAGCTTTAGTTTGAAGCATCCATTTGCTTCAGGTAAAATACTTCAAGGGAGCAATGCAAAAGAGGGAACAGGAAAGACAGGAGTAATTAGCCTGAAAGGAGGAAATCTGGCATTTCTATATGGGCTGCAGCTTTATGTAATAGGACGAAAAAAAGCAGTGCTGCATGGCGTTTTTTCAGGATGAATGTAGAATTTTGTTGTTTCTTTGGGAAACTTATTTAGGGAAGTGCCATTGACCTCAGGTGGAAATAGGATAAGGGCTATCCAGAGCAGGAAGGGAGGGAGCGTCTGAAAGCAGATAGAGAGCACATAAAATTGGGGGAAGTGTTTCAAACAACTGTTTTTCCTTTTATAAAGCAAAAAGCAAATTAAGTGATATGTCTAACGTCATTCCTCACAGAGCTGGGCAGATGCAGATTGAAAGGAAATCACACAGCTAAAAATATGTCGTCACCGTCGTTGTTTTCCCCCCAGAGCTTTGTAAAACTTCTTGACCATCGATGCAAAAGCAGCGTTTAAAGAGCACCTCGCATCCACCCGGCTGCCTCGCCAGCACGGCTCTCCTTCTGCCATGACCAGCTGCAGACAGGTCCGAGTCAGGGACCTCCTCTTGCTGCTCGTGTGCTACCCAAACACGTAGCTTGAGCTTGTTCTTGATTTGTTGGCTTCACCACTGTCACCAGTGAAGGGGGTGACAAGGAGAGCAGCCAGATTTAGGAGGTGCTCTTGAAACCTTCAGTTACTCTGGTGAAATTCAGTGCTCTGACCAGAATCCCACTCATCCAACAAAATAATTCTGTGACAGTGTTAAGTAATAAAGTCTACATCAAGAAGGCAAAATAGATTGTTACATAGGTTGAGAGAGCAAAGTTTAACTTAAGTATCACATTATACTATACTACACTGCTTATAAAAAGGGTCCTAAATCCCAAACACCTCAAATAATGAGCTATAGTTTTGTACATAAATTAATGTTGCTTTGAAGTAAAATAGTCTCTTTCTTTTGTATTAAACATTCATTGCACAGAATTCTTTGTAAGTAAATATATTAAATTTGGTTGCTAAGAAGGTATAAACTTATTAATACATCTGGCCAGTAAATTTTATCCACTATCACACAATTAAAAGTTGCCTTTAGAGAAAATTATTACTGGAGAAAAGAAAGCACTTGGAAGTCAACTTAAGAGTTAATGCTGGAAGAAATCCTGTTATTTCGTTCCACCTACAGCAAGCGGCTTCTTCCGGCTGCAACATTAATTGGAAGTACAGACCCCATCCAGCCCTGCAAAGACGGAGAAAGCCAACTTCATAGCTTACGGGACACTCATCACTGACACAGTCAAACCCTTTTGAATACATGCATTATCTATCTCCACCAACACTATCCAAAGGGTAGCATTTTGGGCCGAGATGGCTGCTTCTCCTGGGACAGTGGGAGGGAGTCTCTGGGAGGTCCCTGGGCAGAAAGGGGTTCACCCCTGTCAAAATGGCCCCCAAATCCCCAAGGAAAATCCACTGGAGGCCCAAGGTGTCCAGAGACAGCTTGTCCCACTGTGAGCTCTGGTCTCCAGGAGGTGGCTGTGCAAGCAAAGCCAAGGGGGCTGCGCTGCAGGTGAGGGCACCCCTCAGCACATGAGCTCCTGCCAGCAGTGGTGTGTCCCACCACCTGGCCCTCCTCCACCCCCTCCTACTGCGGGTGACTCAGAGAGGACCTGGCATCAGGCAAAATGGAGGGCGGGTTTGGGCTGTGCTATGGAGCTCCCATCACCCACCCCCAACCACTGCCTGGCTCAGGTCAAGGGAAGAAGAGCTGGGCCTCTGCACCTACGTTACACACAAAACATACCAAAAGAAGAATTGTTACAACAATTTCTATTAACAAGATGGGACAAATCCAGCCCTGGCAGAAGCGGGAGCCATCTCGTTGGCTTCAAGAGAGAAAAGCACACGCCACGCCACGGTTGGACCTGGGCCTGAAGAGTGCACAAACAGCACGATCCACCCGACCAAGCCTACAACAGACAGCCTCACTCCACAAACACCAGCGACTAGCTAATCCGCTTTGTCAATGTACAGCAAAGTGAGAGGCTTGAGCATTATTGAAAAGGCAGCTAAGAAAAGGCTGGTTCATCCAAATTTGCACACGTTAGCCAAAGGGAGAGAACTGCTCTGGGCCGATCTGGGGCCACAGCCTGGAGGCAAATCTTACACTTGCGTCTCTATACAAAAGTTACAAAATCAAATGGTGACATTATATTACATCTATTGTCCATAATATCACAGTGCTAGTTTTAAATGGCTAAAAACAAGAAAGGTTTTAGATTTAAGACATCCCTCCTGTAGAAATGTAACCCCTTTGTCCTGCTGTTGATACCTGAAAGCAGCCTTGCTCAAAAAAGGTAAAACCAATGAAATGTGCTAATTGAAATTAGGAGCATTTTTTCCTTGATAATCTCATTTTTCCTAACACGTCCCATTGTTTCCCAAGGAAAAACTAAACAAATAATATGAATCCCAGCCTGAAAATCAAAATGTTGAAAAGAACAGTTCTAAAGCCCAGATGCTTCTTACCAGGTACTAACTAAATAAAACCCTTGCAGATTTAAATACAGATTACTTTGACATGTCTTCAGAGTGTGTTAGCTTTCCAACAACGTTCAAAATGAAGTTTCACTTCTGAGGCCATGGAGTCCTTACTCATCCTCTTCAGTTCTACTTTCCAGAGTATCTGTACTGTCTTCCACTTCTTGAGCTGGGTGCGCTAAAGTGTCTGCAAAGAAATGGCTCATCAGTATTTATTTCCCCATACAGGTACCACAGCCTTCATTTGATTCCCTGCTCCAACAGGCAGTTGATCCATCAGGGTGACCAGACTTGACATGAGCAATTTGCTCTACTTGCAAACAGTAGTTAAGCCTGGAGCAGGGAACTCTGAGTGTATCACAGTCTGATTTTACAGGGGACTTGAGACCTCAGAATAGATATTAGTGAGATGAGGTGATGATCCCTATGGATAGCCACTGTAGTGGGTGGGCTACCTGCTGTCTTAGTGAAATCTGCTCAATTCCTCAGTCCTGAAGACATAACAATTCCTAACATCAATGCACAAAACCGACACAGAGGCCACAATGTGCAACCTGCAGGTCAGCCCATAGATTTGGCTGATATTTCTTCTTGCAAGATCAAACCCTGTGGTTGCCACCACTCAGAAACACCAACTGGAAGAGCAGGTGATTTGACACTTTATGATCAGACTATTTGTCATTGCCCCTTTAAAGGGAAGGGAAGGTGCCTCTTGCACCCCATCCTGGCTGCTGTCTCTGGGAGTTTAGGTGTCAAATGCTGGTGCACTGAAATCACTCTTTAAGAGAAAAGGAGAGCACTGAGATTAAAAAACCTGAAATAAATAAAATAGTTCCACACTGGAGCATTCCCTGTGCAAGCTGCACTGCAACAAGCTCTTATCTTTAGCCATATTTACCCTACAGTGACACTACTAGTCATATCTATATATTTGTGAGCTCCTGCTACACTAACGTCTTGCCAGCACACCATGATGCTATGAAAATGTGCAGCTGTTAAACACTTTGCTTCTAGGCCAGGAGATGGAGAGGTAGATACGTGCTATAGAACAGGATTACTGTTACTTAGAGGGAACTGCTAATGTGCAGTAAACTGCCCGTTGGCCATGTGAGTGGCCAGCACTGAACCTGATGCAGGTGAAAATACCATGTGCCCAAAAGCTACAAGGACAATTTCAGTCCACAGGACTCCCTCTCCAGTGCAGGTGTTTCTGGGACCTTCAAGCACCCACTGCTCTTTGGTTCACAATTAACTTCAGTGCACAGCATGGCCTGAAACTGCTATTTTCCTGTGGGGAACAAGGATGAAAATTACTCATTCAGACCTTCCAGATCCATCTGTTGCTGCTGCTGCTGCTGCTGCTGCTGGACACAGACTCTTTGGTCACCATGAAGACCCTTGTCCTCTGCTGATTTCAGGTCATCAGGAGGCCAGCGCAGCTCCCCGCTCTCCACCTCCCCAGACTCGGTCGGTTCCACCACAATTGACGGCAGTCTTTTGGACAGCTTGGGGTACTTCTCACGTGAGTCTGGGAAGGCCTGGTAAGACATTTGGGGAAGTGTTGTGAGAGATGAAATCCCATCAAAGCCTTGCCCAGGGATGCATATTCAGAGCAAGTAGAGTACATGCTCCATTTTAGCATCCTTTCTACATTTGAAATGCACTCCCACATCCATCAAAAACCCCCTTCAAACTGGTGCAGGGCAAGAATCCTGCACAGGGAGGATTTCAAAAGCAGGTGAATCCAGCTCCTTGCTGACCAGATGCTGTGCAGAGGGTCCAAGGTCTCAGCACACTCTCCTCTGCACATGCTGTCCCTTCCTGGGCAAAGAGCCGACTTTGCTCGCCAGTGTGTCAGGCAGATGATTGCCTTGACTTGTGTGATCTGACACGTGTAGTAAAAATGGAGACGTAGGAGACAAAATTTATTTTCTTGCCAAACACTCATGTTTCAGTTCTGGTGGGTTTTTAAGACACAAAGGTCATGGCTGTAACAGTAAGCTAAATAGCTGCTGCAGCTCTGCTGGCTGATGTCCTTTTACTCTGTTAGGATATTCATGGTTTCTCACAGTGACAGTTTATTCAGAAGCCACCATTGTGCAGAGCTATTTTCTATAACGTGAAGCACTGTATTTTATGATGCATTCATGCAAAACAGGTAGCTCCAGAGATCATCTTTACACAGATGATGGTGTTAGCTATTATTGTGATTTGTCACATTGAAACTGCAGGTCAAACACTATTCAGCAATTAGAGATTGAAGCTGAACTAGGTCTTTTTAGTGAAGGATACTGTAACACATAAAAGTGCTTTCTTGTTTTCAACATTGCTGGTTCATTTAAATCTCTCAGGGTACTTTGTTTTGGATTGGTTTTTTTTCCTGTTGTTGGGTATTTGGGTTTTTTTTTTTTGAGCTAAAAACCATTCCAGCTCCTCCAGGATGTTAACATAAGACAAACTCTGTTGTTGCTTCACTGAAACCTTATCTCCTGGCTTCTCAAACTTCTGTATATCTGCACTAATGGGCTGAAAATTTCTCCATGCTAGCTGAGTTTTACTTTATTTTATTTGTAACAATAAAATCAAGTGCAGACTAGAGGACTGAATTAGGAGTTCAGAGCAAGAACCATCCCAGTTTAACTCCAGGCACCTCCACAGGTTTGCTGTGTGCTGGTGGGAACCTCCCCACACATCTGCAACACATTGACCACTGAATCTGGGTCTCTGGTTAGACTGAGCACTGCTGGTTATGTGAGCCAGTCTCAGCACAGCTCCTGCTACAAGCACAGGCAGAAACATGCAGATAGTCCCTAATCACCATAGAAGTGGACACATCCCCCAGGACATTGCCAGGGATCTGAGGGTGTCATAACCCGCTGGAGATGTTTGTTCCATGGCTTTTGCAGCCTTCATCCCAGTAGCTGCTCTCTCTAAGAGCTTAGGGTTTAGTCATCCCACTTGGCATCAGAGTTGGCATGGGGAGGCAAGCCCTTGGGAAGGGCAATTCTCTTCCTTTATGTCTGGGAAGCAGCAAGCATATTTTTATCATTGCTGTGATGCCTGTATCTGACTTTTGGAGAAGGACAATAATTCTCATTCTCATGTTCTCACTCCTGTGGTAGTGTTGTGGGGATTCATTACTGTTTGCAGATCTACATGAAGGTGAAAAATGTTGTATATTATTGTTAGTGTTGCAAAGTGAAACATAATTAAGAAGACATTTCTTTTGTGAGAAAGCCCCTTCAGCTCAACTAGACCAAGTGAATCACTGAAGATAAAGCTTTCTAATGCCTCCCTGAGCGTTGGGTGTAACTCATCCTGGTCAAGTGATGCTACTCATGGCGCCTATCAGAAAAGATCCCCAACTTCCCCATTACACAGCATCCTCCTGAGCTGTTTATAATTTGTAAAGACATTTTCATGGCAGCTCTCTTGACTGGGAGGAATTTTTAAGAAGCTGCTAATACAATCCAGCTATTTCCAAATATGAGACAAGGTAAAATCTCCTTGGCCAGGACAGGTCCAGAGACACCCCTAAGTAGCAATGCACTCTTCTTCAGACCCATGGTGGAGCCCAGCTCCGAGTCTCACAACTCAGCTGGCAGAAAACAGTCATAAAATTGTAAGCAAATTGCCTTATTTCCTCCCAGGGCTGCATATGCCGGCGACAGTGACCTCTTTTCCCAGCTGCTGCTCAGACTGCCTGGGTGGCAGAGGTCTGTGTGACAGCCACCCCGTCCCCAAGCCTGCTGGCAACCTCTGGATAGGGGGATCCAATGCAACAAAATTTCTGCTTTTTAATCTGCTTTCTGAAGCTCTAGGAAATGACACACACTGATCTAAAAATGTGCTAAAAGCCAATTATTATGGCTGCAACAAAATTTAGGTAAGGCACCTGTGCAGCCTCAACTTGGCTATTTTTGTTTGTGTCATTCTCATATGGTCTTTTCTCACACCAATCTCATGTGTTTTTCCACCAGAGCCCAGTATTTACCACGTCCCTCCAGAAATGAGTCAGGACTGGCAGGAAGCAGAGCTGCCTGTCGGGCCTCACTGTGTTTTTCTGCGGAAGCTGGAGTGTGTGACGAGTGGGCAGGAGACTGCAGGAAGAGAAGGACCAGTCTCCTGGCCAGAGTGCTTGGAAGTTGCTGGAAGAAACCTAGTTTTCCTACTGAGTCACTGACTTTGCACTACCTCTCATTTCTTTTTGTTTTTTTGCCTTGGGTGGTCATCACTAAAATGGGGATGGTACCACCTTCTCCCAGAGGGGAAGGGTAAAGGAGCTGGGGGAAAACCTCTGGATCATATGCTCAAGGGCACCATAGAACAGTCCTAAACGCATAGGTGGAGTCAGAGCTGGCACAGGGTTTGGGCAGTGTACACTAACACAGTATTGAAAACCTGAGACTCAGTGAAAGAGGAAAGAGAATTTTGAAAATGTGCTCTGAGTAAGCAGCACCTATCCTGTGTGGTCAGTGTGGCATGAGAAAGCCTATGGTACACTCTTTAATTGCATATAATCTTTCACTGCATGCACAGTGATTTCAAATTTGCAAAATTTCAGTTCTGAATTCCCTGGCTTCCAAATATTTTACTTCAATCTGCAATAGGCTTCTCCTAGAGTAGCTTTTTGAGCCTGCTTACAATCATACACCTTGTGTTGAGGAGCAGCTCAGGTCCACCAGGACACATTTAGGTAGTTTGTCCCTGGCAGCGTCACTGAGAGTCATGAGCACAACCACAGAGCACAAACAGGGGTGTGGGGGTTGTCACAAAGGGGGGTTCAGGACATCGTGATCCCTCCTGCTGGAATCAGCACTGCAGGTGGGTATGTGAGTGGGTGTGCGGGACCGCCAGGGACGGAAAGTGCTCTTGCACCTGCCAGCTAATGGTCCCGACCAGTGCTGCTGCTATGGTGCCACAGCCATTTATGTGAATTACGCAGTCATTTCAAATGGTCTCTTTCCTAAAAAAGGAGCGCCCTCTGAGCCTAAGGAAACTTAGCTCATTACAAGGGTGGCTGTATAAAAGCTGTGGTACAGTATTGGCTGGATGTCTTCACCACACATGGTTGCTCAGCTCTGAACTCTTGGCGACAGCCTCTTTTCCTGCATCCTCACAGGGGCTGGGTATCATTGTTACTGTACCCTGGAGACCTGGAATCTGACAGAACCCTCCTGCCAGAACCTTTTAAAAATAAGAACCTTTTAAAAATACCTACGTAGGATCAAACATGTATTTCAGTGCTAGTTCTTCTGGAAGCTATGCTCTGCGATTCAACATCAACACATATGACAGTTATTGGTTGTATTAAATTGCTTTTGAAAAGCAACTCAGGATACTTTCCAGTTTTTCTAAAGTTACCTGGCTTGAAGGGCCTCCTTCTTCCTCAGGAGTCTGGCTGAGTGCGAATTCCTCCATCACCGGTTCCCGTGTGTTCATCACCTCTGTCATGCTGTGAATATTAAAGCAGAATGGGAAAACTCAGCTCTGAGCTTTAGCCCCACAGTTAATTTAACAAAAGATATTGGCTTTTCATATTTGTTAAAATAACTGAGTTACAGACTGTCCTTTCTAAACAGCCACTAAGAAGCGTTTCCCTGGCCCTCTAAGCCAACTGCTACTGCTACATGCCATGACACAGAGCAGGGCATCAACCCCAGCTGCTCCCCAGGACAGCAGAGAGGACCCTCATAGAGTCCCAGACCAGCAGGAAAATGGGAGTCCTCCGATGTTATCAGCAAATGGTTTATTACTGATATATGAGCTCAGAAATTGCATCTGTTGATCAAAAAATGTTACTCATGGAAATATCAGCCTTGAATTAAATTCTCATTCTGATTCTTCATAACATTTTCAATATTTGCTCTTCCCAGATGTCTCTTCCATTTAGTCATGAGCCAGCACTTCTTTTTAAACTGTTAATTCCAGGCATATCAACTGTATCAGCGTCTATGGGCCAGATTTTCAGTAGTCTTTACTTCTCTGAGTGTTCAGAGAGGTGTTGAGTGGGATTTCCAAATGCATCAGGGAAGGTTTGGGACCTAAATCCCATTTAAAACAGGGACTTAGGAACCTTAGCTGCTTATGTGCCCATTAAACATCCCCCTGCAGGCACTACAGCGCTGGCCCTTGCACTCTGCTTGTTCCATTGGGCACTTCAGCACCCGGGAGCAGAGGGATTGAGAGCCGGCTGCAGTCCTCACTGCAGGGAGCTCAGCCCAGCCCATGGCTGGGTCGCTGCATGTCTCTATGGCATTAGGAATTTCCTCACATTTGAGATTTATAGAATAGCATTCTATTGAAAAAATTTGAGGATGCCTGAAAACTTCATAACATGTATTAAGCACGTAGGAGTGAACAGAGCCTGAACCACTCTGTTTGACCTACAGACTGAAGGGACCGTGTTCATTTTGGACGGGAATACATCGGCCCTGGACGGCTTTGGCCCCAGGCGTTTCACTCTCTCTAGCTGGCATTTGTCAGGTACAGCAGCTACTGGCTGCCAGAGCCTCCTGCGGCAGGCAGAATGTAGGCATCCTCAATTACATCGCCCTGCCACAGCAAGCACTCTTTAGGCACGACTAAATGCTGCCATTAATTCTGGTCCTGCTTCACACACAAAAGCCTTCTTTGTAAACGCTGCTCCTACTGAGAAATGCAAACTAAAACATCTGAAGGATAACTTGTTTCAGGCTTACATTACCAATTACCCCACAAAACTAAATTTTACAATATCTGCAATTACTACAAAACCCTTCACAATGACTTTAATTAGCTGTAGCAAGAGCAGCGTGATATCGCAGAGACTTTCACTCCCACTGCATCACATTTAAAAAAGAGCACAGCAGACCCAGGAGACGCTTGAGCTCAACGGGCCAGGACCCGACTCCATAGATATCCATCAGCTTCCGGAAAAGCCCCGAAGCGCCAGCCTTGGACCCAACCAATGCTGAATTAAACAGCACGTTTCCTGGTAAACACACACACAACAGGAGGCTCTGAAACCAGGCTCTGAAACTCAGCAAGAGGCCGAACCAAACCCCTGACCTGGGCATCCCCCTGCTTACACAGCCTGAATCCTCCCAGAGACATGGCACAGTAGAAAAGGGACAAATTCTGTCCTCTCGGAAGAGAGATTTGAGCACTCTGCCCTTGCTCAGACCTGTACCCCTCCCCAGGGACACCACATCAGGGCACCACAATCACTTAATCAGTAAAATACATTTATTTTCTCAACACGTGCTTTTATTCATGCAGCATCCAGCAGGCCATACCACTTGGCACCCATGGATGACAGCACAGGAAAGGAGACCCTTTCCTGGAGTGGTGATCATGGGCCCAGCTGTGCTACCTGTTCATGCCACCTGAGACGGTGTTTAAAGGACAGAGCTGTGCCCTTGGGTCCTGCCTTGCCCAAAAGGAAAGCAGCACTCCCTCCATTGCCTCCTCTCACTGATCACCACTGGTGCTCATGCAGTTCTTGCTTTTTTTCCCTGTCCTCATCCTCGTCTCTCCCTTTGTCCCAGAGGGACCCTTCTGCATCCCTCCTGCTGCCCCGCCAGCACTGCCTCTGAGGATGACCATGCTGAGCCATAGCAGGAGCCTGCTCTCACACTCCAACAGGAAGAGTTGGTCTGGGGGGCTTTCACACTGCCTGTTAGCCAGACCCAGCCGGGAAGAGCACGGGGCCCACTGCTCTGACCATGTCCAAGATGAGTATCTTTCTTTTTGGATCCTTTTTGGGGTTCGGTGCCCCATTCCCAGCTGTCCTAGATTGCAGGGAGGAAGTGTGTGTCTGGATGGAAATAATATTGGAGGCTTTGTGGGGGGCCGGGATTCATGAAGTCTTGGGCTTGGCTACCATGGAGAAGTCATATCCCACTGATATATGTCCTGGGGGTTGGTCTCCACTAGCCAGCAGCAGACTCCTGCAGTTGCCCACATCTGGCTAGCTTATTTTAGCAGCCTTTCAATACATACTAAGTGTTTAAAACACTTCTTTGTCCTTGTTCCTTGGGACATTAGAGATATACATCCACACACACACTGTCAAATGTGTCATATGAGCTCAAAGATGTTGTTAAGACCTCATGAAATTCTATTATTGAGCAATAAGGGGCTCCGTGCTTCCCTAAGACCACATTACACCCCGCAGATTATTTCTAAATGACAAAGACAAATGATTCTGGCTAGGAAAATGGTGACAGTCCTGCCAGTGTTACAGCAGATGCCTCAGTGAATCAGCTCCCAAGCTGCTGAAGCCCAGGCCATTTCATAAAATCCATGCAACTTAAGACTTTGATTGAATAGGATGGCAGAAGTGATTGTACTTGATGTGTTTCAGAAAAGAACATGGAGCCATGCATTTGGCAAAAGAATTAGGCTTTAACGGGAATAAATTAATTGTTCTCAGTCTCCACTTAGAAACAGTAAAGGAAAGCAGAAAAATCTATATGGGCTGTGAAAGCAGTGATGCTTCTAACAAGCTTAACTAGGTATTTAATGCTAAAAATAACTAGAAGTAAAATAAATGAGAATGCCACTGCAAATCATTTAATCTGAAACTTCAAAATCACCTGTAGGACATCACTGAATTGTTTATAAAGCCACAGAATCTGAAAAAAGGGTTTGGTAGCTACTTAGGGCTTTTTTAACTATGATATGATTTACGTGCAGGAGGAATTTTTTAATTTTCAGCCAGTTTTGATGGAAAAATATTGAGCCACTTTTAGTGCTGCTTTTATGTGAGGTATACTAACACACAACAAAAAAGTGGCTGATACAAGCCAATTGTTATAAGAACTACATCTCTTAAATTTGGTCTTGCATCCATTTTATGTACGGTAGATGCTAATATCACCAATGACATACACTAGCCATAGTGATGCAAAACAAGGCAACAAATAGCATTTACAAACAAATAAATTCTGTTCTGGTGGATGAGTCACCTACTCTGAACCTTAAAATTCCTGTGGCAGTGAATTAAGAAATGCATTTACTTCCCCTAGGTTTAATTAAGCACAAATACACCAATTAGGAGCAAAAGAGCAAAATCTGTTCCTGCTTTTCTGTGAGAAAACTACATTTAGAGAAGATTATCTTAAATGCAACTGCTGCAGTTTCAGGACCACAGTATGCTGATCTTTTTCCAGGGGCATGGAGCAAAAGCACAGCTTGCTTTCTGCTGTTTGTGATGGCACTAACAAGGTTAGTAACATACAGAGCAATATATAAGTTGACAAGTGCTAAACCACCTACCATGAGAAAGTACTCAGAAACAATACAGATATTTTTATTTTAGGTTTTGAACAGAGGGCAAAACTGACCTGTGAAATTCCTGGTGGCAAAACAGTGTTTGAATGAAAACCAGCTTCAGGATTCAAAAACGTGAAGTGCTTACGTGGCTACGGAAAACAGGCAGGTTGCATGACACAAGCAAAGATTTCCTTAAGAAGAGGGGCAAAACCACATTTTATGGGACAGGCTGAACCACTGTTAGGAAGAGTTGTTATCTGAAGCAAGGATCAACCTGGAAGATGCTCAGACACGCACCAAACTGAGGCCTGATCCTGCTCTCACCTCATGAACCAGGATGACAGCAAAAGGGGATGCCCGACCAGAGCATGAGGCTCTGTGGGGGATAACCAGCAACTCCAGGGCAATGGCAGAAGAGAGCATGTTACCTTCAATCACATCAACAGATGTCACTTCCAAAAACTGTCCTTGCTGCAGGCGTTCACGTCGTTGATGAAGTGTAGTGCAAACTCTGTCAAATCCTAAAAACACCTGAAAGAGACAATACAACAGTCAGAGCATGCTGACAAAGTGACAACGCTCACAGTGACCAGTGAGAGAATACTACTGAAAATTTGCTGCAGAAACTCCTACTTTGAAGGCCTGTATAATTTTTCTATGCCAGATGTGACTTGATCTCACTAAGGATGCAGCTCGTAGTATACCTTGTGAATTACCAAGGCAATTAATGTTCTGAAAACACCCAAAGCTTAGCTGAAATACCTTACAATCTGACTCTTTTTGTGATGCTACATCTTATTCCTTAGTGTAAGCTTTATAAAAACTGCTGAAACTGGGACACTCTGAAATTCTCCCATACAGGAATTTTGATGATAGTTGGAAAAGCAGAATAAAAATGTATACCCTTATTTGGCAGGATCAGTGTGCTTAGTGAGACACAGTTCAAAACATCAAAGAATGAGATTCCTGCTCAAGAAGCTACTGGTCAAGACACAAAGAAGGCAAAAGATGCTGAAAGAAGGATATCTTAGCGTTACACTACTGCACATTTCTTTCAGATACCACAGGAGATGGGATTTTTGCAAAGGTCTATTCCAAACCGAAGGTAATACTCTGACTGGTATCAAGACAGGGAGCTTGGTGAGCAGAGGTGAGGATCCCACCATTTCAAAGTGTGAATCACTGATTTCTGATGACTACTCTGTCAGAAAGTCTTAGCTGAAGAGCTTGAGGAGTTACAGTGCTGAAATATAGTCAGTATCTTGGCCAAAGATGATTTTCTGAGAAATTTGTTTAGCTCTACAGCTTGCCAAATATATATTCATGCCAGCCACAGCTATTTCCTTGGACGGGAAAAAGGTGTTTTCAGTGAAGTGAATGGCACTAGTGTATATATTTTATATCCTCCAGTGGTTTGGATTCCAGCCCAAGTGATTAAACAAATCTACCTGCTCTGGAAGCCTTCCTACCAAGATTTATAACACTGGATTAACTGCACACTGATTTTATTCAAAAACAGTGACAGAGGAAAAAACGTGCATTGCATTCTGGAGTTTCTTCTCATGCCACAGGCCATGCTTACTGCAAATTAGGGAAGCAGGAAATCACATCTCCATCCCCAGAATTCAATTCAGAAGGTTTAATTCTTCTCTAGCAATTTTCCTTCCTAACCAATAATCAAACCAACTTCAGAGATGCTAATTTTTTGTCCCTTAAAAATTCCTGACTACACTCAGTGCTTGTCTCTTGTATGGAAACCAGATATACCACGTTAACCAATACTCTGGGAAGAAGATTTTTATCCCACTGCCCATTACAAAACCACTACTATTAAGCCTATGAAAATTCATCACGAACTTGTCTACCTCCAATCCCTCCTTTAGAAAAGACTGGATGTAGTAACGAGAGACAAAATGGTATAAGAGATAACGGACCAGGCACCACATGGCCACTGGTTGGAATCCAAGCCAGGCCAGTTTCTGTTTAGAGGCATCTTCGGAGGTATGTAAGGATCCATGCAGTACTGAATGAATTAAACCCACATCCATTGCTTTTCCAGTCTCAGCAAAGGACTTCTGGATTGAAATGATCCAAAACCAATCTCCTCTCCAATGTTTTGGGCAAGTCTGTCCTATGGTGCATGCAGTGTTTGAGAGCAGATGTCAGCCCCTAGAACTCAGCTGTAATAAAAAGAAAATCACTTAAGGACTGCAGCATGGAAGAAGTCCCTTTGCCCAGCTCCACAGCCATATTTAAAACCAGAAAAACTTCTTCCCAGTTCAAGACTGTTGAAGAGTTCAGTGTTTCCAGTGTATAAAACTACCAGAACGCATTTATTCTCTGAAGAGGAAATACTCACTTTATCTACCTAATAGATGTGATTGTCTTCTTTGGCTGACACTAGAGGAAACATAAACTAATACCCTTCCTTTTGTGATACTGCTTAATCTTCTAAAAACAAGGCATGGCTACCGAGACCATGCAACAAGCCTTTACTGCAGTAGAAACAGTCTGGAAATCACTTGAGTAAAGCCTTTCTCTTCTCATCCCTTCTTACTTTTACCCACCTTTGCTGTTTTGCTGATTAGCCCAGTCTGGACCCCATTACCCAATGCAGCCTCTCCCAACCTAACCCTCTTCTACCCCCAAAATAACTTGCCCTCCTTTGCCTCAGCTTGATAATCAGTTTCTTCTCTGGCTCCAGGAGTACCAACACAGTTGTGCTGCTACTAACAGAAACAAGAAGTCTCCAGTCTCAGAAACCAGTGATGCTGCCTGTCCATCCCTCCTCTGGGCTTGGAGAGCCCTGCTACACCTCCCAGTAAAGAACAGTTGATTTAGGGACTACTCCAAGTCCTACTTCTTTAGGAGCTGTAGCACCAAGCGACGTGTGAGGAGATACAACCAAGGGAATGATAAGAGAGCTTGTTCCAACAGTGAGACCAAGCAATCCTACACTGGTGGCCCCTTTGCTAGATCAAGGGCCTTCAGCCTCCCACCCCACACAAACGGATGGATTTCCACCTGTGCTGCTTGGCCAAAAGCCCAGGTACCGAAAGGTGCTCTCTGGGCTTCTCTCCCACTTTGGAAAGCATCCTGGACACATTGTGTATTTGGAGTTTCTACACCACAAGGACATGGTCTGTCACGGTGGGGTGGTCTTACCACCCACAGGAGGACAACAGGCGCCAGGGAGCAGAAGCGCGATGTTGTGCAGCAATTCTGGCCAGCTGGGGTGTGTGGGAGGCCTGGCCTGGCTGTCTCTCCTGTGTCGTGCTTGGCCTTGCCATGCAGGGAGAGGACTCTACCATGCACAGCAGCAGAGGTCTTTCCTTGGAATAAATCCACTGTGAATTGCAAAGTAGATGTTTTTAAGATGAGTGCACTTCATCAGGCAAAACAGAAATAGGAACTGGCCACAGGTTGCAGTCCTAGCAGCCTGCAGATGGAAAAAGGAGCCCCATGTTTCAGAGGTGCTGAGCCTTGAATGCTTCCTCGGGAGGCAGAGCACCTCCAACACCAGGTCACTTTTATTTAGAGATGCCTTCTACTCTGAAAGCATCACCCCTCCTCTCCCAGCAGCCACAGTGTTGGAGACAACTGGGTGGCAGAGGGAGACCTGACCTCAGGGTGCCAGGGCTGATGGGACAGCCCCTGATTAGCAGGGGCTGCGGGACAGCCTCCTCCCCGCCCCAGGCTTCCCGAGTTCATCGGTCCCTCACTGAGCACTCATGGATATATTATGATAACAGCCTAACAATACTACATTGAAGGTACACCTTCTAACAAATAAGTGTAGATAGGTGGTAGAAATTGGCCTGGAACCACTGCTCCAGGTGCCAATTTATCATTTTTCTGGCACCACAGAAACAGGAGCCTTCCCCTTCTTACTTCAATGGGATATTCCCAGGGACGTTACCAGCCCTGTATTTAAATTATGGTGGAGAGACATCCCCCACACAGCTCTGCAGGCTCAGCCTTGTGTGCAGGAAGACTGTAAAGACCGAGCTCTGGGAGCTTGCCCATGCAACTGCAGCACATGCGGTTCCCACTGATTTCAGATAGTGCCTCAAACAAACCAGGAGTTCAGCCTTGGGCGTCCGGTCCCCCCCGTTTCACCCTACTAAAGCCTCTGGATAAATGCAAACTTTTCTTCATTCAAGAAGTCTAGTCTTTGTGTGTGCTACAAAAAGAACCCCCTGCTATTGATTACAAGGAAAATTGGGACAGGGCATGCATAAGAATGGTGTTAGGCAGGAGGAGCAATGGTCTACTGCTTGATTTTTGTGAAGTGGAAAATTTCGACATGACACAGTAAACCCTGCTCAGCGATTCCCAATAAACAAACAGGCCCAAGGAGATTTTTCCACCTAGAAGAAAGGGTGCCTTATTTGGGCCACTTTGCTGCAGCAGATCGGGCTGTCAGTTCAGCCAGGGTGGATGAGTGGGAGATCTAGGACAGAGCTATGGTTGTGGCAGATGAAGCCATGAAGGGGCTGCTCACACGGTACCAGAAGGTGCACGTCCCTGCCATGAAATCTCAGTTGGCATCCTCTAGGGCCAGGTGCTTCTGTGGATCCAACTTTTCTACGCCTTAGTGTCCTAGGAGGATGGAGCTATGGCTTAGGCCCTGCAGTGCTGCAGGCCACAGAGGTGTCCTGGGCCATCCATATGCAGAACCATGCCCACTACCTCTGCTGAGGGTGGGACACCAGCTTCAGCATCTTGGCACAACCCAAAATAAGCACTTACCTCAGTGACACCCTGCAGCCTCCAATTTCCATGACTGCCTACTGAGCTCAGCTTTTGGACACTGTGGATAGGAACTTGGACAGCTTCTTTGTTTCCCCTGGTTGCACACTTGTAATGGATGCACTTTATGAAGTGTTGTGGATTCCATGGGACTAGCGAAATGTAAATTACCGCATGGACCACAGAAGATAAATGCGCGTGTGTATGAACTCCTATTTAAACCTCCCACTTCTTTTTGGATGCAAATCTCTTTCCTAAGCAACTGAGAAAAGTGTGATATGTGTCAGAGTCTGGAGATTAGAGATCTGTTCTGTTCCCTCATTTCAGAAGCTCTTGTCTTTGGCCACCCACGCAGTACTTGAGTTCTGCTCTCCGCAGGCCAAAGCTGCCTTCCTCTCCTTGGCAGCGTGTGCTCTGTAGAAGATGTTGATCTCTCTCAGGAAGCAGCAAGATGAAATGACTCCCGATGTGGAGGAGCAGGCATTTTAGCATGAGACACAGCACGTAGTTGGGGAAAGCGAAAAGGGGTAGGAGGCTGCTATTTCCAGACCATGCTGCCTCTCACCGCTAACTTCACAGCGAGCTGCAGTTTTTACTGTTCCTGCTCCAAAGAAGCTACTGGGGTAAATATCACCCTGGGGAATTTCTCAAACACTCATCTGTGGACTACCAACACTAGAAAACACGGGCTCACAAAGGGCATAGTACTGGCAGGTCACTCTAACTCAGCTTCCTTGACTCCTGGTGTTGCACAGTGAGGCATTAGGGAACCGTTGTTCTTCTGACATCCCCAGCTTCTCAGTTTCCAGTTTGTTGTACTTGTCCAAGTTCCTATTGGCCCTGTTTGCAAAAAGGAGCTAGAAAATTGACTAAGATGAAGGAAAAAGAACTAAAATGTGCCTAGCTATCACAATTTTTAAAGCAATCTCATGATTTGGGGTGATTTAACTGAAACTATTTGCAAATGATGTTTGCAATGCTACTTGCTACTTGACGGGTTTTTCTTTTTTCTTTTTCCTTTTCCTTTTCCTGGCTGCTTTTAGAAGCTCATTTATTTCAGCTCTTTGATCTCAGCACTAAACTACCTGAGCTTTCTCGCAGAAGATGCCACAAGGGATAGGTACGGCAAGGGAGGAGAGCGGGGCAGTCAGCCAGGATGCTCGGAGATAGGGATGAGGAGCAGACAGTCAGGAAGCATGTGCAGAGCAATGGAGGGAGGAAGAAGCAGAGCAGATGGGAAGAATGACTAAGCCAGCTCCTCTGAATGCTGGTAGACCTTGGTATCATGGAAATCTCCACAGAGTCCTCATGGAACCATCCACCAAAAGAAAGTTGTGGGTTTGTTTTTTTTTTTTTTTACATTGTATTCAGCAGCTAATTGATGTGAGAGGACCTCATTCAAAAAACAGCCTCATCAAAATTAGAGATAAGCCTCAAGAAGCTGTTAAATGTTTTTAGCGGTGCAAATATTCTCATCTGAGAATGTGCTTTTGGGATCAGAAATGCCTGTGCTGAGCAGAGTGTTTCTGAGCTCTGCTCACAGAGTGAACCTTGCATTGGCTTCAGTTTCTCAAAACAACCTTATGAAGGCAGCACCTTACAAATAAGTATATAATTCCTTCTAACTCAGAGCAACCATTACTAAAGTGTCTCAGAAAGAAATGGTTTTGTTTCTAGGATCTTCTCTGGAAGATGACAATTCTCTCATCCCTCATATTTCACGCCACGATTGTCCCTCACCTTACAGCACCTGTGGAAATTAGTGACAGATGAAAACTGGCTTCCTGTGCTTCTTTCTACTATTCCCTGGGTATTTCTGGATGGTCCTGAATTCAGGCCATAGTCCCTCGAGCAGAAGGTGAAAGGGAAAAAACACATCTTAGAGCATCAACACAGAGTAGGTGATTCTTAGATGGAAGTGTCATGGGAAATGGATTGCAAAATGTCCGATGTCTCTGGTACTGTGAAAGAATACTCTGGACAGTCTATCACTGGGCTCATTTCTGGGTAACAGAATAGGATAGGAGATTATGTATGGTCAGGTAGAACAGTATTTACTTAAAAGATAAACTAGTTCTTTCCTTGTAACTTTGGGGAAATTAGAATACAGTGCTATCAGTGCTATAATACGATGCAATATTATTTAGTTAGTAGAGAATTTAGTAAAGCCAACACAGCAGAAGTGTTAGATTTCAAAAACAAGCAAACAAACACCCACCAGACACTCCTAAGAGAACAATGAAGAGACTTTTAATGTTCCCTCTTGGTAATTAACAGCACAACTGCAGGTGTCACAACATCACAACCTAACACCAGAGATGTGTTCTTTTCTCTAGGAATTAAAACTGTCACCTTAATTGAATTTCCAAGTATGGGAAGTTGCCTGGCCTGAGATGGAAGATATGAGAACACCACGTGCTATCGCAGCAGGAATGGGCACAATGGAGGGTGAGGACAACACATAGCTAAAATAAAGAAATTATTTAAAAAATAAAAATGCAGTATGGGTGTTTTTTTTTTTTTTTTGGAATGACTCAGTAACACTGAGAGCAACATGCATTAATAAGTCTATGAGTCTTCCTGACAACCAATTATAATTCACCTTCCAGATCTAGAGGTCTCCTAAATATCTGCCCAGTGGCAGTTTATGTGTGTACATCTCAGAGACAGGACTCAGCTGAAAATTCAGGTTACATCTTACAGAAGTTGCAGTGGTCTCATCAGAGGAGCTGGACTTGAACTATTTTCTCGTAGTCCTATGCGGACATGGGCACTATAGGGCAAAACACTGTGGGATCAGTCAATGCACCCTGATGAGAGCAGGTGGTTGTCCTGCTGGACCAGAGCTTCTTCCAGCACTGGTATCTGCTCAGCAGAGGATGGTACTGGTCACACTCTCCCCATACCGTGAAGGAGAGGTGATCCCAGCCCCTAAGGACTTGCGATCGAAGAGGGACAAGGGCTGAAACAGGGGACTTAAGGACCTTAAGGTAACAATCAGTCTTCTTCATTCTACCTCACTGTTACCGGTCAACAGTTTTCCTGGGGACTGCAATAAAGCCTTCCTTTGAAGACCAAAAATACAGGAAATAAATTCATTTACAGATTTTTCTAGAGAATGTACACATGCCTGAGGAGCAAAGGGAAGGGCTGTTGCTGAGGCAGATGCTAGTCTCCTTGAAGTCCTGGCAGGGCTCCTCCTGCCTTACATGCCATAGGATCTGCCCTGGATCAAAGCTTCTCTGACTGACACCTCCAAAATAGACAGATATGATTAAATAGGCTCAAGCACAGGGACATAATTTCAGAAATGAGTGAGAAGGATTAATTTCAGCCTGTGACACTGTGGGGTTGATACCTGATCTATGCAAAAGCCTGTTGCTTAATACAAAGAGATCATTGTGAGAAGGAAGGGAAAGTAGTGACTATATTTGCACACTCATTTCTTCTGCTAAAGTAATGTACCAGAGACGTTAGAGGAAATTCCACTTGATTGACAAATTGTCAGGCTAGATCGGTAAAGCAAGGAAACCAGGTCAAGTCATTCCCTCTTTGCTTGTTTTCTGTTATCATAATGTTGACTCTGAAAACATGTTTTAAAATGGAATATTAATTATCAAAATCCTGAGCTGTGAGCTGGATTCTTTTCTGGGCACAAAATTTGTTGCTCATTAAATCTAAGAGATGGAAAACACTGGCTTGAGCCTGGTTGTGTGTAGGCAGATTTCCCCGTTTCACCTTCATTTTCAGGCTACGCATAAGGAGGCATTGTGCTGAGAGCCAGGCTACGGGACAGACGTTGAACACCAACTTCTGGGTCCTTCAGCAGGATTTGAAACTATAGCCAAGAGGTCTCCCTTCACTGTACCACTGACTATACGACTGAAGTAAAGATCTCAGTCAGGAAAAAACTAATGGAAACAAATTTCTCTCTGTATATCGCTTATTGTGGCTTGAGGGATTAATGCTACATCCAGGCTAACCTAACTCCCCTCCTCGACTGTAGGCACATTCAGAGATCTACAAACACAGCTCTGTCCCAAATGACAAGAAAATTTTTGTGGTATGTTCATTTGGCAGCAGGAAAATATTCACACCCCTTGCTCAGAGTGAAACATAGTCCTCATTTACAGAGCAAAGTAGGCTCTTTCTTTCTCTACAAGTAACCATATGCACGGTATTTGCTACCTGATAGAAAAAGCAGGATTTCAGTGTTCTTTTACCGATAGACTGAAAGCAAAAGCATCATTGTCTTAAACTTGCGCTTTGTTACCCGCTTCCTCGCCTCAAAAAAAAAAAAAAAAAAACCAAAAAAACCCCCAAACGAACAGCTAAGGCGATCGCAGATCACAAACCAACAACTCCCTCGGTGCTACGCTCATTCACCAGGATTCCTTCACACAGCCCTTTCGGCTGCCGAAAGGCTCGGGTGGGGTTTTTTTAAAGGAGAGCCCGTTTTTCAGTGAATTCTCCTTAACATCCTTTCCTCAAAAATAAAATCATCTGGAGAACCAACCATCGCAGAGGCGCACGTTCTGCCCTGCCTCCCCTCGTAACTCCCCGCAACCGGGCGGGGAAGTGAAACACTTTTCCCGGACCGCGCTCGGCCGGCTCCGGCTCCGGCTCCGCTCCCCGCTCCCCGCCCGCCCCGGCCGCCGGCTCCGCTGCCCCGCGGCGGCCCGGCCCCGGGCAGCTGCGTCCCGCCGCCGCGGGGCAGCAAGCGGAGCACTTACAGGTGGCGGCCCTTCCGCGGGCTGCCGCCGGACCCCGCCACCCGCACCTCCCCCGAGCCCGGCGGAGACCCCCCCGTCCCCCGTCCCGGCTCACCGGCGGGGCAGGCGAGGCGAGGCGAGGCGGCAGCCGCCCGCCGCCCATGCACGGCGGCAGAGGGGAGCCGGCAGCTCCGTCAGCGCGTCCGCATCCTCCCGGGCCGGGCGCTGGCACCGCCGCCGCCGCGGCACCTCCCCGCCCGCAGACCGGCCCCGCCGTGCCAGCGCGGGGAAACCACTCCCCCGGCAGAGCCGGCGGGGCGGCGCGCAGCCCCGGCCCCCCCGGCACGGCTCGGCACGGCTCGGCCCCCCGCCGCGCCCCGGGCCGCCCCGCGGAGGGGGGGGCGGTGCGGCCGGCAGCGCTCGCTGTCCCCGCACTTTCTGCGGCCACGCGTGGAACCGCGGGGCCCCACCCAGCCCAGGCCCCCGCGCGGGACAGGGGACCCGGGAGGGGACGCTCTCCTGGAACGGATCCCCCCCCTCGCCCTGCTCGCGGGTGTGGGGTTGACACGGGGCTCCCGACCCCTCCCCGCAGCAGTCCCTGCTGAGAAAATGCTGAATTCGGGAGGACAAACTTTTTTTGTTGTTCTTTTTGGGGAGATTCTTAGGAAGGGGGGGGTGGGGGGGTGGGGGTGCGGGTGCTTCACCCCAGGGTGAGTTTCCGAGCTGCATCCCCTGCCCCCGGCAGGGACACACTCTCCTGTGGGCAGCGTCCGGTCACCACCTTGTCCGGAGCGGCTGCAGAGCCGGGCTGGCAGGCAGACGATGTGGGGCTGTGTCAGGGGCTCCCCCCTGCCGGGGGCTGGCAGGGAGCCCACCTCGAACCCCCTGGAGAGAGGCTGCCAGGGGAGCCTTCGCAGCTCTGCTTGTACTTGTGATGCTGGGGAAGGAGGCAGAGAACGCCGCGGTGGGGTGAGGCACTCTCGCCACAAGATCCTGGGAAGAAGCGTTGGGGTGACACGGCCCTGAGGGCTCTACGAAGGTGCATGGTCCTCCCTGCTGCTGGGCACCCCCCCGGGAAGCAGCTCAAGTGCAGGCGCTGGGGGGTGCGAGGGGGGCCGAGACCTGCTCCTCTCCCTCTGCGTGCCCAGCGATCGGAGCTGCGGGTTCAGCCGGCAGAGATGCAGCTGTGGGGGTCCCCTCTTCTCTTGGCCCCGGGGGAAGTGGGTCTCCGAGGGCTGCTGGACATGCACTACAGCTGCTGGAACTGGCCTCCCCTGGTGCCTTTCCCAAGAGCAGCACTTCCTGCACGATGGAGCAGCGTGGGCACTGAAGGGGAGGTGGGTGTCAGCCACGGGTGCCCCTTCCACCATTTGGACCGTGTGAGGTCCTGTGGAACCAGCGCCAGCAGGCGCGGCGGGCCCAGGGTCTGCAGAGCACCCGGGGTGGCTCGGCATGGCATGGCATGGCACGGCATGGCTGCAGGCGGGGGAAGAGCAGGTGATGGATGTATAACCTCCTCTTTGATCTCTTCTGCTCGGGCTAACATTGAGTTGTGAGGAGACAAGGAGCTCGGCCTCCATTTCAGGGTGATTCATGCTTGGCTGGTGGGGAGAAAAATGTCACCTGCTGCTGATTTAAGGGAAGACACCCGCCTGTTTCTGCGGGCAATGCTGAAAGGTAATTGAATTAGGGCAGTGGGACAACGCTGGCACAGCTGCGTTCAGCTCTTCATGCACCCAGGACAGTAGATGGGAGGGATCTGTGCCCATAATCAGTGAACCCATTTGGGAGTGAAGGCAGCTCCTTCCCAAAGGAGAGAGAGAGAGATACAGAGAGTGTATCTACCAGGATATTTTCCAGTGCTGAGGTTACGGGCATGGACCCCAACTCAACAGCCACCCAAAAAGTGGTTGTGTCAGCTCTCCTCTGGGAGCTGCTCCTGAACTGCAAGCTTTTACACACTGGGCGTTTTTTAAAAGCTCCTTTTGCAAGGGTGTATAAAATGTAGCTATCCATTTAAACCTATGTATGCAATATACAGCTTCAGTGTATAAAGACATGATGTTCTGAGAACAAACTCTGCCGTGGCAATGGGCTGTCCATTTGTTTCTGGTGGTTTTGTTCCCAGACTCGTAATAGTGAGTTATTCTTTTCTGAGGACAGAACAGCAGTAAGGGGAGATTTAAAGGGTAGATGTTAAAACTGACTTCCCAGTAACATTGGGAATCACAGGAAATGTTTAGGGAGAAGATGTACCTGTGACTAGAACCCCAGGGCGATATTAGGAGCCTGGGTACCCCATCAGGTACTTGGGCAGTGCAGGTGATGGTTGGGATGTGGCAGGATCTAGCCATGGGGCTGGGCAAGCTGCTTCACTGGGTGAAAATGAGAAACTGCTGCTGCTGCCCTCTGTACCTTATGCCACTAGAATCTTTCAGGGAGGTTGGTGGGGACAGTGCGCTGCCACCGAGGGACCTTTCCCTCTGCTTCCACTTCTACTCTCCACTCACCATGAGCAGGTTGCTGCCTGCACTTTTTCCTGAGTTGCTTCACCAGGAGCTGGAAAAGGCAAGGTGGAGAGCAGGGACAGGGGGTGACTGCTGACAGAATAAAAGATGTTCTAAAGCTATTTTGAGTTTTGCGGAAACAGCTATTTATTTTGGGTTTTATTTTGTTTTTTGTGGCCATGAGGAAGAAAAGCACAAGCTTCTGTCTCCACCACAGGATCTGTGCAGTCCCAGGTGGCAGATGTGCCTCAGTGGCACACAGGGGCTGCACCCAGCCCTGTGGGTATGGTGGGACACGCCGTCTGCCTTCAGCCCCCATGGTACCTTGCAGAGTGTGGTGGGGCTTTGCTCCTGCTCCTCACAGAGATAGTGGTGAGAGAGCGGGCAGTTGTGCCTCTTTCTGAGGGGATTTCAGGTAACAGATACAGTTCAAAGTTTCTCTGTCCTTCCTCCTCACCAGCATGTTGGGGCCTTCAAGGGCTGGGCACTGGTCGAGGGCTCTCTTCCCTTCTTTGGATGGCAATGAGCAATAAGCAACTCCTATCTGAGACTGATTTAAGAGAAGTTGGCTGGGACACTACCCAGATAGAGCATCAGGGATAACGAGGAATGATGTGGACAACCAGAGAGGATGGTTGAGGTCCCTTTGAATCATGAGAAATCCCCAGATGCTGTTTGATGGTCCTTTGTAGCAATACCTCCACTGGACATTTACCATGTATCTGCTGATGAAATGTGACCCTTCTTTTCTCACACAAACAGTTGTCATATGGTCCATGCCTCTGTTGCTCAAGATGTGTCTGTGGCAGCTAGTGAAAATGTTCGGTATCTGCCTGGTGATCTCCAGGACGCTTTAGAGTTGTGTTTTCAGCCTTTGACACCCCAAGTGGGGAATTCACTTCCCTCCAAGGGCCAGTTGATCAGACACCGGTTGGGAAAGCAGAGGATGTTGATGGGATATCCTCCGTGTGGGCTCCTGGGAGCCCCATACTGGTGGCTTCTGAAGCCCACTGCAGTTTCTAAAATAGGCTGGATGGCAAAGGCTCTCTAGATGACAAACAGGGTAAGTGCCAGTCAGCCAGTGTTATTCCTGAGGGATTGATTTGAACACTGCAAACACTTAATTTAATTTCACAATTAATTATGTCATGAGACCCCGAGTGTTGGATAGGTATCTTTATTATTAAATAAATATCATGGAAATAATTCTTGGCTCCAAGAGAAGGGATTTGCATTTTCAGATCTGGAGTAAGACTGGTGTGGGAAGGGCACTCATCCTGCACACTAAATCAAGATGAAAACCCATGGTTAGGAGGCTTGGTGAGATGTGCTCGTGCTGAGGCCCTGGGTGACACCAGCTGCATGTGCTGCCCCAGGTTTCTTGGGAGGGCACCATGTGCAAGCCCCCAGTGCCAGCACTGCTGCATCAGAGAGGCCCCTGCCTTGAGCCTGTGCCAAAATCTGATCTGTTATTATGGCCAAAGGCACCCAGGTTAGATGTGTGGTTTCCACAAAGTGGATGTCTACAGCAGTGCTTGCACATGTATGTGCCCATCTTCTGCATCTGCCCATAGAGCTGTGTGCTGGAGATGCAGCTCTCACCTTGCTTCTTCATGGTGTGTATGCTGCTTTTTTCATGTGCCTTAACAAGTCCGTGTCAGCTGAGCGGTGGCAACTGCCCATCCACACAGCACATATAATGCAATGGTGTGTCTTACCATAAACATTTTTGCTATACATTAAAAGAAACCAAATTCTTTTGCCTCTGTTGGAGGGTACCATCAGAAGCAGGGACAGCCATGCTGGCTCAGCCAAAGTGAAGGAATCTGATAAACATGCATGATGCTAAGGTGTTATTAACCTTGTGAATTTAGTGTTGTAAATTTGACCTTTCTTCTCCCACCTCTCTTCTCTCTGTGGATTGCTGCTGTCCCTCCTGGACACACCTCTCGTTGTGAATCGTGAGATGTCATAGCTTGTTGTTTGCTGTACAGGTGACCTTTTGAGTGCTCCAAGACAATTAATCACCTCAGTCCTGATTGAAAATTCTCAGTCCTTCAATTTTCTGGTTGCATGCAACTGAGTAATGTCCCTTCAGAGACAGGGAAGAGAAGAGTTTCCAATTCATTTGCAGATATTTGATTATTTTAAAAGGTGGTTTTGTAAAGCATCTCGCAATACATAAAGTCCCATGGCTACATACCCTGAAGAAAAACCCAGGGAGCATAGCTCCTCGGTCCAAGCAGGCATGGGCAAGCTGGCTGATGGCAGGCTCCACTCTCACACAAATCAGGCAGCAGCAAAAGGGATCAATTCCCGGCTGATACAAGGACTTTTGGGTCAGAAAATCTGGTCACGCCATGGTGCTGCTTGTACCAGAGAAGGTACAGTGTATTAACATGCACTGAGCATGAGAATCACAGAGGCTTCAGATGCCAGGGCTTCAGGTTTGCAAAATAAAGAATCACACAGAGCTTTCTGATATTAATATCAAAACCTTACTAGAAGGAGGAGAGTGACTTTTTATTAAAATACCTTTCTTGGCTGCAGAGCTCCTACTTACACCTTTTCCCCTTCCCTTCAGGCTTCACCCTCTGATATACTTTCGAGGCCACACATCTTCATCCCTTGCTGCTGTGCAGGGAACGTGGCCCTGCACTGCATACCCCACGCATGGGTGTGCAACACTGAACGGGTTGTTTGTGGGATAAGAGCTGCAGGGATTGCCATAATGGGGGCCTCCCTGTGTAATACCAAAGGTTCATTTAAATGATTATGCTTAATGTTGGCTGTGATAATGAGTTACTATGTATTATAGTACTGGCTTTGTTTCCTTCTCCAAATTTGGTCCCTTCTGGCGCTTATCCATCTGAATCACTGCATTGTCATCAGATGTGGTCTATAGGCACAGGACTGTCCTCCAACAGCCCGTCTCCCCTCCCGGAGGCTGTGGTTGGGAGTATGGTTGCCATGGTGGTAGTGAGACAATTAAAATGGCTTTATAACCAGCTGAAGGTACCGACTGTTTCCAGGATACCATATATCCTAATCAATCTCAGCTCTGACAGACCTTGGAGCGAAGCCAGGTCCAATGACAGCAGTTGGTGGTGTTTAATTTTTTGCTTCCTTCTTCAGCCCTCTAGGGTTAGCTTTCCTGCAAGGGTCTGAAACTGCAATTTGAGGTAAAAAAACACACCATCCTTTCTGGATGTGGTGTCTTTCATTCAGCATCCTTTAATCTGGGCCACACAGCACAAAAACTGTGTAAAGTTATCACCACTCTTCTGATCTCTTGACCTGCAAGAAGCTGAACTGGTTTCCATGCACTGACTGATGTGGGTGCTGCCCTTTAGCTGAGCGCAGGGAATAAGTGATCTCTTTGTTAGACTAAGGCTCCTCCTAACAGGCTGTGCTGCTCCCCCTGCCAGGCCATTCCCAGTGGGTGGTGGGGGCTGGAAGCAATATGTTGGAAGTCACACTATATCCCAACAGCTTGGGATTTAGAGCTGTCAAGCAGTGGCTCATTGTTAGTACAACTTCTTCCAGAACACCAGAAAAAAGAAAAGGCAACTTACAACTTTTTATGACCTGCTGACACATGAGTCTGGTAGGAATCTGACTGTCTGTGAATCTGGAGGAATAGTGGAAGGGTTTGGAGATCTGCTGCTGCTGCTGCTAGTTACAGGGTTATTTTTCCCTACAGGTAGCGATGTGAGCTGGGGGGCTTCTCCAGCTTGCACCTGGTTCTTCTGGCTGGCTTACATGGATCTTCTTTGAGGTGTAGGTGCTGCCCTGTGCTGGTTCAGCACGTCAAATGGATGTATAATATTTCTCTGAGGCCTTCTTGTATCTTTGCCGTGGTTCAAGAACAGTTGAATTCCCATTTTAGAGTTTCTGACTTACATGAGCCCTGAGGTGACTATGTAGTTCCAGGTGGGCAGCTGGGCCAGCTGTGTCCTGCAAGTCTGGATGAGTTAGCAGTGTGAGGCTCCCAGATGCCACAAAACAGCACTTCTGATTGCTACTACTTTTCACCACATTTGTAGAGAACTTAGCCCAGGGCTGCTCTGTGTGGCACTGGACACTTCACCAGCACAGGTGCTACAGTGGGTTTCAATTTCAGGGCTCTTCTGCATTTCATAGCTCAGTGTTTTCAACTTTTCTTGAATCCCCACTTACAGACAAAATGCTTAAAATGACCACATCAGCATTAAAATAAAATTAACCTGAATCTGACTTAGGTTTATGGCCCTGCTTAAACTTTCTAGGGTTGTGAAGCCTGTTTTGGAAGCTGCTGGTCGATGTCTTTGCAATCAATCAATAGCATGCCATCAATCACTGTATATCATTTGCTTTAGATTATCAGACCTTGCACAGATCTCCTGAATTTCTATCATGCCCTTAGATTTGCTACCTCTTCACTCTCTCTTTGGATTTACCTGATCCCTCGAGCTGGAAGAGTCTGCAAACAGCATCCACTTCACAGAAGGGGCACTCCACCCAGGCAAATGCTCCTGGCATCTGCTGAAACAACAGATTTGGAAGCATTAGCCTGCTCCATTAGTTTCCAGGTTAGAGGGTCATTGAAAATCTCTAGGGTAAACCAAAAACCTTGTCTAAAGTATTTTTCTTCCTTGGGAACCAGCTACCTTGAACACTTCCTCGGTGACCAAAGAAAACAGCTTGGAAAAGCCCTAATTTTCCAAAGATAAGCAATTTAGCTACGTAAATGGAAAGTTACGGGTTTCTTTAAAGGCTCTGTTTGAACATAATTTTTCTATGACTGCCCCTTGACATCATTAGGTCTTCCTGGCTGCTTGTTTTGGATGGTTTTGTTTCAAAATGTTTAGAAGGTTAGGTTCTAATGAAGGACAATAATTACCCAATAACAATGAACTTAACCAGCCACCCGAGGAGTCGGAATGATTTACAGCTTTTAAAGGAGCTGATGCTAGCTTGCCTTTTGTCTTTCTACTTAGTGCCTCTCTAATATTCTTCTCTGAACACAATGACTTTCTGAACTGTTTTTTCTCTCCCCCCCCCCTTTTTTTTTTTTCTTAAATAGAATGCTAAGTCCTTCCACCAGCTAATTCTCTGCATACAAAAGAAGATCTAATACCCCTTAAATGCCTATAAAGAACAAACCTACCAGATGGCAGACTTCGTTGCTCAAGGGAGATGCAGGCTGCTTTTCTTGGAGAAGCATTTCAATGTGGTTTTGAAAGAGAGAGTCACTAGATGTATTAATCTTCTCCTTAGTGGGGTGCTGTGATACAACTCAGGAGAGGTGCAAGAAGAGGGAAATAGAGTTTGTGATCCAACAGAGGAAACAAACGGAGCTGCATGAGTAACCTTTTTTGCTAATTTCTTGAATCTCTTTGAGAAACATGCTAACTATGACCTTAAGCATCCCTGCAGAAGTTTTGAGACATATCATCTGGATCCTAGGCATAACATTACAAACTTGAAGAAAGATTTAAGAATGTTACTAGCATTCAAAGACTACTTCTCCGGATTTAAAACAAGGATGTTGCTGACATGTAGCAGTGATCTTCAGGAAGAAACTGTTTTGCTTCATTCTCTTTCCATTTTTCCTTTGACAGAAGCCAACTTGCTGGCAAGATTAGTTGATTAAAAGGAGAACTTCTTTAAGAGCAAATGTTTTGCATCTCACTTATTTTCCAGGTATTTGGCTGAATAATTCATATGACACATAGCTAAGTAATTTGTCTTTATAGATTAACTGAGAAGAGATCACAATATTTACATGTAGACTTATTGTTCAGACTTACTTGCTAAATAATTTATTGGAATAATCTGTGTTCTGTGTCTCATTTGTAGCCAGTTCCTTGGGAGATGTTGATATTCTGATGATGTGATATGTTTCTTTTCCCAAGTGGGTGAGTGTAACTTTCTGGAATTATTTTGTGATGTAAGTTGTTGTTATTATGAGTTTGAAATGTGTTTTCACGCTAAATTCACACTTGGTGAATATTCCTACCAGAAAATGTGTTCCCTAGGATAACTGTGGAAAGCAAACACTAAAAAGGAAGGAGCACAGTCAAAGCAAATCCTTAAAAAGATTCAGATGAACAGAAATGTGTTTGCAGGACACACTTATCTCTGTTGTGAAGCAATGTGATAAAGGAGGAGACCTCAGATTTACAAGGTAGAAATTGCTATATGCCAACCAGCTACATATCCTGTATGGACAACTTGGAAGACGATCAGCTGCCAGACCTGCTACCAAACAAGTATGACCCACAGTCACTAGTGTTCTTCTTGGGATATAGGTTACATGGCAAAATGTCAAGCAAAGCAAAGTGTAAAGTTACATATCAAATGAAGAAAAGCGAGAAAAGTTAAGAAGGGCATATTAATAGGGTGGCAACAATCTCAGTATTAGGGATGAAGAAAACAGGGTATTTTTTATGTCTCCAAATTATACACAGTAGCCTGCAGTAATGGCCACTACCTGATACCTTGAAAGCAAGAGAATAATTTGCATCATGATCTAGTGATCAGTTTTCACATTGAATTTGGAGATCTGATCCCCTTATCTTTGCAAGTGCTACTGGGAGACCTGCCTGGTAACAAGAAAATAATTCAGCCTAACAACAGCCCATTCATCCTGGTGCTGCATGAGGCAAAACCCAAGCATTTATCTGGAACGTTAATTCTCTGCAGACCTTTTCTTCAAATCATGTTTGCTGTACACTAGTATGTATATTAATGTAGCCAGAGAGAGGCCTTACTCTCACAGAGAATCGATTAAACTATGTTTCTCCCCACCATGAAAGAGTGGATTGAAATGGTATACCTGTCACAATATAGTCAATGGGGAAAAACAACTATTCCAGATTTAATCCCAGATATCAACTGGGAAGACAGGTTGCAGTTTTCTCCCTCTCTAGTATTCACATCTTTTTCTAAATTTTGAAGAATACCTTTGGGCCAACTAGAAAAGGCATTGACTTTTTAGAGCTTTGGCCATGTCTGTACAGTGATGGTGTCTTTCTGTATATGTATTTGTACATTGTACACACTATATCAAACTCTCTGGTCCACCCTCTTTGTTATGATAGTCCAAAATGCTTCTCTTGACAATCCTTGTGCGTACACTGTTTTCTCAGAACTTGGGACATGTCCTGAGGTCCAGCAGTTGTTTGCTCTATTCTGTGCTTCACAAATTGTTCATTGTGCGATGCCTTTCTGAAACTACAGGAATACTGCTCTGGAGGGGTAGGTGTATTAAATTGCTAAACTCCCATGATTCACATCCTTTCCTGCCATCCTTTAATGTTCCTGGCACCATTTTCAAATTACTATTGGGCAGCAGATGGAGGACATGCTGCTAAGTGCTATGATTATGAGATTCATTAACATGTATGGGATTATGCGCATGTATTTGTAGTTGGGCAAGCAGAAGAATTTGTATCTGGGGTTTCCTAAGACATTGGGTACTGAGGTGATACAGCTGTAGGAAATGGTGTGGTAGGAAGATGAGATCAAATTTTGTGGAGCGCTTGCATGAAACAGTTTTACTTGATGAAATTTTTGTTGCAGGA